>NW_027223752.1:44062305-44668825 GCF_028538775.1 Myotis yumanensis | reverse complement strand
CTGGGCAACTGTGATATATTCCTATCATGGAATACCATATACTAGTGAGAATAAATGAATAAGAGTTCACAGAATGTGAATAAATTCCCCCTATCTATATAAAGTTCAAGAACAGGCATAATTCATGTACATCTCTAGGGTGAATGAAGTTGAACTGTTGACTCTGAAACAGCTATAATTCCAAAAAGTTAACACCACAGTGGAGGTAAAGAACCCTGTAACAGATTAATTATCCTTTTGATGTCCAAGAAAGGAACTCTAACTATGAGTGCTTATGCTACACTTACTATAAGAATGATCTTATTTATTGTCTTCTCCTGGGCTGGATAGTGGACTGCATTTTACTATAGTTTTGAAAGATAGCTGTAGTGTTGCATAATAGACTGCCCACCTTAATAACTAAATACATAGCATATCAAACTGTAAAAAAAAAAAAAACAGGCATAATTAATATGAAGTGTTGAAAGTCGGGTTATGGCTGTACCTCAAAGAACTAGTAGCTGGGAGGGGGCATGGGGTCCTCAGGAGTGCCATAATGTTCTACTTCTCGACTTAGGTAGCGGCTACCTGGGTAATATAGGTGTGTTCACTTCGCACATTCACCAATCTGTACATTTATGATGCGTGCACTTTTCTGTATATATGTCCCACTTCAACAGAAAGTTGAAAAATCCTGGTTTGTCTAAATAAATTACTTTTCCATGAGCAAACTTTAGTTTTGCTTAAACTGCCCACACATAGCTTATCCCTGATGAAAGCAGATTTGTTTATTGTTCTACTCTGACAGTGATCACACCACCATTCCCTGAAGAGTCTCTGAAGGGTTGAAAGAGCAGGTCAACATCTGCCTTTGCATCTGTGTGTGCAAGAATGCATTTCGGGAGGCTGCCACACAGCAAGTTCATCCCCTGCCTCCAAGACCACAAACACATGTTCCTTCTGTAAGGAAGAAGGAAACTTCCCATCAGGGTACGCCAACCACAGCAAACTTCTCATTCAAATGACTGTCCATTTTTAACAGCCAGTGACACTAGTACTATTTTGCAGGGAAAACGAGAAACCTAACCCCTGTGTCCCAAAGGTGCAGATGGCACCTCTAGATGAGGGCGGCCGAAGGCACGGAGCAGCAAACAAGCTGCTCGGAATTGCATGGCAGGCCCTGGTGAAGTCATAAATGGAACCAGATTTCCTGTTTCCCAGAGTATAGCCTGCTTCTCATTAGCTCCTATTGCTTCTTGCAGGACCCGGGTACTTGAAAATCTTAAAGGACAAAAAATACGACGACACATTAGATCAAAGTTTGGCTCTCTCTGTCCATGAGCCAAGGACATTTGGTTCAGGGCTAAACACACATACACATTTCCATGTGTGTACACACACACACACACACACACACACACACACACACACCACTCTCCCTAGCTCCCTCTGCTGCTTTGGAGCGCTTCAAGCATCACTTCAGCTCCTTGTTATCTTCTCTGTCAGCGATTCACTCCGTTGCAGTCCCACACTCCATCCCAGGGGCAAAAGAGAATCTTGAAAACCGCTTTGATAGACACCCACTCTCATGCTTTCTCCAGCTGAATTGCATTTGAAGAAGCTGGCCCCATTTCTTTCCTCCAAATGGTCAGAGGGACACCAGCTGTACTTTTGCATCTTTCTATGTCATGGAAGGGTCATCAGAACGGTGATGTCTGGACCATGAGGTATGCTGTGACCACCACAGCAGAATGACCAGGCAAGAGTGGAGGCAGCACCGAGCCAGGGGGCGTTCTTCCAGGGTCTAATTGAGTCCTGGAAGTAGCAGAGGTGCCGTAGGGTATGCACAGGAGTTTTCTGGCAGTGGCAATACTCAAGGCCAGGTAGACATATTTACAGAGGAGTTCATTGTAGCATTGTTGTTACAGAGAAAAAAATGAGAAGCCACTGAAGCATCCAGCAACAAAAGTATCGTATAATATGATATCGTTGTGGGCTATCACGCAACCATGAAAAGAATGAGGCAGCTCTATATTAACTAACACAAAGTGGTCTATGCTATAATGTTAAATGATAAAGGCAAGGTGGAGAAAACTAAGTATAGCATGGTTCCATTTATGTGTTTGTTTGTTTTTTAAATATATTTTATTTTTTTTTTACAGAGAGGAAGGGAGAGGAATAGAGAGTTTGAAACATCGATGAGAAACGCCGATCAGCTGCCTCCTGCACACCCCCCACTGGGGATGTGCCCGCAACCAAGGTACATGCCCTTGACCGGAATCGAACCCAGGACCTCTCAGTCCGCAGGCCAATGCTCTATCCACTGAGGCAATCCGTGTTTGGCCCATTTATGTGTTTTAAAATTTCTGTATGCATGCGCACACCGCCTCACACCCAGTAGCACTGCTAAACAAAAAGATCAAGGACACACGCTGTCAGGTTATCCCTGAGGAAGGGAATGGAAGTAGAGAGTTGAGGGGAAACTTTTCAATATTGCCTTATTTTTTCTATAGTATTTGTTTACGATATCCCAATAGGTCTTGTGTAATTTAAAAATCAATTTTAAACACTGAGGCCATGGGGATGGCGTGTGGAGAGGCCGTTTGATGGGGAGTGGTCAGCATAGTCAGAAGCTTCTGTGAGTCAGGACTGAGGCGGGAAGTGGGCTCTCCCACGGTTAAGGGAGAGGCTCCAAACTCCTGATGATGCATAACCAATCTTTTCTTTCTTTCTTTCTTTCTTTCTTTTTAAATATATTTTATTGATTTTTTTACAGAGAGGAAGGGAGAAGGATAGAGAGTTAGAAACATTGATGAGAGAGAAACATCGATCAGCTGCCTCCTGCACACTCCCTACTGGGGATGTGCCCACAACCAAGGTACATGCCCTTGACTGGAATTGAACCTGGGACCCTTGAGTCCGCAGGCCGAAGCTCCATCCACTGAGCCAAACCGGTCAGGGCTCTTTCTTTCTTGTTTGCCCGCTCTGGGCCATGTGCTCTTGGCTCTCTGTCTTCGGGGTCATGTGCTCTTGGTTCTCTGTCTTCGGGGTCATGTGCTCTTGGTTCTCTGTCTTCGGGGTCATGTGCTCTTCTACATAAGGTACCAAATATCCCTGGCCTTGTCCCTGCATATGGGGACTAGTGGGTCATGTGGTGGCCCCAGTAGGAAGTGAATCATACATTTGGGATCATGGCCAAATACCTTTACAGCTAATCACAACCAGAGATAGGTATACTCATTAGGAAATAGTTAAAATAATCTAGGGGAGAGTGAGAGCTTGAATTGGGTCAGGACAGTAGTGGGAGGCAGATTCTACACAGCTGGGCACCTGAGCAAATGAAGGAGACTACAGAGTTAGAACCAAATCCTGGAATGTAGGTGGCGTGCTGAGGAGGGGATCCAGCCCTGCAGAGCCCCTGGTTGTCTGCTTGCGGGTGTCAACCTCCCACAGTCTTATTATTAGGGATAAAAGCTGAAAGTGTAGAAGGTTTGCAACTAGGAGATTCTGGCAAGAGACGCATGCCTACAGGGCTCTTTAACAAGAAGACGGTACTGTCTATTTGTTGTTGGGCCAAAGGAAACATGAAAATGTAATAGGAGAGAGAAAACTCAGGAAAGGCAGACAGCGAAAGGGGTCTATCAGCAGAATATCATGATCCCTTTTTGACCCAAATTCTGAGGCCCTGAGGGAAAGAGTGGCAGTGATGTGGCATGATTGGTGGGGCACCAAAGAGCCCCCTGCTAGCAAATGTCCTCCTCACCCAGGCTCCCTGTTGCCACTCTTAGGTCAATTCCACTGGGATTATCAAGCATTACACATTTATGGTTGACCTCTTATAAAATGCAGACTCTGAAAGTAGTAACACTTGGATTCAGGAACAACTTAGTGGAATTATGATTTACTCAGTCAATTTGAGTACATTGTAGTACCAATCAGTACTGGGTACTACACTGGGAACTAGGTAGGATACAATGGAAAGAAGACTTTGTCATGGTGCTAAGACTCAATTCCATGCAGAAGTACCTACTGGACACCTGTCACCTGATAGGGAGCTGGTGCTGAGACAGGAGGAAACAGAACAATGCACAACACTGTCACCTCCCTCAAGGAGCTTTTCGCTTTGTTGGGGGAATCCAGCACACAAAAGACAGATGGAAAAAGCCACTGCTGCCCTAACTGTTTTGGCTCAGTGGATAGATTGTTGGCCTGTGGACTGAGGGGTCCCAGGTTTGATTCCAGTCAAGGGCACATGCCCAGGTTGTGGGCTTTATCCCCAGTAGGGGGCGTGTAGGAGGCAGCCAATCAATAATTCTCTCTCATCATTGATGTTTCCATCTCTCTCCCTCTCCCTTCCTCTCTGAAATCAATAAAAATAAAAAAACAAAAAGCCACTGCTTATGAAACTGCTAATATAATCAAGGGCCAACATGAAGAAAGGGGCTAAATGCCTGCATGTCAAAGAGCCTTTTCAGACGTGCTCACGATTGAACCACACTAACTCTTTTCATTAGGAAGCCTGGAAAAGAAGCTATTATAAACCCACTGTTTTCTGAATATTAACATGGGTGTGGCTTCTTGGCTCAGGCCTCACCTTAGTTTTTGCCCTACACCATATAGCTCTGGCTAGGCTGAGCACTGCTGAAAGGGAGTTATTCATTACGCATTTATTTATAGGGTGTATAGGGGCCCGTCTCTGCTTGTGCTCCCAGCTCTGGCCACTTGCCAGGTCCAAGTTCAGGTTTCACTTTTAATGAACACGCACAAGATAATGTAGTTTCTGTTTGTCATAGTCATGTCCACCAGATATCCTCCTGAGAACAGCCTACCAGCTGCTGGCTCTGGCTGTCACTAGGGAGGGATGACTGTGACAGTCACCCAAGTGGAGTAAGAAAGCAAGATGTAGTAACAGAGGAACAGACCTGGCTCAGAAGCCAGGCATCATGCAGCGCCAGACAGGGTGCTATTACCAAATCTTGAAGAACGATGCCTTTTTATGAAATTGTCATTAGTAAAGTATCCTGGAAGCACATTTGAGTCCAGAGATCCTTTAGGCCCCAGGAGGAAGGAGGAATGTGGACTAGTACAGGAACAAAATCGATATCTAGCCTGAAGGAGGGGCAAACTTGCTGGCTCTGGGGATAGGGACAGACTGGGGGCCGAACTGGAAATCAAGGAAGAATAGACAAACACAACCTGAGGCCAGGCACTGAGGGGGCATGAGCCTCAGAGGGGGGAGAACACAGAGTGGGCACAAGATGAAGATGGGAGTTCAAAACCAGGAAGTTCATTGAGACGAGAGAATAAGCAAAATGTTCATTGCTTCTGGTGGTGGTGGGACTGACTGGGAAGATAGAGAGGGAACTTTTTGAGGAGATACAGAGATTGTAACAGTGGGGAATTGCAACCCACCCCACCATTCTTTTGACGTTTCTGTAAATGCTGACTCTGACTCATGTGTAGCTTGTAGATAAACAGCATGTTTGTACAAGAATTCTGGAAGCTAACTTCCTAAGATATAGACTCTGACAGTCATCCCAGTTCCGGGAGATTTGCTGACCTTCAACTGTAGAACCAGGATGACAAAGACCAGCTGACATACACCAGACCATCATTTGACCAGTTTTGAGATCCTTATTGATAGATCCTCCCTTCCCCCAACTGGTGGGCGGAATATGATGTAACCTGCAGCCCAGAAATACCTGAGTGATTAACCATGTACTTTACATGCACTATACATTGGACCACCAATCCACACCTGCCAAATACCCTAAGCCCTTGTCCTATATGGACAATGCAGTAAGCCACCAATCAGTTTGCACCGAGTACACTAAGCCCCTACCCCTTTCCATTCCGCCCCTCAAAAGGCGTGCTCACCCCTGCATGTGCTGCTGTCCTCCCCTTGCGAGACAGCCCGGCAGGTCCTTCTCCTCTAATAAAGCCTGTAGTCCTGGTTTTCGGCCTCTGTCTGATCTTTCACTTATTGGAATAGACTGTGCTAGTCTGCATGTAGAGAACTTTACAACCTCCTCCTCTTGTTCTATTTGTTCTGCTTTCCCTCTCCCTCCTCATAAAAACCTCTCCCTGAACTGAAATGTTGAGATGGCCTTTGGACAAGAGTCCCCCATCTTCTCAGGTGGCCGGCATTTGAATAAATCTCTTTCCTTTTTCACCAGCACCTGCCTCACAAGTTTGGCTTTCAAACTTGAAATTAATAAGTACTTTGTGAGAGCATACCTTATAGCTCTTTAATTATCTATTTCTTATCAAACTACCCATCAGTATTATTATTTTTATTTTATTTTATTTTATAAACCTGATGGCAGGCAGCCGAACCTGGATTTTGATTACAAGATGAGTATCTTGTATTTTGAAAGAAGTGTGGGTTACACAGGTGTATCCATTTTTCAAAAGTCATTGAATTGTATATGTAGGTTTTGTGCATTTCAATGTTTGTAAATTTTACCTTAAAAATTATAAACAAGCCCTGACTGGGTTGGCTTGGTGGATAGAGCATCGGCCTGTGGACTGAAAGGTCCCAGGTTCGATTCCAGTCAAGGGCATGTACCTTGGTTGTGGGCACATCCCCAGTAGGGGGTGTGCAGGAGGCAGCTGATCGATGTTTCTCTCTCATCGATGTTTCTAACTTCTCTGTCCCTCTCCCTTCCTCTCTGTAAAAAAATCAATAAAAAATACATTTTAAAAAATTATAAACAAATTGAACTCTCACAGGCCTGCTTTTAGCAATGCTATGAATTAGCAATTCTGAAACTACAATCTGTGTATTATTGAGTTGGAGGCTAATGGAAGCTGAATTCCTCACTGTGCAAAAGAAGTTACAAAGGCAGAAGGGGTATTTTTGCATTGGAGTTGCAATTATCAGTATGACTATATATCATTGTCTAATCTTAATATCTCTCTCTCCAAATATACATATATATTATATATATATACATATATACATTTATCTACTTCTCTGTGTGTTTGTGTATGTAATATTACCTATTACCTAATTTTGTCTGTGAAGAGTGCCTAGAAGCAATAACACACCAGTAGGAATGAGCACATTTAGTACTCAGATCTTGGTTTCTAAATACCATTCCCCTCTAAAGGAACCAGCAACCCTTGAGAAATTATATATCCCAGGGTCATGCCATGGAAAGTAGAGGATGAACTTGGCACATCTTGTTTTATGCAAAAAAAAAAGTGTTTAAAGAACCATGGGAATATGTTGAAAAAAAACTCAGAAGCCAACTTGAAGAGACTCCCACTGGCCAAATTGAAGACAATTTAAGTATCAGAATAAGTAATATTTGTAATGGATTAGACCCCATTGAATAAATAAGAATCCATGTTAATATAAACAAATAAAAGAGGTGAAAGGAAACCTCTCATTACAGTAGAATGCCAACTAATAAATACAAAAGGAGGGACAGGAGTAAAGTCATTAATGGGTTCTAGCCATTTGGCTCAGTAGATAGAGCATCGGCCTGCGGACCAAAGGGTCCCGGGTTTGATTCCAGTCAAGGCCACATACCTTGGTTGCAGGCTCTTCCCCGGCCGGAGCCCTGGTTGGGGTTTGTGCAGGAGGCAAACTCACACTGATGTTTCTCTCTTTCTCTCTCTTTTCCACTCTTCCTAAAAATCAATGGAAAAGTGTCCTCAGGAGCGGATTAACAAAATAAAATAAAATAAAAATAATAATACTGATGGGTAGTTTGATAAGAAATAGATAATTAGAGAGCTATAAGGTATGCTCTCACAAAGTACTTATTAATTTCAAAGGAAAGAAATAACTTCACAGTAGTAGATACCACTTAATCAACTCATCAAATCTAACATCACTGTATTGGTTTAAACCAACATTGAATACCATGTGCCTTTTGTTGGGACACTTGAAGAAAGACACATCTTCAATTCTGTGATATTCCTACCAAAAATGCATCATCTGAATCTAATCATGAGGAACTGTGAGGCAACCCCAAATTAAAAGACATTTTACAAAAGAGCTGTGCTCTTAAAATGTCAGGGTTGAGAAAGGCAAAGAAAGGCTGAAGAGATGCTCCGGAATAAAGGAAAATAAATAGGTCTGACAACTAAATGCTGTGCACGATCAGGAGAAGGGGTGGGGCGTGGGAGGGAGAAGTACATTTTGGGCAATCAATGAAATACAGGGTGGAGCAAAAGTAGGTTTACAGTTATGAGTACACAAAACAGTTTATGCTTGTATTATTTATGTGTTTGTTTATTTAATTTATCTATTGTTGAAAGTATTACAGATGCCCCCCCCCCTTTTTCCCACTGACCTCATTCTCCCCACACCCACCCCTCCCAGGCCTTCACCACACTATTTTCTGTGTCCATGGGCTATGCATATACGCGTATAAATTCCCCGGTTAATCTTTCCCTACCCAGCCCCTCACCCCTGCCTTTCTCCTGAGATTTGTCAGTCTGTTCCATGTTTATCAGTTTATTTTGTTCATTAGATTCCACATATGAGTGAGATCATGTGATACTCATCTTTCTCTGATGGGCTTATTTCACTTAGCATAATACTCTCCAGGGTCCCTCTTTCTGTCTCAAAGGTAAGAGATCCTTTTTTTTTACAGCTGCATAATATTCCATGGTGTAAATGTACCACAGTTTTTTTTTATTATTTATCAATTATTGTATTATTTTCCATATGAACAACTATAAACCTACTTTTGCCCCACCCTTTGCCCACACTAATAAAGAGTGGTATTATGTTGGATGTTTAATTTCCTGTTTGTGTTAACTGTATTGTGGTTATGTCAGAGTACAGCCACCTCTCTCAAGGAGCTTTTGGAAAATGCTCACTGGAGTATTTATGAGTAAAGGGCCACCACATCAACTTACTGTTAAATGGGAGAGAGAGAGGAGGAGAGAGAGGGAGAGAAAGAGAGAAAGAAAGGCAAAAATGTAAACAAATAGGTCAAAGTTTGTACTATTCTTGTAATTTTTCTGTAAAATGAAAATTATATCAAAATAAAAGGATCCTTCCTAAAACAAAACATGCAAATAAACCTGCAGCTGTGGTCAGTAGCCAGGCAACCAACACTAGGCTCACCGCAGCCAGGAGGCCTGTGCTTCCTGTTGGAGCGGGAGCCAGCCCAGAGTGTGGCCGTTCCAGAGCCTGCCGGAGGCGACGGGCAGTCACCCTGCGGGGTCGGCTTCGTTGGCTGCAACAGGTATTATGAAAATTCTGTCTGAATAATCCATAAATTGGTGTGCAGTTCCTGACAGTGACCATCATGTTCTTCCAGCAGAGAGGCCTTGTGTATAGCAGCTTTGTGTCAGATGATTCATAGATACCATGCAGCAAACAGAGAAGCCATTGGTAAATGTGTGAATTGTGCTCAGATTTCATCTCTTTTTATAAAACTAATAATTGTGTAAGTCTTTTGTTTTTGTTACAGCCCATCAAGAAATAGAAATGTGCCCTGGCCGGTTTGGCTCAGGGGATGGAGCTTTGGCCTGAGGACTGAGGGTCCCAGGTTCGATTCCAGTCAGGGGCGTGTGCCTTGGTTGCGGGCACATCCCCAGTGCGGAGTGTGCAGGAGGCAGCTGGTCGATGTTTCTCTCTCATCGATGTTTCTAACTCTCTATCCCTCTCCCTTCCTCTCTGTGGAAAATCAATGGAATATGTTGGAAAAAAAAAAAAAAGAAATAGAAATGTGTTTGCATTTTTTTAAGGAGGGCTGATTTCTTGTTTAATCTGGTAAGAGTTTAAGGTTAAAAGAGTTTAAGGTAAAATCAAAGTTTTCTCATTTAGTTAGAGTACAATTAAAAACACTGTTTCTCTAGGCCCTGGCCCGCTAGCCAGGCTGCGGGTTCAACCCCTGGTCAGAGCACATATAAGAATCAACTAATGAATATACAAGTAAGTGGAACAACAAAATGAATGCGCTCTCTCTCCCCACCTCCCTTTCCTCTCTGTCTCTAGAATCAATAAATAAAAATGTAAATATATATATACCATTTCCCTAAGCAATTCCTTGCCAAAGAGAAGCACACATTCACAAGCAAACACAATCCACTACTGTCTCTCTGTGGTCATTATCCAGGGCCCGGCCGTTGCCACAGCTCTAGTGCACAGTGTTCTCTTTCCCTGTCCCATCTTTTGATGTGGCCAGAGATTCTGAAAATCTCTGAATTGCTAATTGTATGATTTTCTCCACCTTGCCCCCAGAAGCTTAATAGCCAGATCGTTTTTTCCCCAGCAAACTGAATGCCCCACAAATCAAAGACCCAATTAATTAAAAGTAAACAGGTTTCACCAGGCTGGCGTGGCTCAGTAGTTGAGCATCAACCTATGAACCAGGAGATCATGGTTCATTTCCTAGTCAGGGCACATGCTGGTTGCAGGTTTGATCCCCATTGTGAGGTGTGCAGGAGGCAGCCAATCAATGATTCACTCTCATCATTGGTGTTTTTATCTCTCTCTCTCCCTCTTCCTTCCTCTCTGAAATCAATTTATTTTTAAAAAGTAAACAGACTTCTCCATGAAACCCCTAGTAACTGTATTTATCTCAAAGAAGAAATCACCGTGCCAGATGCCTTCAAATCGATCCCACTGTGTAGGTTCCTCCTGACATTTAGCTTTTACCTCCCAGGCTGGGCCTGGGAAGGGCCAAGAGATTGCACTGTTAGGGAGTGGAACAACCCAGAATTCACCTTGCCTTTCCCTCGGCCTGCCTGTGGAGGGCGTTTTTCACTCCCATCCTGGCTCGAGCAGGGCAGTGCCCTGGCCCGGGCAGCCCCTGGACAACATTAGAGGAGGCGCTGCCCCAGGAAGGCCTGGAAAACACAGCTCATTAGCTGAGCTGAGTCACTGGGGTGTGGACGCTGGTGAGTCACATTCTTGCAACATAACAAACAACCGAGAACAGGGAGAGATTCTATAAAACTCTTTCAAGGTCAGGCTCGCCTTCACTCTCTGGCCGGCAGCCAGGGCAAGGTCATCGTGGAGCAAAGGGGAAGGTGCCACCGGCCGGGATGGCCGGAAGCAGAGCCTGCGCTGGCGACTCTGTGTCTACCAGCTGGTGGGGGACATGAAACACTGGCCCAAAGACACCCTGGAGCCCATCCTCACGCCGTCGGTAGAGGAGCTTGGAGTCCGGGAGACCTGGTTTCAGTGAAGAAATCTGGGCCATATGACTCCTTCCTCCGAGACTGGCTGTACGTGCACCCCCTGGGAACAAGAAGCCGTTTGAAGAGGAGAAACTGCGAAGATGAGAGGGAAAATGAGAAAAGATCCAGACCAAGGCAGGTGAGGCGACAGTGAAATTTCTGAGAAGCTGTCACTGCAGGTGGGGATGAAGAACAATGTCAAACGGGAGCTCAACCCTGACACAGTTGCCTGCTCCTTTCCCAAAAATCTGTAATAGAGTTAACAGCAACAACAACAATAAAGTAAAAAATAAAAATATAATTTGAAAGGTTGAAGAAAAAAACCGTGGTGTTGTGGTAGCCCTTCATGCACTGAAGTTACCAGAAGAGCCCGTCCCACGGTGGGGCGCGTGTTGGTGTGTGGCCATGGTGAATGGGCTTGACACTGTCAGGGTAGCTGTGACTGTGGTGAACTTCGAAGGCCCAAGACCAAAAGATGTAAGTACTGCTTAGCCCAGCAAGCTGCCAAGGGAGTGACCCCCAGCTTCCAGACGATCTGAACCTACTCTCCCTCAGAAGCTGTGACGCAGAATCCGAGGCGCAGGGGAGCTGTTAGGTCGAAAGGGGGTCCAGGAGCTGATGCATGCCTCCACCAGGCAGATGGTGACGTAGATACTGGGCCCTTCCTAGAATGGGTAACAGGCCAGTGCCCCAGGTAGATGGTGACGCAGATACCGGTCCCGCCCTGGAATTCCTAACAGGTCAGCTACCAGACAGATGAGGACACCTGGAAACCGTGACGACCCCCGTGGCGGGAACTCCCACAGCTCATGCTCCCCTGCCCTCACTGAACAGCTGTATAAAAAAAGCGTCCCCCTCCCTGTTGGTGCGGATCCACGTGCCCTGTCTTTGAGGTCTGTGGGCCGCCCTGGGGACACAGAATAAAGCCTTTCCTTTCTTTCTTTTCTTATTAACTGGACTCTCTTTATTTCCTACGCCGCCTCCTGAGCCACCTAACCTAACAGGAGCCACGATGAGCCAGCTCTGACCAAATAGGGAATTTTAGAGAGCCTGTGGGGACAGGGGCTAAGCTGCATATGCGTGTTGAATTCTCCATGTCTGCCCTCTCCATCCTTGACTGTTATCATATCCGGCCTTCCTGGGACAGTCCTGCTCAAGAGGTACCGAGCTGTAGATTTGATAAGCTGAATATTAATAGACCAACAGATACTATGTCCTCTTCCCCCATTGGAATTCATTGGAACAAATGGAAGAGCTAGCCATTGTCATTAGTCCTTGGCTCGTCTGCATCATCCAAACTGAACATTTATGTCTCAAGAAGAAATAAATAGGTTGTGTTTAAAAAAAAAAAAAAATCCACCAAAATCCTTTTTCTTTTTTTTTTTTTTTTTAATATATTTTATTGATTTTTTACAGAGAGGAAGGGAGAGGGATAGAGAGTTAGAAACATCGATCAGCTGCCTCCTGCACATCTCCTACTGGGGATGTGCCCGCAACCAAGGTACATGCCCTTGACCGGAATTGAACCTGGGACCTTTCAGTCCGCAGGCCGACGCTCTATCCGCTGAGCCAAACCGGTTTCGGCCCCAAAATCCTTTTTCAAGGCCAGTTCACAAAAGCACTCACAGCTCTGCAAGAGTGAAGTAAAAGGTGAGCAGAGCCACAGCTCCCGACTCAGGCCAGTCCCAGCTCAACAGGTTAGCCTAGGGCTGACCCCAGAGAGCAAAGGAAGAGACCTCTTGAAAGGCAATACTCTCTGGGGTCTGAAGGCCTCGGCAGAGGAAGGGCATGAAGTCCTAGTCATGAAAAAGTCTTCAGATTGGAAATGACCCCTCCCGGGCCATCTCGGCAAATCTCCTACCAGCCTCTGGTCTCCAGCTGTAATTATTCTTGGTCTTGAACTCCTAGCCGGACAGAATTTACCAAGACAGAACGTAGCCCTTCATAACCCAAGGACCCAGGCAGAGAGGAGTGCTTTGAAACTGAGCTCTGTTTCCAGGGCATAATTGGTTCAGACCTATGAAACCGGAAGACAACACCCCAGTTTATTAGGGATCAAAAGCATCTGAGAGGCAGGTTTGCTGGAACCTAAAGTTTCACTGGACTAGTAGAGGCAGGCCTGGCTTGTTTTCCTCGGAGCTCAGCACCATTTCTTTTAGGCAATGATCTGTAGTGGGCCACCTCGGCCTGAGACCCAAACTAAATGTTCATCCTTATGAGTAAATGCGTCTGGTAGATCAAATGGTGGGAACCCACAAGAAGCAAAGAATGCTGAGATTAACACGCTGGTGTGATGGCCACACCTGTCTACAGTGTGGACACCACTTCCCCGACAGGACATCCCAACCTTGGCTTTTAATAAACTGAGACACTGTTTTCACTCTCTTGGTGAAAATACAGGGAGATGCTTCCTGAGTTGGCCTGGGGAAAGTCAGGAAGAAAGGGAAGGAGAAACCCAGGAAGACAAGAGAAGCTGCTCTGGTCCTTTGACAAATTTCTGCCGTGCTCCTCTGGCTGATCTGCCCACTCACATTCTGGTCATTTTCTCTCTAAAATAAGGCTGACCAGTACCTGCATTTGTGTTGAATGTTTCCATCCAGGGCTTGCGGACAGTCTTGCAAATGTGTCATTGGCAGCAAGGAGGTCTAGGTGTGGTTGTGGATGGTGAGATGCAAATTCATCTTTGCCTCTGGAAAAACAAGTCAAAAGGTAGGGCTTGCTGTAGGTAGTCAGGTCCTCTCTAAATCCAGTATATTTTACTGCAGAGTGGGATACAGAAGAGACGAGAACTAACATTTATAAGTGTGCTGGGCGCTTTAGTTATGTTCTCACTTCATCCCCCAACAAGTCTGAGGCAGGTGGCATTCTCCCCATTTTACAGGTGATGAAACTGGGGCTGTGTGTTTGATAAGGTACTAACTAGGGGATCTTAGGGAGCTGGTGAGTTGGATTTGAAGCCACGTTGGTACATTCAGTAGTCCATGTGCTTTCCACAGGATCATGCAGCCTGTGCTATAACCACCTCTGGTCATCCAGCACTTCGTAAATTTCCATGGTTTTTCAAAGAGTGCCAGGAGTGATTGGCACTAGTGATTTGGATTTCATCTTTTAAACATATTTGATTTAAATTTAAATTGATTTGAATTTCATATTTTAAATATATTTGCTTTGTCTTTTTAAAATATATTTTCTTTGAATTTTATATTTTAAATATGCTTCGATTTCATTTTTAAATATATTTAAAACTGTTTTTTTTTATTATAATTAAAAACACAAACATGCAGTTGTTAGCTACCAAATTATAACACAATGGAAACCCATGGCACATAAACTTGTGTTGACAGATTATTGAGCCAATCTTGAGATAAAGCTTCTTGGGCTCTCCCTCCTTTCTCTCTCTCTCTCTCTCTCTCTCTCTCTCTCTCCTAACAGAACTTTAAAAAAATTTTTTTTTTACTGATTTGAGAGAGAGAGAGGAAAGGAGAGATAGAGATAGAGATAGAGAGAGAGAGAGAGAGAGAGAGAGAGAGATTTGTTGTTCCACTTATTTATGCATTCATTGGTTGCTTCTTAGGTGCCCTGACCGGGGATTGAACCCAAAAACCTTGCCATATCGGATGGCGCTCTAATCAACTGAACTACCAAGCCAGGGCTCCTAACAGAACTCTTACATATAAATGTACCTATGGTAAAATGCACAGTTCCTAAGCATACAGCCCATGACTACTCACACATGCAGTATACTACACCCACATAACCACCACCTCTGTCAAGATAGTCACAATGTCCAACACTCCCAAAAGTTAGTTCCCTTGTGCCCTTTCAAGTCACTAGCACCCCTCCCCCTCACTAGTCTGACTCTAGAATCAGAGACTAGTTAGTCATATACCATTGGTTAGGAAGGTTGTGGGTCTGCCCTTCCAAGAATGCAGCGCTCAGTCAACAGCCACACAAGGCTCAGAAGCACGTATTTGGTCCATGCTCCTCTCAGGCCTTGGTGAGCTGTCACAGGCCCATGTGGAAGCTGCTACAAGGCTCTACTGCTTATAAAAAGGGGTGTGTATTTCAGGTCTGACTTTTGTATCTAGCTCAAGAAATTTAATAGTCCTAATAATAATTTGATTTGGAAATTTTAAAATGTTCTAGTGTCAGGTGGATACTAACTTATCTGAGCAATCTGTTATATAAATATCCAACCACTATGTTGTATACCTAAAACTAATATTGTATGTCAACTGTAATTGAAAAATAAAGTAAAAAACATCTGTGAAAAATGCAATAAAATGTGGTGTGCCTATAAAAAAATGACAAGACAAGCTTTAAAAAAATATTTGCTTACTCTTTGCAACTAAAATAATAGAAGTAAATTAAATGCTGAGCTTGATATAAAGTTGCAATGGTTATACCTGTATTAATTATTGCAAATTTTGGTATTCATCAAAATAGTAATTTTTTCTCATAGATTAATTTCATGGGAAGTATAAGCGAAATAATTTTTAATTTAAAATGTATAAAAGTAAATTATTTTTAAAATATTTAAAAATTAGGGTTAATATAAGATTTGTCTGAAAAAGTTATACTAAAAAGTTTGCAACCCACATCCTAGGACATAATTTGTTTGGGCATAGAAATTTGATGCCCTTCAAGTAAATGAATTTTTCTCTTCTTGACATGCAATTTATCTCAGACTTACATTTTTCTGGACCGCCCTTGTTCTTTTCCTATCCAGTTTGAAGCACTTCCTCTATTTGTGGGCACAATGGAAACAAAGTAGTTGCCATTCTGCCACCTTCACTAGGAGAGCCCCACCTGAGACCTTCCTTGTAGGCCTGGATTGTGGGGTGTGTGTGTGTGTGTGTGTGTGTGTGTGTGTATTAATAGCATTGGAGACTGTCATTCTTGTCCCATATATCTAAAAAGAATTTTACTATTTTTTTTAAAGAGCAGTTTATTGATTTAGAGAGAGAGGAAGGGAGAAGAGAGAAACATAGATGTGAGTGTGTGACATCAATCAACTGCCTCCTGCACCCCCTCTACCCGGGATCCCGCAGGAAACCTGGGCATGTGTCCTGACCAGGAATCAAACCAGCAAACTTTCGGTGAACAGAAATGATACCCAACCAAGTGAGCCACACCAGCCAGGGCTTAGTATTCTTTTTTTTAAAAAGGGAGAGAGACCATTCTCAAAAGTCATTTCTTGAAGTGGGGGGGCGGGGGGGAGAGTGCATAGGCCTGAGGGCAGTGATTCATCACAAAGCAGCTTGGAGAGAGCACAGGGCTATGAGCAGGTGAGCTGGGGAACCTCGCTTAATCCCCACAGGACTCAGGTCAGTGAGTTGAGCTAGACATCGGGCCCTTCTGACACAAGGACCAGAGGGGGCGGATTTATGTACAAGATGGTGGTCATCAGGGGCTGTTGGAGGTACAGGTAGAAGGCAGACGGGTCCTGGGATGTCGGCTGGGGCCTCTCAGCTGCTGGAAAATGGAGGCTCAGAAAGCTGCTTGGACTGTGTGAAGCTGGACTCAGGATAGAACCAACCTAACACTTGGTTGGGCAACACACACTGAACTGGACCGTGGAAACAGGCAGGACTTCCATGGTGGGAAGCGGGAGAGGAGAGTGGGAGCAGGATGGGCAACTCAGTGCAGAAACCTGAGGCTCCGAGAGAAATCACAGGGTTCCCAACCTGGACTAGATTCAAGCAATTGCTGAGTAGAAGGGCCAAGAGGCAACCCAGAGGGTCTAACCAGAATGGAAACTGAGGAAGAGGTTCTGAAAGAGACTGCACAGCTCACAGTCAGGCAAAGAAGGGCAACCTAATTCCACTCCCCACCCACTAAAATTGGAGAGCATGACTGTTGCATCCAACCCTGTAGGCTGTGGGTGTGGGGGAGGATGACTTTCTAGATAAAACCTAAGAAGGAATTAGGGAAGTGGGACCACGAGATGTCTGGTCCCATGTGTGACATCACCAGTGACTTATTCTGCTTTGCTGTGGTTAACTGCCCACCCCTCAACTTGCTACCTTCGTTATTTTCTATTTTTCAGTAGTTACCAGTACACAGCAGCGGTTATGGTGGTCAGCCAGACTGCCTGGCTTCATATTCCAACATCGCCACTTACTAACCGTGTGGACTTGGCCAACTTGTTAAATGTCCCTCAGTTTCTATTTCTTTTCTCTGTGAAGTTAGAATAATAATAGGACCAACTCATGGGGTAACTAAAATTAAGTGAGGTCATGGATGTATGGCACAGGGTAAAGGTTCAATAACCATTTGCCTGTGTTGATGGTGAGGGTAGAAATACTGGTAGCAGTAGAAGCAATGACAAACCAGTGGTCATGCACTTGTTTCAGAGATGGGGGCGGGGGGAGTAGAAGGGTTTGGGGAATGGTGCCCTATTGGCTTGGGGCCCAGAAGAATCTGAGAAGGAGAGCTTCCTACTGTGATTCATCTCTGGGCACCTCTCATTCCGGGTTGGTCCCCACAAGCCTTGCCCACTGGACAGCCTTCCTTCCTTCAGATCTCTGCACTGAAACCGTCTCAGTAGATTTTTTTTCCTGCTGGGAACCTGACTGTCCCAGTACCTGATGGTGTTGTGTGCCTTTCCATCAGTCTTTTGTGCTAGTCCTCAAACCAACCCCTTCTCCCAACTTGGCTGTGGGTACCAGCATTCTCCCAAGCGCCTGAGTGTGACTTTTAGTCATCGCTGAGTGGTTCCTCCCTCTCACTGAGGCCCCACAATCCAACGAGTCCTCGAATCCTGAGACTCTTACCCACAGAATCCCTCAGATCCTCCCCCTCCGCTCCCCTCCCACGCTATCTCCTTCCCATTCAGATCTCCTTTTCTGCCCACTTGAGCTAGGTCAAGAGCATCCTAGAATTTCAGCCTCCAAGTTCCTCCTCTGCATTCCTAATTTAGCCTATGATTTGCCACCAGATTAATTTCCCTAAAGCTGGGGTTTACAGAGTTTTTTGGCTATGACTCACAATAAGAAATAAATCTTACTTCCCAACCCTGTACATACATACAGAACTCACAAAGCAATACTGTGCTTTGATATTGTTTTTATTCATGACCATGAAATTGACTTTGTAACCCACTAATGGATCATATTCCACAATGTGAAAACACTGCCCAACGGAGCTCTAATTATATCACCACCTTAGTGAAAGCTTTCGATAGTCCCCATCATTGACTGTTTACTATAAGTTCTTTTTTTAAAAAAATATATATTTTATTGATTTTTTACAGAGAGGAAGGGAGAGGGATAGAGAGTTAGAAACATCGATGAGAGAGAAACATCAATCAGCTGCCTCCTGCACACCTCCCACTGGGATGTGCCCGCAACCAAGA
The DNA here is from genome assembly GCF_028538775.1 of Myotis yumanensis. Classification (NCBI taxonomy): domain Eukaryota; kingdom Metazoa; phylum Chordata; class Mammalia; order Chiroptera; family Vespertilionidae; genus Myotis; species Myotis yumanensis. The sequence continues at coordinate 44,650,338 of NW_027223752.1, read as the reverse complement.
TACATGCCCTTGACTGGAATCGAACCTGGGACCCTTCAGTCCATAGGCCGACGCTCCATCCACTGAGTCAAACCAGTTAGGGCACTATAAGTTCTTTAACCTAGCATTAAAGGCTTCTTTCTATAGAATGACCCCAATTTTTCTGTCTAACCATTTTGGTACCTACTTCCATTCATGTCATTTAACCTCTCTGGGCCTTAATGATCTAATATATGAAAAAGGAAAAATATTCCCCCAGCCTGAAGGCCAGAGATAAACATGATGATCCATTTAGTTTCTTCTATAACAGCTATGATTCTGGGATTGTAAACGCCCAGAATCCAATAACCACACATCTCTCTTCTCTGGTCTCCAACACTCCCATATCTACTTATGTCTTTGTTCGTGTTGCCTCCTCTAGCTGCCTCCATTGAAATCCCATCAAAATCCAGCAAGAGCAAAGGACACAGGAAGAAAAGGTCAGGACATACTCAAGGAATGCAATTAGTCTACTAAGACTGGAGCCACTAAGCCTGGTATTTTACACACCAGTGGGAAGAAAGATGAAACCAAAGAAGTGGGCTAAGCTAGTTTATGCCAAACTTAAACCCTCAGACTGAGATTTCATCTTAATTTAGAAATAATTGGGAGTCATTAATATTTTCTGAGTAGGTGTGACACGAGCAAAGGTGAGATGTAAGAAGACTGATTTGCCTGGAGTTGGGGACATCAGAGGTTATTTCAATAGTAAAATGGACATAACCTGGAGGCAGTTGGTGTTGTACAGGCCAGACCAGAGATGGGTCCTAGAAATCCAGGCAGACAACATCAAGGAGGTTCAGCTCCGGCCACAGATAAGCCTCCTGGAGAGCAGAAGGAGCACATTGTCGAGATACAAGGGGCAGACTCGACCAGAGGGCCAAGAAGGTGCTGGCTCCTGCCGGCTCTGGCAACACAGCACCAGGACATAGCCAGAAACTGATACTCCGGAGCAGGAGGCCACTCCTTGACAGGACTGCTGAGAGCAAAGCTTCTGGCGGAAAAGAAAAGGAACCACACTTTCCTTGTGTATGTTCCCCCACGTCCCGCGTGGGGTTCAGGGTTCAGGATCTGGAGGAGGGGCCGCACACAAATGAAAGAGACGAGACAAGAATATTAATTTGGAAATATAGGGGGCCAGGCGGGCAAGCCCAACTCAAGGGGAAGGACTTCCACTGCTGCCCAGGCCTTGCCAACCTTTTATTCAATCTTGGATACACATCTAGCTCGTAGGCAGGCAATTGCGGTAGCAGACAGACTATCTTGAAGGTCAGTAAATATTAGAAGGATTTACTCTGAGACTATTTGATCAGGAAATAGCTTGAGCCCCCATTGTCTGGACTAGACAATCGGTGCATAACTCTGGCCCTTGCCATGGGTTCAAGGTTCACCAGCGTTCCGGGATCCTTGTTTGCACTTCTCTGCTGGTGAAGATGATGGGCGGCTTCCTGCATTTCCTCAGGTTCTTTATGTGATAATTTGACTACCAAGCACTTTCACAGGCTGGTCTGACTCACAGCCTGAAGTCTGAGTGACATCACACTGCCTCCAAGGTCTCTGAGGATCAGAAGCAAATCCTCTCTCCTCCTGGGCCCAGTGCACGGCTCATTCAGAGTTAGCCTACATACCTGTGTGTTGGATTGGATTGAAAAGGGATTATGATCTCTATCACCCCACAGATGTCACTGGCTGTTTGTCTATCTTAACTGGTGATTCTTGGTGTCTGCACCTTACACTGTTTATCTGAAAAAGCCTGCATACCCATGCTTTCTGGTGGATTATGCTGATACTGTGAGTTCATTAACCTGAATGTCTTTCTAGATGAAAGGCTTGAGGTGCAGCCTTGACGACGATGGTGTGTGAACGGCTAAGGGAGAAGTGAGAGTTATGTGGTCGTAAGATTTGTTTCCCCTCATGCAGAGAGAAACCAGCACCATTCCTATTTCTCCTCATGTGCTGTCTTCCAGATTTACCATAAACATCATGGTCTCCCACCACCCAAGGTGCTCAGTGGTTGGGTGGAGCCCCTCAGGGCGTAGTGGGGGTTGCGAGGAAGCTGAGTCTTGTGCTGGAGCTGCTGGAATCTGTGTGGGTCCCACCATAGACAGTTCTGGCAGCCCCACCACAGGTGGGAGAGGCTGGCTGTGGTTCCTTCGGGGCAGCACGCTGCTGGGGATGGACAGGGGGCATCTGACTGCCAGGAAAAGGGCACAGAACTGTTTCTCTTGGTAAACTCTCTATAAGCACCCGTTAGTGAGATTTCATGGTTCGTAGTTATTCAGTCAACACATACTAAATGCCCCTCTGCCAGCAGGAAAACAGAGAGAAGGCAGGTCAATTCCACTTTTGTTTTTTGTTTTAAAAATATATTTGTATTGATTTCAGAGAGGGAGAGAGAAATAGAAACATCAATGATGAGACTCATTGATCGGCTGCTTCCTGCATGCCCCCCACTGGAGAGCGAGCCCAAAACCTGGGCATGCGCCCTGACCAGGAATTACCATGACTGCCTGGTTCATAGGTACATGCTCAACCACTGAGCAACACTGGCTGGGCCACTTTTGGGCCTCCTAGTATATTTTTTAAATATACAAATGGCTAAAGATTTAAAAATCTTAATATATTTTATTTTTAAAAAATGTTTTTATTGATTTGAGAGAGAAAGAAACATTGATCAATCAGTTGCCTTCCTTATGCACCCCTACCGGGGACAGAACCTAAAATCTGGGCATGTGCCCTGGGAATGGAACCAGCAACTTTTGGTGCATGGGACGACGTTCAACCAACTGAACCACACAGGCCAGGGCTACAAATCACAGTGTTTTGTAAGTTTGTGTTTTTAAAATTAAAATTGCATGATGACTATTGTCTTCTTTTCCTCCTATAGGTACAACTTGTGTCTGAATTCATGATTTCGTTTACAGAAAGCACAGAAGTCCAAATCTGAGGCTCTTTATGAACATGGAGCCTGGATCTCTTGCCACTCCACCCTCCCACCCCAATCCCTCCCAGGGCTCCCCTCCAAGGCCCTGATGCAGAGAAGACAGAACTCCCTCTCATTATGGCTTTGATCAATGCCAGACTGTTCACTGCTTTCATTCAACCACAGAAGGATCTCCCTTAGACTTCAAATTGAGCCTGGAGCTTTGATCTGCCCCAAGGGACTACACCCAGATGCAAGACTCTGTCCGTGTCTGAAGCAAGTCTTCTGGGTCGTGAGAGCCTTTACTGCCATCTCATCCAATAAACCATGCTTCTTGGCTTGAGTTCTCTCTATGATTCTCCATAAGCACGAAAAATGTGAGAACGCCCTATTTCTAAAAGCTTAGACACGCTCACCTGTAGCAACAGGAAAAGAAGGGATTCCCCAAAGAGACTCTTTGGCTTGGGCACGTGACAACCGCCTCTAAACCACTGAGCCAGCAATAGAGGTGCCCCGATGTCCGAACACTGAAGCACGTGATTTGATTTCCATCGTGATAATATGAGGAACTGCCAGTACCCTCTTTTAAAGAAACAGCCAAAAGGACCTAACCCAAAGCATTAACATATTTACAAGATTTTGGTTTTAGGGAGCAATGGTCAGAGGGACCTATTTCTTTGAAATCTGCTTCCTTTCCAGCTTTGAGGGGACCCACACTGGGGGCTTCTATAAGGCCAACTGACCTCTGAGTCAAAACCTTGCTGGGTTTTCCTTACTCAGACTTTCCCCCTAAGAATTTCAAGCCAGTTTTGAGAGAGTTAAGGAGTTAGCACTCAACCCTCACCATCTTCGTGGAGAACAAGGGGTCTGTCTCTTCTAGAAATGGGGAATCTGAGACCCTGGCACCTCTTCTGTGTCTTGGGTGGTGGGTTGGTTCCTGCCCCAGAGTGCACTGACAGCTGAAAATACAAAGAGGTGGTGAGGACCGAGGAGTGATGCGGGTAGAGAGAGTTGTCGAGAACTCGGTAACCTGGAGAGTGTTGGTGTGGAAAAGTGTCTACTCTTCAGAAAAAGTAGATAATCAGGTGAGAAAGAGCGGAAGGAATAATACAGAATCTAATAATAATATGATATCATTAAAGGAATAAAAATATTTTTTCATATCAACCTCATCTTAATTATAAAGAGGTAAATATGATGATGTAGTCGTCACGATTGTGGTTTTTGGCAAACAGCTATGTAATTTTGTTTCTTCATAGGCTGTAGCAAAGGAAAACATTTAAAAATGTTTTTTCATCCCAAGGAGGAAAAAAGACACAAGTAGAAGGATCTGTTTTTCTCCAGACCTGATCACACATTTGAAAACATAGGACACCCTTAAACATATTTATTTTAGAAAGTTTCTGTCCACTAGAGAAATGCTAGAAAACAGAGCTAATTACTCTGTGTTTATCTTAGTGTTAGTTTTTGAAAGAAGAGGAAATTATATAGTACCACATCCATCATTAACTACTGAGCTTTGGACATCCTCAGTCAAGTGACTTTTAGTGTGTAATTCTAAAGGAAATGACTGTTTCCTTCCCTTTCTTTGCCTTTAAAAGTGAAAATTCAGGTATAGATTTTATATGAATCCTGGTAAATGTGATCACCACAAGATCTCCATCTCCTGATAGCAAGAACATTGGCCCTAGTGATTCTTTTTTACGTCTAAGAAAAAAAAAATGCCATTCAGCATGTATTTATTCAGTGTCTGATGTTTTACTGGGCACTGGGGATAAAATAATGACATCCCCCTACCCCCGCCAAAAAAAATAGAGCCTTGTGAACAGTATGGAGACTCCTCAAAAAATTAAAAATATGGCTACCATATGAGCCAACAAATCCATCTCTGGGTATTTATAAAAAATAAAACACTAATTTTAAAAGCTGATGTACCCCTATGTTCCTTGCATCATTATTTACAATAGCCAAGATATGGAAGCAACCTAGGTGTCCATTAATAGATGAATAGATAGTGAAGATGTGAGATATAATGGATTGTTACTCAGCAATAAATAAGGATGAAATCTTGCCATTTGTGACAACATGGATGGACCTAGAGAGTATTGTGCTAAGTGAAATAAGACAGAGAAAGATGAATTACCATGTGATTTCATTTATATGTGGAATCTAAAATATATATAAAATCTTATCTAATAAAGAGTGGATATGCAAATTGACCATCACGCAGTAATGGTCAAGATGGCTGCACCCACAGTGGAGGCAGGGATTCCATAAGACAAGATGGCTGTGCCCACAGCAGAGGCCGACAATGAGCCTTAACAAGCAATCAGCAGGGATCTGAGGCTGCGTGGCGCTGGGCCAGACAGGGTACCTGAGGCTGCGCCCCCCACCTGGTGGGGCTTAACAGGGCACCTCAGGCTGCGCCCCCTGCCCTGGCACTGGGCCACGGGACCTGAGGCCACACCCCCATCCAGTGGGGCTTGATGGGGGACCTCAGGCCGTGTCCCCCGCCTGGCGGAGCTTGACAGGGGACCTCAGGCTGCACCCCATGGCCCAGGCTAGGGAATCTCAAGGTGCACCCCCCAGCCCAGGCCGGGGGACTTCAGGCCATGCCCCCAGCCCTGGCACTGGGTCAGGCGACCTCCCCACCCAGTGGGGCCACGGTCCCCACTCAGTGGGGCTTGACAGGGGTTAGGCTGGCCGGGTCTGGGTCTAGCCCAATGGGGGTGGGGCCAGCTGGGTCTGGGTCTCATGCAATTTCGAGGTGCACGTGGGTGGGTGGGTGGAGACTTGACTCTGGTTCCTGTGGCGCAACCCAGACTCTGACAGGAGGAAGATTTTCATATACATTTTACTAATTTTCTTTCATCTCTGACACTTCTATTATAAAGGGCAAATAGAAATATTAAAATATTTCCTCTAATTAATTCCCTTTTGATGTGCATGAATTTTGAGTTCAACCAAATGAACGCTGGGGGAAACCCATATATATATGAAAGGGGCCACATGCTAACCTGACAAGCTCAGGGAAGGCCTGCCTGGCAGTCTTGCAAACTCAGAGACCTAAAGTAACCACAAAGGATGGTCTGAAATTAAACTTTAACTTAAAAGTTTAACTGCTTTTAAGTTATGGTGGGTAGTTACGTCCTAGGCCAGTATCTTTCCTGACAAGGCCAACCTTTACCTTAACCGAGCCTATCTGTCATTTTGCATCTATAATAACATATCCTTGAAATGTCTGGGTAACTTGTAAGGTCCCTTTTCCCAGACCCCGTGGGGCACAACCTGATGTGGCTGGGCGCCAGGACAGATACTACAAATTCCTTCATTGTTATCATGTTAATTGTTGACTGCTGGCTATCCTGCACCCACCTAAGTATGTGTCTGTCATTCTACTTTTTATCCACTCCCAGAGGTCTCTCTGCTTTGCTTTCTCCCGGCTCTCTAACCTAACCCTAATGGATTTCATGTAAACCACTATATCCCTCTTTTGATTGCAATGTATAAAAATAGATGAAAAAACCCCACCATTCTCAGGAGCATTATCCCAACCCATTGAGATACTGCTTCCCGGCAATTGTTGACAGTTTGGCTCAAATAAACTCACAAAATTTTTTTACAGGTTTGAATGTTTTTATGTTAATATATATCTAACAAATTAATAAATAAAACAGAAACAGAACCACAGATACAGAGAGCAAGCTGATGGTTGCCAAACGGGATGGATGTGGGGGTTTAGATGGGGGAAAAAAGAGAGAGCTTTGAACTAGTGATAAGAACCACATCAATAGACATAAAATTACAGTCAATGATAACTGTTTATTTTTCCGAAGAAGGAATCCTCCTTGTACTTAATTCATCCCTCTTGCTTCCTTGTATACCAGTGGCTTCCTCCCTCCAACTTCAATCTCTTCCTGTTCACTAGATCTTTCTTCCCAGCATGCTCCAGTGTCCCCCTTTAACCCTGCCTCCAAACATCTTGAAAGAATAGTTTTAGAATCTTCACCTTCTTTGCAGCCTCAAAACAGTGTAGCTGGATCCCACTGACACCCACTGAAAATGCTCCCTCAATACTGGCAACAAGGATCTCCCGTTACTGAGTCCTCAACCTCCCCACAGTGTCCAACACCCTGACTACCTCCACCTGCTCATCTTCTTTCCTTCTCGGACAGTGCTTTTTCTCTCTCCTTACACCGCTGAGAGAGTGGTGCTCCCAGAGTTCTGTCCTCAACTGTCCCTGTCTCTGACCATTCTGGGAGATAGCATTCTCTTTCCAGGCTTCAGTGACACTCTCTGTAATCATAGCTCCGGTCTGAGTTTCTCCTGAGTTCAGATCCGCATTTCCATCTCAGCCTGTACTCTTGCATGCCCTGTTGCTTCCACTGCCCTGCCCCACTCTTCCACTCCCAGGAAGAATGCATTGTTCCTTGCTCTGTCCTCCCATAGCACGTGCCACACCCCTCTGCGCCAGCAGCTGTCACGCTGTAGCGTATTTGTCTGACTCAATAGTTGGGGGTTCCTTGAAAGCAGGGAACATGTCTTACTTACTTTTATATCCTCCACTTCTAGCATGGGGTAGATCCTAAATACTAAATAATAGTTTATTTTCTGGAATACTATTGCCGTACCGGGTATGTGTTCTCCTGATCTACCGTACATCGCCAGGAATCAATTACCCAGCTCTGACTTTTTCTCCGCCCTCCCCCCCTGCCCAAGGGCTTTTATTAACTTAAATGTTATAATGCTCATTCTCATCTCTAGAAACGTGCACTGCACTTCTCCTGACCCAATTCCAACCCTGCCAATTCTGTGCTAGATGTAGAACAAAAAACCAGAAGCTCGCTATTTGATTGTAAGACTCTTGCCCTATAGTCCTGATGGGATGTTGGCCTGAGGTCTGAGGGTCAGTGCAGAATATCATTGCAACTAATACCAATAACAAGGGACTTGGAGAGCTTTGACTTACAAGTTGGAAGAGAAAGCATCCGCCCTCTCCTGAAAAATACCTACCACTCTGCTGCCACATTTTCTGGGTGTCATTTAGAATGTGCTTTTGTGGGCAGCAGACTTCACAGTTTGTCCGAAAACATCCAGGCATAACAATATACCTCTTAGCTTCTCTTTAAGGTTTATGACTTCAGTTCCGCCTTTGTAGATTCAGAGCACCTGGCCTGCCCTTCAAACGTGCAAAGAGAAAATCTCTCTAGGTTCTCCTACTTTCTGCATAAACCACATCCCCCAAACATTTATAGTTGCTAAGTACCAGATGCACTGAAAATCCGCACAGCACGTTCCAGATGTACAGATCTGGAAGGATCTCTGAGCAGGAACCTGTCAGTCCTGCTCCGCCCCACCCTGCCACCGAAGAGCTCTGTTTGGGGCTCCACTGAGGCGGAGGCAAGAGATGCTTATCAATAGCTGGTGGCAGACGGCTTTCCAGCTGACTCCTCTCTGCTTCTCCTAACCTAACAGGCAGGTTGGAGAAGACGTACCCTGAGAATATTTTTGACTGTTCCACCTTTAGTAAAACGCTGGGGGAAATACTTATAAAGTAAGCCTGTGTGTTTGGGGAGTGGAGAGTATGATTTTAGGAGAGAGAAAAGAAGAAGACAGAATCTGCTGAGGGAGTGGTAAGCAGAGTGACAGTCCTGGAGAATGCAGCGAAGTGGAGGCCAGACTCCGGAGGATTTGTTAGGGGTGAAGACCAGAACATCGTGGATCTGAGCAAGCCTGAGCCAACAGTGGATAGGCAGCTTAGCAGAGACAGCCCAGCCCAATGCAGTTCCCATTAAAGCCTCCCCGGGAGCAGGGTGTCTCTAGGGCCCCTGAGCCATGGGTGGCAGTGTGGGTTTCAGTGGGGAAATTCTGGAACATGAGTCAAAGAGCAGTAGCGATGGCAACAACACTGAAAGCCAGCTCTGTCTGGCTCAAGTCTGGAGCAACACACGCAGAGGACCCAGCCTCCCACAAGTCACATGGCCCTCACTGAGGTCTCTTGAGGGCTGCGTTGGGGCTTTCTGCTGGCAAGCGACCAGCTTCAGCAAGCCCCAACAGAAAAGGGCAGGGGTGGGCGGGGCAAGAGTGACATATAAAATCCAAATGCAGAAATGAGACTAGTCCCCTGCAAGGGCCTGGAAACGGACAGAAATGCTTCAGAACTCTCTGTGTGTCTCATCTTCCTCTCCACGCAGATGCTTTTTTCCCCCTTTTCCTGTGCAGATTCTTGATTCGTCTCTACCAACCATCTTTCTCTGCTCCTCATTTCGTGGGGCAGAGCATTTCCTGTGGTTCCCGTTTCCTGGTACAGACACAGCCACATATACCAACTGACTGATGGTCTCTCCGGAGCACAAATCCAAGCTTCCAGGTGAGAGAATCCAAATGGCCAGCTTGGCCCTGACCGGTTTGGCTCAGTGGATAGAGCGTTGGCCTGCAGACTGAAGGGTCCCAGGTTCAATTCCGGTCAAGGGCATGTACCTTGGTTTCGGGCATATCCCCAGTGGGAGGTGTGCAAGAGGCAGCTGATCGATGTTTCTCTCTCATCAATGTTTCTAACTCTCTACCCCTCTCCCTTCCTCTCTGTAAAAAAATCAATAAAATATATTTAAAAATGGCCAGCTTGTTTCAAGAGCTCACTCCTGATTTTATCAACTCCAGCTGGGGTGCAAGGTCACGAAGTGCCAACATGGCTGGCAGGAGCCACCCCTGTGAGGATGGCATGGAGGGAATTCTCAGACAAGTGGGCAGGAGAAATATCCAATCGATATCTATTCTGTCACTTGTCTCTGTTGCCACTCTCAATGTTGTTCTTGCTGTCCTCTCTTTCCTGAGATCTTTACATGGCGGTACCCTTCTCATTATTGAGGTCTCAACTCCAATATCACCTCCTTGGAGAATTGTCCCCTGAGCACACTTGCTAAAATAACAACTTCCTCTCCCTCCCCCTTTCCATTCTCTCCCTGTTATGGGCTGAATGTGCCGCTCCAAAAGTGATGCGTTGAAGTCCTAACACTCAGTATTTCAGAATGTGACTGTATTTGAAGATAAGGTCTTTAAAGAGGTAATTAAATTAAAATTAGGTCATTAGAGTGGGTCCTAATCCAATATGACTGGTATTCTTATAGGAAGAGGACATTTGGACAAAGACATGTACAGAGGGAAGACCACATGAGGATACAGGGAGAAGGCCATCTGCAAGCCTAGGAGAGAGGCCTCTGAAAGAAACCAACCCTGCCAATACACCGATCTCCAACTTCCAGCCTCCAGAACTGGGAGAACATGCATTTCTGTTCTTTAAACCACCTATTCGGTGGTACTTTGTTACAGCAGCGCCAACAAACTAATACACTCTATCCCTTTCCCTCATTTTATGTTTCCTCAAAGAGGCAGTTTGCATAGTGGTTGAGTGCACACGCCCTAGATCTGGGCTCAATCAACAGGACTGGCAGAAGCTACGATGGGTCTGGCGGGTATGCCAGAGCTCTGTGGGCATAGAGAAGTGGCTGTGGTTGGAATGTGGGTTTTGATGGTAGCTAATGCAGAAGGCAGGCCTGGGGTCGGGCTTGAAGGACAGACAAGAAAGGGCTGAGGCTGGTCTGGGGAAGGGCCTTTCCACCTGCTGTCGCATCAGGGAGACCTTTCACTCCCTGGTGCTGCTGCTTCCCCATCCAAGAACAGGGAAGGGTCCCCTCCTAAGCGGGTTATGACCTCCACTGCACCCCTGAGCGTATGCAGTTTGGCAGGGAACCTTGCAAACCAGCATTTGGCATGTCACTGCCACCGACCCCATTTCATTTGTTGACCAGGTTTTGCTGAACCTGTTCATTTGATGAGTTGGAAGGGGTGGGTTTTGTGAAGTGGTTGAGGCATGTGTTAGGACCCCCACTAAACACTTCTGAAATGAAGAGCATATGTGCACATAACGAAATAGAAACAGCATATAGGCCCAGTCATTTTGTTCTGGATTTGGAAATTGCTCTGTCTTCAAAGCATTAATTGTGTCCCCATGACACCCAGCCTCTCCTTCAATCCCCCGTCTGCCAGCCACATGTCCCACATGTTTCAAACTCCAAATCCAGTGTTGGCATCAAATAGGCCAAATGTCCCAATGCCTGACTCACCTTCTCACTTGTCACCTAGAAGTGTCGACAGTCTGTGGACACAGAATTACTAAACTTGCCATCAGTTCCCAAGTGTCCAAATGTGAAAACTGGAAAGATCTGTTTGTTTCCCCTTTTCTGGCTATTCCTGTATTCTGCTGTCTGTAAGACTTACCAGTAATATACTACTTTTGTTTATGCCTCGTAAGAGCTTCATCTTTTGTGAGATGTTCTTTCCTTATTTGGCCTTGTTGTGCTCGCTTCTGGGTGGTTTCTCATCTCTACTTCCAGGGTCACAATTCTATTTTCCAACTTAAAAATGGGCTCTCCTGGTGTCATTTTGAAGGAAAAAGTGGGTTCTGAAAGTTGTAAGGCTTGTGAGGAAGGGTAGTTTGTAAGTTATATAAATGACACATTCCAGTAAGCCAGGGCAAGTAGAATAGGGAAACTGAGATGGTTAAAGGGCAATTTGGAGCTACCTAGTAAATCCCATCTTCCCTAAACTGGAAACACTTAAGAGTAAATGATTTGCATTTTTCATCCCTAACCAGAGGGCAAATAGCTTATATCAAAGTGCTCAGGGAGACAGATAGCAGAAGTCCAATTAGTGTCATTTGCTGACCATACCCAAGGAGAAATGGAGTTAAACTTTTTTTCTTGACCTAGAATTGGCCTTCAGTGATTCCATTAGGCCCTGGAATGCCTCAAGATCTTCCTACAATGGAGACTAGGGACCAATTTCTTAAAACTATGTACTGGGTATCTCTTCTACTTTAATGTCTCTCAAGTTAGAAGGCCTTCTGGCTCAAAGCCCTCCTCTTGAGTTTCCGGTTCATTACCATCCACTGGGAGACTATATTCATTCTAATCAAGACTTGGAAAGGAAACAAGTTGGAACACTCCTGGGAAGGACTCTACCACGGAGACTGCTGTTCAGACTGCAGAAGGAGGTTGGCCCCATCACACACGGGTTAAGGGCTGACCACCAGCTTCTCTGGTGGAGACACCTCAACTTGGACGGCCATACCAGGACATAGCCCCTTGAAATTAACATTAAAGAAACTGTAAGCTGTCTATTTGCCTTAGGTATGGCAAATTGCAGGGGCTTACAATGTGGGCCTGGGAAATGTGTACAATCCAGATCGTGCTTACCCAGTTAAGTTATTGATCATAGATAACTTGAATGACTTGGATATTTCGGCCTTTAGGCCAAAAAATTGGCTAGGACTAGATTTAGGAATAGATGTCACAAGACAAGATCCCCTAGGCCACTGCCATCACCATGCAAACAGAAGTAGGATATAAGGGAACGAATGCCTGGGTAGAATGGATTAAATATTCTGTATGAGCCCTGAATAAAAGCGACTGTTACGCTTGAGTAGCAGGAAGGCTAGAGGCCCAAGTGGTCCCATCCCCATTCGGATGGACCTCAGCCAGTAACGGGGTGGAATGTGTGCTTGCCCTGTATCAGGAGGAAACCGCTTGGGGAAACGCTGCCCGTAAGACGCTCTCCCTGTTGTTCCCATTCAACAGAGGTAAAGAGCAGGGATTCCCCAAAACGATCAGGCCCCGATCGGCCCCGTCCTCCAATGTAAACTATACCTCCTGCCTCTCAAGGGGAGGAACAGTGCTCAGAGTTTATGAGACATTTATCCGGATGCATAAATGGCCGAGTATCCTCAGAAGCCAATCATGCTGCACTGTCGATACCCTGTGCTGATGTCTGGTGGTGTTATGGAGGACCCTTACTTGGGCCTTGCCCAGCAAATGGAGTGGAACTTGCACTCTGATACAATTGGCTATCTCTTTCACGTTGGCATATCGTAAACCTTTTTCAATGGACAGACAGACTAGGAAGAGGAGAGAGAGTCCAAGGGGCTCCTTTGATCCTTATATGTACATAGATCCCAGTGGGGTTCCAGAAGGAGAGCCAAGGAGTTTAAGGCTGGAAATCAGATTGTCCTGTTCTGGTAGTCCACTGTAAACAAGAATGTGGTTGGATTAATTATATTTACTAGGACCAGCAAAGGCTTGTTAACTATACTTGAGATGCAGTTAAAGGGACAGCGAGCAGCTAGATGCCAGCAGAGGATGACGTGGGAAAATAGATAGGCCTTGGATATGATTCTGGCAGAAAAGGAGGAGTTTGTGTAATGTTGGGGACCAGTGTTGTACATTCATCCCTGACAACACAGCTCCAGACAAAACCATCACTAAGGCCCAACAGGGATTAACAACTTTAGCCAATGAGTCAGCTGAGAATCCTGGAATTGAGGGTCCTTTCTCCGATTTAGCAATGGTCCGGAGAATGGAAGGGAATGACAGTAGTGGATATTATATCATCCCGTGTATAATAGGTCTTATCCAAAGGTTAATTGAAACCATATTAACCAAGCAGCAAAATAATCTTCTCCTAGAGTCTAGGACCTAGACACTGCAGAGCATGAAAGTCAACAAATGTTAACCAAGTTTGAAGAAAAGAGTTAAATAAGAAAAAGGGGGAATTGTGAGAATAAACAAGTAATCTTTTCTGTCAAAGCAGGGAGTTTAGGCAGCTGCCATTTTGGCTTACATGACTTGCAGCAACCCTGCGGGCTGCCATCTTGAAACGGCAAAGGTCAACCCCTTCCTTTAAATTAGCCAATCATATAAGAGTGTGAGCCTAAGCTCTGTGACCAATCAAGAGTGAAGGACAGATCACATGCATCAGAATAAAAGCCCAAGCAGACCACCCACTCAGTGTATGTGCTGCCAGACTCTGAGTTGGTACATACCTTTCTGCAGAAGTAAAAATATTTGCCTTGCAAAAGAAAAAAAAAAATTGACTCTTCTCTCTCCTCCAATTTTTTTCTTTCTCTTTTTAAATCATCCTAGAAAACCCTTCCTTTGCTTTTATTAGTATTTTCATTTCCTACTTGTTCCTGGCTCACTCTAACCCAAGTTCCACTCATCCAGATCGGCCTTCTGGCATTGCCACCAGCTCCCTCAAACTTCCTCTTCCTGGTCCTGGAGAGATGCCTCTCATATGCTTCTGGATTTTTATCAGGGTCCCCAAATCTCTGTATTAGTAGAAATCAGCCATCCTGTTGCTTGAGGGCTAATACTGCACTGGTCCCTTATTTTATTTTTTTATTTTTTATTTCAGAGAGGAAGGGAAAAGGAGAGAGAGATAGAAACATCAATGATAAGAGAGGATCATTGATCAGCTGCCTCCTGCACGCACCACACTGGGGACTAAGCCCACAACCTGGGTATGTGCCCTGACCAGGAATCGGACTCTGACCTCCTGGTTCATAGTCAATGCTCGACTACTGAGCCACGCCAGCTGGCCCTGGTCCCTTATTTTCAATAGCACAGTAGTTCATACATAAAAGTTACTTGACAATATTTTTATCATTTTTATTAGATTGCTTTCTACATAATCTTGGAGGAGTTTATATAGACCTCAGGTTGGGTACTAATGAGCCATTTATTGCATGGGTACAAATTTAAATTCCCATGTACACCCTGATCACAGCAAAATCCTGTTAGCTTCAAGGGGCATGAAGTTGGCACCCAAGGATACATGGGGATGTGCAAGTAAGGAAGTGAAGCCAAACATACGTCTTACCACATTATGTGCAAGGTGTATGTGAGCCCAGGCGTAAGTGAATAAGAGTATGAGCTTTACCTATTCCTGAAATCACCGAAGATTACCAGAGAGAAAGATAAGGGGGTGGTGACTCACCCGTCATCTTCATAACAGCCCATTGGCTATCCCTTTTTCTTATTTACCAGCAGCTAATCCACTAAGAGCACTGGTGCCACTCCTGCCTATGTGGCCTCATGACTCAAAGTCTTAAGATTTACAGCATTTTCTTAAGAGACAAAGGCCATGCCTGTGGGTAACTCCTTTTCAACACCCATAGGTTAGTCATTTATTGCAGATGATCCATTCATGTGAATTGATTGCCATGTTCCCTCTTCAGAGGAGAGGTCGTGTTTTCATAATTGGTCCCCAGCCACACAGTGACTCATCCCCAGCACACTGTGACTTCTGTGTGCCAGCCTGGAGGGGACAACGAGGCAAGAACAGCACCAGCCACTAAGGACCTTTCTAATTTACCTTAGAGCAGCGGTTCTCAACCTGTGGGTCGCCAACCTGTGGGTCATGACCCCTTTTGGGGTCGAACAACTCTTTCACAGGGGTCCCCTACGACCATCGGAAAACACATATATAATTACATATTGGTTTTGTGACTAATCACTATGCTTTCATTATGTTCAATTTGTAACAATGAAAATACATCCTGCAAATCAGATATTTACATTACGATTCATAACAGTAGCAAAATTACAGTTATGAAGTAGCAACAAAAATAATTTTATGGTTGGGGGTCACCACAACATGAGGAACTGTATTAAAGGGTCGCGGCATTAGGAAGGTTGACAACCATTGCCCTAGAGGATGCCAAGACGACTTCTCAATCCCAGCAATGGGTCCTTCATTCCACATTTCCCCCTATGCTGAAAACTGGGTGAAATAATTTGTCTTTCCACCATTTATTAATTATTTGGTTATTTTAGGGAGTACAGGAATTACTGAGGGACCAGATGATATACCTGGTTTTCTCCCTAGTTCACATAAGCCAGTCCCTGCAAGCATTCTTTGCTCAGTGTTTTTCCAGCTGAGTTGTAAAAGTCAGGACTCTGGATTCTGCCCCTGGACAAAGAGGATGAGCTTAGATAAGCAAATCACTTTCCCTGACGGTAAAATGAGATGATAATACCTATTTCTCCCAATGAAAAAGAGAGTATACACAATTTGAATTTCCTGTGCAAAATGTATTAAAGAGGTGGCTGATAATTGCTTCATAGTGAAGTTGCTTTGAGACTAGGTCACTTATCCAAAATAAGTGGTCAGTCTTGAATCAGTTTCCTGGGGAATAGACATTACATTTTTTTCATTGTATTTTACAAATGTAGTAACTCACTCACTGAAGTTTTCACTCTTATATGTTTTATCATTTTTAAGGGGCATTAAATAGCTAACTAGCCCAGCCAGCATGGCTCGGTGGTTGAGTGTCGACCTATGAACCAGAAGGTCATGATTCCATTCCTGGTCAGGGCATATGTTCAGGTTGTAGGCTCGATACTCAGTACGGGGCGTGCAGGAGGCAGTCGATCAATGATTCTCTCTCATCATTGATGTTTCTATCACTCTCTTCTTCTCCTGTCCTCTCTGAAATCAATAAAACTTAAAAAAAAAAGT
Organism: Myotis yumanensis; assembly: GCF_028538775.1. Taxonomy (NCBI): domain Eukaryota; kingdom Metazoa; phylum Chordata; class Mammalia; order Chiroptera; family Vespertilionidae; genus Myotis; species Myotis yumanensis. Next base: position 44,634,044 of record NW_027223752.1, on the reverse strand, counting down.
TAACTAAAGTGGAAAAGCATTGAAAATGATAATAGCAAACAGCCAAAGGATTTTCCTGCAATCTCCATACTATATGAATTTAGTCATTTAGCAAATATTGAATGCCTACCATGTACCATTTAGCAAACATTGAATGACTAACATGTACCAGTCAATAAAACAGCAAAGACACATGGGCATGTGTTGGGGTGAGGTGGTGGGAGGCCTGGGAGAAGTCAATGAGGGAAAAAGGAGACATATGTACTACTGTTTGTAAGACTTTAAACAATAATAAATAAATAAATAAATAGGAAACAGCACAGAATTCTGCGTTCAGGGAGGGGAGTGGAAGAAAGGCAGGGGCACCAACAATAAATAGTAGACATAAGAAATAAGTGCCAAAACCGTTTTGGCTCAGTGGATAGAGCGTCGGCCTGCGGACTGAAGGGTCCCAGGTTCGATTCCGGTCAAGGGCATGTACCTGGGTTGTGGGCACATCCCCAGTAGGAGGTGTGCAGGAGGCAGCTGATCGATGTTTCTCTCTCATCGATGTTTCTAACTCTCTATCTCTCTCTCCCTTCCTCTCTGTAAAAAATCAATAAAAAATATATTTAAAAAAAAAAGAAATAAGTAAAGTCTATAGCATGCTGGAAATTGATAAATATTATGAAAAAATTAGAAAAAGTAGAACAGTGTAAAGGGGGATCAGCAGCATGAGGAACTGGGGAAGGTTGGAGCTGCAATTTTTAAAAAATCTTTTATTTATTTTTATTTTTAAAATGTATTATTGATTTGAGAGAGAGAGAGAAAAGGGAGGGGAGAGAAACATCAATTTGTTGTTCCACTTATTTATGCATTCATTGGTTTCTTCTTTTATATGCCCTGACCAGAGATGAAGCCCGAAACCTTGGCATAGCAGGATGATGCTCTAACCAACTGAGCTACCCAGCCAGGGCCTGGAGCTGCGATTTTAAACACAGTGGTAACATGGTACATGCATGGAGAAGGTCATATTTGAGCAAAGACTTGAAGGAGATGAGGGAGTTAGTAGATAATGGGAGAAGAGAGTTCCAGATACAGGCAACAGCCTGTGCCAGGATGCGAGCGGAGAGGGAGTCTTGTGTTCAAGGAAGACCAGCCAGGGGGCGCCCATGGCCTGGGTGGGGTAATCGAGGGGCAGGGTCATAGCAGGGAAGGCCCAAATGTAATAGTTTGCTTCCTTCTGGTTTCTTACAGCTTTATGGATCACGTACTCATTGTTCTCTGACATCCCCGGATCCCAAGTCGCCAACAAGATAAGGCTACTTGGGTCACTTTCTGTAATTTCTAAGTTCATAGAAACATTGCAGCCCATTAGCGCCGTACATTTTAAAAACATTAATATACCCATGTCTTGTCTCTTGTCAATAATGCTGCAGTGAGCATGGTGCAGATATTTCTTCACGATAGTGATTTCATTTCCTTCAAATATAAACCCAGAAGCAGGCTTGCTTGATCATATGGTGGTTCTATTTTTAACTTTTTGAGGCACCTCCATACTGTCTTCCATAATGGTTGTACCAATTCACATTCCCACCAACTGTGCTTAGGGTTTCCTTTTCCCTACATCTTCGCCCAGATTTGTTACGTCCTGTCTTTTTGGTGCTAGCCGTTCTAACAGGTGTGAGGTGATTTACATCTCCCTGATGGTGACTGATGTTGAGCACCTTTTGGTGTACCTGTTGGCAATTTGTATGTCTATTCAGGTCCTTTGCCTGTTTAAAAAATTGGATTATTAGTTGTTTTTTTACAATTGTGTGTATGTATATTTGGAGGACTAACCTCTTACAACTATACAGTTTGCAAATCTTCTTTCCCTTTCTTGTAGGTTGCATTTTCATTTTATTGATTGTCTCCTTTGCTATTGTGGGAAAGGAACACAACTTCTCAAGGTTCTTCTGCCTGACCTAATAATCAAATAGACATGAGACAGATTAGCAAGAGGAAATAACCAAATTCAATACACACAAATGTATGGGAGCCACACATCCATGAGAGAGTCAGAGGTCCCACATGCAGGAGAGGTTCCGAGATAGAAAGGGGATGGAGGTACATGACGTTCTGAGGTAGGAATGAGGTAACACACCTTGGGGGCTTCAAAGGGTCATTCCAGGATGATAAGAAGAGCAGATGTTTAGTTAATAAAAGTCTGCCTTCCATATAGGTCAGTTGAAAAAGTTACCACTGATAATCTCTACGGGCAAGGCCCCTAATTCAAATTCTTCTAAGCAGTTAAAGGGGGTGCAGAGGGTAGATGTTTCTCCTGACCCTGAAGCTAAAGTTGCCTTTAGCTCAAAACAGTTTGTTTACTACAGAGGCATAGCTTGGGGTGACTCGTTCTGGACCCCGCACTGTGCAGCTGTTTAGTTTGGTGCAGTCCCACTTGCTTATTTTTGCTTGTGTTGCTTGTGCTTTGGTGTTGTCCAAACAAATCATCGCCAAGACCAATGTGAAGGAGCTTTCCCCCTGTTTTCTTTTTTCTTTTTTTTTTTTTAAATATATTTTATTGGTTTTTTACAGAGAGGAAGGGAAAGAGATAGAGAGTTAGAAACATCGATGAGAGAGAAACATTGACCAGCTGCCTCCTGCACATCTCCTACTGGGGATGTGTCCGCAACCCAGGTACATGCCCTTGACCGGAATCGAACCCGGGACCCTTCAGTCCGCAGGCCGACGCTCTATCCACTGAGCCAAACCGGTTTCGGCTCCCCCTGTTTTCTTATCGGAATTTCTTTTAACACTTTTATTTATTGATTTTTAGAGAGAGAGAGGAAGGGAGAGAAAGACATCGCCACCTAGCCACACACTCACTGGTTGTTTCCTGTATGTGCCCCACCAGGGATTGAACCCACAACCTTGGTATATGGCCACGACGCTCCAACTAACTGAGCTACCCGGCCAGGACTCTTCCAGGAATGTTATATTCTCAGGTCTTACATTCAAGTCTTAATTCATTTCAGATAATAAGGTTAATTATCTGAACTTAAAAAAAATTAATCTTGGATGTCCTTAACCATTTCAGTCAGCTATTACCCACTTACATGAAACCGAATACTACATGCAATCTCTCTCCCAAGCATCAATATTCTTTTAACAGCCTTTCCTAGAGGAGTAGCTGTGCCCTATTCCCCCTTTACTAAAGGTATTTTGTATTTAACTGTTCCCTCCTTCATCTCCAACTTTTGTGAAAAAAGATAGATTTTCTAGGAAGTGATTCATTATCTCATTCATTCATTCATGAAGCAAATATTTCCGGAGAAGCTGCTACGCACCAAACACTGGGTAGACGCTGAGGATGCAGTGGGGAGCAAAGAGCAAAAACAAATGAGCTCTCAGTGTGAGAGGCATGTGTCCACGTCAGAAAGCAACGAACATGGGAGCAACTCACCTGGGATCTCAGACAACTGGACAGGGCCTCTCCCCCGACGCAAGTGACTGGCACTTCTTGGGACGGCTTTGATTCTGAGAGAAGGGTTACGTCAAGTCAGTGCAGAAGGGATGAGATTGCCTGCAATTCAGGCAAAAAATAAGCAAACGCCATTAAAACAAGCAAGCAATCATGCCCTGACCGGTTTGGCTCAGTGGACAGAGCGTCAGCCTGCGGACTCGAGGGTCCCAGGTTCTATTCCGGCCAAGGGCATGTACCTTGGTTGCGGGCACATCCCCAGTGGGGAGTGTGCAGGAGGCAGCTGATTGATGTTTCTCTCTCATCGATGTTTCTAACTCTCTGTCTCTCTCTCTTCCTCTCTGTAAAAAATTTTAAAATATTTTTAAAAACAAACAAGCAAGCAATCAAAAAATAAGTAAACACCATTAAAACAAGCAAGCAGGCGCAGTACGTGCTTCGCAGACTCTTCCTCCCCACCCCACCCCCCCTCCCCCCGACCCCGCGCGTCTTAGGTGAGGATGGTGAACTGACCACCCTCCAGGCCCGGGGGGCTGGGGAAGGAGCCGCCCTTCAGGGTCCCACCCGCCGTCTCCCACGCCCGGAGGGTGTCCTTTGCACCCGGCGGGGCCTGGGGCTCACCCAGCAGGTTCCGCAGGGAGAGGCCGGGTGGGCAGGGGTGGCGGCCCCGCCCTGGGAGAGGCGGGCCAGGCCGGGCGTATTTGAGGCGCGGAGCTGCCGCCCCGTCCAGCACAACACGACCTCCCCAGGAGCCACACCCGGAGCAAGCGAGCGAGTATCGAGGCGCAGGGTGAGTGGCCTGGGCGTCCGGGACCGGAGACGGGGACCCGACCTGCTGGCCGCTCGGCTCGGGCAGGGGCGAGGGCACCGGGCACTGCTCGGTGCGCGGCCCCCTTTGCAGGGCTCGGGGGGCAGGGGGGTACCTGGGGCGGCGCTTGGCTTCCCGGGGCCCTGGGCGGCGGGCTGCAGGTGGGACGGCTGGAGAGCCCGGAGCGGAGCGGTGGGCGCCGCCTGGGCGCGGGTCCTAGTCTTTGACCCCCGGAGAAGCGGACTCCGGCGGAGTTAGCAACCTCTCAGGGAGACAGACTCACATGCACCTCCTGGGTGTGGTGGGGACGGGTGTGTCCGGACGCCGGGCGTCGGCGCAGAGCACCCTCTGTCGCCACTGGGAGGCTGAGCCGCGCGTCCCGCCCTGGCGCCGCGGGACCACCTCGGAATCGGTGCTGGGAGGGCTCGCCCAAGCTCGGCCTTAGGAACTAGGTCCCCCGGCCCAGCACGCGGACGTACTCCCCGGGGCCTCTAGGACGGCACCAGGCACCCATGACTTGGCTGCCCCGCCACTTGATCTTGCTGTGAGCTGTCTACCAAGCCCAGCAGCGTCAGGGGTGCAGCTGCCCTCTGAATGCTGATCCCACAGGAAAAGGTGCTGCCCCACGGCCGGCAGGGGCAGGTGACCGGCTGGGCAAAGACCGAAAACCCTAAGCTTTTGCAAATCCCTCATCTGAGCATTAACGATCACAGATCTGTGCTTGAGGATGTGTAGGGTGTGGCAAAATGTTGGTCCGAGTGTGCAGAGCTAGTTGAAGTTGGGTGTGTGTGTGTGTGTGTGTGTGTGTGTGTTAAAAACACGTTTGAGGATTTATTCTGAATGATCAGTTATGCAAATAAAAACACTAAAATGCACCAACTCTGAGGATTAGGAGCTCAATACCAGGGAATCGGGGACACATAGGTTGAGGCTGTGACAGGTTGCAGGCTAGCCCTTAAAGCTAGTGATTCCTGTTCCAGATACTGTGGAATATTTGTAAAGTGACTCCTGGGAGTTGGGTTGCTGGACAATGGGGACAGTTGGTCCTCCGTGACCCAGGCTGTTTCTGCTATTCTGGGAAAGAAATAGAAGGCAGGCGCAGTTAATTCTGACAATAGTAGTAACAATAATTAAATGATAGCAATAAAAATTGACAACTTGGGCACAGAACATGAGAAAAAAAATTTCACCAACTTCCAAAATTCTGACTCACTTGTCTCAAGTTCATAACATTCATCTTTCATACTAGGGAATTCTGTTTCCATAAAAGTTAAAATTTAATAATAATAATGTATTTTTCCACAATGGTCATTGTGGAAAAGACATTGACTTTGAATCCTTAGGGTTTCTCCTTTCTTTATGGTTGTGCCTCATGCTTGATCTTTGGGAGACTGGAGCTGCTTCCTAATCTCATTATGTTGGGGGGGTTACACTTAGAATCAGCACATTTGATGACAGTCCTGGGATGTTCTGAGACCATGGTAACTGATCTAGAAGATAGCCTCTCCTTTGGAACGCAGGCTCCTGCTGGAGACAGCTAGGTAACATGGTGTCTGGTGCCTAAACTGGTTCTGCTCATTAAATCCTGAGTGGCTGGCTTGCCAGATAGGGCTTGCTGCGGGCTTACAGTTTGCTGCTGACTAAGTATCATGTGTTCTATCTTGACTGATGATCAGCTTTTCCATGGGGGGAAAAATCAGTAACTGAGAGGCACAAAGTAACCTTACCTTTCTTGATGCTGAGGAATTATGATGAGAAAGAAATCCTAGTGAAGGACCCGTTTCCTTTATTCCAACTCATTCTCACCGACTTTGGCTTTGGAAAGTGGACTTTTCTCCAGTCCTGCCCGGTGTTTAAGCGAGGACAGGAAGTAGACGCCCCGCCTGTGTTCTGTGGAGAGAAGTGCCTTGGGGTTCTGAGGAAATACACTCACAATCGACTTCCCTTACGGCTTGTGTAAAAGGCAGGGCCCTCTGTGAGCAGAAATTTCAGAAGAGCTCCTGGGAGCCCGAGCAACTGGATTAACTGCTAGGTGAGCCTAGAATAACATAGTAGTGTGGGCACTGCTGTTTATTAAAGAGAAAAGCTACAATTAACAGACGGTCAACCTTCAGACTCATGTTTAAATTCCTTATTCCAAACCAAACTGAAGCACTTCCTGCAGGATTTTCCAAATGTGAAGACTCCAGCAGTATTTCCCGTCCTTTTTTGTTTGTCTTTAATGGAGTCTTTCTTTTCTGACTCTTCAAAATTCTCTGATTCTGGAAATGCCAGAATGGAGTTTACATATTATAGATTCAGTTGCATGGGGAGAGTTTTCTTACATTTGATTGTCTCTCGCAATAAAAACTACTCATCTAAGAAAAAGAAATAAATTTTCCAGGCAAGTAAGGAAGGTATTTATCTAAATAGATGTTTATCTATCTATCTATCTATCTATCTATCTATCTATCTATCTATCTTAAGTTCTAAGTTTGCTGACCTTGATTTCAAAAGAACATTGGTTGCCCTGGCCGATTTGGCTCAGTGGATAGAGCATTGGCCCACAAACGGAATGGTAGCAGGTTCAATTCCAGTGAAGAACACACACTTCAGTTGCAGGCTGGATCCCCGGCCCGTTGGTGCAGGAGGCAACCAGTTAATGTGTCTCTCTCCTCTTCCCTTCCTCTCTCTCTCTCTCTCTCTCTCAATCAATGGAAAAAATATCCTCAGGTGAGGATTAACAACAAAAAAGGATCATTGGTTATAACCCTTTTCAAAAAAAGAGATCTGATGGTTATGAGTTGACAAAATCAAAATAGCACACACCCAACTTTTGGAAAAGTACAAGTTGTTGGTTTAAATGTGTTTATAATCAGCCCGGTGACTGTGCACAATGGCATTCTTGTGTTCAATATCATTGCACACTGAGTCACCCATGATCAAAAGCATGATCTCTTTTTAAATTTGTTTACAACTTCAGCATGTTATGTAGCTCTGAATGAAGAAGCTACATCATTTCTAAATGAAGTAATTAACACTTTCAAAGTGTGAGGTTTAATATTAGTGTAAAATGAGCCTGAATTAGGGGTCATGTTCCTTGGGCTGCTAATGACAGAATGACTTTGGGCCACCATGTCAGCTCTCTGAGCCTCAGTTACCTCACCTCTAAAAGTGTGAATATTTACTTTTCCCTGTCAATTTCATAAGATTATTATCAGACTCAAAATAGGTAAGGCATGTGAAAGTGCCTTGTAAACTGCAAAGCGCCACACAAACGCAGGCTGCAATTATTCTGATGGGCTCGCCTAATGTGTCACAACACAATCCAAGCTGCCATCCCAGGCGTATGTGAAACACAGTGGAAGTGAAGGGAAGTCGGCTTTGTTCCTCAGATTGTTTTGGTCATGTTGGAAAATGAACTGAATATGCTTGAGCAGAGACTTTATAAAGAATAAGTGTTAAATCTTGGACATGCCATTTTCATGTGAATTTCTGGTTGCCTTTAAACACATCTTAGTTTGATTGGAGTTATGATAATAAGCCACTTTATCAGGCCAATGGCACAGATTTGGCTGGTTTTAATCATTGAAACTACCCTTGTTTCTTATTGACCTATATGTAGGGAACCACATGCGAATCAGTCTAGACCAGTAGTTCTCAACCAGACAGGTTTTGCCTTTTCCCCACTTCCCCCAGTGATATTTGGCAATGTCTGAAGACATTTTCTGTTGTCACAATTGGTGGTGGGGGGGGGGGGGGGTGCTACTGACTGTTCATTAAAGCCAGGGATGCTGCTAAACATCCTACAATGCACAGGACAACGCCCCCCCCCCCCCGCCCCCCGCACAACAACAACAAAAAGCATCCGACCTGAAATGTCAGTGGTGCCGAGGTTAGGAATTAGCCCTACACAAGGGGGATATTTAAAAGAAGTGAAGACACTCATAAAGTTATCTCTGGGTCTTTGGTATGTTGCCCAGGAGTGGACGTTTATGCAATAAAAGGATCTAAGCTCTCTGTCCACCATGAAGTTCAAGACTGTTTTCTATTGGTGTCCAAAATGACACTAGCAGAGGCTTTAGTTTCTTGACTTCCTAGTAAGTAATGTCCTTTCTCCTCCTTTTCCGTAACAACTCCTCTCTCGAGTTCCCCCTGTGGTAGCAGCGGTTTCCTTGACAGTGGCAGCCTTTTGGGGAAGGAAGCGCAGGCAGAAGAGCGCCCGCCTTTTGCTTCCAAAGGTCAATTACTATAGGAAACACAGTGAATGGAGAGTCAGCAGTTTCCCAGCTTGGAAGGTGGACACGGTGATAACCTACTTCCAAATACGTTTGAGAACGCCCGGATTATAAGGGAGACGGCAAGAAATAAATATCGTGTGTATAGATGAAGCACACATGGAGTCCTGGAGGAGCTCTGTCTGAGTTTTTACCAAAAAAATCTAATATTTTACATTTTTAGGGCCTATCAAATAGCTACCATTTGTTGGATCCCTTGTCATTTTTAAAAATGATTGAGCCCGGCTGGCGTGGCTTAGTGGCTGAGCGTCGACCTATGAACCAGGAAGTCAGAGCACATGCTTGGGTGGCAGACTCAATCCCCGGTGCGGGGTGTGCAGGAGGCAGCCAGTCAATGATTCTCTCTCATCACTGATGTTTCTCTCTCTCCCTCTCTCTTCCTCTCTGAAATCAATTAAAAATATATTTTAAAAAAGAAAATAATTGAGTAAATATCATGAGTGAGCAGCTCAAGGAAAACAGAGATTCTGACTGTTTAAGGTCCAGGCAATTTTGACCATAGCATAGGTGATCCTGAGTTGAGAAAACTCACACCCTGGCCTCAGGATTCAGACACCGCCCTCCTCCCCTCAGTGCTGGAGTGTCTGCGGTGGGAGCAGGTATCAAACACCCTGGCAGTTACAAGGAGGAGCAGGAGAAAGCAGGAATGGTGTGTCAAGCAACGCCATCCCTTGAGGCAGCTTTGGGCAAGGCAAACCCAAAATATTTTCCTCCACATTACCCAACCTTTTTTTTTTTTTTTTTAACTTTAGTCTGTTTTAATGCCAAATATTTCACTTGGAACAACAAGTACTTTTTCAAAATAGCAAGCATTTGTGCCTGCCTGTCTTCTCCATTGCTCCACATGCGAGGCTTAGCTCAAACAACACCTCCCTCTTAGAAGCAACTGTTCTGGTTGTGACTTCCCGCAGCTCACAGTCTGGCTCATGGCATGGTTGTTTGTGATCCCTCCGGCCTGTGGAGCCTTTGACCACACAGGCCTTGGCTTATTCATCTTCACACCCAGACAGGAGCCTTCACCGTGCCCGTGCAGAGCAGGCACAAATGTGTGCAAACGAAGGAATACATAATCTGCAGAACTCCATCTGAGGGGCATGTCTTTCAGATCCTAAGGATCAACCAACTCTGCTTTCCTCCTAAAACCCTGAAGAGGGCAAGGGGCTGTCGGTGAGAACCAGGGCATCAGGGGAGGTTGATATTAACATGCAGACCTTTGTAAGAGGTGGTGGGGCAGGAGCACAGGAAGGACGGTGATTGAGGACCAAAGGTAAAGTAGGGCTGTGCGCATTCATCACCTAGGAAAGGGGCAGAACGTGTTCGCCCTCCATCTTCTCTCTCCTGCATTGTGTGGCTGGCGCTCCCAGGATTCAGAACACCCGCTAGTGTGATTGGAGCTGAAAGCTCGGGTTAAAGAGGATTTGGTAATCCAGTTGGAGTGCATCTCCACCCTTGGATGAGACACCTTTGTGGTTCCATGCTATTGATTTAGACGGATTTTGGAAGTAGATTGCCTTGTGCTAGAAAAATGCCTGTAAATTGACTAGAACTGCACAACAAACTATTTGTGATCTTAAATTTTAATGGCAACTCGTGAAATCTTTTCAGGTCAAATCATAACCTATCTTCTTCTTTTTTTTCTCCTCTCAGGAAAATGGCAGACGGTTTTTCGGTAAGTGATTTTTGTCTGCTGTCTTACTTTCTAATCCCATGGAGGTGGAGAGTTTTGTTTTCAACACCAGACTTTCCCTTCTAACGCTTTGTGCCTTCCTCTGGCCTCACCTGTCCAGTGTGGGCTTGTTGGCCGGAGCCGTGTTTTTCCAGTAGTAGATTTGGGAAGAAAGCCGGCTAGAGAGAGGCCTGGGACTCACTAAGAGCAGCCCCTTTACCGAAAGGTCTGGGGCAGAAGTGGGTGGATTCTGTGGGCCAGGAGCTGAGAGATAAGCCAACAATGGGAAGTGTGGTACAGTCTGAGCATCCTGATTTTTGTGCTATTTTTCTCATGTCAGTTAGAAAATACATGCTTTTACATTGAGGATGGATAGCTCTATTTTAGCAAATTACCAAAATGCAACCCTACACAATATAGACGATGGGTGACATATACTGATAAAGTGCACATAATCCCAAAGTCTAATTTTAGCCTTTGGGACTCAAAACTATTTAATAGGTGGAAACATTTTTATGGATATGAGTTGTATATCTTCATATGTCCCTCCACTTTAGATCTCTGATTCCTGTTTTCCTGAAAATTCTGTTTTTGTGAATGTTTTTCATCCAGGAATTGTATCTTTTTTTTTCCAGCTTAATGATGCCGTATGTGGGTCTGGGAACCCCAACCCTCAAGGATGGCCCGGTCCATGGGGAAACCCGCCTGCTGGGGCAGGAGGCTACCCGGGGGCTGCCTATCCTGGGACCTACCCCGGACAGGCACCTCCTGCCGCCTACCCTGGACAGGCACCTCCTGGCGCCTACCCCGGACAGGCACCTCCTGCCGCCTACCCTGGACAGGCACCCCCTGCTGCCTACCCCGGACAGGCACCTCCTGGCGCCTACCCTTCCCCTACAGCACCTGCTTATCCCGGACCTAATGCCCCAGTAACCATCCCCGGACAACCAAGTGGGCCTGCGGCCTACCCTGGTGCGGGCCCCGCTGGTGTCCCTGCTGGACCACTGGTAAGATGGAGTCAGTCATTTCATGTACTTGATTGTGACCAGGGCAAAGCTAATGAAGAACACGGGAATCGTCTGGGCTGTGGTGCCATCACTTCGCAGTGCTCTGGCTGGGAGCTGGTTCTGGGCACTCACACCTGCATAGCGCTGCAGGGAGACGCGAAGCTTTACTCTCACTGCTTAGGGCCATATTCTAGGACCAGCCACAGTGTATGCTGGTCCAATAGAAAAAAATCGTTATTTGTATTGAGTTTAGTATGAGCAGTGTTGGCATAAAGAGACGCTAATGCGTCTTTTGAAGGCATCTGTAAAGCAGCTTTAATAAAAATCAAGTTAAGAGCATAGTAATGGGGGAAAGTTTTCATTATTAGTATTAATAACACTACGTAAACAGCATGTCCAGCAGTGTGCTTCTACATGATGATCTCATCTGAACCCATAACCACCCGATAAGATACTGTTATTATCCTCACTTTCCACATGAAGAAATGGGACAATAGCATTATATTCGCTTGCCCAGGACCATAGAGAGAACATGGGGGAGGCGGGGAACCAGGTAATCTAGTTTTGAAAAACCTTCTAAAGATAATTTTGTGATCTAAGGATTGAATTTTCATTTATATTAAATGAAACCTTAATTCTGTAGGGCTTTAGACACAAAACCTTAATTCTGTGGGGGCTTTAGACACATCTCAGACACAGATCCTTCCCTTCTAGAGTTACAGTCCAGCTGGGAAGTAAGTAGATATGAGGAAAGAGTTCAGTAACAGCCTAGGGGCAGACCCTCTCAGGAGTAGGTGGAAGGTGGCACAGGTGGCATCTGATCTGCTTTTAGGTCAGCTTAAAGGAAAGTGCAGAGAAAGCGTTGGGGGTGTGGGTGGCATTGGGCAGGGTCTAGACCCAAATGGTTAGTCCACTTCAGATACAGGGCATAAGGAGTCTATACAAAGGAAGAGGCAGGTGGGAGAGAGACTACAGAGGAAGAACCTCAGGATCTGCTGGTTAAGTCTTAGGAGTTAGACAGGACTGGCTTTTCAAGACAGGACAGCTAGGGCACCAGGAAGGGGACTGGTGGGGAAGGAGGCAGGAGAGACGGTTCGTACCTGTTGAATCTGCAGCACCAGGAGGAAGTATGGGACTAGTACTGATCAGGGCTAGAGATAAAAGACTTGGATGATAGTTGGACCTGGGGTTGAGGGGAATTATAAAGGGGAAAAAGAAGAGGCCAATGATGGGGCTTTGGGAATATTTACAGTACCTTGAACATAAATATTTGCAGAAAGGACTAGGAAATGTATTAACTGGAAGATGTTTATTCCACAAATACGGAGTATCTGCCACACACTAAGTACTCTGCCGATGCTGTGAGTAAAACATATTGTGCACGCAGGGGATTTATCTCTTCAGACCCTGGGCAAGGTGGCCCGAGTCTGGACAGATGGCTTAACTTAAGGTTGTGTTAGTCACACGTATTAATAGTATTTGAATGTTAGCAACATCTTTTTCTTTCTTTCCCCAAGAAAACATGACTCTGTATTAATACACATGTTTTTCATCCCCAGACTGTGCCTCATGAAATGGCTTTCCCTGGAGGAGTCATGCCTCGCATGCTGATAACAATTATGGGTACAATAAAACCCGATGCAAACAAGTAAGAGCAAACTTTAAACATCTAACACATTTGTTGATTGGTTTTTGAATAAAAACTGATCTATATTGAAATTTAATAGACTTTTTAAAACTACACATTTAGAGTCTTGGCTCTTCCATAGTATGGGATTATCCCATAAATCAATACGTGTTCCCACCAAGGGGACAAGGTTTCCCTCACTAAATCTTGGTTTTCTCTCAGAACCTGAATAGAACTGAGTTCTACATTGTGAGGAGAAAGAGGAAGAGCAGGGTTCTTCCTGGCAGGGAAAGCTTTAGCATTAAAGGCCAGTAGAGTCTTTATAATGTCATGTTTGGCCATCCCTCCGCTCTGAACCATATAGTGTCTGAAAAGCCAAGCCTGCACTTTAGATAACCATAAAAAATTAGGATGCCAAAGCAAGAGGTCCCACTTGACATCGTGGTGGGTTGATCCGAGAGCTTGAATGGTATCCCACTGCGTCCTCATGCTCATGCAAGACTCACAGGTCACCGTGCCGTCTCCGCTCTCGAGCTTGGCTGCCATGCCCGTCTTCACAGTGGGTGCAACTGCAGGGTCACAGATTCCCATGGTGTTGGCCTGGTCTACAGATGACAAGGGGCAGGGTGGGGAAGCCCAGTCTTCTGAGTAGTCACTATTTACTTGAAAGGTTTGAAAAAATTGTTCAAGTTAAAGACTTCATCCAAATAAGTCAACCTTTGCCATTGGAACTGGTTTGATTGAGGTGAGCTAGGAGGGGTAAGACTTTAAGCTGCTTTAGAGAAATCCATGCTGACTTGTGGCTGCCCTGGGACGCCTGGCTCTGGTTATTACCACTGGTTATGCTTACATATAATACAAACAGGCTAAGGATATCTATCCTGAAGCCCTCCAGTCTGCCTGTCGCTGAGGTTAGTGGTACCACTAAAGCTCCTGCAGCCATTAATTAATGTCTCTGGGTCTTATAAGTAGTATACAAAAGATACTAACTCAAGCTGTGTACACAGGTTTATTCGAGGATCCACAGACAGCCTCTATGAGCATCTGTCACCTTGCTCCTCGTGAATCAACAGGAACCACCTCCTCTGTTACCAGGAGATGGACTGGCTTCTGCTCTGTTCATTTTACATTCAAATAGCCCATTCACTCCAACCTCTAGCCAGCCTCCTCTGGATTCTACTCTAAAGCTTACCTCACAGCAAATTACAAAACATATGTATCTTCTGCCTATGTTCTTAGCCATCTTTCCTCCCAATAAGTACACCGTATTCTGTGCATACAGCACTCACAATTTGTTAATTTTTAAAAAATATATCTTTATTGATTTCAGAACAGAAGTGAGAGGGAGAGATAGAAACATCAGTGATAAGAGAGAATCATTGATCTGCTGCCTCCTGCACACCCCCTACTGGGGGAGCGGGGGGATGGAGCCTGCAACCTAGGCATGTGCCCTGGACTGGAATCGAACCTGGGACCCTTCAGTCTGCAAGGCTGATGCTCTCTCCACTGAGCCAAACCATCTAGGGCACAATTTGTTAAGTTCTGCTCCCCTCTCCCAACCCCTGTTGCACAAAACCACACTGGTATCTTTGTCTTTATTTCGGGTTATTGTACTGGAAACTTAAACTCCAATCACACCAGAGATGTAGACTGAGACTGTGGTAGATCAAAACTAATTTTGGTTGAAATGGCCAAGGTGATAGGAAACTGAAATAATTGTTGCTTGGTCCTGCACATTCTATGTGAGGAATTAGAAGAGAATGCTTAAGGTGGTAGAGATGACCATATCTCTAGCCATTAAATATTTAGTCAAATACAATTTCTATTGCCATTTGACTCTTTTGGTCCTTTCCCTGTGAATACAATCTGTGGTCGGGTCTGTTACAGGGTGAATTCAAATACCCAGGGAATTATTATTAGTGGGTCAGGAGTGCAGATTCTGCTTTAAAACAAGAGTACCAGCAGATTCTGATGTTAGTGGTCTGTGGAGCACACTTTGAGAAATTGGGGGGTAGGGTTAGTACTTTAACAGTCAGGGGACTTGTGTTTGTGTTAACATCCCAGGAGAAGGAACGGGGTCAAAAAGTTAAGCCAGCACTTGCATCAATTCCACTTCATATCTTGGAAAGTTCAACACATTGTCATGATTTTACAAATTAGCAACAGGACATTAACTGCATAATCTCATTCTTTCCGTTTTAGGACTAGGTTTTTGGTTAACTAGGAGGAAGCCAGGAAGTTGATCTCTTATTTACGTGACTGGCTTGTCGTCAATAGGTATTAAAATCAACCTGGCAGGGCAGCAAGAAGGTAACCATATCATCTGCAATGGAAAGCATAACCTGCCCTTAAAGTGGCCTCAAACCTCTATAAGGAAACCCTGAAGGGTTTTCATGAGTAGAAGGATAAGTAGGGAATTACAAATGAAGAGAATGATATGACCAAAGACTGTGAGGCAAAACAATCCAACACGTACTGTTCTGTTTACTTTTAGTATTTTACTAATATTTGGCCTAGTATACAGCTTGAACACATTCTCTGGTTTGTTTTCTGTTAAGAAAATTTTCTTGTATTTTATAAAACGGTTTGCTCTTTAGAAAAATCGCGTGTTCTTCACTTGATGCAAATCCACAGCTTGAATCATTTTACTAACTCTGGCCTTTGGTTTGAACAGACTTGCTTTAGATTTCAAGAGAGGGAATGATGTGGCCTTCCACTTTAACCCACGCTTCAATGAGAACAACAGGAGAGTCATTGTTTGCAACTCAAACCTGAACAATAACTGGGGACAGGAAGAAAGACAGATGATTTTCCCATTTGAATGTGGCAAACCATTCAAAGTAAGTTATTGCTATTGTTATGTATTGATAATTCATATTGCTCATGGGGAAATCACTCTAAAATCAAGATGCACTTGAAATGAATTTTGGGGAGCTATCCTGGGACACCTAAGCAGCTCCTCCCCATCCCAGGCGCCCATGATCATCAGTAGGCTGAAACAGGACTAGGATTTTGGAAAGGGTCCCCAGCTCCATACTGTTACCACCTCTGAATTTAAGCTTTTCTGGAAATGAGAAAAATAGCATCTTTAATAAAAAAGGCAGAAAGTCTCAGAGGGACTGAGACTTAGTCCCTTAAAAAACATAGTGACATAGAAACCAAAACTAAAAATTTTTTAAATTAAAAATTAATTTAAAAAGAAATTAGGTGACATTTAATATTATATTAGTTTCAGGTGTACAACACAGTCAAAAATTTTTAATTCTAAAATTAATACATGCTTATGAAAAGAAAAATGTACAGATTTTTAAATTAACTGAAAAAGTTCCCTAGCCTTTATATACTGAAGGTTGCAACTTAGTGAATATCTTTCCAGTATTTTCTATGACATACAGCATTTTTGATTTTTAAGCACTGCTTCACCAAATATTTAGTAGGTTCACAGTACTAGTTAGATTGGCTGTAAAGTGGGCAATAACACAGCTAGACTATAAGCTTCTTAAGGGAAGAGACAAATAGGGACCATATTCTACATTTAATGGACATCTTTCAGGATCAGAACATTGTTTAGATATGTTTCATTGTTTAGATATGTAATAATTCAACTAGTACTCTATTGAGGAAACTTTGGCAATATTACCAATAAAATCTGGGAAGGTTTTATTTTACTAAAACACTGTTACTAACTTTGCTTATTCTTCTTTGCTTTCTAGAAGAATAATTTTATTAAAATATACATGTTTAAAACTCAGATATTGCCAAAGTGCTACTTCAAAAAGGATTAAACACACCCACTATTGGAAGACTATGTTTTCCCTCTTCTTGCCCAAAGTGGTTATTATCCAACTTCATAGCATTTGCTGCTCTATGAGGGGATCCCTACTTTAGTGTTTATTTTTACTTTTAGATGCTGTAGGCCATATGAAAACTTTTTATGTAGACACATTATTTTATGTAACTACATCATTTAGGTAGACAGTAATTATTCCTTTGTGGCTTCAACTATATATCTTCTAAAAATTTTGTC
Organism: Myotis yumanensis; assembly: GCF_028538775.1. Classification (NCBI taxonomy): domain Eukaryota; kingdom Metazoa; phylum Chordata; class Mammalia; order Chiroptera; family Vespertilionidae; genus Myotis; species Myotis yumanensis. The sequence goes on along the minus strand of NW_027223752.1, from coordinate 44,617,208 downwards.
CTTTTTATTTTGTGTAAATCTTTGACTAGTCTGGAGTTTATTTTTGCTGTAAAGTTACTTTTTCAGGATTTTAATCTGTTCCACAAAAGATGAAATGTGGACACCCTGAGCTCAGGACAGACTGGTTTTGAAATCAACAGGCATTTCTAACAGTTTTATGTACGTGCCATTTCAGATCCAAGTACTGGTTGAATCCGACCACTTCAAGGTTGCAGTCAATGATGCTCACTTGCTGCAGTACAATCACCGGATGAAAAATCTCAGGGAAATCAACGCATTGGCAGTTAGTGGTGACATCAGTCTCAATAGTGTTATACACACTATGATATAATCTTAAGGGGCAGATATTCTTTTAAGAAATAAAAATGAATGTAAACCTTACCCATTTAAAAGTTTCATGCTCACTGTAAGTGAAAAATTTTGCCTTTATTCAACAACGTCCTTCTTATAAATCATTCATTTAATAAATATTCTACGAGTTAATGGTTTATATGTCACTTATTTGGGGCAGTCTATTCTTGATAATGAATAATGGACTCAATGGTAAAAGAAATATGTAGCAGAGGGGCTATTATATAGTAGGTCCTCAATAAATGAAAATTCCCTTTTGATTTTGGAAAGGGTCTTGTTCTACCCAAGCAGTTTTCTTTCACTTAGTCTTTAAGGATTTTCCTAATACCTCATAATTCTGGAGTCCAATAGCCCACGAACACTCTATCTAGTTGTAAAGGACACTGATGGCTGCCAACACAGAAATCCATTCCCGATGTCCCGATAATTGTGGTTTTATTCAGGTATGATCCCAGATTCAGTAGGGAATCATTAATTTAAGTCAATCCCCCACTCACTCAGTCTTACTGCAGAGAGACATGTGGCATTAGCTGGCCTGACTAGACCACAGGGAAGGACAGAGCTCTGATTACCACTAGCAGCTACATTATGATCCCAAAGGACCCAGCCTCAGACACGTGCCAAAGACAACAGAATGCTGGCTCTTGATGCCAACATTGAACTGTTAATTGTAAAGTGCCTAGAATCACTCTGACAACTTATGAAATACATTCCTTATTGCTAAGCCAGTTTGAGTTCATTTTACTATTACAGAGCAGCAAAAGCTTTCTAAATGATTCACTAGTACACCTTACTAAACTTACCACCATAGATTCTACGTCTTTGGTTACTTTGCACCAACATCTTTTACATATTCATTCCTGAGCCCTTGGAAAGCCCTAACTTTTATATATGCTACTTTGTTCTGCCTGTCTTGCTTGAATTGTTCAATTACAGGTTGTTAATGAATAAAAGCTATTTTCATCTTTTGGTACAACTTTAGGCATTTAGAGAACATTCTTCTAAGTCAGCACCCTACACAGCCTCCCAACTGCTCGCATGGATTTAATAAATACTGTCTTTCCCACAAGCCTAATACCCCTTCCTCTGACAATAAAACAACATGTGTTTTCTTGTTTGAAAACCCCTAATCTTATGGGGGGTTATCCATAAAGTTCTTGTTTATTGTTCAACTCACTGGAAGACAGAAATGACTGGGCCCGGGTCTTGTACAAGCGTTAGCTACTCTGAATCTTCTTGGTGCTCTGTTATTCTGACAGCCCTGCCTTCTACAAATCTATAGCTAAGATTTTTATAAAAGAGAAAACATTTCAAACACATTAAGTGATTGACGTAATTTTCTTCAAAGGAATAAGGCATTTCCTTCAAAGCCTGTCATTCATGTCATGGGGAAAATGGGAAAGGCAGGAATTTAATGGGCACCTAGTTAACCATTTGAAACTATAACATGTAAACTGACATCAGATGAGCCAGAAAGTTCATCCAAACAAACTCAGTATGCCCTGGAAAATCAATATGCAAAGCTGTTCAACACTGACAAATTTAAAGTTCAAACTAAAAATAAAGTATGAAAAGATACAAATATTTCTGTCAAAGTTTAGTATTATATTTTAAGCGAGTAGTCATAAGCTCTGAGTAAGTGATCTTAGCTTTAAGCTTATACAGCTTAAAGAAGAGAGGCAAGGCATGGTATATCTTTTATTCTGCATGGCTGTTGTACAAAATATCCCCACTTCCCTTGAGAAATAGTATCATATCTAAAACACACTTGAATGAACACTGAATATTAAAATATTACATGACACCATATAAATCGGTTGAATAGAAGCAAACAAAAGTACAATCTTCAACCTTTTGGTATTCTAAGAATATACCCCACAGTATTGATAATGACAAGAAAAATGTTTGGAATTATTTTTACATTCAAAGTTCTTCTGGTTGTTCTCCACTGAGGGCCCTTAGAGGTGAAAAGGTAATCAGGTTACCACCAAAGGAAATGTGTCTGGCATGTTCTCGATGTCTCCTCTCCACCGGAGTAAATGGATTACTGCAGTTTAGGTCCGTCTGGAGAATAAATTCAGAGAAGTCACTTACGGAACCATTAAGAGTTTCACCAACTGACTTCAACATTGCAAGTTAATAGTAAATTAATAACATAAATAACATTTCCACATAACAATAAATTAATTAATAACATGATTGTGCAACTTTTCAATAGATCTAATTTCAAATAGTTTTTAATTGAAAAGGTATATTATTAACAGTACATGCCTAAAAAGGTGATTAGTAATATGCAAATGCACTTCAGCAGCATCTGCATGATGAATACAATTGAGGCCATATCTTACGTCATATGCAGATTTCACAAACCTACTCTAATCATATAACAGCATTTAATAGGCTTTGTACTTGAAGGCCTATTTTTATATTTTTTTGTTAATCCTCATCTGAGGATATTTTTCCATTGATTTTTTAGAGAGAGAGGAAAGGAGACAGAGAGACAGAGAGAAAAACATTCATGTGAGACACATCAATCAGTTGACTCCTGCACACACCCAGACTCTGGCCTAACCAGGGATGGGGATTGAGCCTGCAACCGAGGTGCGTGCCCCTGACTGGAATCGAACCCAGGACCCTTCAGTCCGCAGGCCAATGCTCTATCCACTGAGCGAAACCAGCTAAGGCTGGAGTAAGTAATATTTTTTGTCTAAAATAGACAGATGAACATATAAAAAAATTTAAAAATAATTTCTAGTATTTATGAAAGCAGAAAAGAATTCACAAGGAGAAAAAAGAATAAGGAAAAGTATAAGGTACTAAGATTTACCAACAAGGTAATGTATAATTATGAAACAATTTGAATCATATTATGAATATATCAGGACCATCTGGCTTGTAAAATTTCTGCTGAATTCCCTTGTACATACTAAGTTGTTTTTCTCTGTCTGAATTTAAGTTTCTCTCTTTTTCCTTAACTTTTGCAATTTTAATTAAAATATGTCTTGGTGTGGTTCTCTTTGGATTCATCTTATTTGGAATTCTCTAAGCTTCTTGGACCTGGATATGTTTTCTTTCCCAGTTAGGATTATTTCTTCAAATAATTTTTCTGACCCTCTCTTCTCCTTTTGGGAGCCTTACAAAGCAAATGTCATTCTGCTTGATGTTGTTCCAGAGGTTGCTGAAAGTGTCTTTACTTTTAAAAATTCCTTTTCATTTTACTGCTGCCTGGGTGTGTTTCATTGCTTTGTCTTTCAGCTTGTTGATTTGTGCTTAATTTTTATCCTATTGAATCCCTCAGTCTCCTACTGAATCCCTCTAGTATATTTTTCATTTCAGTTATAATTTCTGTTTGGCACTTATGTTCTCAATTCTTCTTGCAAATTTGGTGAGCATCTTTATGACAATTACTTCGAACTCTTTTTCTCAGGTAGGCTGCTCAATTCTGTTTCATTAAGGTCCCTGACCCATTTGGCAGTGGGCATTGGAAAATTTCAAGGTAAGGCTGTAAACCAGAGTTGTTGACCCTGGCTACCCAGTAAAATCACTTGATGAAGGACCTACTACAGATCATTGAAATAAAAATATCTGGCATAGGGCTGAAAAACAATGTTGTAAACACTGAGTAGGCAACAGAGCACTTTTTTATTTGTGCCACAGTGAATATAAGTCAGACAGCTCTGCCTACAGAAGAATTTATAGTCAATAAGGGAAATAGATTCCTGAAATTATAATAAGTTAAGAATATAATATATTCATATTATTCTCTTAAGAAAAGATTATATACACCGATAATGAACTCACAGAAAGAGAAACTTTTATCCCATTTATCACTACAACAAAAAAATTAGGATACCTAGGAATAAACTTAATTAAGGAGATAAAAGACCTGTACTTGGAAAACTACAGGACGTTGAAAAAAGAGATAGAGGAAGATATCAACAAGTGGAAGAATATACCATGTTCATGGATTGGTAGAATCAACATGATTAAAATGTCCATACTACCCAAAGCAATCTATAGATTCAATACAATCCCCAATAAAATACCAATGGCATATTTCACAGATCTGGAACAAACTCTCCAAAAATTCATATGGAATGAAAAAAAGACCCCAAATAGTCGCAGCAATCTTGAGAAAGAAGAACAAAGTTGGAGGGATCACAATACCAGATATCCTATCCTATCCTCCTATATAATAAAACAGAAACATGTAAATTGACTGCCCCTTCGCTATGCTCACCAGCCAATCAGGAGTGAATATGCAAATTAACCCAACAAAGATGGCGGGTTGATCTGCATACACAGGCGCCAGGCGGAGAGCAGAAGCGGGAGAGCCAGCAGCTTGGGGAGACGTGGCTCCCAAGGTCGCTCCCTCGGTCACTCCCTTGGGGGAATGTGGTTCCCTCGGTCACCAGGCAGAGAGCAGAGCAGGAGAGCCGGAGGCTTGGCGGGCCATGGCTCCCTCGGTTGCTCCCAGCCTGGGGAGCACCAGGAATTCTGGGAATAGTAGTTCTGATGGCAGCCCCAGGACAGGAAGCGGAAGCCCAGAGTGCGGGGAGCACCAGGAATGCTGGGAATCGTAGTTCTGGTGGCAGACGGATCTCCTAGACACTAGAGCAGAGGTTCTCAACCTGTGGGTCACGACCCCTTTGGCAGTCGAACGACCCTTTCACAGGGTTCGCCTAAGACCATCCTGCATATCAGATATTTACATTACGATTCATAACAGTAGCAACATTACAGTTATGAAGTAGCAATGAAAATAATTTTATGGTTGGGTCACAACATGAGGAACTGTATTTAAAGGGCCAGAAGGTTGAGAACTACTGCACTAGAGCAAAGTGAGCCTGGAGCAAGTTACTGTTGCAGTGGGGGATGGAGGGAAAGCAAAGGTGAGAGACATAAGTAAAATCAGAGTGTCTACGAAAAATTAAAGGGAAGATAACCTAAAACTTCCAGGAAATCTCCACCAATGAAGCAAAGAAAAAAAATGCCTCTATTATTCTGTGAGCAACAAACCAAACTGGGTTGGGGGTCTCAGACAATTCGCCCATATGATTGCAAAGACAGACAGAAACTCCTGGATTGGAGAGGGTTCCCTTGAGGACTCCCAGATTGTAAAGGGTGCAGGTCAGGCTGAGGGACCCCCTTCCTCCACCCTGTGCACAAATCTTCATGCACTGGGCCCCTAGTCAAGTTATATTACAAAGCCACTGTTCTCAAAACTGCCTGGTACTGGCACAAGAACAGACATATAGACCAATGGAATAGAACAGAGAACCCAGAAATTGACCTAAGCCATTATGTTCAATTAATATTTGACAAAGGAGGCAAGAGCATACAATGGAGTTAAGACAGTCTCTTCAGTAAACGGTGCTGGGAAAATTGGTCAGATACATGCAAAAAAATAAATAAAACTAGACCACCAACTTACACTATATACAAAAATAAACTCAAAACAGATAAAAGGCTTAAATTTAAGATGGAAAACCATAAAAATCTTGGAAGAATCCATAGGAAGCAAAATATCAGACATATCTTGCAGCAATATGTTTACCGAAACATCTCCTAGGACCATGGAAACTAAGGAGAAAATAAACAAATGGGACTACATCAAAATAAAAAGCTTCTGCACAGCAAAAGAAACCATCAACAAAACAACAAGAGAGCCCACTGAGTGGGAGAACATATTTGCCAATGTTACCTCCAATAATGGTTTAATTTCCAAAATTTATAGGGAACTCATACAACTTAACAAAAGGAAGACAAACAACCCAATCAAAAAATGGGCAATGGACCTAAATAGACATTTTCAAAAATGGACATAGAGAAGGCCAAGAGACATATGAAAACATGCTCAAAGTCACTAATCATCTGAGAGATACAAATCAAAACAACAATGAAGTACCACCGCACACTTGTCAGAATGGCTATCATTAAGAAATCAAAAAATGACAACTGCTGGCGAGGATGTGGAAAAAAAGGAACCCTTGTACTGCTAGTGGGAATGAAGACTGGTGCAGCCACTGTGGGAAACAGTGGAGTTTCCTCAAAAATAAAAAAATGGAACTCTCATTTGACCCAGTAACCCCATTTCTAGGAATATATTCCAAGAAATCAGAAATAGCAATCAGAAATGATATATGCATCCCTATGTTCATAGCAGCACACTTTACAATAGCTAAGATTTGGAAACAGCCTAAATGCCCATCAGCAGGTGAGTGGATTAAAAAACTGTGGTACATCTACACAATGGAATACTATGCTGCTGTAAAAAAGAAAGCACTCTTACCATTTGTAACAGCATGTATGAACCTGGAGAGCATTATGCTAAGCGAAATAAGCCAGTCAGAGAAAGGTAAGTATCACATGATCTCACTCATTTGTGGAATATAATGAACATAAACTGGTGAACAAAAATAGATCCAAAGACACAGAAGCATCGAACAGACCATCAAACCTCAAAAGAAAGGAAGGGGAAGGTGGAAGGAGGGTTAAGAGATCACCAAAAGACTTGTATGCATGCATATAAGCATAACCAATGGACACAGACAATAGGGGGGTGAGGGCCTGTGCTGGGGGGCAGGAACAGGCTGGGAGAGGTCAATGTGGGGGAAAAAGGAGACTCATGTAATACTTTCAACAATAAAGAATTTTTTTTAAAAAAGAAGAGATTAAATGTGTCCAATTGTATGCACCTGTGTCTATACATTAATTAACTTGGAGAGATGAGAGCTTTTATAGGAAGACTTCACAGAAAGGCTAGTGTCTGAACTAGACTTAGAGGCAAGAGATCACCAAAAGTAAAGCCAATGGAGCTTGCAAATAAAATAGCTTCCAAATACAATAATATAAAAGGGATGGGATGAAAATAACCAATGACTGAAGGCAACACAGACATTATCTTCCCAAGTGCATGCTTCAGATGGGCAGAAACCTTGCCTTATGTTTTTCTTGCATCACTTAGAAATACCTATCATAATTCGAGCCACATATTAGATATTCAAATATTCAATCAATTTGTCATAAGAAATTTGATACATAAATCATATGGCAAAATAAATCTTCAGAGTTTAATACTAAAAATTACTATATTTTAAAGTATATAAACATGAAAACTTTGTTTCCATTGATAAAATTAACAAATGGATTTCACAGTAAAGAAAACAATGAAAAGATGTAAATTTTAAACTTTGTATACAAATTAAAAAGTGAGTAATATTCTTTTTATAAAACAAGTCTAATACATAAAGACACTTTTCAAATTAAGTTGAAAAACTTACTGACTCAAGAAGATGGCATTCAGTAGTAAGACCTTTATTATCAAATAATACTGAAAAACAAAAAAGAATTATTTTTAACTTTTTAAAGAATATTCTTGTAGTTAGAAATAAACAGAGCACTGAGAAATATGAAAAGTTCCATATTATCAAACGCTAAGACAAAAATATAGGTCATCTTATGTTACAAGGTTTTTAAAAATGTGTTTGACTTTCGCCCAGCCGGTATGGCTCAATGGCTGAGTATTGACCCATGAACCAGGAGATCACTGTTCGATTCCTGGTCAGGGCACATGCCTGGGTTGTGGGCTCGATCCCCAGTAGGGGATGTGCAGGAGGCAGCCAATAAATGATTCTCTCTCATCACTGATATTTCTCTCTCTCCCTTCCTCTCTCCAAAATCAGTAAAAACATATTTTTAAAAAATGTTTGACTTTTTAAATAAAGTTCTTATCCTTAATTTTAGTATTTTAAAGAGTCTTCTATAAACAAAGCTCATGCTTGTAATAGTAAAGGTACGTAAAAGGTGCTAGAAGAAGAACATAGCTGGAGTGTATTCAATGTCTGGCCAAAGTAATGATGATTTTGCCTTAGGCTCCAGCCAGGACAGCACCACAGAGTAGCAGATGTAAATAGTAGGTGAAAATGTCATATATTATAACAAAAATACAAGAACCAGGATTAAAAATGGCGGCGGAGAAAGTAGATACTACACAGACATGCTCCCAGGACCAAAAAAAGAAAAGCCATTTACTACTGCAGAACAATCACAACAAAGTAGGTAGGAATAAAAGCATTAGGGAAGAAAAATAAGGCATTTTGAAGAAAGGCTTGAGGATGTATGTGCATTGAAAGAAGAACTAAAAAACACTTCAGGGAATTTTTCTAATTCTGAGTTTTCATAAATAATGAAGGATCCCAAAAAGTTAGGTCTAGCCTGGCCAGTGTGGCTCAATGGTTGAGCATCTACCTATGAACCAGGAGGTCATGGTTCGATTCCCAGTGAGGACACATGCCCAGGTTGCAGGCTCGATCCCCAGTGGAAGGCATGCAAGAGGCAGCTGATCAATGATTCTCTCTCATCATTGATGTTTCTCTCTCTCTCTCTTCTTCCCCCTTCCTCTCTGACATCAATTAAAATATACTTAAAAATGCTACTTATGTCCAATGTGGACTAGTATCTGCTGTTGATTTTTAATAGGTTTACCTCAGAACACTTTGAGTGGAGAATGGCACACTACAACACAAACTAATTCTCATAAAATATCGACTTTGTCCAATTTTTCAACCTTTGTTTTTAGAAACTGGTACCAGAGGTATTTACAATAATCTATGCATTAGTGCAATTTCATTTATTTAACAAAGCTTCATTAAATATATTAAAAAGACCTCACCTGACTGGAAAATCTTAGTCTCTTCTTCCTGTGAGATGTTATGTTGTGATGGTATATCTTTTTCAGGGCTACTCATCAAAACATCCTGTGTTGTCATTGAAGAATTTAGTTCCATTCCTTCCACAACATCTGAAATTTCTTCTGTTTTGTTAGTATTAATATCACACGCCACTTCACCAGCAGGTAGAGGCAAGCTCATTCTTTCACTGGGTAAACAATCCATCTTGAAGTTTATCTTACTTACATCCTGGAAATAAAAATGATTATTGTATTTAATTATCAAACATTGAAACAATTATAAAAAGTAATTTTGCTATTAAAAATAATAAAAACAGAAGGAAGACATTCTGAATACAGGCTAAAGAACACTATAAATCCTACTATTTTCTTCTTAAATAATGAGTTCAGATAATATTATAGCAGCAGTATGATTGAAGCAAAGTACACAGCAAGTATCTGTATTCACTTCAGAGATTGGCAAACATTTTCTGTCAAGTGGCAAATAGTACATTTGACCCTATGGCTCAAAAAGCTTTTAAGCTTTTTGAGCCATAGGGTCTTTGCCACAACTATTCAACTACATTCTATTGCAAAAGCAACCAGATAAAGACATGAAAAAACGCCCTAATCGGTTTGGCTCAGTGGATAGAGCGTCGGCCTGCGGACTGAAAGGTCCCAGGTTCGATTCCGGTCAAGGGCATGTACCTTGGTTGCAGGCACATCCCCAGTGGGGAGTGTGCAGGAGGCAGCTGATCGATGTGTCTCTCTCATCGATGTTTCTAACTCTCTATCCCTCTCCCTTCCTCTCTGTAAAAAATCAATAAAATATATTAAAAAAAAAAAAAGACATGAACAAACAAATGTGGCTATGCTATAAGGAAACAATTTACAAAAATAATCTTGATGTGAGTTGGAAAATACAAAATGGCACTATGGTCTCAAAGAAGCTAAAGGCCTTTGAAACAAGAACTATTATTTAACATTACTGATTTTATTTTATTTTTAAAATATGTTTTTATTGATTTCAGAAAGAGGAAGGGAGAGGGATAGAAACATCAATGATGACAGAGAATCATTGATCAGCTGCCTCTTTTACACTCTCCACTGGGGATCGAGCCCATAACCTGAACCATGACAGCTGGGCCTGACTTTAGATTTCTAACAGAAATTCTGGGAGCTGTTTATGGAGTTACTATGTGTAATCATGTAAGTAAGTAACATGCTGGGCTGTTTGGTACACTAGAGCAGGACTTACATGGTTTACTTCAATTAAATCTGGTAATCTAGGACACTGAGCATCTTCTACTATGCTGTTCCTGAAAAAAGAAAAAAATAGCATTGTACTCAGATAATCAAACATATTGCAAGCTTTTGTGTTTGAGACTATCCTTTATGGTCAAAGATGGCACCTGGTCCAAGATCAGGCCTGATGCAAACAGATTAGTTTAGGACTATAGCTACTACAGGATGGTCTTACAAAGCAAATGCATTCTTCCCCAGAAAGCTCATGAGCTTGTTTCCGTGCTGGTATTTCACCAGCAACTCTCTGAACCTCATGCAAATCCAGAGCTACATACTAGAGAAAGGTTAGGACAGCGGTTCTCAACCTTTGGGTTGCGACCCCTTTGGGGGTCGAACGACCCTTTCACAGGGGTCGCCTAAGACCATCGGAAAACACATATATAATTACATATTGTTTATGTGATTAATCACTATGCTTTAATTATGTTCAATTTGTAACAATGAAAATACATCCTGCCGAAACCAGTTTGGCTCAGTGGATAGAGCGTCGGCCTGCGAACTGAAGGGTCCCAGGTTCGATTCCGGTCAAGGGCATGTACCTGGGTTGCGGGCACATCCCCAGTAGGAGATGTGCAGGAGGCGGCTGATCGATGTTTCTCTCTCATCGATGTTTCTAACTATCTCTCTCCCTTCCTCTCTGTAAAAAATCAATAAAATATATTAAAAAAAAAATACATCCTGCATATCAGATATTTACATTATGATTCATAACAGTAGCAAAATTAGTTATGAAGTAGCAACGAAAATAATTTTATGGTTGGGGGTCACCACAACATGAGGAACTGTATTAACGGGTCGCGGCATTAGGAAAGTTGAGAACCACTGGGTTAAGAGAAAGCTGACTTCTAGGGAGTAAGGAGAAGGGGTGAAGAGACAACTCAATTATTGTATAGCTGGAGTTGGCTATATTTATTGTTAGTTATAGAATACACAGCACATAATCCTGAAGTTCTTTTTTTGTTTTTGTTTTATTGCTTAAAGTATTACAAAGAGTATTACATATGTCTCCTTTTTTTCCCCCGCCCTTGACAATCCCCTGGTCTCCCCTACACCCCAGTGTCTTATGTCCATTGGTTATGCTTATATGCATGCATACAAGTCCTTCAGTTGATCTCTTACCCCACCCCTCCTGCCCCCCAACCCTCCCCAGCCTTCCCACTGTAGTTTGACAGTCTGTTCGATGTTGCTCTGCCTCTGTATCTATTTTTGCTCATCAGTTTATAATGGTCTTAATTATCCATAAATGAGTGAGATCATGTGGTATTTTTCTTTCACTGACTGGCTTATTTCACTTAGCGTAATGCTCTCCAGTTCCATCCATGCTGTCGCAAATGGTAAGAATTCCTTCTTTTTTTACAGCAGCATAGTATTCCATCGTGTAGATGTACCACAGTTTTCTAATCCATTCATCTGCTGATGGGCACTTAGGCTGTTTCCAGATCTTAGCTATGGTGAATCCTGAAGTTCTTAACTTGCAATTTTATTTAAAGTATCTGTCTCAACCTCATGCAAGTTGTAGGGTTTTTTGTGTTTTTTTAATATACTAAATTTTTCTATCTTCGACTTCACTTTGCCTTCGTTGCAAGAAGTCATTTATTTGCAAGATACTTTCTTTCTGGACTATTTTTGGGAATTAAGCAAAAAAATTTTTAGAGAGTACCTGTACTAATCACTTAAATACAATTAAGGATCTTCTTAGAACAAGATAACACAGAACATACAAAGTAATATGACTTGCATTTAAGAAATGACAATAAACTGGTATTTTATAATCCATATTTCTAGAACATCTGAAATATTTTAGTCCCCACAAAAACTAAATATATTTTGGTTTATATCAAAAATTAAAAATTCTAAAACCTGCACCATGACTGTCTCTTTCTGATAATCTGAAACCTCAGGAGAAGATATACTTCAAAAACTCCGTGGAGACAGCTTTGTAGCATTTTAGTCACATCTCTCAGGTGTGGAATTTCCAGAAGAACACAAACAGATCTCCTCATTGACTTTTGTAAGCACAGAATTACAAAGTTAGAAGCAGCCATGCAGGAGGTGCAGCCATGCAGGAGTGACCAGCCAGAACAAAAAGCTGTCAGTCTTAAAGAAAGAGAATAGAGAACTAAAAGAATTTCTGGCCATCCTGAAGGAATCACCAAGTTGGTATCAAAGAAGCAGGCCAACCACACCTCGACCAGTGGGCATTACTTCCCCAACACAGTCAGTTCTCAGCATAGCAGCCAAGTGGTCAGTCCATCCTCCTCAGTGGCGTCTAACTCTTATAGAGTGGCTGGCTGTAGGAGTGTGGGACAAAGAGCCAGAGGCCTTCAGGGAAGGAGCACTCCCAGAGACTCATACTGAAGCCCCTTCACCGGCTTCCACTCACGGCCTATCTTACAGAACTTCATTTGCCTCCTCTGAACTGGGGATTTTTTCTTTCAGACCATCCCTAAATAGCAGGGATTCAGGCCACATACAAGTACTCACCCCCAACAATTCAGGTCAGAGGGAAAGTAGAAGCCCACTAGAGAGGCTTCCTGGTTTCCAGCTACCAGCCCTGCAGACTCTACCAACAAAGGCAAGTGGGATTAGCCACAGGGAGAGAAGCATGGGCCACTCCCAGACAGATCACCTTCAAGGTCTGATCTACACATACTGCTGAAGGACAGACAGTAGCACCCAATACCCATTAGGCATGATGGCCTTAGAAAATGTGCCCCTGGCTGTTTTCATTCTGTACTTCCTATCAATCTTTACCATGTACACCAACCATGTCAAATTTGCAGCCCATGGGCCGCATGCAGCCCACAATGAATATTTTTGCGGCTCAGCCAATATAACGGTATGTAAGAAATGTTTTAATAAAAATTTCGTAACTTAATTTTTACAATATCCTGTTATACATAACCTATATATATAAAAACCTAATATGTAAATTATCCCCTCGGGAGTTCGACCAAGAGTTCGATCACTCGCTATGATGTGCGCTGACCACCAGGGGGTGGCACGGAATAAAGGAAGGCCCTGGCCGGCAGCCCGAATGCCCCAACAGGCTCTGATCACAGGCCAGGCTTAGACCCTACCCGTGCACAAATTTTGTGCACCGAGCCTCTAGTTATTAATAACAAACTACAATGTTCGCTAATGACTAATTACTATAATTGTGTTGCATTCATTTCCCTTACACGCCTTACGCGCAGGTGAACCATTTCTCTCCACTAATACTAGCAGCAAATATTTTAGCAGCCAATTGCCACATCATTAATCTTGGACTGACTTGTTTGGTGTGAGCAACAGGAAATATTTCGCTTTTGGAGAACAAGGAAAATAGGTTTTATTTGTGTTACACTTATTAATTTGTGCAGTTATTCAATGTCTGGTAAGTTAATGTTCAAGAAAAAAATATTAATTTTTATTAAAATGTTCTATTATTTTATGTTAACTATTACTCATTTATTTCAGCCCTTTGTATTCAGCATGTCTCTATCAAAATAAACCTATGTTTCTATGAAAATTGAAACTTTTTGCCCTAGCTCAGCGGATAGAGCGTCGGCCTGCGGACTCAAGGGTCCCAGGTTCGATTCCGGTCAAGGGCATGTACCTTGGTTGCAGGTTCCCCAGCCCCTGTACAGGCTCGCTCAAGAGGCAACCAATCCATGTGTCTTTCTCATGTTGATGTGTCTCTGTTTCTCTTTTTTTCTCTCTCTCTCCCCATCCTCTTCCCTCCCCTTCCACTCTCTGTAGAAATCAATGGAAAAAATATCCTCAGGTGAGGATTAAAAACAAAACAGTAACTTTCATTTGTTTCCCCTATTTCAAAGTACATGAACATTGTGAAATTAAGTTAAAAATGTCTTGCATACTAGTATTTTACCAGGTTAACAATCTGAAATAGTATTTCATATCAATATCTATTAAACTCTTAATAACACATTAAAGAACTACCTGTTTTCAGGAATATTTGAAAGCAAAGTCTTCTCATCAGCCTGTTCCCTTCGGGTACTCTGAGGACCAGGATGCTCTGGTGAGGCAGTTTGGCTGAGAAGGCCCAGAGCAGCCCTGCTGTCAGACACAGCTTTGCTGACAGACGTAGGTGTCCTAAGTCTTTGAGAAAGACGTTCAGAAGAGATAGAAAGTCCTAGAAGATGAGAGAAATCACCTCAGAACCAAAAGTTCTTTCATTCACTTTTCATTACAACTAGGAAGGCAGTGAAAATTCTTCCAACTCCCCTACCAAGTACTCTCTTTCTCCTGTAAAATAATGTTTGTTAAAGTCAAATGCCCAGGACCTTCAGTTAAAGACAGTATTGAACACACACATTACACTCTGCTTCATCTCGACATCCCATTACTGTAAGCAGAAAGAGATCAACTTAAAAGACAGAATGCTACAAAGACCAAGGAATCTAAAAAAGAGACAATAACCAGAAAATTTTGAAAGCTGAGGTGTAGATGGTGAGTGAATCTTACTTAGTAGACTCAAGAAAAGAAATCCTAAGCAACTCGTCAGGAAAGATGAGAATCAACCCCTCAAAAGAGCTGGTGGCCTCAAGTTTCTCTGGAAGTGGAGATAAAGATGGAGCTAAAACAAGATTGGTTCAAAGTCACTTCAAAGAACAATTAGAGCCCAGGTTTCTTTCCTCATTCTGCACAGCTGGGCAACTGTCATCATCCCCTTCCACCACCAATATCAGAATACTGGAGGCTTATTTTCCCCAAAAAGGAAACAGAGGGTCTCTGGCTTAGGAATAACAGGTGAGGCTAAGAGCTGGGTCCTATATGGAAAACAAGGGGATTAAAGTGAGTATTTACAAATAACCTGTTGAGACACAGGTTTCCTCCCCAACATGGCTCCCAAAAGACTGGCAGCCAGAATTATACCCTCCAGGCAAGCGGCTAAAAGGATGTTCTCTGGGGAATCTAGCCCAAGAGAAAAGACAAAAACAGTGATATGCAGGTTCTCAGCATGAGGGCATAGCTAACCCACCCACAGTAAAGACCCTGTCGGCAACCATGAGCAGGTTGTGAACAATCACCGGCATCCGAGGAAAGCCTCTAATGCAGTGGTTCTCAACCTTGGCTGCACATTAAAATCACCTGGGAATCTTTTTTAAATCCTGATTTCTGGGCCCTGTCCTCTGGAAATTCTGTCTCTTTGTTATGGGGTGAGGCCACAACATTAGTAACAAAAAGACAGAATTTCCGGAGGATGAGGCCCAGAAATCAGGATTTAAAAAAGATTCCCAGGTGAGTTTAATGTGCAGCCAAGGTTGAGAACCACTGCTCTAATGTGAGAGAGAAACCAAAACCCAACAGATGAAAGTATCTTGGAACAAACACTGACGACAGGGGAAGGAAACATAAAAGCTATCATCACTGCCCGCAGAAAGATAAGATAGTGCAGTTATGAAACAAGTACAGGCTGTAATAAAATGAAACACCCAGAGAATGAGAAAGGACTATTGGGAATTAAAAACATCATAGCTCACATGAAGTTGAGGAAATCCAGAAAGTAGGAGAAAACAAGCACAGGAAAGAAACATAAAAGTAATCTCTGTACCAGGAGAAAAAATATGTATTTCTGAAGAAAAAGATCAGAGAGAACACGAGCGAGTAAATCAGAGGAATAATTCAAGAAAAAACAACAACAGCCCTACACTTGTTTAGAGAGGGTGTAAACAAGTTAAGACTCCAATACTCTGTGAAGAATTACTAATCACTCTGCTGTACACCTGAAACTAATATAAATAAATTCAATCAAGATAAATAAATCCAATCTAATAAAGATAGGCTATGAAAAATTGCTATTGAAAAATATACCCAGTTAGAAAATTATAAGAATTGTTTCCTGAAATACTAAAAACTGGTTTCACTGGCATTTTTTAAAGTTAGGAAATTAGTATACGTACTTGTCCCCAAAAGATCAAAGTTTTCATACAAATGAAAATAAAACCAAAACCACCCGTAAGTTTCATTTTAAAGCACAGCTAGAGCAATGTGATAGCTTGTTAACTAAGTTTCATTTGCATTTAAGTTCTAATCCAACTTCCAACTAAGAAAAGCCCTAACTTCTCATGCTCCCATTATGTTCCTTACCTCTTGGGATCCTGTAACAGGATTGTGGGGGTCAATAATAACAGATGTGAAATCACTTAGAAAACATAAAAGCAATTTCAGAAGATATATCGCACTTAAAGGACCCATCCAAATGTGATTTGCATGTGTTTGTGAGTGAGTATGTAGTCTATTTTCCAGAAATCACGGAGAGCTTATATCCCTTCATGTG
Source organism: Myotis yumanensis (assembly GCF_028538775.1). Classification (NCBI taxonomy): domain Eukaryota; kingdom Metazoa; phylum Chordata; class Mammalia; order Chiroptera; family Vespertilionidae; genus Myotis; species Myotis yumanensis. The sequence goes on along the minus strand of NW_027223752.1, from coordinate 44,600,598 downwards.
AAAACTATCTTTCACTTCCTATACAACCTCCCATCCAATCCAAATATTTAAGTAGTCTCAGCAGAAAAACTAACCGGAGAATGATTTAACAGGACTTTCAACTCTGAAAAAGCCAGCATCAAACACAATTTTATCAACTTCCTTTGGCACTACAGAGGCTGCTGCCTCAGCATGTTCCTCCTGCTTAATTCTCTCTCTCATTGCATTTTTTATGGCAGCGAGGCGATTTCTAGCTGCAATTCTTCCACCATCGTCCTGTTTTGGTTTACTTGCTATACCGGAGACGACTTTTTTCTGCAAAAAGAAATGATGGAATTTATTAAAGCTACTCATTACTACCTTACACGAAAAATAAAGCATACATAAAATATTTCGCACATTCATCATATACTTATCAAGTTCCTCGTGTGTGCTAAAAATGCTGGGGGTCAAAAGGTAAAGGACAAAGTCCTTGCTCTCAAGGAGTTCATAACTTCAAGGTGGAAGAGCTAAATAAGGACACTGAGAAGGACAAATGTCGTGTTAGAGACAAATTCAGAGGGCTGGAGGAGAACATAAGGATAACACTTAATCTCAGAGGCATCAAGAAAGGCTTACAGGAAGTAGCACTTAGGCGGAAATCACAGTTAGGCTAAAAAATGATGTGAGGGAAGGGCTAGATAGAGAAAATAGTATGTTTGCAAAACCAGAAGCAAAAGAAAGCATAGAGGAGTTGGCAAGAGATCCACAACAGCTAGATTATAAAATCCCTTACATGTTATGGAGCCACATTTATACAGAGAACAAAGGAACAAAGATTATTGATGATTTTTAATCATGAGATTAAGATGATTGCATTTGTATTTTAAAACGGTCACTCTGGCTATAGGCTAATAGACTAGAAGGTTACAAGCAAGGGAGAAAGGAGACTGCTACAATGATACTGGGAAAGATGATGGTAGTTAAATTGAGGAAGAAATGGAAAAATGTGAAGAGATATGTAAGAGGCCCAAATGAGAGGACTTAGTGTATTTGATGGGTGTGGAGTGGAGATAGTGAAATGGAGAAAGGAAAGAACCAAAGAATATATCAGGTTTCTATCTTGGTGGGACCGTAATAGCATTCTGTGAGGCAGGGAAACATCAGTGTGTGTGGAGGTGATTTCAGTTTGAGATACAGTGATTTAAGGTATAGTGAGTCAGGATACATAAAGCTTAGCACTAAGTATGGTCTGATTTTGGGAATCATGACAGGGTGGGTAGGATTTCATAGGAAGAATATGGAAGAAGAGAAGAGAGTTGAGGTAGGAATTCTGAATATGACAAACTTTGAAGAGATAAATGAAAAAGAAAAAACTTGCAAACATAACTAAAGAGGTAGGAAGAAAATCAGTAGAATATAATTTTAAGAAAGCAAGTACACTGTTGTTTAATACTGCAGAAGGAACATTTTATAATTAAGTGTCTGGTAACATCAGCAACTACTGGATCAATAACCTTGGTGATATCTGTTCTAGAGGCATAAAGAGGGGTCAAGCTGAATTGCAGTGAGTTGGAGAAATAAATGGAAACCCAAATAGTATGGACAACTTTTTCAGGAAGCTTGTCTGTCATTGCAAGAAAAATGGGAAAAGGGGTACAGATAACTAGAGGGAGCTGTGGACAACACAACTTTAGGTTTTTTTCTTTTTAAAATGGAAACAAATATAAGATCCTAAACATGTCTAAAATCTAATGGGGAAAAAGGGAAAGAGAGAAAACAAAGCTAACTGATGGAATAAGAAGTCAATGAATAAAAAGTAGGAGGGAATAGTATCAAAGTACAGATAAAAGATTCATTTTATTTTATTTGATAATCTTAACAGTGGCCTAAAAAATAAAGTAGAAGGAGAGAGACATCTGGTGATAAGGGGAAGAATTGCAAGGCTCTGAAATAATGCTATACTCATACAGCTATTATCTACATCACTGATATTAATGTTTCCATGACTCAAAAAGAAATACCCACAGTAGCTTCAAAGTATTCAAGCATCCTTCACTCTTTAGCAGATATGAAATTCATTCAATCTATTTCATCACTGTCCTCAGGGTATTTGTCATGGGACTTAATTACTACAATAATTTTATAATAAGGTTCTCTCAATACTTTAACATCTTTAACAGATTCAAAACAGAGTTTTTATTTAGATTACATTGCATAATAAAAAACCAACCTAGAAACCTGATTTTATAAACAAAGGCATTTTTCTAAAATCTAAAAGAAAAACTGGCAATGCTCCAGGTGTTTGAGAAGTTTCCATCTGAACCAAAAACGGAGTTAAAATATTACTAGCCGGAACCGGTTTGGCTCAGTGGATAGAGCGTCGGCCTGTGGACTGAAAGGTCCCAGGTTTGATTCCGGTCGAGGGCATGTACCTGGGTTGCGGGCACATCCCCAGTAGGAGATGTGCAGGAGGCAGCTGATCGATGTTTCTCTCTCATCGATGTTTCTAACTCTCTATCTCTCTCCCTTCCTCTCTGTAAAAAATCAATAAAATATATTTTTAAAAAAATGTTACTAGAAAAAAAATTATTACAAATAGATTAAGAACAGAATCTATCATGTTAACATAGAGAATTTTATAGAGAAAAGTAACAGGAAATTTTGTAAGAAAGTAAATGGAAGAAGGTAAATGTTCTAAAGAGCCACTGTTCCTCTTTTCTATTTAAAAAATTATTTCCATTTTGAAATACATCACACAAAGGGTATATATAACAGAGAGGCAGCATAGCCTACTGGTTAAGAACAAGGATTCTGGACTGAGAAAATGTGGCCAGAAACCCAGCTACAACCTGGACAAGTGATTTAATCTTTCCTCAGATCCCTCAACTGTGAAATGGGGATAATAGTACCCATCTCATAGGATTGTTGAGAAGCTTAAATGAGTTAATACATGTAAGGTACTTGGAACAATATTTGGTACAATATAAATTATCTACTACTACTACTAGTACAGAAAATATATAAGCATAGTTTAAAGAGTAAAACAAATGTGCACATATTCACTACCTAGCAATTTAGAAGCTCTCAGGGGGCCCTAATTCAATCACAGCCCCTCCGTCTCTCCCTCCAGAGATAACCATTTTGAATTTTATGTTGATCATTTCCTTATTCTTTCTTCTAAGACAATCAGTATATTGTAAGTAACATATGGAACTCATTTTGTAAAATGATGAAAAATCTGAAGCTAAATGTTTTTAAAGCTTGAAAATAAAAATTCACTACAGTAGAAGAGTCTATATTAGAAAATCACAAACTTACCCGAAAGACCTTTTTGCTTATATTATTATTATTATTATTTTGCCACCCAGAGTCCTCAAGTTTGGTCAGATTATTGAACTTCTGGTTTACATCTTCTATCTGTTAATAAATAAAGCACAACCGTATCAGTTTAATGCTAACCATCTACATTAATAAAAGACAAACATGCAAATTGACCGTACCTTCGCTACATCATAAGCCACGCCCACCAGCCAATCAGAGCGACTTTATGCAAATTAACTCAACCAAGATGGCGGCCAGCAGCCACAGAGCTGGAGCGAGCAGGAGGCTTGGTTGCCCCAATGATGGAGGAAGCCAAGCTTCCCACTTGCCGCGGCGGCTCTGAGCTCCACTCAAAGCAACAAAGTTTCAATTATAGAAGGTAAATAAACCCCAGATACCTGCTTTCAGCAGGCCGTGGCCACAGAGCTGGAGCGAGCAGGAGGTTTCCCTCCCACCCGCCCTGGCCGGCTCTGAGCTCCTTTCAAGGCTACAAAGTTTCAATTGTAGAAGATAAATAAATCCCAGAATAAAAAAAAGAAAAAAGAAAAAAAGGAGAGGCTGGGAGCTTCTGTCGCCAGGGGGCTTGGCCAGCCTGAAAACGGCCCTCAGCCCCTCACTCAGACTGGCCAGGCACCCCAGTGGGGATCCCCCCACCCTAAAGGGGGTGTGGCCAGCCTGCAAACAGCCATCAGCCCCTCACCCAGGCTGGCCAGGCACCCCAGTGGGACCCCCACCCTGATCCGGGACACCCTTCAGGGCAAACCAGCCGGCTCCCACCCATGCACCAGGCCTCTATCCTATATAATAAAAGGCTAATATGCAAACTGACCCTAACAGCAGATTGACTGGAAATGACTGGTCACTATGACACATTGACCACCAGGGGGAGCTCTGCTCAGCCACAAGCCAGGCTGATGGCTGCCAGTACAGCGGTGGTGGTGGGAGCCTCTCCCGCCTCCTCAGCAGTGCTAAGGATGTCCGACTGCAGCTTAGGCCTGCTCCCCGCTGGCAAGTGGACATCCTCCGAGGGCTGCCGGGCTGCCAGAGGGATGTCTGACTGCCAGCTTAGGCCCGATCCCCCAGGGAGTGGGCCTAAGCCAGCAGGTGGACATCCTCCGAGGGGTCCCAGACTGCAAGAGGGCATAGGCCGGGCTGAGGGTACCCCCCCACCCCTGTGCACAAATTTTTGTGCACCAGGCCTCTAGTCTATACTAATAAAAGGGTAATATGCTAATTAGACCAGGTGACCGGCCATATTCTGGATGTCCAACTTCCTTCCGGACAAAGCCATCGTGGTGGGGGCCAAGGCAGAGGCGGTTAGGGGCGATCAGGATGGCAGGGGAGGGCAGTGGGGACTATCAGGCCAGTAGGGGAGGGCAGTTGGGGGCCATCAGGGCAGGGCAGTTGGGGGCCATCAGGCCGGCAGGGGAGGGCAGTTGGGGGCCATCAGGCAGGCAGGGGAGCGGTTAGATGGTGATCAGCCGGGCAGGCAGACGAATGGTTAGGAGGCAGTGGTCCCGGATTGTGAGAGGGATATCAGACTGCAGGCAGCTGGACATCCCCTGAGGGGTCCCAGATTGGAGAGGGTGCAGCCCGGGCTGAGGGACACCATCTCCCGTGCACAAATTTCGTGCACCGGGCCTCTAGTATTATATCTAACAAACTAGTGAACTGAGACTTCAAAAGAAATTGACTGACTTGGATTGGTGACATATAAAATTACATGAAATCATTCTCAATTTAGTATTTAAATGAAGAATTATTATGGTAAAATTGTTCATTATTTTTGGTCTTATAAACCTCCACAACCTACATAAAGCATGTCATATATGAATAACTCCCCTAAATTATTTTTGATTACTAAAATGGTAAGAGATATATTCTAAGTTATGCAAGGTGAACAAAATATCTGTCTCTTTTTAAACAGTTTATTCTCCTACTGAAGAATATATATTGGTTGCTTCCCAGTTTGGGCAATTAAAACTAAAGCTGCTATAAACATCTGTGTACATGTTTTTGTGTGGACATATGTTTTCAACTCTTTTGGGTAAATAGCAAGAAGTATAATTGCTGAATCCTATGGTAAGAGTATATTTAGTTTTGTAAGAAACTGCCAAGCTGTCTTCCAAAGGGGCTGTACCATTCTGTGTTCCCACCAGCAATGAATGAGAGCTCCTATTGCTCTCCATCCTCACCAGCATTTGGTGCTATCAGTGGTTTAGATTTTTTTTTTTTAATATATTTTTATTGATTTCAGAGAGGGAGGGAGAGATAGAAACATCAATGATGACAGAGAATTACTGATCAGCTGCCTCCTGCATGCCCCCTATTGGGGATCGAGCCTGCAACCCAGGCATGTGCCCTTGACCAGAATCGAACCTGGGACCTTTTAGTCCGCTGCAGGCTGACGCTCTAGCCACTGAGCCAAACCAGCAAGTAGTGGTTAGATTTTTGTAATTCTAGTAGGTATGTAGTGGTATCTCACTGTAGTTATAATTGGCAATTCTGTAATGATATGCTGACCTGCTGTATATACCTTCTTTGGTAAAGTGTTCAGGTCTTTTGCCTGTTTTTAACTCAGGTTGTTTGTTTTCTTATTGTCGAGTTTTAAAAGGTCTTTATATATTTTGGAAACAAGTCCTTTATCAAATGTGTCTTTTGTAAAGATTTTCTCCCAATCTGTGGCTTGTCTTCTCATTCTCTTGACACAATCTCATTTTAAAAAATTTAAATAATGTACTAGCAGCAGGATGGGAATGTATGATCCCCATTCTTCTGGTATGTCCAGTCTCCTTCAAAGTGATAGTCATTGTCAACAGTTTGGTAAACATGTTTTGAGTCCCTTTACTACGCATCTATACACACAGCTACTCACAATCTCTCCTTAAAAAATTTTATAATATGTAGATGGTACCTCAATACAGCTCTTTAAAAATAAATAAATAAATGCCCCAGGAGCCAACTTGAAGAGGTCCCCCCACTGGCCAAAGCTGGAAATGAGCATCAGAAAAGATAATAATTTTAGGGGGCTGGGTGGGGACTGGCTAAGGGGGGAACAATGGAGATATCTGTAATAGTGTCAACAATAAAAATAACATTTGAAAAAAATTATAAAAAGGATAAACAATGCAGACACATTAAATAACTTTAATTTCAGAAATGATACTTAAAAACAAATGTAAATAGTCATCACTAAAGGATGCTAGTAAACTAATTATTATGAAAACTGATAAACATATTAAAACTGGTAATAAAGTAATACATTATGATGAGTAATGATTGTTAACTACTAGTTATTGAAAGAGTATTTTATATGCTTATTTCTAAAATAAGTTCAAAAAGCTAGAAAGTGTCATCTCCTCCACACTTTTACTGATCTTCCTAGTAATTCCCTCTATCACAGCATTTTTTTACATTAGATTGGAACTGCATGTTGTATCTGACTCACTAATGTGCCTTATTAACAACTCCTAGTACAATGCCTGGCACACAGTAGGAACTCAACAATGGCTAGATGAATTGAAATACTAAAGACTAGTTACTTATTTTCTCACATGTATAATCATTATAGACTATTCAACAGTTGACTAATCTCAACTTCCAGCTCATATAGAAATTATTTTGACAATATGGGGAAGGGGGACATCAGTCATAAAATACAGACAGTGCTTTACAGTTTATAAAGGTGCTATGTAAGATCTCATTTACTATTATAGTTATCTAAGCAGCTTCTATTACCTCCATTTCACTACTGTTACCTCACTTAAAGAAAAAAAGAAAAGATCAGACTCAAAGTTAGTGTATTCAAAACACTTGACCACATACCTGAAAACTAACCATGTCCCAAAATCCATCCAGATCTGTACAGGTAGTCTCCTTTTCACCTCGTTTATATTCACAATCATCCACTAGGCCTTCAAACTGTTTGAACCTTTCTTTCATAAGGAGTCTTGTTTGACCAACTGTTGTGCGAATAAGATCTTTAGCTAAAGGAAATACGAGGTTTTTAAAAGTTAAAGGACAAAACAGGACCTTTATTGCAAAACCAACCAACTGATAAGATACCTTACCCCAAATACCCTAGGGCTTGCAGAATCAAATTCTTACCTTAAAGCAAAACAAAAGTTTCTTCTACAAAGTGTTGTCATACAAATACTATTCCATATTGATTTGGGTAATTTTCATTCAGAAAATATTTTTATATAATTAAACAATACCAGATATGGATGTCACTCATTGAGTCATAAGAAGAAAATCTGATAATAAAAAAGGCAAATGTCTAATTCTCAGGAATGATAATTAATATTCTAGCCCAGCTGGCATAGCTCAGTGGTTGAACATCAACCTATGAACCAGGATGTCAGCCTGGGTTGCGGGCTCAATCCCCAGTGTGGGGCGTGCAAAAGGCAGCCAATCAATGATTCTCTCTCATTATTGATGTTTCTATCTCTCTCTTCCTCTCCCTTCCTTTCTGAAATCAATAAAATATAATGTTTTAAAAATATTCTATTTACACCTTTTAAATCATGTATCATTTTAGTACAGAGATGTTAATGAACATACATTGAGATATGAAAAAAATTCTTCCTTTTTTGAATAAAGTATAAAGTTGGACAACACTATATTTTTAAAGTTTCAGATCAATGTAACCAAATTAAGATGAACAAAGCTAAAATGTAAAAAATACATAAATGTTCCCTCACCATCATCTGGGATGTCCAATTCAAGCTTCCTGTCCCATTCGAGGCAGTGAGAAGTTAATTTCTCAGTTTCTGACTGGAGAATATTTCTAAAATTATGACATACATTTCAGTTTTACAAATGTTTCCCACACTAATATCTAAGCATTAGCATTATGACACTTATAAAATATTAATTTCCTAGAGGTGATTTTATGAACTGTGATATGTTAAAACCCAAACAGCACAAGTGCATATCCTACATATATGGCCATCCTTCTACATCTAAAAGTTATGTGTATGATTAATGCCAAGAACCCACTTTTCACACTAATCTTTCTAGTTTTTTCTATTCTTATTTTTCAGAAGCTGAACAGAAAGAATCAGACACCCTATAGTTCTTAGTACTCTGTTACCATCTACGGAATTAAGACCAATCCAACTACCAAGAGTAAGTTGAAGATAAAAACTGTTAAGTCTGGAATTTCAGTGATAGGGCCTTATAGATTCTGATCATTAAACCTTGCCTGTCCAAAGGCAGTGGTTCTCAACTGGAGTCAATTTTGTACCCTCATCCCCCTTACCACCGACATCTGACAATGTCTAGAGGCATTTTTTGGTGTGTGTGTGAGTGTGTGTTTAGGAGGCTTTTTTATTTTTGGTCTTGAACTAGAGGAGTGCTACTGGCCAGGGAAGCTACAAAACATGTGTAGAGGAGCCCTCCCCATACACACACCCAGTGAGAATTGTCCAGTCTAAAATGTCAACATGCCAAGGTTGAGAAACCCTGGCCTAAGGTAAATTGAATGTGACATAAAAGAACAATTTAATGAATGAGAAAGGAGACTTGGCTTAGATCTGACATTATTTAGTTGGCGATGTCTGGAGGCATTGCTTATCATCTCAATTGAACAACACAATGGACTAGGTCAGTGGTCGGCAAACTGCGGCTCGCGAGCCACATGCGGCTCTTTGGCCCCTTGAGTGTGGCTCTTCCACAAAATATCATGTGCGGGCGTGCCTGTACAGTGTGATTGAAACTTCGTGGCCCATGCGCAGAAGTCGGTATTTTGTGGAAGAGCCACACTCAAAGGGGCCAAAGAGCCGCATGTGGCTCACGAGCTGCAGTTTGCCGACCACTGGACTAGGTAATCTCTAAAATCCAATTCTAAAACTTTATGTCATAAAAACAATTAAAATGGCTCTCAAACATATAAAAAAGATAACTCATTCATCATACAGAAAATGAATATTAAAACTACAGCAAGATATTATCCCTATCTATTTGATTGGCAAAGCTCAAAAATTTATTAATATTGCATTGGAAAAGGTATTAGAATTTTCCTGCTACATTCACTCAAGAATAATAGTATGTAACCACTTCCTATGTGATGTGCTGGGGGTCTTTTTCCAATTGCAGCACTCTGATTTGTTTCCAAGGGATTTAGGTGACATGAATTCTGTTAATTTTCACTCTTCACAGTTCGAGAAACAATCCCATCTCATGATTTAGTGGGCCAAAGAGCCTCCTACTATCTCCACTATCCAGTTTTCATAAAGTAAACATTAACTTGGTTTCTTGGGGGGTGGGGAGTAGGAGAAAACAGAAATTCCCATACCTTGCTGGAGATAATATCAATAAAGATCTTTATATGAAAGAACTGAAAAGCATACAAGGTTGTTCTTTGAAGCCTTGATTGTAATAGTAATAGAGTGAACCAAATGTAAATAACCAGCAAGTAAACTGTGGTACATCTATATACCTATTAAGAAAATTGTTGTACATCCATGTAATTGGATACTATTTGGCCATTACCAAAACACATACAAAACAACATGAGAAAGCTTTTCAGGTACTAAAATAGAATGTCTCCTATTTTATTTAGAAAATAAAATGGAAACAGAATAGTATGCTATTGTGGTTTTTTTTTTAGTTCTTTATTGTTGAAAGTATTACATATGCCCCCTTTTTCCCTCATTGACCCCTTCTAGCCCACCCCTACTCCAGGCCCTCACCACCCTATTGTTTGTGTCCATGGGTTATGCATATATGCATGCAAGTTCTTTGATTGATCTCTTCCCACCCAGCCACCCACCCCTGCCTTCCCTCTGAGATTGGACAGTCTGTTACATGCTTCCATTATGCTATTGTTTATATGGAAGGAAGGAAGGAAGAAAGGAAGGGAGGGAGGGAGGGAGGGAGGGAGGGAGGGAGGGAGGGAGAAGGAAGGGGAAAGGAAAAGGTAAGGAAAAGGAAAAGGAAAAGAAATGAAAAGAAAAGAAAATAGCACTCTCTCCCTCTTGGGAGCACACCCTTGTCTTTCTGTCCCGCCTCTTCTCTATAGGCACGTTACCTCTGCCTTTCCTTCTCCTAAGCTCCAAGGACCCTTCTTTTGTTTCTGTAACTTGTTTCCTGAGCCTGCGCAGCCCAGCTGGCTCGCTTCTACTACCTCTGTAACTTTCTAAAGAAACTTTCTCTTATAATTTGAAAAACAACAACAACAACATGTTTCTGTTTGTCTACATATGCATTATCCATCTCTGGAAATATTCAGAAGAAATAACACTTGCCTCCATGGAAGCTTCTAACTATGGGGTTGGGAGATAGAATTGGGAAAGGAGACCTTTTCCTACTTTTTGAAAATGACCCAAAATCAGTTTCCCCCAAGTCATCTATTATATTAAGGTGAAAACAATTTAATGTTGGTCTTAAATGTCTACACATTACAAATTTCTTACAGTAGGAACAAATGGACAAACCTGAAATATGGCACATCATGCTGTGGCTGAGATAACTGATCTTCATTTATTTCAAGTGATGGAACTTCTTTTATTAGAAGGCCACTTGAATTTTTAGTAGTATCATTTGTATTTAAGACATTTTCTACAGGTTAGAGAAAATATTACATATAAATTTCAAAGCAGCAACTCCTAAAATGACATCCCCCACAAGACAAAATTTTTTAATCCTTCAATTTTTTTCATTGTTGAATTTCAAAACTTTATTTCTGCTTCAATTTCATTCAACACATCTCTAAAGTGTCTTTCAATATTTTCATCTCTTCAAATTTAAAGTTATGTCCCCTCTTCTCAGTCTGTATTCCTTCTATGAACTGTCCCTCTCTCCAGACCTTTTCCTATGCTCTCTAACTTCTATTGACCCTGAGATCACATCCCTGAACTATATGGTGAGGAAGGCTCTAAAACAAATCTGTAGTAAATAAAAATCCAGAAAAGTAAACATTTGATTGCAATACCACACATACCTTTATTCCAAACTGTTAGAGAATCCAGAGGGTATTGTAATTTATTTGAATCTTGACGCACTGTCTTGGCAGAGGCAATTTTACATTTTTGTCCCAAGATTTCTTTTGTTGCGTCTGGAGTCTTATCACTAAAAACAATAGCAAAAATATACTTCATGAAACATGGACCCCATATATCTGAATAAAGGATTTCAAAATTAGTTTCTTTTTTTTTTTTTAAATGTGTCTATTCTATAAGGGAAAAATTTTAAAGATCATAGTGAGAATGTTCATCTTTACTAAATGTAATGAGATCCAAAGATTCTGAGGGTCTCTTAATAGAACATAAGCACTTAGTAGTCTTGGATGCTGCTGGGCAGTTGCTAGTAAATTTGCTGCCAGCCAGTCTTTGCAAAACAACCTTGTCCTTTCTTTTAAAGATTCCAACTCATTTCCTCCCACCCGTCCCTTTACAAGTTAAGCATTTTTGTCTCTACAGTTTTTCTAAAGCAATACTCAGCAAAATACACAAACAAAAACCCAAACAATGTCTAAACTACAGTATTATAGCAGCTTCTTCTTTCTAAAAATTTATTTGTAAGTATTATAATAAAGTCACTTATTAAATGCAAAAAACTACAAATTATATCATAAAAATGATAACACATAGGAAATAGCAAAACTGTCAAACATTATTGTAGCCTTCTGAAGAATTTTTTAAGAGACCAAATTTTCATGATTTGTAATTACATCAATTACTAACTAAATAACAACTTTAAAAAGCACAAGACAAATCCAAGAAAGGCATTTGTTATCCATCTTTGCAAGGAATCCGCTATTAATATTACATTCTTACACTTCTGTTTTTAAAGGGGTCCAGGTGAAGCTGGGTGTCAAAAAAGCATTGGCGCTTCTTGGAGTCATAGGTGTGACTTGATAGGTCTTCAGACCATCCAGGGGCTGAAACATAAAATCTTTAGGTGCGAAGGAATTCTTTCCTTTCATTTTTACAGTATTTGTGTTAGGTAAGTTTTCCATTTTTGATAAGACTCCATCATTTGTTGCACTGGTTTGCGAATCCAAATTATCTTCTTCACTATCAACTTGAAAAGAAATGACCTAGACGTGAATAAACAAAATAAAGTGAGAATTTCTCTTCTGAGGATATATTTGGCCAATTTTTATAGGCCTAAAAATGTGAAAGTTGAGATATATGTGCCATGTACATAATTTAAGAGAGAAAAATAAATACCTCTAAATATATACAAAGAATCAGCCAATCAGCTACCCTAAACCACTGCTATGATCCAGAAAGAGAGAGAACCAATCCTATTAAAAGAACTAAATAATAAGTTTTAGGTATTACAATAAATTGAAATGTATGAAAACTAAGGAGGAAAAATTTACTCACCTGACAAACATATATCTTTTTACTTTAATTATAGTGATAACTAGAGGCCTGGTGCACAAAATTTTGTGCACTTGGGGGGGTGTCCCCCAGCCCAGCCTGTGCCCTCTCGCAGTCTGGGACCCCTCGGGAGATAACAACCTGCTGGCTTAGGCCTACTCCCCGGTGGCAGAGGGCAGGCCCAATCCCTAGGTGCAGCCCCTGGTCAGGCTCAGAGCAGGGCCGATTTGGGAGTTGGGGCGCTGCCCCGTCATGCACAGAGCAGAGGGGATCGGGAGGTTGCGATGCCACCCTCAGTCATGCTCAGGGTAGGGCCGATAGGGGAGCTGGGGCACCGCCCCCTGTCACTCACAGAGCAGGGCGGATCGGGGGTTGGGGCTCTGCACCCTGTCACACTCAGGGCAGGGCCAATGGGGAGGTTATGGCTCTACCCTGTCACACACAGAGCAAGGCCCCTGGAGGGGGGTTGGGGCGCCACCCTCTATCACCCACAGAGCAGGGCCGATCAGGGGGTTGGGGCACCGCCACTGTCACACTTAGGGCCGGACCGATGGAGAGGTTATGGCTCTACCCTGTCACACACAGAGCAGGGCCCGGGGGGCGAGGGGGGTTGGGGTGCCGCACCCTTTCACACACAGAGCAGGGCCGATCAGAGGGTTGGGGAGCTCCCCCCTGTCACACACAGAGCTGCAGGGCGATCAGGGGATTGGGGAGCTCCCCCCTATCAGACACAGAGCAGGGCTGATCAGGGGGTTTGGGCGCTGCCCCGTCACGCTGATCCCAGTGCCGGGAGCCTCGCTGCTCCACTGATCCCAGTGCCGGGAGGCATATTACCCTTTTACTATATAAAATAGAGGCCTGGTGCATGGGTAGGGGCAGGCTGGTTTGCCCTGAAGGGTGTCCTGGATCAGGGTGGGGATTCCCCACTGGGGTGCCTGGCCAGTCTGGGTGAGGGGCTGAGGGCTGTTTTCCGGAAGCGGTTGACTGAAGCTCCCAACCGCTCCTTTTTTTCTTTTTTTATTCTGGGCCAGCTTTAGCTCTGAAGCCTCACTGCTGAAAACATCGATACAATGTTGCGGTGGCTGGCTGAAGCCCGGCTGAATTTCTGGGGTTTTGTTTAGCTTCTTATTTGCAACATAGTACATAGTTGCTTAGAGTTGCAGCTGAGAGGCTGGCAGTGGCAGGCGGGGAATGTTGGAGTCTGCAGTCACTGAAGCAGCAAGCCTCCCTGCTCCCTTCAATGCATGGCTGCCGGCCGCCATCTTGGCTGACAGTTAATTTGCATAAGGATTTGCTGATTAGCCAATGGGAAGGGTAGCGGTCGTATGCTAATTACCATGTTTCTCTTTTATTAGTGTAGATTACAACGGTGTGAGAATCATAAATCCAAAATTTATTGGATGACTACTATTGTCAAGGACCAAATCCTTTATCACATGAACAAAAATATTTTTTCAATGTGACACAGTAAGATTAACCATATAAAATGTGAAGCATATTTTCTTTTTCAAGTCAATTTAAATGCTACTTGATTTTTTTACTGGAAATATAATTGACATTTAATATTATACTAGTTTCAGGTGTACAGCATAATGATTCTATATTTGTGTATTTTGCAAAATAATCACCACACATAGTTACAATTTTTTTTTTCTTGTGATGAGAACTTTTAAGATCTATTGCCTTGGTAATTTTCAAATATATAATGCAGTATAATCTATATATATAAAAGTCTAAGTGACAGTTTGACCGGTAGCTATGACACGCACTGACCACCAAGGGGCAGACGCTCAACGCACAGGCATGGAAATAAGGAACAGACTGATGAATCTCAGAGGGAAGCGGGGGGGGGGGGGGGGGGGGGGCAGAGGGGAGGGGAAGGCGGGAAGAGATTAACTGAAGATCTTATATTCATACTAGAGGCCTGGTGCACAGATTCATGCATTGGTGGGGTCCCTCGGCCTGGTCTGCAAGGACCGGGCCAAAACCGGCAGTCCAACATCCCCCAGGACTTACTTATTTTATAACTGGAAGTTTATGCCTTTGACCACTTTTACTCACCCACTTAAACATAATTTTTAGAGGTTTCTATGTGTCTGATGCTTAATGAATTATGAACTGAAACCAGAGTATTTCAATCTGGACACGAGTTTAAGGGTAACACTGTCCCTGAGGCCAGCATGAGAATGAAAGTAAAAACGAGTGATATACAGATCATGTATCATAGAAATATACACTTGAAACCTACATAATCTTATTAACCAATGTCACCCCAATACATTTCATTAAAAAAAAATAGACAATAACAAAAGAAAACGAGTGATAATCCTTAAGAAGAAAATCAATTTGAAGGGAGGAGCTCTGAGGTATAGCTGCTTGTCTGTGAAGATTCACCCTATATTGCCTTCCTGGAGGATCTGTTTGATTTTCAGTAGAATCTAGTCAGATTTTTATACTTTGACATAAGATTTTTTTGTTTTGTCTTCAAGGTTATGGAATTGTAGTATGGATTATAAACCAAGGGATTGGTCTTCAAAACTGTGGCTTTTTTTGAAAACTCTACTAGGCCCTATGCTAGATGTTACCAGAAATGTTAGTTTATTTAATTCTTCATACTAGTCTATGTAGGTATTACATGTTAGACATAGGAAAACAAATGCATATCTTGTCCAACGTTATATAATTAATTGGGGAATGGTGACAATATTCAAATTCAGGCCTAATTAAATCCAAAGTCAATGCATTGCACCCTTCCCCATCAAAGCTAATTCTCATAAAAAGGTTTCTGTCAACTGTGTTCTTATTATTTATTATTATTTTTCTATAACCGGTAAACCAAATTATGTTTTTTCTACCTATAAAGCTCTGAGAAAGATACCTGAAAACAACAATAAATCCTTTTATGCTTCTTTATGATTCAAAAGTTTTTAAAACTCATGTAGATTAACTTCTTGAGCAGTTCTCTATGTTTAATTTCAACCTCATGAAAGCAGCAATAAGGTTTCCAAAGCATCTAGAAATAAATAGATGTTTATAGATTACCTTGTCAGGTTTAGTTTCTACATTGTTCGCAGGCCTTCCTTGCTTTGTTGCTTTTCTTTCTGCTTCATTATCTAAAATAAAAATAAGTCATCCATTTTGACTAGACAAAAAATGCTGCATTAAAAGCACTAGGGCCCAGCCAGCGTAGCTCAGTGGTTGAGTGTTGACCTATAAACCAGGAGGTCACAGTTCGATTCCAAGTCAGAGTACATGCCAGGTTGTGGCCTCGATCCCCTGTAGGGGGCGTGCAGGAGGCAGCCAATCGATGATTCTTTCTCATCATTAATGTTTCTATCCCTCTCTCCCTCTCCCTTTCTCTCTGAAATCAATAAAAATATATATTTTTAAAAAACAGTAGGTAATTTGGGAAAGGAAACAAACAAAAAAAAGGCAACAATAGGAATGTACATCTTAAATAATTTTATGATTAAAAGCCTTATTATAAAATCAGATAAAAACAAATTAAATTTCATGCCAAGTATAGGCCATCTGTTTTAAAAAACAAAACAAGCCCTAGTTGGTTTGGCTCAGTTAACAGAGCATCAGCCTGCAGACTGAAGGGTCCCAGGTTCAATTCAGGTCAGGGGTCATGCCTAGCGTTGTGGGTTTGATACCCAGTAGGGGGCGTGCAGGAGGCAGCCAATCAATGGTTCTTTCTCATCATTGATGTTTCTATCTCTCTTTCCCTCTCCCTTCCTCTCTGAAATCAATAAAAATATATATATATTTTTAAAAAGGTGTTAAAGTACTTTACCTTTTGCCTCTGAATATCAAATATATATGGTAGAAAATTAGGAAAATTTTAAAAAGCACAAAACAACAATAAAAAATAATCACCCAATATTGTATTAGTAATAATCACTGTTGACACCTCAGGGTACATTTTTCCAGTTGTTTGTTATGTTCACATATTCACATACATGTTTTAGAACTGTGCTCATACTGTTCACCTTCTGACCTGTTTTTCTTTCCCCACTTAATATACCATGAACCATGTTATTAAGCGTTTTTTCACAACATTGTTCTTAAATGTTACACCACTCCATTTTCCAAATGCATGGACTGTAATTTATTGGGGCTATTAATTCTTCACTTTGAAGCACTTATTCCAACTGAGGATTCCCATGTTCAAGATCCCAGTGTTAACTGGATGTTGGGGCATAGAACCTATCTTCAGGGAACAGGAATCTCTCATTTCCTCCTCTCCTATTCAAGAAAGTACGTAATGAATACCTCAAAGACCAAAACATTCTAGTTTAGTCATTTGATCAAGAAGTAGTTGTTACCATTAGTAGCTCTTGTCACTGGCTTTCTTGTAGTAGATGAGACTGTTCTGGCCATCTGCTTTGCTGCTAGAGTAGCTGATCGAGTCATTCTTATTGATGTGGGCATTTCAGGCTGGTCAACTGTGGGGAAAAATAATCAAATCAAATTCTTTTTGTAATTATTAAATTATTGTTATGACAACATCAGAGCTTATAATTGCTAATATTCCTACCTTTTTTCTCTTTATTCAACACTTTCTTTTCAGAAGTTTGTCTTTGACCAGGTCGAGTTGCTTGAACATCATTCCCAATAGTAACCTATTTAAAAGATTAGGTGCTATGTGATTTAATTGCATAATAAATCAAACCTCCACATTTTTAATCTGTAAATTGATCCCCTCACCCGAAATCTGATTATAGTAAATAACCCAGCAAAATATCCACTACCTCAAATAAAATGGGATAAAGAAAAAAGTTTTCCATTATAAATTTTTTTTTTAAATATATTTTATTGATTTTTTACAGAGAGGAAGGGAGAGAGATAGAGAGTTAGAAACATCGATGAGAGAGAAACATCGATCAGCTGCCTCCTGCACATCTCCTACTGGGGATGTGCCCGCAACCAAGGCACATGCCCTTGACCGGAATCGAACCTGGGACCCTTCAGTCCGTAGGCCGACGCTCTATCCACTGAGCCAAACCGGTTTTGGCTATAAATTTTCTTACTACCTTTTTTTAGATTCCTAGAATTTAGAAAATGCTAATAATTCAGCATTTTCTAAATTCTAAATGCAACCAAAGCTATTTAAAGGACTATAATCACCATAAGTCCTTAAACATATCAGGCATGTCTTCACTTCAGGACTTGTAAATTTTGTCTAGAAAATCATTCTCCCTGATAGAAAACTCTTTGCCATAGTTCACTCTTCTATTTCCTTAAAGACTTTATTAAAAATGCCACTATCTCAGTAAGACCCAGTCAAAATCCTACCTAATTCACTAACCACCATCTCCCTTCTTTTTTTATTCCATCTGATATAATATGTACTTATTTTCTTATTGCCTATATCAGATAAAAACAGAGAATTATTTTGTTCCCTATTATATCCTACCTAGAGCCTAGAAGAACATGGTAGTAACTCAAAAATGTATTAGATACATGAAAGTTAGCTTCCTCACCTGACAAAGAGGCATGCAACTTCCTCCTTCCCCACTTTACTATTAGTAATCTTCCTAGTAACTTTATCCATCTCAGTGTTTTGAAAATCCATAATTTATAACACCCACCCTATATGCTGTATATTCCTATCTGCATTTTATGGTGTTATGGACTGCATAATAGAAGAACAGTAAACTACAAACAAAAAAAAGAGTGTGACTCAAAGACAAAGTTTGGTATAGAGCTCATAAGGGATGTCTGGGCAAAGACTACTTTTTAAAAAAAAAGTTATTGATTTCAGAGAAGAAGGGTGAGGGAGTGAGAGACAGAAACATCAATGATGACAGAGAATCATTGATCGGCTGCCTCCTGCACACCCCACACTGGGTGGGCAAAGACTATTTTAAGAAAATATTTCTTTAGCATTTAGTAAAAACTGCTCTATGTCACCATACTAATAACAGTGATTCTGGTACTATTAACTCTAGTAAAATAATCACTATACCTGAAGCTGGCAAATTAAAAATAAATTTACTTATTCTGAGAAAAGAAAGTAGAATTTGTCATTTTAGTAACAATTATCTATTATCAACTATACCTTAGTTTGCTCCATTTGGTCTTTGGTCTTTGACCTTGTCATCCGTACAAAAGATGAAACAGCCTTAAAACAATCAAAACAAGATAAAAAATTTTAAAATGAACTTGCAAAATTACCTCCATGTCTCATTATGAAATAAAGTTCTCATTTTAAAGTTAAACTTTATCTGTAGTCATTTATGTCAAAAAGATACTTGCTAACATAAATTACTATTTTTTTTTCTGGTTCTGACCTGATTTAAATTATCTTTAAGTTAATTGAACCCTCCACCTTTTAATGTACAGGACAATGCTCCAACCAACTGAGCCACACTGGCCAGGGCTCTTCCTGCATTATTAATTTTTTAAAATAATATTTTTTTATTGCTTTCAGAGAGGAAGGAGGAGGAAGACATAGAAACATTAATCATGATTGGCTACCTCCTGCACACCCTCTCCTGGTGATCAAGCCCAAAACGTGGGCATGTGCCCTGACTGGAAATCAAATTGTGACCTCTTGATTCATAGGTAGATGCTCAACCACGGGGCCACACCCACCAGGCCTGCATTATTAATTAGATAATGGTACAACCTCTTTTAAAAGCCTCCCTTGACTCTCCATATCTCACAGGATAAATGCCAAGTCCTCTGGCATAGCATTCCCTGTCTAGCCTGGGTCTACTTGCTTTCCTTGTTTTATCCTATTGCAATCTACCTACAGTTACAACGAGAGACCTGATTTTGTGTGAATAAAGGGACTAGGGGAATGGGTAATTTTAGTCATTTAATCTCTTAAAATAATTGTTTCTCAGCCTTTTGGCTAAAATCGAGTATAATCTCTTAAAGAAAACGGAACTGTTAAAAGGAACTATTCCTCTATATCTACTTAGGATACTAAATTTACCTTTATTGGCTCAGCTTTCGTTGTATTCCGGTTTGAAAAAAGAAATGAAGGCACATCAGGTCTATAAAGACCCACTTTAAACACTCCTCGTTTAGCTTTCTCTCTCTGCTCTTTCAATTTTTGAAGTTGCTTTTCTTCTTTGTATTTCTGGAGCATTTGTTTCCGTTGCTCATGTAGAAGAGTTTTCACTGACTCTAAGCAGGAATAACAAACAACCAAACACAGTATATAAAAAATTTCAGATCAAAAAATCATTTTGTCTAACTTCAATAGCAACTAAGAAATGCTTTGAGAAACTTCTTAACTCCTTAGCACTCTAATCATTTCAATCCCTATTCTTTTAAAATTTCTATTTCATTTGCTTTTAATTGTTCAAATATTTAACTGCTTGCTATGTACGAGACATGTATTACTATCCTTTTCACTTAATTAATTTCTATGACAGCATCTAAGCTGACCTCCCGTGATTCTAACCACCTGGTGAAGTCATGCCCCTGTGTTGTCGTCCCCTCCATCAATGAATAGGGCTTTAACAAAAAGAGTACTATGGAAAAGGAGTATGACTTCCAAGACTAGATCATGAAAGACATTCCAGCTTTTGCCTTGCTCTCTCTTGGATCACTTGCTTTGGGGGAAGCCAGTGGCTATGTGGAGCCAGAAAGAGAATTGGGCAGCCCTATGGAGATGTCTACCTGACAAAAAACTAAGGCTGCCTGCCAAAGGCTAGCATCAACTTGCCAGTCGGTGAGTTATCTTAGAAGCAGATCCTCCAGTCTTAGTCAAGCCTTCAGATGCACTACTGGATGACATCTTGACTGCAACCTCCAGAACTACCATACCCGACTGAGCTGCCCCTGAATTCCTGACCCACAAAAATTGTGTGAAATAATAATGTTCTTTGTTGTTTTTAAGCCACTAAGTTTTGGGGTAACTAATAGAATGTTTTCTTTTTTAAAGAAATATTTGTATTGATTTCAGAGAGGAAGGGAGAGGGAGAGAGATAGAAACATCAATGATGACAGAGAATCATTGATCGGCTACCTCCTGCACTACCTCCCTGGGGATCGAGCCCACCACCCTGGCATGTGCCCTTGAACAGAATCAAACCCGGGACTCTTCAGTCTACAGGCCGATGCTCAATCCACTGAGCAAAACCAGCTAGGGCTACAATTTTTTCCTTTGATATTAAAACTACTTGTCAGTTTCTCTAGCTCCCACTTATTCTTTTTTCTTTACTTTATTGATTAAGGTATTACATATGCGTCCTTATCCCCATATTACCCACCCCCCCACACTTGCCCTCACGCCTCTAGTGTCTGTGTCCATTGGTTAGGCTTATATGCATGCATACAAGTCCTTTGGTTGATCTCTCCCCCTAACCTCACCCTACCCTACCTTTCCTCTGATGTTTGACGGTCTGATCAATGCTTCTCTGTCTCTGGATCTGTTTTTGTTCGTCAGTTTATGTTGTTCATTATATTCCAGAAATGAGTGAGATCATGTGATATTGATCTTTCTCTGACTGGCTTATTTCGCTTAGCATAATGCTCTCCAGTTCCATCCATGCTGTCGCAAATGGTAAGAATTCCTTCTTTTTTACTGCAGCATTGTATTCCATTGTGTAGATGAACCACCGTTTTTTAATCCACTCATCTGCTGATGGACACTTAGGCTGTTTCCAAATCTTAGCTATGGTAAATTGTGCTGCTGTGAACATAGGGGTGCATATATCCTTTCTGATTGGTGTTTCTAGTTTCTTGGGATATATTCCTAGAAGTGGGATCACTGGGACAAATGGGACTACCATTTTTAGTTTTTTGAGGAAACTCCATACTGTTCTCCAAAGAGGCTGCACCAGTCTGCATTCCCACCAGCAGTGCATGAGGGTTCCTTTTTCTCCAAATCCTCGCCAACAATTGTCTTTTGTTGATTTGTTGATGATAGCCATTCTGACAGGTGTGAGATGGTACCACACTGTCGTTTTGATTTGCATCTCTTGGATGATTAGTGACTTTGAGCATGTTTTCATGTCTCTTGGCCTTCCTTATGTCCTCTTTCGAAAAGTATCTATTTAGGTCCATTGCCCATTTTTTGATTGGGTTATTTATCTTCCTTTTGTTAAGTTGTATGAGTTATCCCACTTATTATTCTTAACTTAAGGTATTCTCATGTTTATTTAAACTGGTTTGAAAAATATGTATGGCTACTATGTGCCAGACATTTTTAGGCAGTAAGGATAAGTAAGAGAATTTCTGCCCTTGAAGGGCTCACACAGTATTGTAGGGAGATGAACACAGTTTCAATTTGGCTTAGCACAGATCAAATAGTAGGAGAATATACACTCAACAGAGACTTGATACAAACCTGTCTGGGGAGATCAGGAAAGGTTTCTTAGAAGACAGATAATCTGAGAAGGGTTCTGAAGAATGAGTATATGTTTGCCACTGGCTAAAGGTTAAAAAAATTCCAGGAAGATACCTGCACAACTCAGTAAATTTACTTTTTCAAAAGCATATATTTAAATGGGTGAATTTTATGCTGGAAATTAGATCTCAATACAGTTACTTTAAAAAGATAATCCAGGCAGAGAATAGAATGTACAAAAGATGACGAAGTGGTAAATCAACAAAAAACACCCTATATCCTCAACTTCTCTGATTGTTCCCTTCATCTTTTGATCTCAGTAAAACTGGTTCTCCCTTGAAGACCCTGCTTCCCTAGCTGTCCTTTCCAGTGTTTGACTGTTTTTTTTTCTCCCATACTGGTAATATCATTGGGCCTAAAGAGGGAGGTGTCTCATCACTGCTCCCCAGTATTTCTTCCCTAAAAGATCCCAGCTTCATATTTCATGTCATCAGATCATACTATCAAGTACCACAATTAGTCATCTTTAGACCCCCAGGTTTCACCCTTGTTCCTCAAAAGTGTTAGCTCCTAGTTCACTGTCACTGCCTCCATCACTATTCTTGTACAAATGTTGATGACCCCTCCAATAGTCTGGCCTCTCAATTCTTAGGCTTCCTTTCCTCCAAGTATCTTGCTTCTACTATACCTCAGCTATCCATTCCCATGGTCACATCCATACCAGCATTTCACTGGAATGTAGCTCCTAGTCACTAGTGCCTGCTATATAAACACAACTAAATAGAAGTCCAGTGACTCCTTCTGGTTAAATGCAAAAGTTACTTCCCAGTTCTCTTTCTCTCTATAGCATCCTTTGCCTTCTAAGACACTCTATTATTATCATTTGTTGAGATCATTTCTTTTTTTATCAGTTGGTTTTTTTCCTTCCTGATGACCCTTTTAGGCAAACTGCATGGAAGAATTCCTTGTCCTTCTAAGAAATGTTTTCATTGGCAAAGTATCTCATTTCATAGATTCTCCAATCAGTTCTATTTTATGTCCCTTTTCAATTTATCTTGCCAACACTTATCTTACCCAAGCTCCAGAAATAAGAACTTTAGAATTCCTATAAGGCAATATAGAAAATAAAGTTTTATAATATTCCATAGGTGAATGGCTCCAACCTAGCTAAAATAGTGTTAGCCTAGCCTTTACCTTAAATAGACAGAAAACATCAAGTTATTCAAAATGGTATTATAAAACTCCATTCTTCTGGTCAGGGATTTTTTAACCTCAGTTATTAAATCAATTTCTCTTCACTCTTCAAAGCACTTAAAATTACAATAAACCTTTACTTACTTGTCTTGACACTGGCCTTTTCTGGAACAAGCTCTTGGGATGTCTCGTCTAATTCAAGAAGATATCTACCTTCTAAGGTTGGAATGTTGACATCTTTCAAGCCGAAGTGTCTATTTCGTTCATATTCCTTATGTCTGTGCTCTTTTTGAGACAGAGATTTCCTATGAGCAATTTTAGTTCTAATCATGTCAGTACTTAAATCCTTTCTGCGTCGACTGGCAAAATGTGATGAAGACATCCTGTCAGGGAAAAGATAGAGACAGACCAACTCACATGGTTTTTCATTTTATTACGTAAAAAATTAAGATTCCAGTTCACCTCCTGTCCCAACCTCAGAGCCTTCTGAAATAAAAATGTTCAAATACAAAATGGAATGTGACACTGAAGAGTGGGAAGGAGGTCATCAAAAGATAAGACGGTTCGACCTATTCTGGGGTTCTAAATAGGACCTTGTTTGTCAGATAAAGTGAAGCTCAGGAAGCTACAGCCCATAATAATACAGGGTAGTTTCTTAACCATCCCCTAGTGATGAATGCAGGCAACCTGCTATATTTTTCTCAAGCCAAAAACCAAACCAAAACAAACAAAAAAACATATGAGATGCCTAGGAGACAAGTAAGGATGATAAATAGGCACTCAATATATGAGATTAAGAAAAAGAAGGGTTTTCAGAAGAATTACCAGGGTGCCATAGAAGGATAATCAAATCAGTCTGCCCTTGGGGGGGCAGAATAAAATTATTTTCGGCCATGTGAGACATTATATAGTTTAGCTGGCATATGCCTGTTTCATAGAAAGATCCTTGGAGAATGTATTCAAGCAATACAAGGGAGAAGAACAAGAAAGAGGATGCCATGGGTTCCAAGAAACCATGGATCGAACTGACAAAAAGAATATAGGAAAGTGGAAAGTCTAAGGGAATTATCTGCGTGTCTGGTATAGCGAACAACCAAAACAAACTGGAGAAAAAGGATTGGCTTTCCAGAGAAAATTATTGCCAGGTTAAAGGAAAAAGGGGGTGGGGAAAAGAGGGAGGGTCTGCAATCAGGAAGTTTAAAAAGTTATAAGCACACGATGTTCTTCAACAATAATAACTAAGGAAGTCCATTAGAAAACTCCAAATAAAAGAAAAATCCGCACAAGAAATGCAACAAATTCAAATGTTACATTTTTAAGCAATCAACAAGAGTATAAAAAATGAGAATTCTTCTAACCTGGATGCTAATAACATTCTCCTTTAGGAGGGGGGAGGCGGGGGGTGAGTAACAAAGGGCTGTGCTTTTCATCAAGAACTCTCCCCTATATGATGTGCCACCTCCCACAAGCATTAATTTGCTAAATATTAATAAAACTTATACATTAGTTATTTTGAAATACAACTTAGCACTATACACACACACACACACACACACACACACACAGAACTAGTACTAATGGCATATTTAATTATCTCCTAAACCCTAAAGGGTAGTTAGATATTCTCGCCATTATACAAATGAGGTAAATTAACTGCCCGCGTGAGCACAGCTAAAAAGTGCTGCAGCTGGGATCCCAAGCCGGGCAGTCCGGCTCTTCACAAACATGTAAATCCTCTTCCCTGGCTGCCTGGAGCTCCTTCCAGCTCAGAGTCTGCAATGCCTTATTCTGGTTTGCCTACACGTTCTCGAGCCGGGTGTTTACAGTCGCCCCAGGATGGAGAGGAGCTGCTGAAATTTGCTGTCAGAGCCAAGGATGCTAAGTATCCACCCGCTCCACAGGCCGATTACGCCCCGATGGGGAAACGCTGACAGCGACCTAGATCCAGTCGACAAATATTTAATCCGGAGGGCTGTGTTTTCAGCTTCGGGAAGGACAGGGAACGTGATCCCAGCGGACCCTCCCCCGAACGCGGCGCGTCCAGCTCGCAGCTGCAGGTCCTCAGATCCTTCTAGAAGGAAGCAGGCCAGCGCTCTCCCTCCGGCACCCCAGCACCCACCTACCTGAGGCAGGACTAGCGTGAAACCTCAAGCAAAGAGCAAAGAACTCTCTCGGTGTGGAAACCAACGCCGCCCCTAAAGCAGGAACGTCTACTCCACGGGCCCCCGCTAAATTCAAACTTCCCACACCCAGCCTCTGATTGGAGGGATTTTAACCAACACTTCCGGGAAGCATGCCCGCCTCTTCCCTTCGAAGAAGCTTGCGATTGGTCTGCTCCTTGCGATATTTGAATTGATTGAAAGGCGAACGGACTGTTCAGATGGGTGTGAGCGGGCCGATGGGCGGGTCCGCGGCGCGCTGTTGTTGACAGGTCCGCCACGCGCTGCGGACTCGGGGCGGGGCAGTGGGGAAGGGAGCGGGAACCTGGGCTGGTGCGGCCGGGACTGAGTCCGCCCCGACCTCCCAGGGGCCCGCGGGTAGCCCAGAAAAAGACGCAGGAGCTCTGACGGAGAGGGCACTCAGAAAGTTTGCAGGGATTTTTAATGTCCTTATTTGGTTGCATAAGTCCAGCAGAGCTTATTGGACTGTTTTTTTTTTTAATCTTTATTGTTGAAAATATTACATAGGTCTTCCTCCCCCCCCCCCCATTAACCTCTTCCAGTCCCGCTTGTGCTCCCCCCCTCTCTCCCAGTCCCTCACCATCCCATTGTCTGTGTCCACGGGTTATGCATATACTGTATGCATATAAGTTCATTGGTTGATCTCTTCCCACCCCCTCCCCTGCCTTCCCTCTGAGGTTCAACAGTCTGTTTTAAAAAGGGCTTCCCATACCAAATTTCTCCTTACATGGGTAAGTGTTACTTTTTTACCCCCATTTTTTTTATTGAGGTAAAATTTAAGTAGCGGAAAAGCATAGTTTTTTAATATACGATTTGATCAGTTTTGCTAAATGTAAACAGCTGTGTGACTGCCACCCAATCAGGATATAGAACAATTCCATCACCTAACAGTTCCCTTACACCCCTTTCCAATATGCCTTAAGCAGCCATTCCTCTGATGCCTATCATCTCAAAAGTAAAGGTGGTAGGTACTCATTAGTGTCTGTCTTTTTTCTCACAGCATATTGTTTTTAAGAGTCATCCCTACTGTTGCATGAAGCAGCAGTTATTTGATGAAAAGTATTCTATTGAATACTTTATCCGGCCACCTGATGATGGACATTTGGATTGTTCCAGCTTTTAGCTGTTATGAATCAAGTTGCTGTGAATATTCTTGTGGGCATGTTTTATTTATCTTGGGGAAATATAGATGTGGAATTTCTGGGTCATTCTGGATATGCTTAACTTTATATAAGAAATTGCCGAGCAGTTTTCCAAAGTGGTTGTAACAATAAACCCCTCTAGTAGGTGTGAAATGGTATCTGGGTTTTTTTTGTTTGTTTGTTTTAAATATTTTTTATTGATTTTGTTTAGAAGAAGAGGGAGGCGGGGAGAGGGAAGGGAGAAGAAGGGGGGCCTGGCAGCGATTACCCCAAATAGATGTGATTTTAAATTGCCACTTTATATGGGGCAAGTTTTCTGCACTTCTCTGAATATCCTTTTCCTTATCTATCTCTTAGGAATGTTGGGAGGATTAAATGGAATGATCAGTTCCAGTTCTGCTGCCCACCAAGATGCTGAAAAGTATCAACTTCAGAGGAGCTTCAGAGGGAGAAAACTCCAAGTTATTGTAACATTCAAGAATGTCGCCAAAGCCGGTTTGGCTCAGTGGATAGAGCGTCGGCCTGCGGACTGAAGGGTCCCAGGTTCGATTCCGGTCAAGGGCATGTATCTGGGTTGCGGGCACATCCCCAGTGGGAGATGTGCAGGAGGCAGCTGATCGGTGTTTCTCTCTCATCGATGTTTCTGGCTCTCTATCTCTCTCCCTTCCTCTCTGTAAAAAATCAGTAAAATATATTAAAAAAAAAAAAAAAAAAAAAAAAAAAAAAAAAAGAATGTGAGCAGTCTTTTGTTGGTTTTTCCCTGCAGTTAACTGATTAACCTCTCTTGTCTCTTCTTTTCATTCTTTGGCCTGTCCTATATAATAAAGAGCTAATATGCTAATTAGACCAGATGGCTGAACAACCTTCCGGAATGACCTTCTGGAATGACCAGAGGGTGGGGCTGAGGGGCCGTGAGGCAGCCAGGACTGAGCCCCTTGTACAAATTTTGTGCATCGGGACCCTAGTTGTATTTTAATTTAGGATATCTCAGAATTTTTTCCTGTCACTTTTTTACTGTGACTATTAGGAAATTTTAAGTTACATGTGTAATTCACATTATACTTCTATTAGAAAATGCTGTCATAGTTTATAAGAAATGTTGCTGTTTGAAATATCAGGGAAAAGAGACCATCTCACCCCTACTCAAAAGATCTGAGCACACAGAAGCACCCTCAGTTGCCAACCCAGAACTTCAGATAAGAGGTATAAGGGTCAAAAAATAACTTTCCTCCCACTTTTCAAAGTTCTTTTGGCAGTGCTAATAATAAATCGACATGAGACAGATTAACAGGAGAAAATGTCAAAAACTTATTATGGATACACATTCAGGAATGCCATTTGGATATGAGACTCAAAGCCTGACCATTTTGCTCAGTGGTTGAGCATTGGCCCATGAACCAGGAGGTCACAGTTTGATTCCTAGTCACGGCACATAACCTGGTTGTGGGCTTCATCCCCAGTAGGGGGCGTGTAGGAGGCAGCCAATTAATGATTCTCTCTCAGAATTGATATTTCTCTCTCTCCTTCTCCCTTCCTCTCTTTGAAATCAATAAAAAACATATATATGAATATGAGGCTTGAGGATGCATTGGGTCATTGAAGTTTAAAACCAGTCTGGATTAAGAAGGGGTCTGGAATTTCAAAGGGAAAGTAGGCAATTCACAGATAGAAAGAGCAAATGTAATATACAAATTTTTAATGGATTACCAAAAAGGAACAAGTGGAATCATTGATTGATTCAAGAATATAATGTAAAGAGTGGAGAGCAGTTTTAGAGTCCAACCCACCTAGCTCTAGACCTGGAGCTGCTCAATTTCTGTTTTTAAATCGCCAACCATTTTAAATTGCCATTGACAGGGATAACATCAATACCTACTTCTTAAGGTTGTTGTGAGAATTAGAGAGCTTAGCATAGAAGCTGGCATATAGTGAGCACTTTAAAGATGGTGATTACCATTAGATGTCCACAAAAGGGGGAAAGTTAGGATGAAACCCAAATCCTGCGGGCATTCATCTGTTCTCTGGACGGGCCCTATTTCCAGCAAAGCAGGGAGTGGGGAGTGGGTGGCTAATTAATTATTTAATCAATCCATTTGCCTTTAACATTTAAAGCTGAAAGGAGGGTGAAAGGGCTCTAAATTCTCCATTGCAATTACAGGATGAAGGAATCACATATTTTTTTTTCCTATCTTTTAAAGATGCTCTTACTTTATATGCCTTCTAAACGTTTAATGCCCAGGGGACAGAATCCATCTAAACCAGGACTTGGATTTGCAGGCTCCCAAGATGAGTATTTAAAGTAGTAGGGAAAGAATGTGGTTTTGGGCCCCACAGACTTGAGTTTAAATCCCCAAATTGCCACTTTCTAAACCAGAGGTTAAAGACCATATATGGCCTCCTGCACATACCCCAACCGGACTGTGCCAGGGATCCAACCTGCAGCCCAGATACATGCCCCTGACCAGGAATCAAACCCTTTAGTGTGTGAGCCAAGCTCTAACCACCAAACCACACCATCCAGGGCCAAGTGAGCTGTCTTGAAAGAGGATCCTTCAAGTCCTCGGTTGAGCCATTTTATTTTTATTTATTTTTTTTTAAATATATTTTATTGATTTTCTACAGAGAGGAAGGGAGAGGGATAGAGTGCCAGAAACATCAATGAGAGAGAAACATTGATCAGCTGCCTCCTGCACGCCCCCCACTGGGGATGTGCCCGCAACCAAGGTACATGCCCTTGACCGGAATCGAACCCGGGACCCTTGAGTTCGCAGACCGACGCTCTATCCACTGAGCCAAACCAGTTCTGGCTGTTGAGCCATTTTAGAGCAGAGAGCCTCCAGTTTGATAACAGTATCTTTCCCATGGATTTTAAGCTAAAGATAAATTATATAAAAGTATCTGGTAAATAATAATTTTCAATAAATGGTACTTTAAAATACTAACAACAACAATAGTAATAACAAAATCCTTGAATCTACCAATAGAAACCAAGTGCATTTTTAATTAAAATATTGAGAAATAAAGGGCAAGAGGTATTACTATAAAAAATTAGTAATAATGATCAAATTTAACCTTAGTTGGTCACCGCTATAAACTGGCAGAATCTTTCTAGCAAATAAACATAAGAGATGTTTCCCAATCAGTCTTTTTTTCTTTTTTCTTTTCTTCTCTGGCTGATTTTTTTTCTTTATTGATTAAGGTATTACGTATGTGTCCTTATCCCCCCATTGTCCTCCTCCCCCCCGCCCCGCCCCCCCAGCTCATGCCCCAATCATTCTTACTTGTGTAAAGGGTGGTTAAGGTTTCACACAATTCCTAACTTTGTAGGCCATTGCTTTGGATCTGCATTCCGCACCCTAACCCTACCCCAAGGTTCACTTTGAAATTTAAAGAGTGTAGAACTCAGTCAAACTTTTCTTATCCACTTATTGCTGCTCTCTTCCACAAATAATTAAAATCTGTCTATGATTCTTCTCTTGTTGTATCGTAAATCAGCGAATGAGATACGAGATGCCTTAATGAGCCAATTAATTAGGAGTCCTTTATTGTGGGCGGCCCAGAGGAAGGTGTCTTTTTCAAATCTCTGAGGGAAGTCACACAGGAAGTTTCCTGTATTTTATACTTTTCGAGCTTCTTTGTTTGCAGATATTACAAAGGGCTCTGTGTGAGTTATTGTTACAGACAGTTGTAACCTTGAATACATAATGAGTTTGAACTTGGCTTAAGAATATGGGAATTATTATCAGTATTAGTCCATATTAGTCTATTACATTGGATGGCTAGCTTGCAAGGTCAGACAGTTAAGTTTATCTTTTTCTATTATTTGAACTAAAAACAAAGTCATTTTATAGAATAGGAGACTGTCTTAAAGTGACAGAGCTTACAATGACAGAGTCTACAAGACAAGGGGTTATCTAACAATAGCAGAGAATTTCTAACAGCAGTTTTTTATACAAGATGGAAGTTACTATGCTTCACTCTCAGAACTGTCTGAGAAAATATAGCAGTTATGCAGTGAATATGTTGATTGACATTTTTATTACATAGAGGTTTTCAAGAATTATATAACGTGACAACTATTTCATTTTTTATGGTGCTAGGAATTCATAAAATATGATTGAAAACACTTTTTAAAAATCTCTGTAAAATTTAAGTATATACTTCCAAAATGATCTCTGAATATGTGTAGGAATTGACAGATTACAATTATTTAAGTTATGCACACATGTTGACAAAGCCTGGAAAGAACTCTGTGATATAGCAAAATTGTTGAGACTTTCTTGTGTTTTAATATCTACCAGCATTGTAATAATGGTTTTTGTACACTAAGTAGCTTAAAAATTCTTGCAAATAGCTGAATCTAACTATATGTCCCTGAGGATCTAATCAAATGTTAGATTTTTATTATTTAAAAAACACATCTTGTCAGCTGGTGTGGCTCGGTGGTTGAACGGCAGCTCATGAAGCCATGAACCAGGAGCTCATGATTTGATTGTGGTCCAGGGCACATGCCCGGGTTGTGGACTCGGTCCCCAGTGTGGGACATGCAGGAGGCAGCCAGTCAATGATTCTCTCTCATCATCGATGTTTCTATATCTCTTTCCTTCTCCTTTCCTCTCTGAAATCAATAAAAATATTTTTTTTAAAAAAAGAATAGTTCATAGATTTTTAGAGAGAGTGGAAGAGAGAGGGAGAGAGAGAAAAACACTGATGTGAAAGCATAACATTGATTGGCTGCCTCCTGCAGGGCCCCTACAGGGATGGAGCCCATAACCTGGGCATGGCCCTTGACAGGGAATTGAACCAGCAACCTTTTGGTGCATGAAATGATGCCTAGCCAACTGAGCCACACCAACCAGGGCAATAGTGAAATGTTTTGAATGAAAGGCTGCATGCTCATTAACATTGCTTTGTCACTCTTGCTCATTTTTGTTAGTGTTTCTTTCCTTCTAGTTGTTTCCAAGTGTTTCTTTTGGGTAAATTATTTATCTATATAAGGCTAAAGAAATTTGTTTTTTGATGTGGATTTTTAATTTAATAATTTATATATTTTTTTAAATTATTTTTTTTAAATTTTGTTGTTTTTCTTTTTTATATTTTGTTTGCTTTTGTCTTTTTGGTGTATTTTTTAGCAGCTGTTCATAATATTGTGAGGAATTTAATAGTCAATTTTTAAAGTAAAGGTCTAATGCCATAGGAATATTTTAATGAGTTCTTTATTAAATATATCTTATTAATATTAATGAAGCAATACACTAAAAATAGTTTTATTTATTTTGAATTAATATAATTTTTGTTAGAAAATAATTCCATGCACATAATAAAAAATTAGAATAAAAAAGCTTAAAATGAAAAATAAAATTCTCCCTCCCCTTCCTAACTCTCCGTTTCTCCCCAGCCCTAATTCATTTCCCGGAAATCACCCCTGTTAATAGTTTCTGCTTTTAGTTTAATATCATATTCTTTCATTTCAAGTTTTATCAATTTAATACAGAACCTATTAATATCCCACTGTGAAAGATTAAGAATTGTTGTGAACTATCCTCCCATCTCTGCTTACATTTATTTTATTATATTTATCTTTATTACTAATATCTAATTATTTTATTTTCAAATGGTTGCCTTATCAACTTTAAATAATACATTTAAATGTTTAATTCTTGATTTATCCAATTTAATATGGACTAAGTACCCACAATGAAAAACAAGAATACTAACCTTTCTATTTCTATCTACATCCCAATTGTTCCGTAATTACATTACTATGTGTCTGAATAACATTGTATGATATTGATTTTTATTTTTCTGTCCCATTTCTCCATTTAAGCAAGTAACAGGCTCTGAATTTTATCACCTCAGGATCGGGAGGAAAACAAAACTAGCCTGTACAATTTTTCTTGGCTTTTGCTTTCCATAAGCCTAAACTCATTGCGGGAGCACAGGATTTGAGGGAGGGAAGCATGGTAACTTGGAGAAGCAGGAGTTGGGAAGAGCCTTCCCCCCCAGAGATTCCATGAGGGTTGGCTGGTGGTGAAAAGCTACGTGGGACCCAAACACTGCTCTATGGAGGAGCACTGAGAAGGGAGCAAGCCTCAGAAGAGAGAGCAGTGTCAGATACCTGGGAAAGGCAGGACCCTAGCACAGGATTTCCAACCTCAGCTAAGACTCCCATGCTTCATGGGACCCCAAAAGAGCAGAGATCTGCTGCACTGGGAACAATCATTTGTTGAGTCTCTCTGTTACATGGAGGGTCCCTCTTCTCTCTGAAGCTTTGGCAATTGGGATCCAGGGAGAGCGGAGAAACCCCAAGAATGTCTGCGGTTATATTTCCCATCCAGCAGATTGTATGGGGGTGGTGGAAGGAGATAGGGGACATTTCTCAGAGGCAGAAATTAAATTGAAGTGTAGAAAACAAAGTGATATTTCTTCTACACTTCAGTTTGTTGGCTGACATTTATACCCTGCCATGTAATTTTTTTTAATTCTCAAGGTTTATGATATTTACATGCTACTCTGTAATATAATTATTAACTCTTCTATGCTTTGGGCATTATTTAACACTCAAAAGTGAAAACCAATAGACAGCATGTATGATAGCTATTATGATTATACTAGTGGCCCGGTGCACAAAATTCGTGCACATTAAAAGGGAATTAATTAGAGGAAATATTTTAATATTGCTATTTGCCCTTTCTCTATAATAGAAGTGTCAGAGATGAAAGAAAATTAGTAAAATGTATATGAAAACCTCGATCCTATCAGAGTCTGGGGTGCACCGCGGGACCCAGAGTCAAGTCCCCGCCCTCCCTCTCGCGCCTTGAAATCACGTGAGACCCAGACCCAGCCAGCCCCACCCCCGTCAAGGCCCGCAGGGTGGGGGGCACAGCCTCAGGTCCCCCGTCAAGCCCTGCCAGGGCGGAGGGAATGGCCTCAGGTCCCCCGGCCCCGACGCCAGGACGGGGGTGCGGCCTCAGGTCCCCTGGCCCCAGTGCGAGGGCGTGAGGACACAAGGGTGTGATGACCATTTGCATATTAGCTCTTTATTATATAGGACTAGAAGCCCAGTGTGCGAAATCGCACAGTCCCACCTACCCGCACTTGCAGCTCCGCCTACCCGCGCCAGTCTTTGGTCGTTACAGCATGAGGGCCACAGGCCTTTTATAATATAGATAAGTATTATTCACTATAACCAAATATTGTGATTGGATTTAGAAGGAAACGGAATCCTATGACATTAAAACTGTGCTGCTTAAATCTTTCCTTTACTTGTTCTGGTTCACTTAGTTGACACCATTATTATAAAACTTGATGCCTTGGATTCCTTTGTTTGTGCTGAACTCTTCACATAATTTTTTTCATTTAGGTAAACTTTTAAATTCCCAGATGCCTTTATTTTGTCTTCGTGATTATTTAATAATAAAGCTAAGCTCAACAATTTATTTTAAGCCTTTGAAGACATTACTCCCTTTTCTTCTATATTCTTGTTTTTTACTTGCTCCAACATAGATTAAGGGAAGTGAATTGAAGTCTCTCTCTCTATTGTGTTTCTGACTTTCCTTGTATCTTCTAGAGTTTTTGCTTTATGAATATTGATGCTATGTTATTTGGTGCATAGATTTTATGTCTTCATTGTGAATTCTGCTTTTAATATTACAAAGTCTCTTGTTTAATGTGTTTTTTTGGCGGGGGTGGGGGGGGAGCGGAAATTCTGAAGTTACTAAAGTCTGGCTTTGATTTTTCTCTCAGCCCCCAACACTCTCACCAGGAAGGACCTTTAATGAACTACACTGATGGTTGCTCCACAGTCAGCTCCTCTCTTGAATTTGCTGAGAGCCTGGAGCTTATCTGAGACCTCTTAGAAAAAACCTACATAGCCTTTGGGTCCTGAGATGTAATTTCTTCTCTTTTTATTTTTCTCAGGAAATTCAACCCCATTTGCTTTCTGTTTTCCAGGTAGTCAAAATTTCTGGTACACTGATGATGCTCTAAAAGTGTTTATTCTTAAAAAAATATCTGTGTTGGAATGTCAGTGGGAGGGTGTGCAATTAGTTATGTGTCACAGTCTACACCTTGATCTGAAGCCTTTCCTATAAGATATTCTTAATAATAAGCTTTACATTTAGCAGAATAAAGCATTGTTTAGAGTCCATCCATTTTTCTGCTCCCCTCTCTTTTGTGTGCATTGAGTGTACACACAAAATCTTTAATTTCTCATTAATTTACACTTTTCCTCTAGTTTTCATTAAAATGTTCAGTGCTCATGTTCTCTTTTCTCCCCACCCCCCAAATGTAAAATGCTGGAAAGACCTATTTGAATGATGTATCGCTACCGAGCATTCAAAAATTTCAGTGTATAATTTAGGAGATATTACTGTTATGTAGCCATTACAGAATAGCATAGTTTCAAAGAAAATTACAGCAATTTGTTCTCAGAATAAAGTACAATAATAAAAAATCTGTTAGTAGGTTCAAAGGTTTGAATACATTGCTGGCATGTAAATTTTATTCATATACTTTCTATGCATTACCAGCTTCAAGGCATTTACAGTTAGTGGCTCATAATATTTGCAATGTCATTTTTTCTTTATATGTTAAATATACAAGCAGAAAGTAATATATTCAATTGAACTATAAATGTATGTGAAGTCATTATATACCTGATCTTAAATCCTCCTTTTGGAAGAGAAATCTTTTTTATCTTTGAATAGAAACATTAATTCATCTATTTTGTTAGTCGCATCAGAATCTGTATTACCACTTTACAAGTTGGAAATCAAATTACTAGAGTCCTTCTTGAAGGGAACCAAGTAGCAGTACAGCATACTCACCACGTGGTGGCAGCCGAAAGCCCCCAAACCAGTATCGTGTGGAGCTGTATGAAGCATGTGTCCAAAAATTTAGGCACAGGGCAACCTTGTAGGTAGCAACAGGAAATAAATTGATTAACCTGAACCCTCCCCCTCCCCCCCAACACACACACACACAGATTTTTCAGTTAAATTGAGGCAACGAATTCACTCGTTTCTTAGGGCAGCTAGAGTTGGCGATTTCTGTCATTGGCAGCAGAGTCCTAGCTGATATAATAAAAGTACAGAAGAAATAACATGTTTCTTTCGCATTCCCAGCCTCCAGTCTCATCTCCTAGAGATAGTCAGTGAACATTTCTTTCAGACACTTGTATGCACAGATAGGTATAATGTATGCCTTTTTGTGCAAATAGAATTGTATTGTATATGAGGTTCCACCACTTGCTCTTTTTTGGACTTAGGTTATATTGTGGTCATCTTCATTTGTGGATGCATAGTACTCTGTACATTGGACATAGCATCATAAATTTAATCTGTCTTTCGTAGATAGAAATTATCTTTTTTCATTTTTTTACTATGATAAGCAATACCTTTATACATATATCTTTGTGCCTTTGTGCAACTCTATCCAACAGAGAACATCTTAGAAATGGATTGCTCTTTATTTTTTTAAATATATTTTTATTGATTTCAGAGAGATAGGGAGAAGGGGAGAGAGAGAGATAGAAACATCAATGCTGCTGATAGAGAATCATTAATTGGCTGCCTCGTACACGCCCCCTCCTGGAAATCAACCTGGGCATGTGCCCTGACTGGAATTGAACCGTGACCTCCTGGTTCACAGTTGACGCTCAACCACTGAGCCACACTGACAGCATTGTTTTATTTCTTTTTTAAAAAATATATTTTATTGATTTTTTATAGAGAGGAAGGGAGAGGGATAGAGAGTTGGAAACATCGGTGAGCGAGAAACATCGATCAGCTGCCTCCTGCACACCCCCTACTGGGGATGTGGCCACAACCAAGGTACATGCCCTTGACCGGAATCGAACCCGGGACCCTTTGGTCCGCAGGCCGACGCTCTATCCACTGAGCCAAACCAGTCAGGGCTGTTTTATTTCTTTTAAAACATTTCAAGAATACAGAAAACGGGGGAGAATTATGTAATGAGGACATATATGTCTGCCATCTGGTTTAAAACATATTACCATTTCTCAATATTTGCATCACCTTTTTAATTAAAAAAACAAAACTAAAATGTTAAAGATACAATTGAAGCTTCTTTTATGCTTTCCCTGGTCCCATTGGTCTCCATCTCTCTCTATAGGTGAACGCCACTTTGAAGGTGGATGTGCATCTCT
This sequence comes from Myotis yumanensis, assembly GCF_028538775.1. Lineage (NCBI taxonomy): Eukaryota > Metazoa > Chordata > Mammalia > Chiroptera > Vespertilionidae > Myotis > Myotis yumanensis. Next base: position 44,563,990 of record NW_027223752.1, on the reverse strand, counting down.
TTTTGGAGACCTTTCTATATCCCTGGAAACCCCCTCCAGCCAAAGGTTTAAATATTTTCCTATGTCTTTCAGAGGAAAAGAAAAGACAGAAATAACAAATTGACTGTCAACAGTTGTTCCCCAGTAAGTCTCACCAGGATTTGCAAGCATCTTTCTAAGAGAGAATAATTTCAGGTTATTGCAATAGTAAGGCTTGTAAAGTTCCCGTGAGATGCTATTCACAAACGGTGCCAGCCTTCAGATTAACGTTGCTAATGAAGAACAGAGAAAAATCTGCCCGTCAAACTTGCTTCAAATGAGGTCACTGTGTTATAATCAGATCTGTTTTAGATATTATACTATAATTTCTTTTGACCCCAGGGGAAGTTAATTTTTATAAGGCCATAATACCTTTTTCTGTACTTTGAAGCATACATTTGTTGGGGTCAAACCCTCATGTCTACCTCTATAAAAGGTGATGGTCATGGGGGCTGGGGATACTCAGATATTCTTGGACATATAAAAAAATGAAGAAATTTCATAAGCAGAGTGATGAAACCAGTGTGGTCGTGTCTGAACATTTTTGCAGAAAGAATTAAAAGACATGAAAATCTTTGAATAATCTCTAGTCTTTTGATATTCTGAAACTTCTACCTCATTGCTTATTTTAATTTAATTTTTTAAAAATTTTACTGACTTTTAGAGAGAGAGAGAGAACCGTGGATGTGAGAGTGAAACATCAATGGGCTGCCTCCTGCACACCCCCTACCAGGGATCGAGCCTGCAACCCGAGCATGTTCCCTGACCAGGAATTGAACCAACAACCTATTGGTGTATAAGAGGATGCCCAACCAACTGAGCCACAGTGGCCAGGGCTCATTCCTCATTTTTTAAAGAACCCAAGTTAGACTTATTCTAAACAAGGGAGTCCCCTGTGATTTTTTACAAGCATCTTAAACAGTGTACTTCTATGACTCCATACTTTTTCACAAAGTTAGGTGTCTTTTTAAAATGCGTATAATGCCCTAGTTGGTTTGGCTAAGTGGATAGAGCATCAACCCATAGGTTCAATTCTAATCAAGGGCATGTACCTCAGTTGCAGGCTTGATCCTGGCCTGGGTTGGAGTGTGTGCAGGAGGCAACCAATTAATGTCTCCCTCTCATATCTATGTTTCTCTCTCTTTGTCTCTTCCTCTCCCTTCCTCCCTCTCTAAAAATCAATAGAAAAATATCCTCAGGTGAGGATTAACAAAAAATGTGTATAATATAATTTAATTCTGCAATACAATATCATTCTGCAATTTATCATGGTTATTCAGGGTGACTTCAAAATTTATCCATGTTGATACATGTAAGTTGAGTGTTATTTTCACTACTGAATAGTATTCCTTTTTGGAAACTCTATTTGAAAATTAATAAACATTAGATTATTCCCCTTTTTTTCTTTTAGTCAAAATAATGCTGCATCAAACATATCTCCTTGTGCACACGTCTGAGAATTTCTCTAGTCTATCTATCTACAAGTGAGACTGCATGTTGTGATTCCTGCACATTTCTTTACTGGATATTGCCTAATTGCTCTTCAAAATGGTTGTATCATACAACTTATACTTTTCCCAGCAGTAAATGAGGGTTCCTGTTTACCCATATCCTTTCTGTCTCTAGTATTTTTGTTTTGGAGTTGTATGATTGTGATAGTAGTATAATTTACCAAATCATTGTCGTATGGCTTCTAGCCTGTGTGTGTTATGTATGTATATGCATGCGTGTGTGTGTGTGTGTGTGTGTGTGTGTGTGTGTGTGTTTTGTCCTGTTTAGAGGGGGTTTTGTCATGTTCAGTTTTGGTAGTAAATAGTTATTGCAACTTAATGTGCAAATAAAGTTTTGTTGCTCATTTTGTTTTGCAAAGGTGAAATGAAAAGAGAATAGTGCTAATAGTCCAGAAGTCTGGTAATTCCCCAGCAGGATTCTATTGGGTTGGACAGCACTTTGCCTGCCAAAGAGTAAGAAGGACTAACAATAAAGTTAAATTAAATTCAGAAAACTTGGCCAAACACTTTTGGAATAGCCAGACATTTTTCATTGAAAGGTTTTTGCTCATAACTGGGTTACCTGATGCAGCATTAATAACTGTATCGCGTCCAGGGTGAATAGTGAGTGAATCTGGAGGGTTTCAGTACTGACCTTTCTTTCCCCCTATCTTCCTTGTCCTACTTCTATTGAATAGTGCTCACTTTCTCTTTCTTATCAGGCCAATCTTAAAGATTCAGGAAAGTCCTAGATGTAACAAAGTTCAAGCTAAAAATTTTTGCAGTGTAAGCTTACCCAAGGTATTAAACTTCCTCATGCCATTCCAACTAAAAATAAACTAGAGCTCCAAACCTGCAGGATAACCAGATGTGACATCTGCTGAGCTGTCCTGTTTAAATAAGCAGTACATCACAGAGTGAGCCAGGCATGGAGCAGGTATGGTAAGTCAGGAATGGCTTTTTGGCATGAACTGATAATTTTTACTTCATGCAGAACAATCAGGGGTATTTTCTTTTTCTTTTTTAAAAAATAAGTCTTTATTGTTCAGATTATAACAGTTGTTCCTCTTTTTTCTCCCCATAGCTCCCCTCCACCCGGTTCCCACTCCACCCCATGCCCTTACCCCCCCCCCCCCATTGTCCTCGTCCATAGGTTTTCAATTTTTGTCCAGTCTCTTCCCGCACCCCCCACACCCCCTTCCCCCTGAGAATTGTCAGTCCACTCCCTTTCTATGCCCCTGATTCTGTTATATTCACCAATTCTGTTCATCATATTTTTTATTCACTTGATTTCTAGATTCATTTGTTGATGGATATGTATTTGTTGTTACTTTGTTGTTCATAATTTTTATCTTTACCTTTTTCTTCTTCTTCCTCTTCTTAAAGAATACCTTTCAGCATTTCATATAATACTGGATTGGCGGTGATGAACTCCTTTAACTTGTTCTTATCTGTGAAGCTCTTTATCTGACCTTCAATTCTAAATGATAGCTTTGCTGGATAGAGTAATCTTAGTTGTAGGTTCTTGCTATTCATCACTTTGAATATTTCTTGCCACTCCCTTCTGGCCTGCATAGTTTCTGTTGAGAAATCAGCTAACAGTCGTATGGGTACTCCCTTGTAGGTAACTGACTGTTTTTCTCTTGCTGCTTTTAATATTCTCTCTTTGTCTTTTGCCCTTGGCATTTTAATTATGATGTGTCTTGGTGTGGTCCTCTTTGGATTCCTTTTGTTTTGGGTTCTCTGCGCATCCTGGACTTGTAAATCTATTTCTTTCAGCAGGTAGGGGAAGTTTTCTGTCATTATTTCTTCAAATAGGTTTTCAATATCTTGCTCTCTCTCTTCTTCTGGCACCCCTATAATTCGGGTGTTGGTACGCTTGAAGTTGTCCCAGAGGCTCCTTACACTATCTTCATATTTTGGATTCTTTTTTCTTTTTGCTTTTCAGGTTGGGTGTTTTTTGCTTCTTCGTATTTCAAATATTTGACTTGATTCTTGGGATCCTCTTGTCTGCTGTTGGATCTCTGTATATTATTCTTTATTTCAGTCAGTGTATGCTCAATTTCTAATTGGTCCTTTTTCATATTCTTGAGGGTCTCACTAAATTTCTCGGAGGTTTCTAGAAGATTCTTGAGTAACCTTATAACCGTGGTTTTAAACTCTATATCCAGTAGTTTGCTTTACTCCATTTCTTTCATTTGTGACATGTTTCTTTGTCTCCGCATTTTGGATGCTTCCCTGTGTTGATAGAGTGGCTTTGTGTGCTAGGTGTCCTATAGGGCCCAGTGGCTCAGCCTCCCCAGTCACCTGAGGTGGACGCTCTTAGTGCATCCCTTTGTGGGCTGTGTGCACAGTCTTGTTGTAGTTAAGCCTTGATTGTAGTTGGTATCATTGGGAGGAATTGACCTCCAGACCAATTGGCTGTGAGGACCAGTTGTGTCTACAATGGGAGAACTTCTGTGCTAGAAACACCCTTATGGGGCAGGACTTGCTTCAGTGGGGCTTTGGTGTTCACTGAGTCTGCCCCCTGAGTGTGTCTCTTATGGATCTGAAGAGTTGTAATCTGGTGTGGTACCACTTTGACCACTGGGTACACTGGCTCTTGGATCTCCAAGGAGGTGCAAAGTCAGCCACTGCCTAAGGCCACCCAGCAGGAGCTACAGAGAGATCTGTGGATTCTTCCTCTTTGTTTGGGGTTTGGAGGTGCCCAGATGAGGTGCAGCTGTGAAGCAATGCAGGCTGCTGATGAGCCTTAGGCCTTCTTTTGGAAGCTCTGGGGTTCTTTGACCCAGCTGCAGTTTGTTTGGCTAGGTTGCAAAAGGCCAGGTCATTCATATACAAAAGCCTCTGCGCACAGCTCGGGTGGGGTTGTAAACTGGGTGGGGTTGTAAATTGGGTGAGGTGTGGTCTCAGGGAATCACAGAGCAGTGCAAACAGCAATGGTTGCCCGTCAGCCCCGATAGATCCCTGGGTCTCTGTGTCCCTCGGTCCCTTGCAGGAACAATGAATGCTGCGAGCACCTCTGAGAGAAAGCTCCCCTCATGTTCTGGCCTGATGCCAGGCAGTCCAGTTTCTCCCTGTATGAGTCTGGGTCCCCAGAGTCTCGCCTGGAACTGGAGTTCAGAGCAGTCAGGAGCTTGTATCTCCCTCTCGATTGAAAAAGACCACAGTGTACTCAGTTCCCTGCCCGTTTTGCACGCCTCCGTACCTCCGCTCTTCCACACCTCTGTACCTCCTACCGGTTTCAGTGCGCTTTTCTCTTTCCCTCTAGTTGTCGAACTTCCACTCAGCCAGCCTTCCCGTGGTTCTGGATGAAATCCGTTTTGTCTTTTAGTTGTAGTTTTGATGTAGTTGTGGGAGGCAGCAAGTATAGGCGTTTGTGCCGCCATTTTGGTTCTCGGTATTTTCTTTTTTATTACATGTCCAATATTTTTTTGTGAAACATATTGTTTTATGATAGTATAAAATCTAGTAACTATTTATTACACTATCTGTGTGTGTGTGTGTGGGGGGGGGGGTGCTTTCTTTCACCATCTAAATGTCCCTAAATGAAGAATTTTTGCCCCAAGATGTGGGTTCCTTCAAAGTATGTGGGAAACCTCTCTTGAAGAGAGCCCAATTACTTCAGAAAAGTGTAAAACCTGCATATGGAAAGTCATGTTTTCAATACTCATGATTTTTAGAAGGTGACAAAGTCTTTACACTCTTTTTGGCCAGACATGCGTGTTTTTTAAATTTTTTTAATTTAAAGAAAACAAGTCTTTGCTCAAGAGACATGAAAAGATATCACTAGTTTACAAGCCTTCTCAGACCCTGATGGTCTGAAAATATTAAGTAGAAAATTCCAGAAATAAGTACTGTGTAAGTTTTAAATTGTGTGCTGCTCTGAGCAGCGTGATGAAATCTCATGCTGCCCCGCTCTGCCCCACCCTTACGTGAATCATCCCTTTGTCCAGTGTGTCCACACTGTACAGCTGCCTGCCTGTTAGTCACTCAGTTGCCATCTCGTTGATCAGATTGACTGTCATGGTATTGCAGTGCTTGTGTCCAAGTCACCCTTATTTTACTTAGTAACAGCCCCAAAGCGCAGAGTGGTGATGCTGGCAATGTGGATATGCAGAAGAGAAGCCATAAAATTCTTCATTTAAGTGAAAAGGCAAGAGTTCTTGACTTAACAGGGAAAGAAAAAAATCATATGCTGAAGCTGCTAAGATCTATAGTAAGAACGAATCTTCTACCCATGAAACTGTGAAGAAGGAAAAAGAAACCCATGCTAGCCCTAGCTGGTTTGGCTCGGTGGATAAAGCGTTGGCCTGTGTACTGAAGGGTCCTGGGTTAGATCCTGGTCAAGGGCACATGCCTGGTGGTGGGCTCGATCCCCAGTGGTGGGTGTGCAGGCAGCAGCCAATCAATGATTCTCTCTAATCATTGATGTTTCTATCTCTCTCTCCTTCTCCCTTCCTCTCTGAAATCAATAAAAATATATTAAAAAGAAAATAAGAAAAAAGAAAAACCCATGCTAGTGTTGCTGTTGTACCTCAAACGGCAAAGGTTGCAGCCACAGGGTATGGTAAGGGCTAACTTAAGAGGGAAAAGGCACTAAGTTTGAGGGCGGGAGACATGAACAGAAAACGTATTCCTAATGAAGGCAACATGCTACACCAGAAAGCACTGAGCCTACACGAAGATGATCCCTTCAGCCAGGGTCCCGTGAAATGAGTGGCCACATTCACATAACTTTTATTACAGTATACTGTTATAATTACTCTATTTTATTATTAGTTACTAGAGGCCTGATGCACGACATTCGTGCACTGGGGGGGAAGGGGTCCCTTGCAGGGGAGGGATCCCTCAGCCAGGCCTGTGCCCTCTCGCAGTCTGGGACCCCTCGGGGGATGTCCACCTGCCGGCTTATGGGGAGTGGGCCTAAGCTGGCAGGTGGACATCCCCCAAGGGGTCCTTAGTGCTGCTGTGGCGGCGGGAGAGGCTTCCGCCACTTCCACTGTGCTTGCCAGTGGCTGAGCGGCACTCCCCCTGTGGGAGTGCACTGACCACCAGGGGGAAGCTCCTGCATTGAGCTTCAGCCCCCTGGTGGTCAGTGCACATCATAGCAACTGGTCATTCCACTGTTCGGTCAATTTGCACATTAGCCTTTTATTATGTAGGATTGTTGTTCATTTCTTCCTGTGCCTAATTTATAAATTCAACTTCATCATAGCTATGTATGTATAAGAAAAAACATAGTACATATAGGATTTAGCACTATCTACAGTTTCAGGCATCTACTAGAGGTGTTTGAACATAGTCCCTGTGGATAAGGAGGGACTACTGTACCTTTTTTTGGTGATGTAATTATTGGAACTCACTGTTTCATAAATTGGTGCTTGCCAATCACCTTCTGTCTGCCTTCCTGGTTCCTCCTCATTTCTACCTTTCATTGACTTCAGCTCTCAGGTGAAATGGGTAAATTCAGACCTGAAGGGGGAAGTGACTGCTGCTGTAGATGATAGAGATGTTGGATTTAGAACAGCTGCTTGGGAAGCAGGCATTTGATCTGAGCAAGAAGTCTAAAGTTCTTCAAGGTCGTCACACAACCCAGAAATAAGAGTCTGTAGGACACTTAGTTTAATTCTTTCAAGATTGACTTCATAACTCTTTTTCTGAATGTTTAAATCCCATCACTATTAACCCATTGTTTTTTGTTCCTTTTAGGACATTTTGACAGCATTAGTCAAAGGTGTGCAAATCTTTCTTGAGGGGATGAAGCTACATGAGATTATTCATTGGTGAGTAACTACTATCCTAAGATCAATCTATATTTAGTGAAGCATCTAGATACAGAGTAGTAATTCATATGTTAATACCTTTTTGTGTGGTTCCTACTAGATATGAAGTGGTTAATTTATTAGCTTAAGAAAGATACTTCTGCCCTAGCTGATTTGGCTCAGTGGATAGAGCATTGGCCTGCGGACTAAAGGGTCCCAGGTTCGATTCTGGCCAAGGGCATGTACCTTGGTTGCAGGCATATCCCCAGTAGGGGGTGTGCAGGAGCTGATCCATGTTTTTCTCTCATCAATGTTTCTAACTCTCTCTCTCTCTCTCTCTCTCTCTCTCTCTTTCTCTCTCTCTCTCTCCCTTCCTCTCTGTAAAAAAATCAAAATATATTTTTTAAAATGTTTTTTTTAAAAAAAAGATACTTCACTGCATTGTAATTGTCAAGGAGTGAAAATATTGGCTAAAAGCATTGGCTGAGCCTGGCCAGCATGGCTCAGTGGTTGAGCATTGACCTATGAACTAGGAGGTCAGGGTTCAATTCCTGGTCAGGGTACATGCCCGGGTTGTGGTCTCCATCCCCAGTAAGGGGTGTGCAGGAGATAGTTGATCAGTGATTCTCTCTCATCACTGATGTTTCTATCTCTCTTCCTCTCCCTTCCCCTCTGAAATCAATAAAAATATATTTAAAAATAAAACATTGGCTGAGCTGTACCCCTGCTGTAAAAATTTGATATATGTAAACATACCATCATATGCCAATAGGCACCTGGCCTTCTAGAAAGTCATGAGAGATCAAAGACAGAAATCATTTAATATGACAATAGATGCATTAACAAAATCCAAATATGATTTAATTACTTGTCCCTGTTTCAGATATTAGCCTGAGAAATTTTGTTTTTCTCAGCAAATATGGACTATATTTTAAAGGAAAATGAGCATACTATAACCTTTGAGTCTGGAGAAGAGCAATGTCAGTTTATGTATTTAATGTCTTAAATTGCTTTTATTATCATCTTTGATGGTTTGTAAAAAAAAAAGTTAATAGATCCTCTCACACATCTGGAACTATAAATCAATCCTGTTTAGTAGCTTGCGTCTCTTTGTGCTCACTAATAAACTCATAGCAGCTGATGGTTGTTATTAATCTCTCTCCTCATTAGAGAAGAGCATGCTACAAATTCATCATTCTGAATAAGAGTAATGGTGTTTAATCTGTTTCTCTGATCCTTCTCACTTTATTGTTCATTAAACAATTCATAATGATTATTCAGTTTTTCATACAGAGTTTGGGGTGATAGCATAACAACGGATTTGAAGGTACACTGCTTGGGTCCAGGCCTCTAATTAGCTGTGTCAGGCATGTTACCTAATCTCTCTGAGCCTCAAATTCTTCATCTGTAAAACAGTCATTCCAGTTATCTCACAAGACAGTTATGATGATTAAATGAGATAATACATGGGAATAGCACTACACAAATACCTTTTTAAAACTTTTAATTATTGCCAAAACCGGTTTGGCTCAACTGATAGAGCGTCGGCCTGTGGACTGAAAGGTCCCAGGTTCGATTCCGGTCAAGGGCATGTACCTGGGTTGCGGGCACATCCCCAGTGGGAGATGTGCAGGAGGCAGCTGATCGATGTTTCTCTCCCATCGATGTTTCTAACTCTCTATCTCTCTACCTTCCTCTCTGTAAAAAATCAATAAAATATATATTTAAAAAAACAAAAAAACAAAAAAACAAAAAACTTTTAATTATTGAAAATTTCAATCATATTCTAAAGTTGGGAGAAGAGGGTAATGTTCTTATACAGTGGGGCCTTGACTTACGAGTTTAATTCGTTCCAAGACCGAGCTCGTTAAGGAGCTTGTTAACTTGAATTATTCTATCAACTCAATGCAAAAAATCGGCCGAGAGACAGCTGGTATCTCAAAAAAACTCGTTAGTTGGGACACTTGTAAGTCAAGACCCCACTGTATACCTGTTACCTAGCTTCAGCAATCATCCACTCATGGTCAGTGAAGTTCACTACACTCCATTCAGTGTCCCCTCTTCCTCCAAAAGAAATATTATAAAATCAATTCCAGATATTATATAGTTCTCATCCTTCATTATTTTAGTATGTATCTCTAAAAGTAAAATATATTTTAAAAGAATAATTATAAAACCATGATCATACTTAAAAAATTTAATAAATAACCAGGCAGTGTTCATATCCCCAATTGTCTCATAATTTTTAAAAATATATTTTTATTGATTTCAGAGAGGAAGGGAGAGGGAGAGAGAGATAGAAACATCGATGGTGAGAGAGAATCATTGATTGGCTGCCTCCTGAATGCCCCCTACTGGGGATCGAGCCTGCAACCCGGGCATATGCCCTTGACTGGAATCAAACCCGGGACCCTTTAGTCCACCCATGGACTAATGCTCTATCCACTGAGCAAAATCACCTACGGCATGTGTCATAAAATTTTTTTATAATTATTTTGTTTGACTTGGGATCTAAATAAGGTCTACACATAGCATTTGGCTGGTATGTATTTTGATATATTATTGACTAGAGGCCTGGTGCATGAAAATTGTGCACTGGAGAGGAGTCGCAGGCAGGGCGGTGGGGGGGCAATCCTTCAGCCTGGCCTGTGGCCTCTCACAGTCTGGGAGCCCTGCGATCCATTGCCCTGCAGAGGGAGGCCCTGCGCACCCGCCACAGTGCCCAGCCAGGTAGCCTGGGCCTCCCTCTGCAGGGCGATCCATCACAGGGCTACACGATGGATCACCCCAAAAAGGTAGGCCCTGCCCACCCAGCCAGGACTCCACGATGGATTGCCCCCACAGAGGGAGGCCCCCAACCAATCACATCGCACCCACCTTGGCTGGTCTGGCACCAGTGGGTGTCATAGTGTGGTCATCCAGATGGTCATTCTGCTGTTCGGCCATTCAGTTGATTTGCATATTACGCTTTTATTATTATAGGGGAGAGAGAGAGAGAGAGAGAGAGAGAGAGAGAGACATTGATGTGAGAGAGAAATACCAGTTGCCTCCCAAATGCATCCTGATGGGGGATCAAACCTGCAACCTAGGTATGTGCCCTGATCTGGAATGGAAACCACAACCTTTGGGAATATGATGTAAAAAATCTACATTTGTAATAAGTTCTTCATGATAATGATACAGTTATAAGTTTGGAAACTGATGGCTTTGTGATGTGTCAACTTGGCTAGTCACCAGTATTTCCTTTCCAGCATGCTTCCTCTTAGGATGGAAGACAAGAGATCTCCTCTTGTTATTATTGGAGAAGAAAATGAGGCATTCTGACAGGTGTGAGATGGTACCGCATTGTCGTTTTGATTTGCATCTCTCAGATGATTAGTGACTTTGAGCATGTTTTCATATGTCTCTTGGCTTTCCTTATGTCTTCTTTTGAAAAGTATCTATTTAAGTCTGTTGCCCATTTTTTGATTGAGTTGTTTATCTTTCTTTTGTTAAGTTGTATGAGTTCCCTGTAAATGTTGGAGATTAAACCCTTATCAGTGATAACATTGGCAAATAAATGACAAGTGCTGGCGAGGATGCGGGGGAAAAGGAACCCTTGTGCACTGCTGGTGGGAATGCAGACTGGTGCAGCCACTGTGGAGAACAGTATGGAGTTTCCTCAAAAAACTAAAAATGGAACTCGCATTTGACCCAGTAATCCCACCTCTAGGAATATATCCCAAGAAACTAGAAACACCAATCAGAAAGGATATATGCACCCCTATGTTTATAGCAGCACAATTTACCATAGCTAAGATTTGGAAACAGCCTAAGTGCCCATCAGCAGATGAGTGGATTAAAAAACGGTGGTACATCTGCACAATGGAATCCTATGCTGCAGTAAAAAAGAAGGAATTCTTACCATTTGCAACAGCATGGATGGAACTGGAGAGCATTATGCTAAGCCAGTCAAAGAAAGATAAATATCACATCTCACTCATTTGTGGAATATAATGAACAACATAAACTGATGAACAAAAATAGAACCAGAGATAGAGAAGCATTGATCAGACCATCAATCCTCAGAGGGTAGGTAGGGGAGGGTGGGGGCATGGGGGAGAGATCAACCAAAGAACTTGTATGCATGCATATAAGCCTAACCAATGGACACAGACACCAGGGGGTTGAGGGCATGAGTGGGAGGTGGGTGGGGGGAAAATGAGGGGATAAGGACACATATGTAATACCTTAATAAATAAAGAAGAGAAAAGAAAAGAAAAGAAAAGAAAAGAAAAGAAAAGAAAAGAAAAGAAAAAGGAGGCAGCAGCCATGTTATAGCATGCACACACCTCCTGGTTCATAACTCAATGTTCAACCACTGAGCCACATCGGCTGGGCCTATGTAAAGATTTTATAGTTGTAATTAAAGTTGCTCAACAGTTGACTGTAAGTTAATCAAAAGGGAGATTATCCTGGGTGGCCCTGACTTTATCAATTGGAAGACTTTGAAAAGAGGGCTTAGTCCAGGCCCAGCTGCCTTCACTGGTGAATTCTATCAAACATTTAAAGAAGAATTAATACCAATTCTTCACAAACTATTCTAAAATATAGAAGAGGAGTGAACAATTCTCAACTTATTCTATAAGGCCATTATAAAATTGAAGACAACAGAAAAAAAGAAAATTAGAGAATAATACCTCTTACGAATATAGACATAAAAATTTTCAACAAAATATTGGCAAACTGAATCCAGCAGCATGTAGAAAGGATTATCCTATATAATAAAAGCTTAATATGCTAAGTGTCCGGTTGTCCATTCAACCAATCAAAGCATAATATGCTAATTATATGCTAAAGCCACTCAACCACTCACTATGATGTGCACTGACTCTAGGGAGCAGATGCTCTGGCCGGTAGGTTAGCTTGCTGCTGGTGTCTGGCCCATCAGCACTGAGCAAGACAGGCCAGACATGCCCTGGAGCCCTCCTGTGGTTCCTCCCTGGCTGGTCAATGTCCCACATCCCTCCCTGTCCCTGATCGTGCACCGGTGGGGTCCCTCGACCTGGCCTGCACCCTCTCGAAATCCGGGACCCCTAGGGAAATGTTGGAGAGCCAGTTTCAACCTAATCCTGCGGGCCAGGCCGAGGGACCCCACTGGTGCACAGATTCGTGCACCGGGCCTCTAGTTCACTATAACCAAGAGAAATTTATCCCAAATGCAAGGTTGGTTTAATACCTGAAATGAATTAATGTAACACACTATATCAGTGATGGCCAACCTTTTGAGCTCGGTGTGTCAGCATTTTGAAAAACCCTACCTTAACTCTGGTGCCGTGTCACATGTAGAAATTTTTTGATATTTGCAACCATAGTAAAACAAAGATTTATATTTTTGATATTTATTTTATATATTTAAATGCCATTTAACAAAGAAAAATCAATCAAAAAAATGAGTACACGTGTCACCTCTGACACTCGTGTCGTAGGTTCGCCATCACTGCACTATATCAATAGAATAAAGGATGAAACCCATATAATTATTTCAATAGATGCAGAGAAAGCATTTGATAATATTCAATACCCTTTTATGATAAAAGCAATCAATAAACCATGAATGGAAAGGAACTTCCTCAACCTAGTAAAGGACATCTACAAAAAACTTTCTCTGGGGAGTCCATACTTTCCTTTGTTCTTCCATTCCAAAAATTTTGTTTATAACTGATTCCATGTAGGGCAGTCTGGGATAGTCCACTGCCTGGAGCCTGTCTTCTAAGTTTGGGGTTCAGTTTTAAGAAGTCCACTTGCTCACAGGTATATGCCATATATTTTACTCTAGTCTTTATTATTAACTAGAGTCCCGGTGCATGAATTCGTGCATGGGTGGGGTCCAGCCGGCCTGCCCTGATTGGGGACGATCGGGCTAGGCCAGCTGGGGAAGGGGCCCTGGGCGGTTGGCCAAACTCTCTGTCAAACTCCCAATCGAGGGGACAAGCTGCATATTAGGCTTTTATTATATAGGATAAAGGTAATATTTTGCCTTTTTCCACCCCTACTGCCTTATACTCTATATTACATCTCATTTGGTTCAGAATTAGGGCACGGAAGAAGGGTGATAGTTATTGGCACCCTCAAAGGCCTCAGCATGAGGCAATAAAATAAATAATTTACAGAAATGTTTTAGACATGCACAATAGTCATTCACAGAGTAATGATTAGAATCTTAGACTTTTTCTAAAAGTTGGAAAGGACCCTGGAGATTATTTAGCAGCTAGCTTCTCACCCACAGAGGTTAAGTAATGTGTACAAGACTACTCAGTCACCTACTGATGTATCAGAACTAGAATTCAAATGTTCTTTTAGCCCACTGCACTTTCCTCCACACCCTGCTGCTTCCTTCATATGCTGAGATAAAAATAGCCTATTATGCTATTTTTATCATCGTATCTGCTTCCTTGAAAATCAGAATTTTGCTGTTGCTATAGATGAAGAAGTAAGTGCATTTATGTTAAATAGTTTGCCTGTGATAATAGGGCTTATCAGAGGTTGTACTGGAAATGAAAAATAGTACCCTAATTTTAGTTCAAGGCTGTACTCATGAGATCACTTTTTAACAAATTTTTTTTATTGATTTCAGAGAGAGGAAGGGAGAGGGAGAGAAAGAGATAGAAACATCAATGATGAGAGAGAATCATCCATTGGCTGCCTCCTGCATGCCCCCTACTGGGGATCAAGCCGGCAACCCGGTCATGTGCCCTGACCTGGAATTGAATGTGACCTCCTGGTTCATGGGTCGACAGTCAACTACTGAGCCATACCATCTGGGCACGAGATCACATTTTCTGTCAAAATGTCAAACTGAAATAAATAGAAAAGTGAGACACCATGGAAATACAGCCCCTGAGGGAGAGTCTCTGGTTCACATGCTAACTCAACTGATAGTCTCTGGTTCTTTTTCTAATATGATGTCATAGTGTGTTGTGGTATTAAAATTTCCTCCTAGCCTGGCCGGTATGGCTCAGTGGTTGAGCATCAACCTATGAACCAGGAGGTCATGGTTTAGTTCCCAGTCAGGTCACATGCTTGGATTGCAAGCTCGATTCCCAGTGTGAGGTGTGCAAGAGGCAGCCGATCAATGATTCTCTCTCATCATTGATGTTTCTATCTCTCCCTCTCCCTTCTCTTTGAAATCAATTAAAGTATATAGTTTTTTAAAAGAATGTTCTTAATAAAGCAATAAAATTTAGTTAGAATTTTTTCTGTTTTTAAAAAAGATTTTCCTCTTATAAGAATAGAAGGAAATGAGGAGAATGGGGTGTCACTGCCTAACCCCAAAGCCTGTGATCTTAATTATGAGTTAACTGCCTCCCCAGATGTGTGAGGTCAAAGGCAAATGTTTAGACCAGCGATTTTCAGTGGGTGTGCCCCATTGAAAATTTTAAAACATGCAATATCTGACTGTTTAGTCAGGGCACTGACCTCTTTTCCCTTACCAGCGGTTCTCAACCTGTGGGTCGCGACCCCTTTGGTGGTCAAACGACCCTTTCACAGGGGTTGCCTAAGACCATCTTGCATATCAGATATTTACATTACGATTCATAACGGTAGCAACATTACAGTTATGAAGTAGCAACGAAAATAATTTTATGGTTGGGTCACATCATAAGGAACTGTATTTAAAGGGCCAGAAGGTTGAGAACCACTGCCTTAGACAGTCAAATAAAAACAATGACAACAGTGCTCTGGCCGGTTGGATCAGTGGTTGGAGCTTGGGCCTTGCATCCAAGGGTCTTGGTTCAATTCTCTGCCCCTGTCCGGGTGTGTGCTGCAGGCAACCAGTAGGTGTGTCTCTCTCTTCTTTCTCTCTCTCCTCCCCTCCCCACTCCTTTCCACTCTGAAAATCAATGAAAAAGACTTCCTCTGATGAGTATGAACCAAAAAAAACAAAAAAAGAAACACAACAGCCAACACAACAACAACCGCCTGGTGTGAATGAGTCAACATTATATCTATTATTTTGTCAGATTAGCAAAACGAATCTCTTTTGGAGTGCACAGAATTCTAGTAATTAGTTTATGTGTGCCATGAGATGAAAAAGGTCGAAAATTGCTGCTTTCCACTGTAGTTTACTCTTGCCTGTTTAAAAAAAGCAAACCTTGTTATGTCTTTTAATCTCTTTTAATGTAGGGTCTCTCCCATCCTTTCTTGTACTTTATCTGTTGTGGAACTCAGTCTGGTTGGCACACAGAGTACCTTGCAGTGTGGACTTTGCCGACTGCACACTCCTGATCTAGTTCAGCATGTCCCTGAGCCCTCCGCGTTTCCTAGAAACTGGCAGCTGAATCCAGAGGCTTCACCAGGCTTAGATTCAGTCCCTTTGTGTTCTTTTTAAAGAAAGTCCGTTTTTTACTGTTTTTTTATTTTTAATGTTCGCAGCTGTTGATACTGAATTCCAGTACAAAACAGAAGGAAACAACATCAAGCAGATGAAATATGTTCTTTTTAACTTATTCCATTCTTTATGCCAAATAATATATTGGAAATTTGGACTGCTTTATATAATTTATTATAATTTTGAAAATTTGATTTTGCTGTAGAGTCAGATCCATGTCAGGCCAGCCTAAAAGAAGATGCCTGGCCTTTTAGCAAACCTCCCGGCAAGTGCAGGAAACACTATAGGATAGTAGGACAGTTAACCTTAATAGTGAGCGATCTGATATTTTACAGGTAGCACGACGTGAGGGCAGGGCATTAAAAAGGCCTTTTTTTTCTCTTTCGATCTTGAGCCTCCGGGATCAGAAACCCCAACACCATCTGGCAAAGAACTTGACTAGGTCAAAAGACTGACAAACTGCAGAAGAAGCAGTGGGTGCCAGGAGAAAGGGAGATGAAAAACTAAACAAAGAAATCTGTAGCTACAGAGAAGGAGGCTTCCCTGATTATGGGGGTGAGGGAGAGAGAGGTTGAGGTCTGGGCCCAGTGAGAGAATTTGGGGAGTAGAACTGATAGAAGAAAACAGAGGAGTCACTCCTGTATCTTCAATGCTAGAAGTAAAAGACTGTTTTGTATATTGTTTCTGACTTTGTGAACTTGACCTGTCTCCAAGTGGTAAGACTACTTGGGGACAAGGACAATGCTATCTCCTTTTTCTAGAATATGACTATCTTTTTAGAATACGAAGAGTTTAAAAGGGCACTATTTTCAGAGGCGTGGGCAGGGTTTAGGAACAAAACAAAGGCCTGAAGAGGCAAGGGAAGTAAGCATTGCCACCAAAGACCTGAGAGCCTAAACCAGTGATGGCGAACCTTTTGAGCTCGGCATGTCAGCATTTTGAAAAACCCTAACTTAGCTCTGGTGCTGTGTCACATATAGAAATTTTTTGATATTTGCAACCATAGTAAAACAAAGACTTATATTTTTGATATTTATTTTATATATTTAAATGCCATTTAACAAAGAAAAATCAACCAAAAAAATGAGTTCGTGTGTCATAGGTTCACCAGCACTGGAAACGTGGGAGAGAGACTGCCTGGCAGTAGTTTGGTCATAGCATGGTAACACAGCCCTTGCAAGAACGCATAGGGTGGGAGGGAATGAATTCCCATCTGCCTCCCTCCCATCCATTCTCAGGAGCTGTACTTCTCTTTGGCCATCCCCAGGGGAAAGCCACAAGATAAAGGAGCATAGGTCATCCTCCCAAGGCACAGAGCAAGGCAGAGAAGAGCAGACCGTGAATCTGTGGCGAGGGGTCACACCCAGAGCACCTAGCATACTGGGGTTGTAACAATGCCTTTTCTCTATTCTGAATCCCATAGCTCTTACTGCTTATACCCTCATTTCCATTTCAACAGACAAATCCTGACTGCTTTAAGTACTAGATGCTTTGGAATGACACATAAATGGATTAAACATTGTTCCCTTTGGGAGCTCAAGTCTAGTGGCCCACCACTGGACACTCAGAGTTTGCTATACTTTTGGTAGATGCAGCAGGTTTCATGCTTCGGATTGCAGGAGCAGATATGTTGGGGTCCTCTCTTGCAATGTGAGTTCTATGTCAGGCTCCATATAAAAGTAGGATGTCAGTCCAGACACTGTGGTAAATCTAGTGACACCACAGTGGCTTTTATAAGATGAAGAAATCTGGTGATTGTGGCTTTCTGCTCCCTGCTCTTATCTCTCTCCATCCTTGTAACCCCACTTTTCGCTAACTGCTGCCTTCGTGTATGTCTCTCAGATGTCCTGAGAGAGGGTTTGATTGGGTCAGCTTGTTCTTCTCTGTTCTTATTAGAGAGTTCTCCCACAAGCCACCTCAAAGGGTAAATATTTCCCTAATGGTCCGTCTATAGATGAAAAGTTATGTCTTAAGAAGCCAGGTCACATGATACAAGTAGAGCAACTGTAGTGAGCATCTGCCATTCATGGCTGCCTCAAGTCTTCTGAACCATTTCCCTTTACCAGCTTTCCTTCTTGGTAGGGTGCAGACATGTAATGTAGATTCTGCTAATCAAATTCAGGACTTTGTTTCAGAATAGGGTCATACGGACAAAGAGGAGAGTGCAGGGGATGCATTTTGCAGGTAAACAAAGATGGTGTGGTTCTGGAGCTAGTGAAGTGAACCACAACAACAACAGAAGAAATGGGCATCCACATGGCTCTTTCTCTATATCCCAGGTCCAAACAGCCTTTAGTCTTCCTGAGGATGAGGACTTTATGGAAAGAAAAGGCCATCAAAAACAGTTGTTAATGCCCTAGCCAGTTTGGCTCAGTGGATAGAGTGTTGGCCTGGGAACTGAAGGGTCCTGGGTTCAATTTTGGTCAAGGGCACATGCCCGGGTTGCAGGTTCAGTCCCCAGTCGGGGGCGTGCAGGAGAAAACCGATCAATGATTCTCTCTCATCCTTGATGTTTCAATCTCTCTCTCCTTCTCCCTTCCTCTCTGATATCAATAAAAATATATTTAAAAAAAAAACACAATTGTTAATACCTCACAGCTGAGGGAAACTATAACATGCAAAGGCTCACTTGTGCCTCTGCCTTTGCCCAGGGAAGACATGACTGGGCTTTCCTGCTCTAGGAGGAAGATGAGAGAAAGGGCAGAGCCCATCACATACATAGCTGGGCAGCATAGAGAGCCCTGGCAACGTGAAGGGTTCAAAGTGATGGCTGTGATGCTCTGTGTCACATCTGTCCTGGAGACACGGCCAGGTGGTGCAGGCACAGACAGCAGAGAGCAAGCCAGGGCCAGATCCGTATAGATTGTTGGGAAAATGATGTAATTATATCCACAGTCGTATTTTTAATGATTAAAAGCCTACTTTATGTACATAGAGACAAAGAACTGCCCTTCTGGAGAAGGACATCAAGTTTTTTACAACCTTCACCTGGTTTGAAAATAATTTAGAAAAGACTACCTGCTGTATGCTTCCAAACACAAGACATTCAGGAAAAGGCAAAACTATGGATACAATAGATTGTGGTTGCCAGGGTGGGGAGAGGAAGAGATGAATCAGTGGAGCACAGAGGATTTTTAGAGCTATGAAACAATTCTGTATGATACTACAACGGTGTATACTTGTCATTACCCATTTGTCCAAACGCATAGAATGCATAACAGCAAGAGTGAACCCTAATGTGAACTCTGTGTGATAATAATGTGTCGATGTAGATTCATCAATTATAACTAATATACCACTTTGGTGAGGGTGGTTGATAATGAGTGTGTGTGTGTGGGGGGGGTTATGTGTGTGAGAGAACAGGGGATATATAGGAACTTTCTGTATCTTCTGCTAAGTTTGGCTGTGAACCTAAAATTGCTCTAAAAAGTAGCCTGGCCAGCATGGTTCACTGGTTGAGCATTGACCTATGAACCAGGAGGTCGTAGTTTGATTCCTGGTCAGGGCACATGCCCTGGTTGTGGGCTTGGTTCCCATTGGGGGGCATGCAGGAGGCAGCCAATCAATGATTCTCTCTCATCATTGATGTTTCTATATGTCCCTCTCTCTTCCTCTCTGAAATCAATAAATACATAAACATAAAAATAAATAAGTTCATCTTATAAAAAATAAAAATAACATTGCTCTAAATATAAAGTTTATTAATTAAGAAAAACAATCTGGCCCGAACCGGTTTGGCTCGGTGGATGGAGCGTCTGCCTGTGGACTGAAGGGTCCCGGGTTCGATTCCAGTCAAGGGCATGTACCTTGGTTGCGGGCACATCCCCAGTAGGGGGGCGTGTGCAGGATGCGGCTGATCGATGTTTCTCTCTCATCGATGTTTCTAACTCTCTATCCCTCTCACCTTCCTCTCTGTAAAAATAAAATCAATAAAAAATATATTTTAAAAAATCTGAAAGGTACAGAAAAGTTGCAAGTACAGTACAGATAACGTTTTATCGTGAACACATTTGAGAGTAAGTTACCAACCTGATGCCCCAAACACCCCCGAATACTTTAGAGGTTGTATGTTGGATATTTTCCTACATAATTGCAATATAATCATCAAAATCAGGAAATTAACATTGATAACACCACCTAGTCCTGAGGCACCATTAAATTTAATTGTCCCAGTAATATCATTTATAGCAAAATAATGGATACAATTCAGGAAGAGGAAAATAATTTAGAGACTTGAACCAACTTTAATGGATGCCACAATTGAGAACAAATGATCAGATAAAAACTGGAGGCCATTAATGAAGAGCTGGAAACTTCCAACTCTTTTCATGGGTTTAAAATAAAGAGTTTGAGGAAAGGACTGAAAATAAAGAAAGCTAAACATTAAAACAACTTGAGCTGATGATTGACATTCTAAAAAAGATCCAGTCTTTACAAGATACATCAAAACACATAATATTTCAAGTAGCTACACCCCAAACAGCCTTCAAAATACATGACAAGAATGAAAACCAACTTCAGAAGCACTAAACAATACTTTGAATGAGAATTCTGACTTTTAGGGAAGTGTAAAGTTGTACTCGCAAGAAACTGTACAACAAGAGTGACCAAATGAATCCAACAGAAAAAAAAAAGGTAAGACATGCTAAAACGCACGTGGAACAAGTTCTAAATAGTAAAGTCAGTGCAAGCCTCAGGTGAGCATGTGCTAAAGATAAGAGATCAGATTGCTATTCTTGGAGAAGACAACAAAGAAGGTGGGAACTTGGAAATGGATATAACAAATGCTTTAGAAAAAGGCCATCTCTTAGAAAATGAATAACAGGAATTTTAAAGAAACAGATTGACACAGCTGAGTTAAATACCTAAAACCCCTCAAAAAAAAAAAAACAAAACCAAATGCCCACTAAATTAACTGAAGAAGGTAATTGACACAGTTATAGATCATAATAAAAGTGTCCAAATGAGTGTCATTGCAGTTAGAAAAAAAAAACACACATAAAGCGAGAAGTCAGCGTTCTGGCAGAAAACTTCAACTTCTTTCTGAATTGCAATAAAAAAATGAATTTTCACCTAATAACCAATTTGGAGAGAATTTACCCTGTGAAGAGAGAGGAGACCTGTCCAGAGCAGATATGAAGATTAGCTGTGTATACGAAGATCTGAATACCCACCTAAATTCTTTCAGAAAAATTCAAAAGAACTGCTGGTTATTATCCAAGCTAGTTCATTCCCACTGAAAGAAAGGCTCATGGTAATGGGTTGAGAGCACTGTTCGTTGAAAGAAACTTGGATAGTTTTTAAAAATACATGCATTGGGAGGTTTTGGGAAAAGATCCTTGTGCTCCTGATATTCCAAATGGGATATTTGACAGAGGCCTAAGAGGATCACTTGGGATTGGCCAGATCTCCGAGTAAGAGGAGACATCCAATTGTGATGTCATGGAGACCCAGGGTCCAGTGTCCCATATGGACCAGATGCCATTTCCACAGGGCTAGGATCCCAGAAAAAGGATCCCTCCAACAGGCTAATTCCATCTTGATGTGGACCTTCTCTACATGAGCAACACAGAGTTCGTCCTGCTGCTTTTTACACTGACCATCACTTAGGGTCTTTTTTTGGTTCAACTTCCCACATGAACTGGGAGCCTCTGACCCAGGCAATTCCTCTCTCATTGTCCTGTCAGGGGTGGATTCATCAATTTGTTGATTTGCTGATGATAGCCATTCTGACAGGTGTGAGGTGATACCTCATTGTCATTTTAATTTGCATTTCTCTGATAATCAGTGACTTTGAGCATTTTTTCATATGTCTCTTGGCCATCTATATGTCCTCTTTAGAGAAGTGTCTATTTAGGTCCTTTGCCCATTTTTAATTGGATTATTTGTTTCCCTTTTGTTAAGTTGTATGAGTTCCTTATATATTTTGGATATTAGCCCTTTATCAGATATACCATAGAGTGGGGTCCATTTTTGTTTTGTTTATGGTTTCTTTTGCTGTGCAGAAGCTTTTTATTTTGATGTAGTCCCGTTTGTTTATTTTCTCCTTAGCTTCCTTTGTCCTAAGAGATGTATCCATAAACATATTGCTACAAGAGCTGTCTGAGATTATGCTGCCTATGGTTTCTTCTAGGATTTTTATGGTTTCATGACTTACATTTAAGTCTCTTAGTCATTTTGAGTTTATTCTTGTGTATGGTGTAAGTTGGTGTTCTAGTCTCATTTTTTTGCAAGTATCTGTCCAATTTTCCAACAGTAGATTTTTAAAATGTGAATCTTGAAAACTAATTGCTTCCATTTTATTTGTAGACTAGAGGCCCGGTGCACGAAATTTGTGCACAGAAGGGGTGGTCCCTCAGCCTGGCCTGCACCCTCTCCAATCCGGGACCCCTTGGGGGATGTCCAGCTGCTGGTTTAGGACCCATCCTGCAGGGACCGCTGGCTCCTAACCACTCGCCTGCCTGCCTGTCTGATCACCCCTAACCACTCCACCTGCCTGCCTGATCGCCCCCAACCACTCCACCTGCCTGCCTGATCGCCCCCAACCACTCCACCTGCCTGCCTGATCGCCCCCAACCACTCTACCTGCCTGCCTGATTGCCCCTAACTGCTTCTGCTTGCCGGCCTGATTGCCCCCTAACTGGTCCCCTGCCGGCTTGGCCACCTCCTAACTGCCCCACTGCTGTCCTGGCCACCCCCTAACTACCCCGCTGCCAGCCTGGTTGCCCCCTAACTGCCCCCCCTGTCTGTCTGGTCACTCGTAACTGTCCGGAAGGAAGTTGGATGGCAGGAAGGTGTCTAGTCGACCCAGTCTAATTAGTATATTACCCTTTTATTAGTATAGATAGTATAATAAGAGTATTTTTGTTAATAACTTCATCAAAATAATTCAAAACCACATTTTTTGTCTTCTAAAATAATTTTTTTCTCTTTTGGTTTTGTTGTTTAACTGATTATACAACAGCTCAAATGGAAACTTACTAGGACTGTAATTCTTAGATAGGTTTTCTAACTGTACCTTACATAATGTAGAACCTACTAGTAAATTGTTCCCATCTTATTTAATTTCTAAATAGTGTATCATATTTTTGTATTGCTATTTAACAAGTCTCTTCTATTGATCTAGAAACAGGATTTTTTAAATCACTTTTATGAAGTGATTTTGACTACTCTTTTTTAGTTATTATACAATTGCTAAGATATAAGCTTGATAGGATTATAATTCACAGGATAATGTTTTATAACTGTAGTTTATTTAAAATTGACTTTCAGGCCCTGTCCAGCTAGCTCAGTTCCCAATACACCAAGGTTGTGGATTCTATTCCCAGCCAGGATACATAAAAGAATGAATGCATAAATAAGCTAATTTCAAATATCAATTATTAGTAAAGTGGGAAAAATAATTGTGTTAAAACTAATATTTTCAAATACGTTTTGGCTTTAAAAATAGAATGGAACAAGCAAATGGTATGGTCGCTATATCATTGTTTTATCTAATGCTAGTTTCTCCTTGTATTCTTTAAACTGAGAGAGCTTGAATTCTGACAAAGTTCTGTGTTATGTAAAAAGAACCAAACAAACAATACATTGCTTTCTTGACCCTTACTATGACTTCATCATCACAGGGCCCTAAAGGTGGGGTGCTGGAGTTAGCCCTTAGAAGCTCGTGAGTGCTGCTTATGCACGTCTCTTCCCAATCCCTCATTCACTGTCTGCACATCAGTAGCTTCAACTTGGCCAAGGTGGGAGTATTTACACCAAGAAATAGTTACACACTGTATACATCAGAGTTCCCAGGAATACTTAACTCCCATACGTGAGAGCCCATTTACCAGCATATCCCTGGCCATAGGCAGTACTTTTTGTTGTTGTTGTTAATCCTCACCTGAGGATATTTTTTCCGTTGTTTCTCAGAGGGAGTGGAAAGGAAGTAGGGAGGGAGGGAGGGAGGGAGAGAGAGAAACTCCAATGTGAGGGCGACACATCAGATTGGTTGCCACCCACAGGCACCCTGACCAGGGATGGGGAGTGAACCCGTAACCCAGGTACGTGCCCTTGACCGGGAATTGACCCTTTGGTGTGCAGTCCGATGCTCTAACCATTGAGCACACTGGCCAGGGCAAGAAGTAATTGTTAAGCAACACTGTGCATCAGAATCACAAATGCCTGGGCTCCTCCTCCCAGAGATTCTGATTCAATTGTTCTGGGATGACTTTTTGGCATCCTACTTTTCAAAAGCTCCCTAGATGACTTTAATGTGTAGCAAAGTTCAGAAACACTGTGTGTAAATGCAGACTTTGAACCAGCCTTTGATCTGTTTATTGTGACGGAGACCTTTAGATGTTTCCCTAATACTTCTTGAAGAAAAAACAAGTCTATCTTTTCAAATTCTGAGTTCTACACTGGGACCTCTCTCCCCTGAGGCATGTAAAGAATGGTTTGTGAAAAGATTGCACGGGAGCCTAAGGCTCTTCTCAGCTGGCAATCCCTCCTGAGAATACTTGGGTGGGTGTTGCTAGCTCTCATTCCCACCAGGTATCTAACATTATTGCAAAAATGGTTTCTTTATGCTGCTTTTGACATAGATCTCTAGCACTCACACATTTTAAGTAACTGGAGCCTTTTCCTTTTGTTCAAAAGACGTTTAGGCAAAAGTAAAAGGTTTAATGATTATTCAACTTTTTGTTTGGAGTTTGCAGAGCTGTCATTATCCTTAACAATATATTGGAAATGTATTTTGCATGAAGCACAGGAGTCAAGGATTTGGGCACTTGAGTGGGGTGGTGGCGGCCATAGACATGTTTTTCACTGTGCTTAGCCATTGAGGGGTCCTGTTTTATACTAGGAGGGTATGGAACCAACCAAAGAAAAAATCTGATAGGAGGATGATTTAGGGGTGAGAACTTTGATATTGTCTCGCTGCCAGTTCTGTGTATGCATTGAACAGCATTATGGAAGCATTTGCCCCTAGAGTTCAAATTCCAGGTGGCTTATAAATGCCTGGGATTTGTTATTGTCTTCTCACTGGAAAAATTAGAGCAGTAATTCCAGACAAAGAGAGACAGAAATTTTAGCTTCACTTCCTCCACTCACAAAGAAGTATTATTTTTGTACAGTAAGACCTTTACATGATTAGCTAATAGAGTCTATGTTTCCCAAATGCTTTGGGATAAGAGGAGAAAATAGAATCTAAGATTTTTGTTTGTTTGTTTGCTTGCTTTGCATCAATATTTCTTTCAGGTAATAAGCTTAATTATTTGTGAGAAAGGATAACCTGTCCGAATTCAAATAACAAACTCGGAGACAGAAGTATGGCAAAAATGAGACTTTTAATACATTTTTCAGAGCAGGTGTCTGGTTGTACAGGCACACATGGAGTAGTGATCACAGCCTATTTACCCCTCTTAGGTGTGAGAGTCCCTCCTCCGGTTCCTCATTGGCTGAGTACGATGGGGTTAATAGTTTCCTCATATGTTCTCTAGGTCTTGTCTCCTATTGGGCCATTTAAAAAATGGGCTGAGGCCTTTTCTAGTTGTCTCCATTTTCTCCTGTCTAGTTGAGGCAGGTGCATGGGGGGAGGGGTTTCCACCAAGATACTGGCTCACGTCCACAGTTCTTTGTTCTTCTTTTAAAACAAATTTTTTTTTTTATTGATTTCAGAGAGGAAGAGAGAGAAAGAAACATCAATGATGAGAATCATTGATCGCTTGCCTCCTGCACACTCCCTACTGGGGATGGAGTCCACACCTGGGCATGTGCCCTTGACAGGAATCAAACCCAGGGCCTTTCAGTCCACAGGCCAGTGCTCTGTCCATGGAGCCAAATTGGCTAGGGCACAGTTCTTTGTTCTTATATCCTCTTCCCTCCTCCCTACATTCTGTTTGCCCTGGGGAAATTCAGTAACCATTTCCATTAAAAGTTGAATATGCTGAAGATGGATCACAGAGCCCCACTTCCTACGTTATTAAATTATTAATAAATAATAATAATTGGTTTTCTTCCCAAGGGTATTCTTCACATCACAACTGCTTCCAAAATTTTCAAGTGATTTGAAATGGTTACATTTATGAAATACATCTAAGATGCAAAACAATTTCAGAGTAATTTTACAAATACCTATGTATTCACCACTTAGATTTTAAAACATGTTAACAGTGAACCAGCCCTATTTGGTTCAGATATTAACTTCTTAAATAAATAAAATCTTACCAATATGATTGAAGTTCTTCTCTGTGCCTTTTGCTACTCAAGTATTCTCCCTTTCTCCCCAGACGTTAACTGTTACTCTGAAGTTGTTTTGGACCCTGCTCACCCATGTCTTTATTATATTTATTGTCATTTTAGCTGTCCATAGCAATACCTGGCATTGTTGCGTGTCTGTTTTGTTTGCGAGTTAAGACTTGTGTAAATGGTAACATAGTGTATATCCACCTATAACTTTCTTTTACACTGAACCAAATATTTTCTGAGATTATCCATGTTGATACACGTGGTGGATCTAGATGATTCATTTTAAATGCAGTTTCTTATTCCATTGTACAAATATATCTCCATGTAGTCATCTATCCCCTATTTGTCCAGATCCTCCTCTTCCCCATCTCCCTCCCCCCTCTCCCTCCTCTTCTTCTCCTCCCCCTCCCCCTCCCCCTCCCCCCTTCTCCTCCTCCTTCTTCTTCTTCTTCTTCTTCTTCTTCTTCTTCTTCTTCTTCTTCTTCATTAGGTATTTTTTAGTTCTGCAACGGATTTAAACTTGACTGACAGTTTTATGAGAATGACAGGGAAAAGAGGGAGGGGAAATAAAAATTTTAAATTTGCAGGTTCAATTGCTGCCTAAATCAATTAAATTATGCTTTAACAACAAAATAACCATTGCTACAAATTTATTAAAATGTAATTTAATAATTTTTAGGGAGATTGACATCATTTACCTTTGACAACAGTGTACAAATTGTGGTCCCATCCAGGATAAGGTCCAATCTGTTACCTGATGGCATCAAACTCCCTGAGAGAACATGTCAGTCATTTTACCCTCAAGGAAGCACTAAAGAAAACATGAGCCTTCGGAAAGGCCAACACGATTCACTCCAGCAGCATTCCAGTCATGCAAACTAGTTAACTACCCAGGGAAGAAACACAAAACTTTGCCCATAGTTCCACTTATGTAAAACCAACAAATTTGGCAATTTAACTATGGCACTTAATAGAAAGGCATTTTTTCCACTGAATATTTTGATGTAGTTGTATGAGAACAATGAAGTTGTTCTCATAGATCATTCATCCATTCACTGATTCAGCAAATGAGTAGTATATGTGTGTAAAGAGCCCTCAAAGGAACAAGGCATAGATAAATTATATTGAAATGTTTTATGTGAAATAGCTAAAGTGGGACAAAGTACCATGAGCTCATAGATCATGGAGATGACTCACTTTGTATAGGGATTCAAGGGCAAAGATATTGTGGTAGGTAGATAACGTGTGTGTGTGTGTGTGTGTGTGTGTGTGTGTGTGTATCACAGTTCTTTTCTGGGCAGCTTGATAGCCACCCAAATGTAAGAGCAATGGCAAAGGGTAAAAAATGAAGAATGCTAATTTTATTCATCTCATGCTTTACATAGCCTTTTGAAGGAAGATTGGTTTAGCCAGTAATTTTGGAGCTTGAAAAATATGTGTGTGTGTGTGATATTTTAATAGGGCTTTAATGATCAGAACACAACTTCTTCCTCAAAGCAGGAAATTAGGAATCAGATGTGTCAGTATACAAAATAACACATATATGAAAACATATTTAGGACAATTTAAAGAAGTATTTAATGAATTTAACATGTGGGGCTTTTACCACACATGTTAATTACACATTGGTTTTATTCAGAGAGTGGAGCTCTAGAGTTTTGCCAATACTGGAAATGTAAAAAAAGAAAATGCATGCAGCCATGCAAAAGTAGCCCTTCAGTAGCAGGGAATGAAGGAAATACTGAGAAAAGGAGAGGATTCAAACCATACACTCATATGTGGAGACTCCAGTAATGTTATGAATGGACCAAAATGAGTCTTCTTCTTGGCTATGAAATGCGAGCCATTTGTCAAGAAAGTCAAGAGATATGGGAGCCCTGGCTGGTATGGCTCAGTTGGTTGAGAGTCATCCAGTGTACTGAAGGGTTGAAGGTTCGATTCCCAACAGGGCACATACCAAGGTTTTGGGTTTGATCCCAGGTCAGGGTTCAAACATATTAAAAATATATTTTAAAAAAGAAATATGGTAGATATAGTAGGGACAGAAGCCAAAGAGAGAAGGAAAACATACAGAAAGTTAGAAAAGTGCAACTACTGTATAATAAAAGTAACAGACTGCAAAGCCACAGGCATCATGAGGCTAAGGAGCATATAATGTGTGCAAATGTTGGCTCTGAGATATAAGAAAACCAGAGTAGCTCTAAACAAGGAGAAGCAATCAGATGCCCTCACCCTTTTACAAGTTCATCATTCTGCCACTTTGGAGGCACACCTTGGCTTTGTTGGGAGTGAGCATCTAGAGCAGCCATTTTCAACCTTTTTCATCTCGTGGCACACAAACTAATTACTAAAATTCAGCAGCAGAAAAAATAAAATAAAATTCAGCAGCAGACAAAAAAACAAACAAACCCTTTTTGTCAATCTGCCAAAAAAAGTATAACTTTGACTAGTTCATGCCAGACGGCTATAGTGTTGACTGTTGTCATATTTTTATTTGACAATGTAAGGGAAAAGAGACCATTGTCCCTGGCTAAATAGGTATTGCATGTTCTAAAACTTCTTGCGACACACCGGTTGAAAATGGCTGGTCTAGAGAAAGAGCAAAACAGGCTCAATTTACTTTACTAATACACAGATGTTTTCTTGCTGACAGCACACAAAAATTACATGTAGCTGAGCAGTGGTAGGAAGAGGTAAGAGGTGAGGTGTGGTGAAAGATCCCTGGGACTCTCGGTTAGACTAACATTAAACTAACACAGTGGTGTGGGTGTCCAGATGGTGGTACATCCTAAAGACTTTTATTGTCTATAAAAGCATAAATGAGTAGGAACTCATGTGACACTTGAGTACCCAGTTTGGGTATAGCGTTAATCAATAAAACAAGTGATTTTGCAAGGAAATGCTGGTAATTAAGTTCTGTACTTTTTTGAAAAGTGATTTTGGTATTTCAAAGCTGGATTTGGCATTAAAAGCATAGTTATGCCTTGTAGAAAATGTCAGCAAATCCTAAAACTGTAGAATACGTTGGTGGCTTTTTTTTTTTTTTTTTTTTTTTTTTTTTACAGAACTCAGTTCTGCGCAAAAATCTATCCCCTGGACCATTTTAGCAAGATGTTGTAACTAAGTTATTTTAGCCAGGCAGCCTCTCCTTTGCTATAGCAAGTGCTTGTGAATTAGGTGTGCTAGAGCTTAGGAAGAATAAGGGTAGACTTGCTAGTCTCATTCTAATGCTGCAGGCTCCCTCACATTAAATTTTAATGGTTGGAAAATACCATTTCCTGAAATATTTCAAGTGTCACATGAGTTCCTACTCATTTATGCATTTATAGACAATGATTCTTTTCCCACTGATTTTATCAGCTTTGGGTATTATTAGTTAAAAGATTATTCTGGAAGCATAGCAAAACAAAATCATTTTATTATTTAAACTATTGTAGAGCTTGCCTCCAAAGGAGTAGGTTAGTATCTGCCCTCCCATTTTGTTTCCTTTTCAACAGCCTCACACACAAATACACACACACACACACACACACACACCAGGATGTTTTAAATTACTTTCTAATTTTTAAAAAAGTCCTATAAATGACTTAAATAGAAATATAATTTATTACCCCATATAACAAGAAATCTCATGGATTGGTTAAATCAGAGGTTTGATGATATCATCAACGATGCAGGTTACTTCCATCTCTCTGCTTAGCCATCCTTTTATGCTCTATTCAGCTAACAACTCTCATGTCCCAAGATGGCAGTAGCAGCACCAGACACCACACACAGACACACTGACATCTAGCAGCAGATGTGGGACTGTCTCTTCTTGTTTGTTTCTTTTTCATTGTTGGTAAATATTTTATTTAGAAAAGTGCTGCATTTCAACAGAAAATGAATTTCTTTAGGGTAGAAAAAACCTTTCCCAGAAGTATCTCAGTACATTTCCATTGCATTCCATTGCATTTTATTGGCTAGATTTACATCACACACTTGTGCCTAAACCAATCACTGACGAGGAGGTTAAGATCACACTGATTAGCCAGGTTTCTGAACCTTGACACTATTGGCATTTGGGGAGGGATAATTTTTTGCTGTGGGGACTGAAATGTACCTTGTAGGATATTGAGCAGTATCCCTGGCCTCTCCTTGTTTGATGCCAATAGCACTTACCCCCTTGGGGACAAAATCAATCAATCACCTTTTTGAGAACCACTGGCTCAGGTCATTATTCACTTACTCCATGGAATTGCTATTTGATATACAGCCAGTGGGTAGTAACTCCCTAGTTCATTTTCTTTTTTGCCATTTTTCAATAAACAGACTGGGGCTTTATTAAAAACTAGAGGCCCAGTGCACAAATTCATGCACAGGTGGAGCCAGCTGGCCCGCCCAGATCAGGGCTAGTGGGCCAGGATGGCCAGGGGGATGGGACATGAGCCGTTTGACCCCCCCGACCCCCCCCCCCGTTGAATTCCTGGACCAGGGGATAATTTGCATATTAGGCTTTTATTATATAGGATACAAAATATATAAGAATGAATTACCTGGTATTACTAAGTGAAATCTAATTCCTGTCTAAATGCCAAATAGATAATATAAGTATCCTTATAACCAATTGGTAATTTAGAACATTTAATCAAGTGTAATTTGTGTTGAAGCACCAAAATCATGACTGACTGGTTGAGTTCAGATGTTCCTCCTTTTGGTCATATTCTTACAGCAATATCTTAGATTCTCCCATTATTCATGTCCTATTTCTAATATATAAGACATTCTAGTCACTTTTATTAGCCATCCACTGGTGATGAACACTTGCATCCTGGATTAGATTGTCTGGCGAGAAAAAGTATGAATATTTTTAATTCAATAGATATTTATTGGGTGCCAATTAGGTGATTAAGGAAAGTGACAAGGCTGAAATATTACATTGGAGAGTTAGAGAAAGCTCTCTGAGGAGATAACATTTTGGCCAAGACAAGGGGGAGAATGGAGAAATTAAAGAAGAGGACATGTCTGATTATAATGGGTCATAGTAGAGAGTTCTGATTTTATGATAAGAAAAAGAAGGATTGATGGGCTTGGGGATGGTGTGTGATAAGCTGCTTTCCTTTGCCTGTTATATTTTAGTACTTGGAATGCAGTAAGATCCTCAGCTGGATTTCATTCCTTTTGTGCTATAACAGTTAGTGGGGTATGCAAACCTGCGTTCTCCTTTTGTGACCCTCCCCCTTGTTTCTTAAGGTAGCATTGCTGTCTTGGCTTCCAGCCTTCTTAAGCACAAGCTCTTAGCCCTACTAGTCCTCTAAGAAGCTGCAACCTTGTGTTCCCACACGAGTGGCTGCAGGCTGCAGGGTCTGTGGCCTGATCTGGACCGTCACATTTGGTCTTACTCCACTGACCGTGGAGAAAACATCTCCTGGGGAAAATCCCACTAGAAAGACTCTTGTTTAGGAGCAGGCCACCTTAATCTCGCCCCTCTTCCAGCCCCTTAGAGTCTCATGGTCTCTCTGTGCCACACCAATCCCACCCAGGACTCCCTCCTGAGGGCCTGATGCACACTGCGTGGGTCCTACTGGCATCATTTCTTGGGATCATTCCCAATGTATGAATGGAGAAATAGAATCAAGGGAAGGACTTGCCTAAAGTGGTTTCACTGCCTTCTAGTCTTCTCATAGACCAGTGCTATTCTAAGTGTGACCTGCTGGCCAGCTGTAGAGCAAGTCCATTGTCAATCTCAAAGTTTGCGTATGTACTGGTAGGTATTTCTGCTGGTGTTTGCATAGAAAAGAATGACAGTCAGAGGGACTCTCCCAACTCCTTCATTTTACAAATGACAAGTCTGAAGCCCCGTCTTCCAGGCTAGTAGCAGAACCAAAATTGGAACCCAAGTCAATAGGATATATAATACGTGGTCATCTAATACCATTTATAGCTCCAGGTGCACCCATGAGTATTAATAAACTTGTCATGTTTATTGACTAAACACTGGCATTACTGCCATTCCGGTTAGCCCCAAGGTCTGATTGCTTTCCCTGCAGGTCGTGCTGGAGCTTTCACACTTCGCCACCACTTGGGGGCCCGCAGATGCTTCGCCCCCGCTCCTCACGCCCCACCGGCCGAAGTACCACACAATGCCCGGCAGGGGGCGCTGCGATCACCTGGCCCCGCGGCCCCTCCCTCGGCCAACCGTCGATTGGGCCGGCGCGTGACGTCACGCCGTTTTAGCCAAACAAATAGGATTCGGGGCGAGCGTTGGGCTTCGCCGCGCCGCGCTGGGCGCTCGGTCCGCCTCAGCGGTGGGGAGCGAGCCAGGCCTCCTGCCGCCGCCGCATCGGGGTGTGCAGCCCCGGGCCAGGCCCGGGCCGGGGCAGGAGCGCAGGTGAGTCGGGGCCGCGTGGCGTGGCGCTGGGGCAGCGCGGTCGGGGTTCAGCGACGGCCACCGTGGCCGTTCCCCGCCCCCTCCCGCCGCTCGCCTGCGCTCCCAGGACGCGGGGCGGGTGGGGGCGGGGGCGCCGCCCGCGGGTCCGGGGCGCGCGGCGCTGCGGGCGCGTCTGGGGCCGGAGCCGGCGGCCCGCACCTCTCCCCGGGCCGGCCTCCAGCCGCACGCGGGCCCGGCGCTGAGCGCCCCCGCGGGCCACGGAGGTCGGGCGGACCGGCGGGCGGGAGCGGGAGCGGGGTCCACGTCCGGGCTGAAGCCTCGGCGATGACGGATAGGCCGTGAGGAGGCAGCGGACCGGCTCGCCCACCGCCGGGACCAGCGGCGGGTGAGGAAGTCGGGCCCTGGGCGGGGGTCGCCGCGCGCGGTCGCGCCCGCTGGGGCTCGGCCCCCCCTGCCCTTCCCGCGGCCGCGCAGGTGAGCTGGCGCCCGGCCTTCACCTTTCGAGCTGCCTTCGCCTCCGGACTGGCGGAAGTCGGCTGCGGGTCGGCTCCGGTCGGCGATGAAGTCATGGTGCTGTGGGTCCGCGCGCCTGTGACGTCCGGGAGGGGGGCTGTGATGTCACCGCAGGCCCTTGGCCGGGACCTTGGCGCGGGAGGGCCGGGGGGTTGCGGAGGGGAGAGAGGAAGTTCCGTCTCCTGTGGCCGGGAATCGCCGTGGATTTGAACCGAAAGTTGTTCGACACCAGCATTTTCCAGTTTTAATGTAAGAGTTGTCAAGTTCCTTAACTTCAGTATCAGGCACATTTGATTTAGAGACAGCTTCATCACAAGGACTTGTCGGGGTGTGGGGCTGGGGTGTTGAATGTAAATGCCTCCCAGGAACCTAAACTCATAGTTTGGTGGTTTGTGGATAGGAATTGTGGGGGGAAATAGAACTGATTTGAGTGCTGGTGATGCAGTTGCCTTAACTCTTTTTTGCTAGACAGTATGGACATCATCTATCTGCTAGTTCTCATTTTTGTTAGACTTAGAGAATGGCCTGGAAGAGGGGGAGCAGATCTTTTTATTACTGTTTTTTATTTCTGACATTGATCTTTATTGTTGAAAGTAATACAGATGTACCATTCCCGGCCTCCCCGCCCATTGACCCCTCCCAGCTGGCCCTGACCCATCGCCCCGGGCTTTCACAACACTATTGTCTGTGTCCTTGGATTATGCATATATGCGTCTAAATTCTTTGGTTAATCTCTTCCCACCAGCCCACCCCCCGCCTTCCCTCTGAAATTTGTCATTCTGTTACATGTTTCTATGTCTCGGGATCTACATTGTTCATCAGTTTATTTTGTTCTTTAGATTCCACATATGAGTGAGATCATGTGATACTTGTCTTTCTCTGACTGATTTATTTTGCTTGAGAGTAGGTCTTAAATGAACTTTTCCTATTGTAAGGAGGAGGGTGTTTGAATTAATCCATTATTCTTAGATAATAATTACCTGAAGATTTAATTCATCCAGCTTGTCCCTGCCCCATGCTACCATGGATAATTGAGGGTTTTCTCTGGTTAGAGCTCAGCAACAAGCCTTTTTCTTGCTTTCTTACTAAGGCTGGGCCATAACAATATACATAATAATATCCTCGGACTGCTTGTCTGGACGCGTAACTTTTTGTCAGTGGTGCTTGCAAATATGAAACCATAGAATTTTTTTTTAAAGTTTCTTGGTTTTCTTCCAGAGCTTTCAAAAGAGATCAGAGTGGAAGAGAGGCTAGTCATTTGCCATTACTGACTCACTCCAGGTTCAGCTTATCAATACTTTCATCCTGTCTTCCTCTCTGTAGAATCATTTACTGGAATCTAGTTTGAAAGGTAGATGGTTTAAAATTAAAGCATAATTACAATTTCGTGTTTTCAGTAGGAAGCTTGGATAGGAATCCTCAATCCTTTTTCACTGACCTTGACTTGTAAGGTAGGTTTTTTTGTTGTTGTGGTTAATACTCTTTCCAGGCTCTTTATAAATTATTGACAATGTATTGTCTCTCTGGATTTTGCACCAACATATAGGGGAAAGTTATGCTATACCTATTAACTAAGGAAATGAGAACAAAATTTTACCCTTATTAATTACTATTAGATTTGACTGGAAGTTCACAAAACAAAGCTTTCTTGTAAATCTCATTTTGATCCTCACCATACCTTGGAAATTCAGCAGCACTGTGTGTACTCCTGAGAGTTGTTAATTTTTTTTTTTTTTTAAAGAAATTGGGAATTGTATGGTGACAATGCTGAGCAATGGTTCTAAAGACAGTATTTGTTTGGATCCTCGGGACTGATAGGTACTGATGATATTGAGGATATTAATCTATTATGATGAAAGGATCATGGCAAGATATAATGAAATTGAAAGAGGTACAAAAAGAACCCTTGCATGTGTCTTTTCTGGGTGGCCTTTCTGGGCCAGGCTATATGGCTCTGTAAATTAAGTGTACTGGTGTAAATGGGAAGGGGCGAAGTCAAACTAAATGCGAGTTGAAAGGTAAATAAATGATGATAATAAAATAGCTCCTCCTTGGCAGTGCATTTCAAATAGAGGGGGAAAATGCACTGCCAAGGAAGAGAAACTTTTATTTTTCCTCATGGAAAATGAGTTAATAGGTAGAGAATGAATGTCTGTGTATTCTATGTGACTGAGGAACAATGACAGTAATAAAAAAAAAAGCCTGGTTATGCATATAGTTGCATAACTATTTAACAAGTCATAATTCTTCTGAAACATTTTTCCAAAGGATGCTTTTCACCCAGGCCTTGCTGTTTTAGGTCTATGAAGCAGCTTTTACTTATAAATGGAAATTTATTTAGGATCGGGCTTATTATTTTAAAATATTTTGTCTATCCAGATTACAGCATTTGAAGGGACTAAATCAATTAGTCATTAGGGATACAGCATTTTTCTGATAGATAGAAACAAACATCATGAAGAATGAAGTGCTAAATTTTAGAAATTCTTTAGGATATGTTTATTGGATCAATTCTATTAACATGTAGAATTGAAATTCTTATACAAACTTTCTACTTTATTTTCTAAGTTTAAAATTTATGCTAAGCCCGTTTAATATGGTTTTGATATTCTAGTAAACATATTAACAACAACAATTAACTTGTTTTAATATTTTTGGGGTAGAGAATGTACTAATCTTTAGAGACATCATTTGGTGTTATCTTCCAAAATTTGCAGCTGTTCAGAAACAGATACTTGAGGGAAGCTACTATGGTATAATGAATGCCTTCCTTGTTAGGTTATGTGTGACAAAGGCAAAATTCAACAAGTGCATAATTTGCAGTCCTTTGGAAACAACAACAAAAAGAGTAGATTAGCTCCAAATGCATTTAGGTCATTTGGAAATTGAATTCCTGTCAATCTTTATCTTTGCATAATTTATCTTCTCCTTTAGTTCATACTTACGGTATTTTGAAGCTGATGAACTTACTGTGTTTTCTGGGAAAGTATTAATAATTAAAATGTAGGTGTTTCCTAGTGATAGTTCAGTTTATCAAACTTAAATTTCCAGCTGCATCTTCTACTTAGCTCCACTGAAAAGGCTCCAGATCTTTTCGTTGAAAATCTTTACCTTCAGAATCCTAGCACATACATTTACTATCCTCAATACAATGTAGGTATAAATGTGAAACTAAGCTACATATGTGTTTTATATTATCAGGCATGGGGTTCATTCATCTAACAAACATTTTTTGAGTACCTCTATGCCAGGTACAATTCACTCAGATGAGTTGTCCTTACTGCAAGGACATTTTGTTTTAACATTCCTTTGCTATGGAGGACCATGATTCTGAGGGCCCAGAATTGGACCAAGAGGATAAACCAGTAATGTTATACCAGGTTGGCCAGAGGTTTTGTCTAAAGGCTGGTTTAAGGATGTATTAAAAGCTCAGGTAAAAAGAATGGCTAGCAGATTATCAAAGGGTCTAGAATCCATGGATTTGAATAATCCTAGAATAAATGGAGTTTAAGTGAGTGAGCTCTTTCTTTGAGGCAAGAATAAACACTTAAGGCCAGACTAGTCTATATATGCAGTCTAAAATTGGAGGTAGAAGAGGAACAGTCTAGACATCCCAATCTCAGAGGCATGTTATATACCTTCTTTGTTGTCAGTCCTTTTCTTTAATTGACAAACTTCTGATATATGTGAGCCTCTCACAGCCTTCATTTCCACTATTTGCTTTCTTTCCTTATCATTTTATAATGAAAACCTTCATAGAAGAGTTGCAAGAATTGTTTGTATATTGAATACCTAAATACCCACAACCTAGATTCTGCAATTTATATTTTATAGAATTTGCTTTTCTGTATCCATTCTATCTTCCCTCTCTTCTTCTATCCACTCATTAATGCATCTCATTTTTGTTATATTTCAAAGTAAGTATACTTTACCCCTGTATGCCTATCATGAACTATTTGTTTACTAGTTTTTTAGGTAAAATTTATATACTGCAGTAAATACAGATCTTATGGGAAGCATTCCCTTAGGTGGGATAAGTTCATACATCTATGTAACCCATAACCTTGTCATGCTATAGGACCGTTGCCATTACTATAGAAAGTTCCTTCATGCACGTCCAAGTCATTTTAACTTTTTAATCTCCTGCAATCTCACTTCCACCAGTATCTTCTGAAACTACCTGTTCAAAGAGCCTGCTTTGTTAGCACATTTGGGTGACATTTTGTTAGGTAATCAGAATATAAAGACATCAAGAACACAGGCCCTCTTCTCTCTCTCTCTCTGTCTCTCTCTGTCTCTCTCTGTCTCTCTCTCTCTCTCTCTCTCTCTCTCTCGTTACTCCTCACCCAAGGATATTTTTCCCACTGATTTATAGAGAGAGTGGGAGGGAGGGAGGGGGAAAGAGAGAAAAGCTGTAGCCAATTTGGCTCAGTGGATAGAGCGTTGGCCTGTGGACCAAAGGGTCTCGGGTTCGATTCCCGTTAAGGGCATGAACCTTGGTTGCAGGCTCATCCCTGGTCCAGGCCCTGTTTGGGGCACGTGCAGGAGGCAACCAATTGATATGTTATCTCTCACATCAATGTTTCTGTCTTTTCCTCTCCCATTCTTCCTAAAAAATCAATGGAACCTGCAACCCAGGTATGTGTCCTTGACTAAGAATCGAACTTGGGACCCTTCAGTGCACGGGGCAATGCTCTAACCCAGCGGTTCTCAACCTGTGGGTTGCGACCATAGGAAAACACATAGCATATCAGATATTTACATTGCGATTCATAACGGTAGCAAAATTACAGTTATGAAGTAGCAACGAAAATAATTTTATGGTTGGGGGGTCACCACAACATGAGGAACTGTATTAAAAGGTCGCGGCATTAGGAAGGTTGAGAACCACTACCACTGAGAAACAGGCCGGGGTGGCCTGCTCTCTTTAAGCTTATAATTTAGTTTGGGTTTTAATTTAGGTATTGCCAGAGAAAGCTTCCTAGGTGTGGGTCTTGAATTGGGCCTTTATTTTAGGGTCCAGATTTATTTATTTTTAATGGACTATGATTAGAAGTTATAATATAAAGGAACAGTTGTAACAAAGGTGGTTGGGACCCAGTTTTGGAAGGAGTTTGAGCATTATCTGTACCCATGACAATTTAAAATTTTTTTTATTGATTTGAGAGAGAGAGAGGAAGTGGGAGGGAGGGAGAGAGAAGAAGGAAAGATCATATGCATTCATTGGTTGATTGATTCTTATATGTACTCTGACTGGGGATCAAACCTGAAACCTTGATGTATAGGAACAATGCTCTAACCAACTGAGCTGCTTTTTGAGGAGGAGAGTAATGTGAAAAACTGATCTTTCAGTTAAATTCTTATCCTCTTGTCATCTTTTGGATTTATTTGTATAGAAGACCTCTTCATCTTTTGAATTCTCTTCTCTCAGTTCTTTGCCTCTGATTTCTTCTGATTTCTCAGCTTTGCTGATAATTCCTACAGATCCAAACTATTGAAAGCTTTGTTCTTTACTCTGTGGTATTTTTTGTAATCTTGCCTTACCTCTTAGGGCTTCTCCATTTTAATTCTTTCCAGGTTATGCCTACATCTGTGTCCATAAGCTGTTAACTCTTGTTAGGTTTCTAACTGTTAATAAAATGCTTCTCTTTGTATATCCCTATTTACTTTAGCAAGAGCATTTGCTCTAAGTAGTTGTAGCAAATGGGATTTATTGGGAAAGGAAGATATGTAAACTTTCAGTGGACTGAATGGACAGTTTAGACTAAGTTTCTTGGAACAAGAAAGATACTGCAGAACTTGCCTACTGCCACCATGGACCATGTTGTTGAATCAGAATGCTGCTGCCACCATACTTAGGCAGAAGTTTAACTTCCATAGACAGAATCATCATTATATACTACTTTCTGTCCTCCATTGGCCACATTTATGTCATATGTAAAACCTCAGCTTCCAGAGCATCTGGAAATTGTAGTTTTTAGTTGTCCATCCTCTATGACAGGAAGTCCTTATGAGAATAGATTGGAGTAAGTACTGAGTGAATATTCAGTACACTCAGTTTGTGAAAACTAAACTAATTTTCCTCAGACTCCCTCAATGTGACAAGTTAAACCTTTTATAATTTTGCTGTTTCAAAGCATAGACTTAGGTATTATTCTAGTTTCTTAACACATTGCGGATGGATCACGAGAATTTGCCAGCTTTGTTTAGTTCCACTTCATATTACAAAGTGTTTTTCAAAGTATCATACTTTAAAAAGATATTAGCTTGTAAGAACATGTAATAAATAACTTCAAAATGCAATGGGTATTTAATTTTAAAGCGTGCCTTTAACATTTATGTAAAATGTTTTTTTGTACTCGTTCAATAGAAACTTATCTGGCCACTGGGTAAAGCTAGCAATAAAACTACTGGTCCACAATGTGTTAAGATAGAAACTACTGAAATCAACTGTACCATTTAGATTTTTTATATTGTGATAACAAAAAACCCAACTCAATTTACTGGCTGAAAAGTCCAAAGGTGAAGCTTGATCCACTTGAACTTATGTGATCAGAACCTCATCTTCCTCGAAGTCTGCTTCCATGGTGTTTTGTGGTTAGAGCATGTTTGTCTGCAGCTCAAGCCCCACATCCTCATGCCATGAATTTCAGAGGAGGGGAAGAAGAGTGCTTCTATAGAAGCTGTAGGACAGGTCTCTTGTTTTTTTGCTCCAGAGACCCCTTTGGCTTATAGGACCCCCATTCTGAGTTATATTTTTAAAAATGAAATACACAGAACTACAAAGAAAACAGTTATATTAAAAATATATTTGGCTTTCCATCGAGATAGCGGTGTACATAAATGTGGTACTTGTGTCCTCCCACAACTGCATCGAAATTACAACTAATCTACAGAACAACCATCATTCAGAATTGTCTGAAACCTAGATGAACAGAAGACCTACCACTAAGGATGTAAAGAAGAAGCCACATTGGACACTCCACGTAGCAATACTTTTTAAAAATATATATCTCCTCAACAAGGGAAACAAAAGGAAAAAAAATGGGACTGCATCAAACTAAAAAGTTTTTGCACAGCAAAGAAAACCATCAACAGAATGAAAAGATAACCCACTGAATGGGTGCACAAGTTTTGGCAAGGATGTGAAGAAAAGGGAACCCTCATGCATTATTGATGGAAATGCAGATTGATTCAGTTATGGTGGAAAGCAGTATGGAGTTACCTCAAAAAGTTAAAAATGGAACTTTCTTATGATCCAGCAATTCTATTTCTGGGAATTTTCCTCAAGAAACTGAAACTCTAATTTGAAAGAATATACGCACCCCTATGTTCATTGTAGCGTTATTTACAATAGCTGAGATTTGGAAGCAGCCCAAGTGTCCATCAGTAGAAGAGTGGATAAAACAGCTATGGTACATATACACAGTGGAATACTACTCGGCCATAAAAATGCAGGATATTTTACCCTTTATGACAGCATGGATGGACCTGCAGAACATTATGCTAAGTGAAATAAGCCAGTCAGAGGAAGGCAAGTACCATATGATTTCACTCATGTGGAATTTAATGAACAAACAACTAACAAGCAAAATAGAGACAGACTCATAGAAGCAGTCAGACAGCTCTTGTGGAGTGGGGCACTGGGGAAGGTGGGTGGAGGAATAGCAAAAAAGAAAAAAAACTCATGGACATGGAATATGGTGTGGTGATTGTGGAGTGGGGATGGGTGGAGGGGGAAGAGGGAACGGGGGATAAATGGTGATGAGAAAATAAGGGTTTTTAGAAAGGAATAAAAATTGAAGAAGCCACATTGAAACTGGTATAGAGTGGGGATCAGGGGGGCGGGGCATGGAACAGGCTGGTCTAACACCCTTTGTGGTAGATAAAAACCAGGAGGAATATCTTGGCTGTGGAGGTCCCTTGTGAGTAGCAAAGGGTCCTAATCCCACACTAGGTTCCCCAGCCCAGAGTTCCAGTGCCAGAAAAAGAAGTCCCCATAACTTCTGGCTGTAAAATCCAGCAGGGATTGTGGCTGAGTGAAATGGCAAGCTGCTGGAGTCCCAGACAGTTTTAAAGGGTCTGAGCACAAACTTACTTGGGCTCACTCCCTCTGAGTTCCAGCACTGGGACAACATGTCAGAAGGCTTTGGGGACATATGGAGAAGAACTGTCTGGTATCAGAGTGAGAGCTTGGAGGGGCAGTTTTTCTCTCAGACAGAAGTGTTGGCAGAGGCCATTGTTCCTTTTGAGCCCTTCCCCCACAGAGCTAGCAGTCAGGTACCATATCTGAGTCTCAATCAGCCTATCACTGTTTGCCCTACACTGGTGATTCCCTGAGACCCCCACCCAGTTTGTGGGCCCATCCAAGTCATTTCCAGTGGCTTTTCCATATAAATGGCCTGTCTTAGCTCATGCTTCAGATTTTCCTAAATTCTCTTAAACAAGCAGCACCTGGCCTCAGTGTGCTCTGTACCTCTCACTAAGTGGTCGGAGGCCCAGTATTAGTGACAGCCCCCTGGGTTGGAAGCTTTGCTTTACCTGGGCACCTCCAAGCCCAACATAAGTGGCGGGCATCTGCAGCTTGCTTTCTAACTCATGCTAGGTGGCCCCAGGCAAAACAGCGTTGTGGCTGATCTTAAAAAAGGACATGGAGTCCTAACCGGTTTGGCTCAGTGGATACAGCATCAGCCTTCGGACTCAAGGGTCCCAGGTTCGATTCCGGTCAAGGGCATGTACCTTGGTTGCGGGCACATCCCCAGTAGGGAGTGTGCAGGAAGGCAGCTGATCGATGTTTCTAACTCTCTAGTCCTCTCCCTGCCTCTCTGTAAAAAATCAATAAAATATATATTAAAAAAAATAAAAAAATAAAAATAAAGAGGGACATGGAAACCATAAAAATGAGCCAGTCAGAAATGAAGGCTACACTAACAATTTAATATTTTATAGGGAATCAAGAGTAGAATAGCTGAGGCCAAGAATCAAATTGGCGATTTGGAATATAAGGAAACAAAAAACGCACAATGAGAAGAGCAAAAAGGAAAAAGAATCCAAAAGAGGATAGTGTAAGGAGCTTCTGAGACAACTTCAAGTGTACCAGCATTCATATTATGGGAGTACCAGAAAGAGAAGAGAGAGCGCAAGAAATTGAAAATCTATTTGAAAAGTAATTACAGAAAACTTCCAAACAAGTC
Organism: Myotis yumanensis; assembly: GCF_028538775.1. Lineage (NCBI taxonomy): Eukaryota > Metazoa > Chordata > Mammalia > Chiroptera > Vespertilionidae > Myotis > Myotis yumanensis. The sequence goes on along the minus strand of NW_027223752.1, from coordinate 44,522,039 downwards.
CAGGAAGTGCAGAGAGTTCCAAACAACATGAACCCAACAGGCCCACACCAAGACAATCATTTAGAATTGAAGGACAGATAAAGAGCTTCCCAGACAAGAAAAAGTTAAAGGAGTTTATCACTATCAAACCAGTATTACATTAAATGTAGGGTCTTTTTTAAAGAAGAATAAAGAAGATAAAAAATTTGAACAATAAAATGACAATAAATACATACCTATAAACAATTGAATCTAAAAAAATAAATGGCCAAGCAGGACAGAAACAGACTCATAGATGCAGAAAATATTTTGATGGTTGCCAGATGGGAGGGGGGATTGGGGTGGGTGAAAAAGTTGAAGGGATTAAGAAGTACAAATTGGTAGTTAAAGAATAGTCATGGGAATATAGTCAATAATATTCTAAAAACTATGTTTGGTGTCAGATGGTACACGATTTATTGGGATGATCACTTAGTAAATTACATAATTACTGGAGTATACACCTGAAACTAATGTAATATTGTATGTCAACTATAATTGAAAAATAAAAAATGATTTTAAAAAATCCCAATCCACACTGATATAATACAAAGGATCAGATTGTCAGATCAATCATGAATTAGAACTCTTGCCCAGTGTCAGGCTTCACTAATAATTCCTAGGATAGGCAATCAAGAAGCAGATCTGGGACATGGAGGATGGCTCCTGTGTGTGACGTGATTTCCCATGATCTTATCATGGTTGACCTCTTCTGAGCCAGCAAGTTGCATGTCTATTACAGGAAGAAAGTACCTGAGGGCCATCCTCAACTATATGGTTTTTCTTCTTTGACTTATTAGTATACAAAATATTTGAGTAAATTCCTAATGATTGAGCTATCTTTGATTTGTCATGGTATTTACCATTTTTAGGTGTTTTGAAATTTTTAATAAAAAAAATTCTAAATTTATAGTAAAAAAAAAGAAAAATAATATATAGTTAACCAAATTATTTTTTAAATTATAAGGTTAATATGTGCTTCTTTGATAAATAATATTTTAGTCCAAATATTAAATATTCTTTATTAAATAATAAATTAGTCCAAATAAGTCTAATAAATTCCAAGTAGTGATGAACATTGTTTGGAGGTGTAACCGAAGATCATGTGATAGGAAAATATCTGATTTCTACTTGTGACAGTGACAGATATTGTTAATATTGTGGTCTGGTGACTGAATTCACAATGGAGGGAAATGCTGAATTTCAGTTGGAGGTTAGTAAAGATATGAATTTTCCCCTTCACCTGAATTTATAGATACCCAGAATCCTATACCTAAACCCCTTGTGGGGAGTCTGTGAGCCACAGCTTAAGAACCACTGCTGGAAGATAGTTTATCTCCCCAGAAGCCCCAGCAAATGTCTTGTATCTCATTGACTTTGGATTACATTTCTGACATTCTTGAACCAGTCACTGAGAATATGGATATCTGTTTGGTTTAGCCAGCATGGGCCTACCCCTGGAGCTGGGGATGGGGTCATTGCTACCTAAGCAGCTTGTTGAGAGAGGAGTGAGTTCTCATCCAGGGGTTACTGGATGCTGAGTAGCAAATAGTAGCTGTCCATTATGTCATACTTAGTCCCCTCTCCTTTGCACTCATAGTTAACCAATTATTATAAGTTTTAGTGAATCTTTTACTTGGATTTGTCCTTTCCTGATCAGTCACTCTGGTAACATCCTAGGCCTCCAATATGGAGTATGTGTGATAGTCCATTGGGTTGCAAAAAGAAAAATATTAGAACTTTTATTTATTTTTCGCATCCTTTTAGTATTTATTTTTGCTTATGTTTATTCTCTTTGTAAAATATAGTAGTACTAGAGGCCCAGTGCATGAAATTCGTGCACAGGGGAGGGGGGGGGGAATCCCTCAGTCCAGCGTGTGCCCTCTCGGAGCCCTCAGGGGATGTCTAACTGGCGGAGGCAGGAAAGGCTGCGCTTGCCAGCCATAAGTCTGGCTTCTGGCTGAGCAGCACTCCCCCTGTGGGAGTGCACTGACCACTAGGGGGCAGCTCCTGCGTTGAGTGTCTGCCCCCTGGTGGTTAGTGTGCGTCATAGCAACTGTTCGTTCTGCCATTTGGTCAGTTTGCATATTAGCCTTTTATTATATAGGATAGGATAAGACAGCGGTTCTCAACCTGTGGGTCGCGACCCCTTTGATGGTCAAGCGACCCTTTCACAGGGGTCACCTAAGACCATCCTGCATATCAGATATTTACATTACGATTCATAGCAGTAGCAACATTACAGTTATGAAGTAGCAATGAAAATAATTTTATGGTTGGGTCACAACCTGAGGAACTGTATTTAAAGGGCCAGAAGGTTGAGAACCACTGGGATAAGAAATATAGTAGTACAGTGGTGTATACACACATACACAACACATACATACATACACATATTTATGGGCACATGTTAAAATTGTTAATCATGGGAATGGGAGGTCAAGAAAGTTGAGATGACCAGAGAACAGTTCTGTTCAATAGAAATATAAGCTACATGTAATTAAAAATTTTGTTAGCGCCCTAGCTGGTTTGCTTCAGTGAATAGAACGTCAGCCTGCGGACTGAAGGGTCCCGGGTTCGATTCTAGTCAAGGGCACATGCCTGGGTTGTGGGCTCAATCCCCAGTAGGGGGCATGCAGGAAGTAGCTAATCAATGATTCTCTCTTATCATTGAAGTTTCTATCTCTTTCTCCCTCTCCCTTCCTCTCTGAAATCAATAAAAGTATATTTTTTAAAATTTTCTGTTAGCCACATTTTAAAAAGTAAAAGGAAACATTTAAAAATTTTAATATTATATTATTTAACACAGTATATCCCAAACATCATGATTTTAACATGTAATCAATATAAAAATGATTGAGATAGTTTGCATTCTTTTTTCATACAAAGTCTTTGAAATTCATTGTGCATTTTACACTTGAAGTTCATCTCAGCTTAAACTGGTGTGATATTTCAGGTGCTCAAAAGCTACATGTGTCTAGTGGCTTCTGTATTGGATAGCACAGAACTAGACCAATGATCATTCTGAATTTAGGTATCTATAGTTGTCTCTATCAGTAGTTTTCATAAATCCATTACTTGCCCCTCTTTAGTCTTTTTATACAGTTGCCAGGTTAATTGAACAAAAATTCCACTGGGATCATGTTACTCCCCTGCACTAGGTTTCTGTGGGGGAAAAATTAAAATATACATATACATATATTTATATTTATATTTCAGAGAGGGAGAGAGATAGAAACATCAATGATGAGAGAGAATCATTGATCGCCTGTCTCCTGCACACCCCCTACTGGAGATTAAGCCCATAACCCGGACATCTGCCCTGACCAGGAATCAAACTGTGACCACCTGGTTCACCTGGTTCATAGGTAGATGTTCTACCATTCAGCCACACCAATCAGGCCATGGCATCACATTTAAAAGTAGCTCTTAAGACTTTTTGTAAGATGGTGCATCCTATCCCCCATCACATGTCTCTGGGATTGCCTGTGGCAAATCTGGTGCTCAATTAGGCAGTTTCCTGAGCCTTGCTTTTCCCTCTCCAGTTCTCTATAAGTGTAGTCATCCATTATAAGAAGCCTGTTCCAGTAAAACCTCTTTGGACTCTCCAGTCCCTCTGCAGTCTTTCCATTTCCTGAATTCCTGTGGTGTATATTGAGTACTCAGCCACTTAGCACTTCATTATATATTGATGTTTATTGCTAATTGCTTCATGTGTATTAGTCTTATCTCCCCTACTAAATTTACTAAATTCTAAGCTTCGTATCTTTTGTCCCCAAATTGTAGACACATAATTAAAGGCTTAGCTTTTTTCCCTTATCTTTAGGGACATACCTGGACTATCTCTGGGTTTAAATTTGTAGCTTTAAGTTGTTTTGTTTTTATTCTGTTTTGTTTTCTACTCTGCTGGTTAACTTAGACACCTTCTAGCAGATTCAGTTATAGGAGTTTGTGTATTAAAATGTTCATTTGCTTCTTGAAAATTAAAAATATTGTTTATGAAGTAGTAGTATTTGTAGTGGTAAAATCACTCTTGGAACAAAAGTATTGATTATCTGAAGTTTCTGAAGGTGAAATTTGAGTTTAATAAGGAAGTCTCAAAGGACACATTTGCTCTATTGTCTAGGAACCAGGAGAGGTAAACTTGTTTCCCAAGTAGGGCAAGAGATTTTATTTCAAGTTCAGTCATCAGAATTATTCTCTGTACTTTCTACCCACCAGTCACTTTAGTCTGTAGTTCAGGCAGTCTTGCCTAGATGAAGATTTCTACCTCCATAACAGTGTTTTAGCTTATTTGGAATACTGCAAATAGGAGTATGAAAATGGATCCTGAAAATAAGTCCAGCACAGGTCATGGGCTTTATGCTTTAGGGATCCTATTTTTCACTTGACATTTTCTATGCCTGTGTTTTATTTAACATGTTATATGGTTAGCTTAGTAAACTAGTTATATACTAACATTTTTAACTTGTGGAATTTCAAGGCTTGTTTATTATACATTTACTTTAAAAAGTGCAGTATATTTCATATGCCAGGCACTATGCTAAGTGCATTAGTTAACCTCTGTCACTTTTTATCTTTGCACTATTTTACAGATCCTTTATATAGTCTTTGGCAAGAAGTAGCCTTTATTTAAGAATTTATTTTTTGTCTTAACACCTTGTGGGGTTTTTCTCCCTTTTTGGAAAATATCATTAATTGATTATTATTAGTCCAAATAAATATTAACATTTCTAGAAAGTTTACATTTTGTTTTTCTAGCAGGAGGTTGTAACTTTCCCTCAAATTAAAACAACTTTACATTCTAGTTGCACTTATTTATAAGACTATAGTATAAAATATTTTTACACTTAAAAATTATAGTAGAAGACATTTTAGAAGTACTGAATTTAAAAAAAAAATCATGGTCTTGAAATTTAAGTGAAAATTTAAACCATGTTAGCTACATTTTATTTTCGAATCTAAAAAATGAATTATTTTATTCTTTATTTGATCCAGTGGCTTAGACTCTGTATTACGGATTTTCTCAGTCACTTAAGATATTCTTGGGTTTATTACCAAAAAATTGCTTGATTCTTATTGTAGTTGTTACCTTGTTTTACTTTGTGAATCTACCTTTCCTAGTAGGTAGATTTTAATTATCTTATTTTAATCATCTTATTTTAGTAGAGACAAACAATTATGTATGATTTTTGTCCAGTCTCTTCCCACACCCCCCACACCCCTGATTCTATTATATTCACCAGTGTACTCTGTTCATCAGATTTTTTATTCACTTGATTTTTAGATTCACTTGTTGATAGATATGTATTTGTTCATAATTTTTATCTTTACCTTTTTCTTCTTCCTCTTCTTAAAGAATACCTTTCAGCATTTCATATAATACTGGTTTGGTGATGATGAACTCCTTTAGCTTTTTCTTATCTGTGAAGCTCTTTATCTGACCTTCAATTCTGAATGATAGCTTTGCTGGATAAAGTAATCTTGGTTGTAGGTTCTTGCTATCTGTCAATCACTTTGAATATTTCTTGACACTCCCTCTGGCCTGCATAGTTTCTGTTGAGAAATCAGCTGACAATTGTATGGGTACTCCCTTGTAGGTAACTGACTTTTTTTCTCTTGCTGCTTTTAAGATTTTCTCTTTGTCTTTTGCCCTTGTCATTTTAATTATGATGTGTCTTGGTGTGGTCCTCTTTGAATTCCTTTTGTTTGGGGTTCTCTGCACTTCCTGGACTTGTAAGTCTATTTCCGTGTGTGCTGCCTAAGCGATCACAAGTCTATTTCTTTTTCACCAGGTGGGGGAAGTTTTCTGTCATTATTTCTTCAAATAGGTTTTTAATACCTTGCTCTCTCTCTTCTTCTGGCACCCCTATAATTTGGAGTTGGGACACTTGAAGTTGTCCCAGAGGCTCCTTACAATATCTTGATATTTTTTGGATTCTTTTCTCTTTTTGCTTTTCCGGTTGGGTGTTTTTTACTTCTTCGTATTTCAAATCTTTGACTTGATTCTTGGGATTCTCGTCTGCTGTTGGATCTCTGTATATTATTCTTTTTTTTTTTTTTAATATACTTTATTGATTTTTTACAGAGAAGAAGGGAGAGGGATAGAGAGCCAGAAACATCGATGAGAGAGATCGATCAGCTGCCTCCTGCACGCCCCCCAGTGGGGATGTGCCCGCAACCAAGGTACATGCCCTTGACCGGAATCGAACCTGGGACCCCTGAGTCCGCAGACCGACGCTCTATCCACTGAGCCAAACCGGTTCGGCTGTATATTATTCTTTATTTCAGTCAGTGTATGCTTAATTTCTAGTTGGTCCTTTTTCATATCCTCGAGGGTTTCACTAAATTTATCGGTGGTTTCTAGAAAATTCTTGAAAAACCTTATAACCGTGGTTTTGAACTCTATATCCAGTAGTTTGCTTTCCTCCATTTCTGTCATTTGTGATCTGTTTCTTTGTCTCCACATTTTTTATGCTTCCGTGTGTTGATAGAGTGGCTTTGTGGGCTAGGTGTCCTATAGGGCCCCGTGGCTCAGCCTCCCCAGTTACCTGGGGTGGACACTCTTGGTGCACCCCTTTTGTGGGCTGTGTGCACAGTCTTGTTGTAGTTAAGCCTTGATTGTTGTAGGTATCACTGGGAGGAATTGACCTCCAGGCCAATTGTCTGTGAGAATCAGCTGTGTCTACAGTGGGAGAATTTCTGTGCTAAAGACACCCTTCTGGGGCAAGACTTGCTTCAGTGGGGCTTTGGTGCTCACTGAGTCTGCCCCCTGAGTGTGTCCCTTATGTATCTGAGGAGTTGTAATCTGGATGGTCCCAATCTGACCACTGGGTATACTGGCTCTTGGATCTCTAAGGAGATGCTAATTTAGCCTCTGCCTGAGGCTACCCAGCAGAAGCTATGGAGAGATCTGCAGGTTCCTCTTCCTTGTTTGGGTTTCGGAGGTGCCCAGATGAGGCCCAGCTGTGAAACAATGCAAGCTGCTGTGGGGCTTTGGGCCTTCTTTTGGATGTTCTGGGTCTTTCTGACCCAGCTGCAGTTTGTTAGGTAATTTTAGATCTCAAAGGGCCAGCCCACTCATATGCAAAAGCCTCTGTGCACAACTTGGGTGGGGCGGGCTCTCAGGGAATCAACAGGGCGGAGCAAACAGCTGTGGCTGATCCTCAGTCCTGCCCTAAGAGGTCCCAAGTCTCAATGTCCTGGTAATTGCTGCAAGCACCTCTGAGACTAATTTTTTAAAAATATATTTTATTGATTTTTCACAGAGAGGAAAGGAGAGGGACAGAGTTAGAAACATCGATGAGAAACATTGACCAGCTGCCTCCTGCACACCTCCCACTGGGTATGTGCCTGCAACCAAGGTACATGCCCTTGACCAGAATCGAACCCGGGAACTTTCAGTCCGCAGGCCGACGCTCTATCCACTCAGCCAAACTGGTCAGGGCCATTTGGTTCTTTTTATAAAATATTTCTTGTGGTTCTCAGCTTTCTAACCTTTTACTTCAGTTGCTAAGGGGGCTCAGATAAATTATATAAAGTATATTCTAAAGTTGTAATTTTTATAGAATAAGTGTTTTTAAAATGTGTTTTAAACTTTATAAGCTTTTGATTGGGACTTGAAGAAAAATTCATAGTATTTTCCTATGCCAGTGATGGCGAACCTTTTGAGCTCAGCGTGTCAGCATTTTGAAAAACCCTAACTTAACTCTGGTGCCGTGTCACATATAGAAATTTTTTGATATTTGCAACCATAGTAAAACAAAGACTTATATTTTTGATATTTATTTTATATATTTAAGTGCCATTTAACAAAGAAAAATCAACCAAAAAAATGAGTTCGCGTGTCACCTTTGACACGCGTGTTATAGGTTCGCCATCACTGTCCTATGCAACCAGGTATTATTATGAGCTGTACTTAACCAGTTAACTGCCACAGTATTTTGAATTTAATTTGAAAAGTTCCACCGCTTGCATCTATAGACGCTTATGGTGTACAATGGTTAATTTTGAAGTGGGAAATAGCATAAAAAAGGATGTATATGCATATGTTTTTCCATACCACAAGAGAGCAAGAGAATCAGAAGGGAACAGAGAACTACAAAAACAATCAGAAAACGATAAAATGGCAATAACTACATACCTATAAATAATCAGAGAGCAGACACTGCTACCATAGCACATGGCATAGCACCTTGTACTTGGTAAATCACCTTTTTCCTCTAATTAAAGTGAATCTTTGGAAGGTGGTTGAAAAATTAGTAGACTACCTTCAGGGGCATGGGGGAGTGCTTTTGAAATGATTGCCTATTTAGGTAAAGAAACTTAATAAGGGGCCAATATCTGTGCTCTACAGATAGAGAATTGAGATACTTTCAGTGCAGTATCATCCCACTTTATCTGGAAGTCAGATTTCTGTAAATCTGTTTTGTTTTGTTTTGTTTGTTTGTTTTTGTTTTTTAAAGCAATGAAGGCCCAGTAAGCCAAAGAACAGGATATACATATTTCTTGTACTTAATAAATGGGCTTTGAAGTCAACCTCAGGCCCCTTCCTGAGGTCTTCCTGGTTTAGAATAGGAGATGGTGCCTAGTACATGGTTGGTGTTCAATAAATATTTGCTGCATGAATATTTATAAATTTCTCTTTATTTTTGTTTTGCTAGCACAGATATTTTGGGGAGGACAAGGGGATATGGTTAGAATAATAACAATGGCTGATGCTTTGCTGATTTGTTAGGTAGTGGTGGCATTGTTAATCAGCTAGAAATGCATTTGCCTTAGGATTTATATTGGCTATTCCCTGTGCCCGGACCACTATTCTCTTAGATAAATTTTCATGCCTCATTTCCTCACCTCCTCCAAATCTCTTATATATCACTTCAAGAAAACCTATGTTGAGCACCCTGTTAAAAATGGCAACTGCTGCCCTGGCGGCTCAGTTGGTTGGAGCATTGTCCTGATGCGCCAGGGTTGTGGGTTCGATCGCCGCTCAGGGCACATACAAGAATATGGGGGTACGTTCTCTCTTCCAGCGACCAGTGTCGAAAGAGAGAACGTGGGGGCTCAAGAATCTTGAGTAGAACGTGATGAGGGTTAAGGAAGAAAATGAAAAACGAGACTGAGACAGAAATAGAGGGAAAAGCTGGGCCTGGGTGTGGCGTCTGCCCTCTGATAGATGAACAGAGCACCAGCACCCGAACCACGTGTTTAATTTATACTCCCAAACACCAGGAAGTTATGTCAGTTATGGCTGGGCCTGACTGGTGGGCGTGAGGAGCAGTCAGGAACCTGAGAGTGTGGCTTTACCTCAGGGCCCCTCCCACAGGACGGGGCCAGTCAGAGGGAGGAGAGTCCTATTCATGCCTAGTGCTTGGCTGGATTTACAATAATAAAACCCACTCCCCAACACCTGGGCAGCAAAGAGTCAATGCTGAGAACACATGGCCGCCTTGGTTAGATGTGTATCCAAGGCTCGGCTCTGCTGGTCACCTTGGGTTCAGCTGACGATATTTTAGGAAGCATGCCCATGTGTCTTCCCTGGGGGCCCTCTACACAAGAATCAACCATTGAATGCTTAAATAAGTATATGCCTCCTTGAAACATATACTGTGTCATTTATTTATGATTATTATTTGTTCTCTCTTTCACCACCAGAGTGTTACTATTATCAGTTCCTTGAGGGCTTGAACTATTTATTCACTTTATTCAAGTGCCTCATAGGTGCTCAACAAACATTTGTTGAATGAATGAAGGTAGGAAAGTAACATGTGAGAAAGTTAGCTACAAATAATTTACATTTAAAAAATATATTTAAAAATATTTCTATTATTTTTGAAGTTTTGCTTTTGAAGACCACTGTGTTCCATAATGATACCAAGGCAAACAAAGCGGTGTGAAGTTTAGGGACTCTATATTCTCTTGGTGGAAAAGGAACTGAGTTTTGGCTTGATGAAATGCATCATCTGCCTCAAGCCCCTAACATTTTTTTTTTCCCTGGTGAAGTTGCTTCTCATAGTCTTCAGTGGTGGTTTAGTTAATAAAAAAGAGTCTCTAGGGTTGAAGGAAATCAGCCCTCCCACCCTGCCTCCCTCCCTCCTCCCCCTTCCTTTTTTCCTTGCTTATTTTATGTGCATTATCACTTTTAATCTTTTTGTTGTTAATCCTCAACTGAGGATATTTTTTCCTCATTGATTTTTAGAGAGAGTGAAAGGAAGGGGGAGGGAGTGGAAGAGAAGGAGAGAGAGAAACACTGATGTGAGACATATCAATTGGTTGTCTCCTGCACGTGCACTGTCCAAGCTGGGGATAGAACCTGCAACCCAGGTACCTGCCAACCAAAGCAATTTGACCTATAGAGGAACTTCCCTACAAAATGCCTTCCTAGAAGAGCACCTAGAAGAGAAAAAGAAATCAGAAACAACTTAGTGGAACTCTAATGTCACAGAGACCTTTTATCTTTTATTGCTCCAGTTTCCCATGACTTAAGTAGATTGAATGAGGCCACTGTGATTGAAGTCGTAATATTAAGTTAAAGTTAATCAATGCTAAATAAAGAATATTTTAAATAAAACTAGAACTGGCTCGTAACCAGATCTTCTTACTCAGACTTAGTTTAGCTTAAGAGCAATTTAGCTTAACTCTGGGGCAGAATGTGTGTATTCTTCCTTCATCTTCCCTAAAAATTAGATTCAGCAGGTATAATTTAGTAGAGGAGTAGAGGGGTAGACAGTAGGTTGGTTTTGCTGTTTTTCTAGATTTTTAAGAGGAAAACTTCCCTATAATTTGTATAAAATTATATTAATGGAAATAGTCATTCACTGCCTACCACACAAAATAATTTAGTTTCAAATTTTGATTAGAAAATTCTGATTCATAATGTGAATTACTTTTTGTACCTTAATGAGCTATTTATTTATTTTTTATTTTTGCAAAAATGGCATATTTTTCCCCTTGCCATAAAAATATTCTTCTCTCTTGTAAAGAACCACAGACAATACCTGATTTATCTTCAGTGTCATAAATTAATTTTAATTTCAATTTTAAAACAATGGTGATTTAGAGGAGTAAACTAGAATCTACAATTGTAGGAAATTATGTGTAAGGATACGTATTTACATGCTGAAGCCAGAAATGTGCTTTGCGTAGGAGAGGTGTAGGACACTATTGTGTACATGGCTATTAGAATCATTTTATTTAAAAAAAAATTCTCCAAAGCAAGACATGAGGTACATTTTTTGTGACATATTGAGACTGTTTTCTGGCTTGAGTTGATCATTGGTGAGAGAGTTTCCCTTCTATGTTTCTAGAACTGTGATGAGAACATCATACTTAATTAGATACTTTTCTCGATACATCCAATTATAGTGGGATGAAAACACTGAAAAACACTTCTTTTTCAAATACATGTTCATGGGGGAGGGGCATGTAATGGTTTAGAAGTGCTTATGATAAAAGCAGTAATCCCCTGTCCCACTCATACCTCCCTACCTCAATTCTGTCTCCAGGGAAACCAGTTCAGTTGTTTCTATGTTTGATTCTTCTAGTGATTGTCTCCCATATTAATATGCTTATACTTCCATTTCTTGATTTGTCAGTTTTAAACATTATCTGTTGGCTTTCTGCAATGATAGTAAAGATTTAGCTCTCACCACCTGTCAAGAATGGTAAAGAATCTGAGATTCTACTATCTAATTAAAAGCTAATGAGTTAGCCTGTCACAGCTTTATGGATGCTGATAGAAGACACAGATCCCGTGTTGGTGGAAGGCTTAGAGGCAGAGGCCAAGTACAGTATTACTCAGAGCAATAGCAGTAGCCAGAGTATCAGCATTCATTTGTGTTTAGTGTCCCGAGACTCAGTTCCCACAGGGCACCGCAGAGAGGGCCAGATAACACTAGTTCAACTAGTAGGTTTTGTTATTGGAGAAAACCCTCTGAGTTTAGGGATTTCAAATATTTTATAATGCTATCTTTTGCGCTGCTTGCATCTATAGACGCTTATGGCGTACAGTGGTTAATTTTGAAGTGGATGTTTAAGGAAGGACTGGCAGGAGGAAATAATTTCTTTAAAAATTTTTTTTTTTTTGCTTTGGTATGCCCCATTATGGTGGAACACTGTGAGACTTTCCTTACCACACTCTCTGCTGCCTATTTGTAAAATTTAGGTGAATTAATGAGTAAAACTCCTTATTGGTTCCTGCACTCTCCCTGTTCTCCCAAACTTGACCCTTTTTTGAACTGAGGGTTTTAGTTTAGATTACTTACCTTATTTTTTTCCCCTTTCTCACACGAGTGGGGGAAGTCCTTGAAATCTGTTAATGTTACTCTTCTGTCTTCAGTAGGAAGTTTTAGGTAAAGGCAGGTGGCCAGAGAAACCATAGCCATTCTAAAGGGTTAGGTTGGGTCAAGAACAGGTCTGTTTGAGGGAGGCAGGGTGTACAATCTAAGCCACTTGGGCAGGACAGGTTATGAAACAGCTGGTTATAGCAGGTGAGTCATGTCACAAGTACTCATAGTCCAGCATTCCTTGTTCCCCACCTCTGGTTGCTGTCTGGTAGATAATACAGTTTAGAACATAAGCACTAGATCAGTTCTAGGCATACAGGAAGACAGAGCAGCAGGGGGCACCATGGGGAGCCAGAGACCAAGCAAAGGGACTAGCTAAAAGATGTAGATGTAGCTCCAGCAGCAATGAAGGGCAAGCTGGTTGCAAAGTTGCATGCAGAAAATCTAATTACAACAACATCCAGAGACAAATGGCAGGGGCCGGGGGGCAGGGTTAGAGAGCAACCGAAGGACTTGTATGCATGCATATTAGCATAACCAATGGACACAGACACTGGGTCTGTAGGGGCTTGCCCAGGGTGGGAATGGGGGGGGGGGGGGCAGGTCAAGTGGGGGAAGAGGAGACATATGTAAAACTTTAGACAAAAAAAAAAAAGGAATAATTTTTAATTTCTTAAGTGATAGTTTCTTTCATGAGGCCTCAAAATGGTTTATTGGTAGGAGTATTCCAACCAAACCTTTAGGTTTGAATAGCAGGATATCAAATGGAGATGACTTTTGGAATTTCTTCATCAGCTGGAATAAAAAGTTTGGACCTGGAAAATGGCTATTTGCTGGTTTGCCTCTGCTTGGTGCTGTAGGAAGTTTGTATGATGTTAGGCTAGTTGGTAGGATAGAAATTAAAATGCCTTTGCTCACATCAGGTGATTTGGTAGTATTTGTTTGGGAAAAAGTACAGCTGGTCCTTGAATAATGTTATTTTGTGATGAGATGCCATAGGAACTTAACTCTTGTATGATAAAAGAACCTATTGAGGACAGTAAGTGTAGGGATAAAGGAGTCTTCTCAAGGAAACTGCCTTAAGTAGTTATTTTTCTCAGAGGTAGCAGTGGGTCTGAATACTAAAATAGACTTTTTAATTAGAAAGTATTGCTAACTGGTTACTTATTAGATATGAGAAACACATTTTATGGTGTTTCTGGTGTTTAGAGACGAATTGAATAAAGGCTAAGAATTTGTTTTTTCTTCTTAGGCAAGGTTCTTTCTAAATCCAGTCTAACCACTCTGGGCAAATATGTCAAAGTGTAAGGGATTTGCCTGTGATTTGAACTAGATCTATTTTCTTTTTCTGATGAATAATGGAAGTGGTTAAGAGTTGTCAGAGCTTGTGAATTAATTCTGAGTCAAAATCTTACCACCATTATTTGCTCCTACTGTTCCTGAATTTAAGCAGTGTAGTTTCATGTTCCTGTTCTGGAATAAACTGAAAACAAATAGTATGTTGAGCATATTGGAGCAGAGTAGAGTATAAGAAATAGTCAAGGACATGGTGCATTCATTGCCTGGAGTAAAAGGTATCCAATACAATAGAAACCACTCTTAGGATGTGACATAGGAGAAAAACAAAACTGAAACAATTCTTAGCTCCTTAAATTTCAGCAGTTTGTTTGGAGATACATTTATAATAGTAAATATATTTATAAGCGAGTTGAACTAGCAAGTTTTTGCTTGGTTGCTGTTGCAGTTCTCATGGTTCCTTTCCTTCCTGGGAATATAGGTAGACTCTTGAGGAAGGGTCTTGGTTATGTCAACTGGCTTGGCAATCTGCTTAAAAACACTTGAGATGTACCTAATATACCCCCATAAACGTGGGACCCTGAATATACCAGGGTTTGGTGCAATGATGGTATTAAATGAACTTCCTTTTGCATTAGGTTTTAAAGTTTGAAAAGCATGCTATTAATCCTTTGGCACAGCTCTCTGAGGTTGAACAGTTTTTGTTGGTGGAATGACTTCTCTACCATTAGAGATGTTCAGACTGTGTGACCTCTTGGGGATAGGTTATAAATAGGACTCAGATATCATATTGGAAATAGGGAAACTTCAGATTATATGCATATTCTGTTCATTTAAAAATTGAAGACTTCCCATATCTAGAAAAACAAAACTGAAAAAAACACCTTTAAATTTCTTCTCACTGCTTGTCCTCATTATTAGGTATTCATAGTTCTAATTTATCTCCATTTGGAAACATGGTTACTTCATGTATACATACAGAGTACTTTAAAAAAGGGGGAGCAATCATCCTCTAGTCCCCACCACCCACATATCTTTATTAACTGTACTGTAAACATAAATAAAGCTTCCATTTAGTCCATTTCAGCTAACAACTGCAGGCCCCTCTCCATTTACCAGATCGTAATTTTTAAAAAAAGGATGGTTTTTATGTACTTGAGTGGTATTTGCATATACATTTTGTTTTTAAAATACATAACTTAATTTTAATTCATTTGTAACACAGATGTACTACTAATTGTTTAAGTAAAGGCAAACACAATAGTCAAATAAAACCACCCCTTACCCTCTATGCCAGTCTCAATTTTTGGTAGCTTTTATTCTTTTGTTTTCTGACATATTTCTGGCTATTTATGAGCTTTGCTAAAGTTATAAGAAACTGGCCATCTTAAGTGAAAAATGGCAAAATTGTACAGCCTTAAATGAATTACCACTTGCCGATCTCTGCAGATCTTTTCAGGAAAACATAGATTTGCTAACATCATGGGGCAAGGGGCACAAACAAAGCATTTTACTTGGGAAGATAGTGGCTGTTTTAAATCTTTGCCACTCTCTTTTGAAAATAATCAAAATACAAAATAGCACCTAAGAGACAAGGTGCAAGGGTGCTTTGACATCACTACAGAGTTGAATGTCTCATTTGCGAACACTTTCAAGTAATGTTGTATAATGGATTTCTCCTATTAGCTTTTTGGAATGTATTGGTCTCTCTTTTTTTTTTTTTTTTTAAACATTTATGGCTCATCAGTGTCTCTGAATGGTTCTGTGAACAACAAGACTTTACTCACTGGTTTGTGTTCTCTTATTCATGGGCCAGATTTCAGCTAGAAGTTCATGATTCCAGTGATGTATCTATTGAACAACTTTCACTTACCCCTTTGTAAATAAACTATAAGTGGCTAAACCAAAGGAAATTTGGAAAAAGTTGGGATAGGAATTTGAACCTAAGTTTTGTAAGTTTACCTTAGAAGGACTTAAAAACATATTTTTTGTTTTCGTTTCTTTTTTCATGAAATAGCTTTTAAAGAAGTGTCGATTAATCAGAAACTTCAGAAAAGACCTCAGAAGAGCTGAAAATTGAAGTGGTGTAAAGATAGCTCCCTTTATTGAGTGCTCATGGCATTTTTGCTAAGCACTTTATAGTCATGTTTGTTGAAGGTAGAACAGGATCATTGTTGTCATATTATTAGACTCATGAATGAGGTGTTATTCTTTTTTTTCCCTAAAACTCATTGTTTATTTTTTGAAATTTTTATTCATTGATTTTTATTTTATTTTTTTAACGTATTTTATTGATTTTTTTACAGAGAGGAAGGGAGAGGGACAGAGAGTTAGAAACATCGATGAGAGAGAAACATCGATCAGCTGCCTCCTACACACCTACTGGGGATGTGCCCGCAACCAAGGTACATGCCCTTGACCGGAATCGAACCCGGGACCCTTCAGTCCGCAGGCCGATTCTCTATCCACTGAGCCAAACCGGTTAGGGCTATTCATTGATTTTAGAGAGAGAAAGGGAGAGAGAGAGAAACATCCATTTGTTGTTCCACTTGTTTATTCATTCATACACCAAACCTGCAACCTTGGTGTAGCCGGATGAAGTTCTAACCATTTAACACCTGGCCCTGGCATGTTACTCTTTTCCCCCCAAGCTCCCTGGGATGTTCCAATATGCAGGTAAGGTTAAGAGTAGTTTCTCTAGGAAGAGTCACAGATTTTTGGTTTGGGTCTCTGGGTTGATGGATGGTTGTGCTTTTGGAGAGAAAATTTGGAAAAAGGCTTAGTGTGCTTATGTCTGCTTGGGGTTGGCAGTTGGAACTAGGATCTAAAGCTCAGCAGCAAAGTTGGTACTAGAAATGAGATGTGGGGAATTCTTGTCAGCTAGATGGTACTCAGAGTTTTAGATTAGGTGAAATTGTCCTGGTAGAGCTTGTATGATGAAGACTCTGAATCATGGGGAAACTTGAAATGTTTTGAGTAGGTGGAAGGAGAGAACAGAGATCAGTGTTCAAAAGAGCATTATTAGCAGCAGCAAGCCAAGGGAGACGATTGTCAGGTTCCAGGGGACAGATGTGCCTGGCATATGGTAGGTACTCAATAAATACTGGTTGCAAGTAGAATTTTGTGAGTTTTTAAGGAGTCATAGTTTCCACTGGATTATCAGTTTAGGAGGTTGCTGGTGACCTTGGTAAAAATAATTTAATTGAAGTAGTATTTTTCCCACTTTAGTCTGGGCTCCTCCTGGTCTCCCTTTTAAGTACCTTATTTTCGGCTTTAACTTAGAGTTCTGCAGGGTTTTGCTACAAGGCCGTTGGTTCTCCAAGTGTGGTTCCCCAGACTAGCAATATCAGCATTACCTTGGAGCTTGTTGGAAATGAAAATCCTTAGGGCCACCCAGACCTACTGAATCAGAAACTCTGTGGATGGGTTTTAACAAGCCCTCCAGGTAATTGTGATACTTGCTGAAATTTGAAAACCAATGTTTTAAGACCTTTCTCTGTCTATGCTTTCTCTTTAGGCATTTAATCTATTATCATGGCTTGAGTTAACCATGCTGTGTGCCCAAACTTCCAAATTTACCTCCTTGATCCAGTTCTTCTGAGGACCAGGTCCACAGATTTAACTGCCTTTCAGTTATCTTGATTTTGATGTCTCATAGTTCTTCTAGCTCAGCTTGTCCAAAACTGAGCTCAGAATTTTTCTCTCAAACATGTTCAGGAACTATCATCTACACAGATGTTCACACTAGAAACCTAAGCTTGACCCACATTGTTACACAAATACCGGTAAGTTTTAAGCACATTCCACTGTATGGCTTCAGGACACACACACACACACACACACACACACACACACACTTATAATTTTAATAATATAATGAGTAAATGCTCCCATTCCCCACCTCCCAGTTAAGTGTGAGACAGGAAATATCTTTCAGGAAGTTTCAGTTCTCAGAGCTGCTTAAGTGATCAACCTGCCTTGCTGAGCGTGATTCTAGAGATTAAAAGTTAAGTATTATAAAAAAAAAAGAAAAAAAAAGTTAAGTATTATAAAACATGGTCTCTAAACCCAAGTTAAGTACTTTATTTGCTTAACCAAATAAACTTGTGTATAAGTGTATGGTGTATCTGGTTACTGTAGAGGATGAATGTACAAAACTTTATCTGTTGTAATTGATAGGCAATTTCCAGGAAAGGGTGGGCGATAAAGTGTTAAGGATTGTGGGACTTTGGGGTCAGAATGCTTTGGTTCAAGTCATGATAGCATCACTTGCTGTGACCTTGGGCAGGTTACTTTCTTTTACTATGCCTCAGTTTCTTTAAATGGATAATAACCATCTATACTTTAAATAGTTATTAGGATTAAATATAAAAATGTATTTTAGGGTTTGCAGTAAGCAGTGTCTGGCATATACGTAACAGGTCAGTAAGTATTACTTACTCTTCCATCCACCTTATCACTCAACTCCAGCCATTCTTGAATTCTTTTAGCTACTAGTAGTTATTCAGACACGCTGTGCCCTTTTTTGTTTTAAAATGCATATTCATCAGGTCTTCACTTAACTCTCCTCCGATTCCCCACATACTATTAGAGTTCATTTTTTATGTTTTCTTAATACTCTGTACTTCTTCACAGTGCTTTGTAAACATTATTATTATTTTTCAGTAACAAGTTTATTGAAATATAATTTTACATACCATACAATTAACCTATGTAAAGTGTACTGTCAGTGATATTCAGAGTTGTACAGCCATCACCAAAATCAATTTTAGAACATTTGATTCAAATCATGAGAGTACCAGAAAGAATTCCTCATTCCACATTCCCCCCAACCCTCCCAGCCACTGCAACCACTAAATCTACTTTCTGTCTCTGTAGATTTGCTTATTCTGGACATTTCATATAAGTGGAATCATACATTGTGTCACTTAACATAATGTTTTTAAGGTTCATCCATGTTGCCACATGTATAATTCATTCTTTTTTAATGGCTGAATAATCCATTGTATGTATATATCATATTTTGTTTATTCATTCAACTGATGGACATTTAGGTTGTTCCTATTTTTGGCTTTTATGAATAATGCTGATTACAAGTTTACAAGTTTCTTGTAATAGTTAAATAAGAAAAACTATAAAACTCTTAGAAGAAACGTAGGCAAAATCTTCATGATCTTGGATTAGGCAATGGTTTCTTAAATATGACAACAAAAGTTCAAACAAGAAACGATAATTAGACTCCAACAAAATTAAAAAGTTTTAATTTTAACAATAAATATCTGTTTACAAGTTTTGTGTGTTTTCATTCTCATGAGAATATACCTAGGAGTGGAATTGCTGGATTATATATGCTAACTCTCTGTTTAACTCTTGAGGGAATTCCAAACTGTTTTCCAAAGTTGCGCTGCACATCTTCCAACTCCAGTGTAGGAGGGTTCCAATTATCCATATCCTTGCCATCATTTATTATCTTTTTTATTGTAGCCATCCTGTGAAGTGGCTGTGAAGTGGTATTTTATTGTGGTTTTGATTTGCATTTCTTTGATGGCTAATGATGTTGAGCAGCTTTTCATGTATACTATTGTCTTGGTGAAATGTCTATTCAGATCCTTTCCCTATTTTTATTTGGGTTATTTGTCTTTGTATTATTGAGTTATGAGAGTTCATTATATATTTCAGATACAATTCCTTATGAGATATATTTGAATTGCAGGCATTTTCTCCTATCCTTGGAGGTTATGTTTTTCTTTTTCTTTCTTTTTTTTTTTTACTTTATTGTTAAAATGAAAACTTTTTAATTTTGTTGGAGTCTAATTATCGTTTCTTGTTTGAACTTTTGTTGTCATATTTAAGAAACCATTGTCTAATCCAAGATCATGAAGATTTTGCCTACGTTTCTTCTAAAAGTTTTATAGTTTTTCTTCTTATTTAACTAGTTTTGTCTTCTCTGTTAGAATGTCAGCAACAAAGATGGGCTGGTATTTGTCTTATTTATTTGACCTTTGGGCCTAGTTTGAGGCTTGGAAAGAACTAAGTGTTCAATAATGATTATTAGTGATTTTGGAAAGACAGATTTTAAGGAGCTATTAACAAAATATATTAAATCACCTGGTCGGTGTGGCTCAATAGTGAGTGTGACCAATGAACCAGGAAATCACGGTTGGATTGATTCCCGGTCAAGGGCATGCACCTGGGTTTCAGGTTCAATTCCCCAGCACCAATTGGGGCACGAGCGGGAGGCAAACAATCTACAGCGGGCCTTGACTTACGAGTTTAATTCATTCCGTTAAGGAGCTCGTTAACTCAAATTACTCTATCAACTCAATGCAAAAAATCGGCCAACAGACAGCTGGTATATCAAAAAACTCGTTAGTCGGAACACTTGTGAGTCAAGGCCCCACTGTATGTGTGTCTCTCACATTGATGTCTGTCTGTCTCCCTCTCTTCCCTGCCTCCTCCTTTCCACTCTCTCTCAAAAAATCAATGAAAAAATATTCTCGAGCGAGGATCAACAACAACAAAGCAATCAGCGGTTGAACATTGACTCATGAACCAGGAGGCTGAGGTTCAATTCCTTATCAGGACACATGCCTGGGTTGTGGGCTCAATCCCCAATAGGGGGTGTGCAGTAGGCAGCCAGTCAATGATTCTCTCTCATTATTGATGTTTCTATCTCTTTCTCCCTCTCTCTTCCTCTCTCTGAAATCAATTAAAAAAACATATTTTTAAAAATATGAGAAATATCAATCTAGTGTAGTGCTTTAACTAAATGTAAGTACATTGTTAGACATACTTCAAAAAGAATCGTGGTAAAAAATTCTTAGGGTTAAACTAAATCATGGAGGGATTATTTTTTTAGCATTTTAAAAAATAATCTGGGTTTAAAACAGCCTCCGTAATGGGTGTTTATTAGAAATGTATATGTAATTGTATGTATTAAACAAATTTAGGATTTTACATCAGAAAATAAATCTAGCAATCTGATACCTTGTAAGGATACACAAGGGAAAGAATAGTATTTGGATTTATTGCTTAGTTACAATGACATATGTTTACTGCTAAAGTGATGAAATTATTTAATCTGAGTAAATGTATGTCTCAATTCTAATGAAATTGGCTCTAGGATCTATATTTATGCTTGTGATTTTAGCTTTTACTATGGTAACCTCTCATTCTGTCATCAAAAACTTTAAAAATCTGCCAGCATTGAATTCTGTACTTTTTATTTTAAGAACAGCAGATTATCTCTAACATTTGAAACACCAGCCCCCTGTGTCATTAACACGGTCACTGTCATTCTCATCCATGAAAATATCCTTCAGAATGTATACATTTGGGTACTAATTTGACATAATATTAAGTCATTTTGGGGGGAATAGAATCTTTGAATGAATTATTCTCTATTTCTATATCCCTATACTTACCTACCACTTAATTTATTATGAACTTGAGTAATTTTATGTTTTTTTATGATTTTTTTTCTGTGATCATAGCAGTCAGTTAATTGCAAAGCAAAAGCAACAAAACAAAATATCCCAAATTGCACTTTCCAAAAATATCATGAGACAGAGTTCGTGCACTTCAGAGTAGTGAGGGTGAGGTGTGGGTTTGATTGAAATGAGTCATTTATTAGTCTTTCATGTTCTGTTTAATCAAGCTCTTTTCTTCTTTTGACCTTTAAGTTGGTTCTAAATATATAATATAGATTGAATTTTCTCATATTTTCTTATTTTGTTTTAAAAATAATTGCCTCCCTTAGTATATAATTCAGAAAAGGTTTGCAGCATTCTACATGTTTTTCTTTATTATGTATGAGTATATTCTTCCTATCCTCCCTACCGTAAAGTCACTCCACTCCCCCACCCCCACCCCCAAAAAAGAAAAGCGTTACCTAGTCCATTTTTTAGAGATAAAGAGGAAAATAGAAGACAATATACAAAAATTAGCTTTGCGCAATTTTTTGGAAATGCCATTTTGATACGAGATGAACCTCTGTTTTGCTTTTTGCAGTGATTTGAACAAGCGCTAAACTTCTTGCATCATTGTCACCTAATCTGCCCAATAAGTTTGAAATTATGGCTTCAGTCTTAAATAATGATAAATGATTTTGCCTAAAGTCACTGTAAATAGCAAGTAATTTAGCGGGCCAAGCCATTTTTCTAGGGTTGGAGCTCTGTGTAGGACTGGTTGGTTTTTCAAAATATTTTTATAAAGTCATTTTTTATCATTGTTTTTAAACAATTTTTTGAAAAATAAAATATTCTTTTTTATGTACTTAATGATTTTTGGTGGAAATTATCATAAATGGTTTCTATTCTTAGAGCAAACAAGGGCAGTGGATGCTGAACCTACTGAAGAACTTAAAAACTCTTTGGAAGTCTATTAAAAATAGCCAATCTGAGAAGACACTCCCTTTCATTTCAGTTTGAGCAATAGATTCCTCTCACTTTCCCAGTTAACTAACCTAATATATAAGTTCTAATTGCATCTGAGAGCTTGTTTGGAGGTTCTAGCAGGGGAGCGCAGCTACTCGTATACCCTTGACCGAAGACCGGTCCTCTCCTCGGGGGGGGGAAGGTCGTCCTCTTCGACCGAGCGCGCAGCTTCGGGAGGGACGCACATGGATCGGTGAGGGAGGAGGGGGACACCCGCCTAGCCAGCCAGATCAGCCGAATCAACCCTGGCGATCAATGGGGTGACAGATGTCGCAGCCAGATCGCCCTCACATCCTTCTAATTGCATCTGAAAAAAATGTTTAAAAAATCAGTCTGAAAGCAGGTTGTTAATTGTTTCATAATTTTTTTTTTACTGAATATCAATTCAATAATGGAGTTTCTCCCAAGACCTGAACTTTATTTTCCATTTTTCTCCATTTACTACTAAGTGCTATATCTATTTATACGGCTGCATTACTGTGATTATAAAGTCATTTTTTTTATCATTGTTAAAGCTTTTTCATCTCCTCTCTGATTTTTGCCTTTAAGTCAGTCAACAAAGTATTGACTAATGTTAGTAATAAAGACTGAATGCATTGGATAAAATATTGACGTGCCATGAGGACAGATAAAATGCCACATTTTAAACCTGTGTGGTCTAGCAGTAGAGTAGCTGTAGTGTTTTATCAAATAAGCTTTATATTTCAGCTGAAAAACCTACTTAAATATGTGGGCATTTGTATAATTTATAGTTTTCTTTCCCCAAACATTTAAAAGACAAAATAGAGTTATACTGTGCTTGAGAGTAAGTCATGAAGTTGAATTATGTTATCAACATACTTTGAAAAACAACTGCTTAATGTTTTTCTCTTTAAATTTTGTTTTATTGCTTAAAGTATTACAAAGAGTATTACATATGTCTCCCCCCCCCCCCCCCTTGACATTCCCCCAGCCTTCCCTACCCCCCAGTGTCTTATGTCCATTGGTTATGCTTATATGCATGCATACAAGTCCTTTGGTTGATCTCTTACCCCATCCCTCCTGCCCCCCAACCCTCCCCGGCCTTCCCGCTGTAGTTTGACAGTCTGTTCGAGGCTGCTCTGCTTTTGTATCTATTTTTGTTCATCAGTTTATAATGGTCTTTATTATCCATAAATGAGTGAGATCATGTGGTAATTTTCTTTCATTGACTGGCTTATTTCACTTAGCATAATGCTCTCCAGTTCCATTCATGCTGTTGTAAATGGTAAGAATTCCTTCTTTTTTACAGCAGCATAGTATTCCATTGTGTATATGTGCCACAGTTTTCTAATCCATTCATCTGCTGATGGGCACTTAGGCTGTTCCCAGATCTTCGCTATGGTAAATTGTGCTGCTGTGAACATAGGGATGCATATATCCTTTCTGTTTGGTGTTTCTGGTTTCTTGGGATATATTCCTAGAAGTGGGATCACTGGATCAAATGGGAGTTCCATTTTTAACTCTTTGAGGAAACTCCATACTGTCTTCCGTAGTGGCTGCACCAGTCTCATTCCCACCAGCACAACTGCTTAATGTTTTGGATTTCATTATGATTAGGGACCATGGAGTCAGGAAAGCCATTAAGGAGAATAATTTGTTTCTTCAGGAATAAGAGCAGTAGAATACCCACAACAAACCAAGCATTAGTCTTTATGGTGTTACTTGTTGCCTTTATTCAATTTTCACCTTTATTAAATGTTTGTGAAATACTTGGTTTTTCTCTAGAGTTGCAGCACCAGTATTTAAAAGTTTTCACATAGTTGTTTCTACACAGCATCCTTTTGAAAATTACATGATGTCAAATCTAGTATTCAATGCATATATTTTAAGTTTACAGATTATACAAGGAGATAATAAGCATCTTTGTGCTTTAAAACAGGCCATATTTAGGTTTTAGTAAATGGAACCTTTCTTGTCTAGTGCTTTTCAAATAGTAAAAATTTGTATTGTGTTAAGGAGGAAGAGAATTTAGCATTTACATTAGGATAATTTTTTCCTATATCCTATTAGCTAATTCCAAGATTGTTTAATATGGTATCCACCCATTTCATTTGGCTGCAACCTTTGCTTTCATGAAAGTAAGACTGATTGTTCTGAATTGCTGTGTGTATGTGCTTTGGCAGAGTATGAAGGTGCCCTTAATAACATTGCCATTGTCTTTAAAATAGCTTGCAGTTATAACTACAAATAAAGGGTGTGACAGGAGGGCATGACAGATAATGGTTCTTTTTTTTTCCACCGCTAGCGTTTAACAGATCTCTTTGTACTATGAGTCTTTTGTGTTCCCCAAAAGTCCTACTGCATTTTATGTATATTGTTCCTAGTCAACTAATACATTTGCATATTTGTCACTATCACTTTGACATGTCTACAGTCATGAATTTTTGAATTTTTTTAATGGAGGCAAACAAAACAAAGTATGTGGGGAAAAGTTAAGTGGCTCTGCCTTTATTGGCATTTTTTCCCCACTTGCATGTTTTAATACTTAATGTGCTTAAATTATTTTGTATGACTCTTGTCCTCCAAACATTTGTTTACTTCGGTCTGGTTTAGATATTTGAGAATGGCCTTTGGTTTTAAATCCCTTCCCTTTTTTAGTGCACAGTAGTAATACTTCTTTACTGCGTGATCTTTTAAACAAGGTGTTTCTATAGGAAAAACTTGCTGGCTATTTAATGGCTCTGTTTTAGATTGCTCAGAGATTCTGTACTGACAATGAAGAAAGAATATATTTGTGCCATACTTTATTCTGTTTTAAATAACTATCAAGTGATGTAAGAAGAGGAAGTAAATACTCATAATGCAGAAATCAGAAAAGCTTCCTTATTGCTTTATGAGATTATCTTTGAGTCATGTATTCCTCATCAACCTTTTTAGGAGAAGGGGACTGACAATGATCTTCATGGCATTTTAGTGATTCAGAAATGGAGGATCAGAGAAAACAAGCATTTTGCCTAGAATTACAAGCACATAGCTTGTAACAGACTGACTCCAAAGTCAATACTTTTTGTTCTAAACGAATAATTTTCCACTTGAAGTGGCTTATTTCTAGGGTCAGTTTGTACTTTGGGAAGAGCCACTTGATAGCATAAAATATTTAGTGTATTAAATAAATAAGAATTTGATGATATTTAGAGTATACTATAGAATAAGAATAACTTGTCTTTAATTTCTCAGGGAATTCATTGATAATAGTCTTAACTTTAAAGGTACTGCTGTAATACCTTAACATGGATTTTTAAATTTTACTTTCACATTAAGGTTCTTCCATAATTGGGTTATTATCTTCATTTTACAGATGATGAAACTGAAGTGGAAGCTTGAAGTGTTAAGTATTGCTAGATGTGAGATTCAGGTTTTCAGAAGAACACAGTGGTTTACTATAAACTGGTTCAGAAGAACCCAGTGATTTGGAATCAAGATACTTCAGGCAAGCAGTATCATCAATTCCTCCTTAGTTTTCTTATCTTTAAAATGAAGAGGTTGAACCAAGTGATCTCTAAATGCCTCTTTACATGCTCCAAAGTGATAATGCTTTAATAGCTTCAGGGGTCCATGAACTTGAATGAAAAATATTAGATACTTGTTTTCACTAATCTTTAACTGAAATTTATCATTTTCTTCAAACCACAGCAAATCAGCTGTCCCTGGGACTTTGTCATTATTTGAAATCACAAATATTTTTATATCACATAGCAGTTGTTGCAGATGTTTTGAAAATACCATTTATGTTGGTCACAATTTGGAAATTATGATAGTTAATAGACTTGTTATTAGAACTTGTTACTTTATAAATTAAAGAAATAAGTGTATTTAATACTATAACTTTGAAAATATTTAACAATTATATTTTAAAGTAATTGGTTTTCTTTGTGTGGGGGTATTTTTACTTTAAAAATATTCTGCGAAAGAGTGTGTATATAGTCTTCGTACACTGCCAAAAGAGTTTATGGCATAAAAAGGTAAAATACCCTTGAGCAGTAACTACAAAATGGCCCAAGTTGATTCTAGTTGATGTGAAAGAACTTTCTGGACACTTGGGGTTGGGGTGGAGCTGTGTGTGGATTGAGGAGTTGCCTCTATATCCCTCTCTCTCTCATGTTTCCAGTATGATGGACTTTGATTATGTTGCTTTCCACTGATACTGAGCAAGCTCAGTAGAAGCCAAATAGTGATAATAGAAATACCTTTATGATCACCTCTATTTTGCATATCCTTTTTGAAAGAATTAAGTTTCTAAGTAGTTGTTTTATTTGAGGAATATAGGAAAGACCCTCTTATTTAAGGTTATCTGCTGATGATTTTCTAAGCAGGAGGACTAGCTTGCCAAGAAAAAAAGTTAGACACAGACACACACACACACACACACACACACTCTGTACAGAATATTCTGAAACAGAAGATCAGTTGGAAGGCTGTATTACCTTAAAAATATTAGGGCCCTAGCCAGTTTGGCTCAGTGGATGGAGCGTCAGCTTGCGGACTCACGGGTCCCAGGTTCGATTCCGGTCAAGGGCATGTACCTTTGTTGCGGGCACATCCCCAGTAGGGAGTGTGCAGAGGGCGGCTGATTGATGTTTCTCTCTCATCCAATGTTTCTAACTCTCTATCCCTCTCCCTTCCTCTCTGTAAAAAAATCAAAATATATTTTTAAAAAATATTAGGGCATTTTTAAAAAATATATTTATTGATTTTTCACAGAGAGGAAGGGAGAGGGATAGAGAGTTAGAAACATTGGATGAGAGAGAGACATTGATCAGCTGCCTCCTGCACACCACCAACTGGGGATGTGGCCGCGACCAAGGTACATGCCCTTGACTGGAATGGAACCTGGGACCTTTCAGTCCGCAGGCTGACGCTCTATCCACTGAGCCAAACCGGTTAGGGCTAGGGTGTTGTTGTTGTTGTTGTTGTGTGTGTGTTTTCTCCTTTATTCCTTTTGCTTGCTGGATTCTTGGGTTCTTAATATATATGTACTAGTTGACTATGAGGAAAGAAATACTGTGGTAACAAATTCTTCATATTAGTGAGAAGTAGGAGTATACACAGAACTCATAGCTTAATTGGAACACAAAGACTTCTGGAGTCCTGGTCCAGCCCTGAGTCTGTTATTCCATTTGTAATGCATTTATCTTTGGGTAGGGTGGGATTTGCATTCCCCAAGTTACAATGAGTTTCCAGATCCTTATCAGTTAGTATTAGGAGTGACTGTTTTTAGTAGTGATAATGAGGCAGCTATTCCCAGGAGGAGATTTAGTCACTGGCAGAATTGTCAGAACCCTGAAATAGTTTGGGAAAGCTCAGGATGGAAAAAGCAAGCTGTTTCAAAAACAAAACAAAAAACTCAGGCTGCTTTTTTTGCGGGGAGGATGAGATATGGGATGGATGGAGGTGGCAAGAAACCAGATGAACTTCCGTGAAGTCTGCAAGCTATGTAGAAGCCGGAAGAGATTAGTATTATTTACCTAAAGCACTCTAGTGTGAACATGAGGTTTTGAGTGTGGTAAGATTAACAGCCACTAATCTGAAAGTATGTTCTCAGTACACTGGCCAAATTTAATTTAACTTTGAGAAAAAATTCTTCTGGTAGCAGCTTGTTTTTGTTGCCAGTTTGAGAAAAATTTTAGTATTTTATGCCAAAAGGATATTTTACTGATATTAGGTGCGTGTATGAGGAGTGTTCATGATCAAACAGGTCAAATTACCATACTGGAATTCACTAATAATGAAGACAAGAACATCTTTGCCATGACTAACTAGGCAGAGTGAAGATGAGAAATGTAGATCATGTCTTTATGTATGTCTATCCCATCTCATCTCAATTTTAAATGCAAAAGGAATCTTTAAGAGTAGGGTTTCTTAAGATTAGGGTTTCTTCATGGCTGCCTGCTTGCCTCACTGCCAATATAGCAAGCTGTAAAACTTTGTTTAGTTTTCCTTAAATCCAGAAATGATTCTGTACCAAATCCAAAGAAATCAAATTGGTATTAGAAAGAGGGAGAAGGAGAGAGAAACATCGATCGGTTGTCTCTTGCATGCACCCTGACTAAGGACTGAACCCGCAACCTGGGCATGTGCCCTGACCAGGAATTGAACCCGTGACATTTTGTGCACGGGACTACACTCCAACTGACTGAGCCATACTGGCCAGAGCTCAAATCACTCTTGAGAGAATACGTGAAAATACGCTAAGTGCTGTGGTTGGACTACATCTGTCTGCAGACTGGCTCAGTTCTCTGTGCGCACATTCCTCTTAACCCTCCTATGGTGACCATCAGCAGCATCCAGTCTGGAGCTGAACAGGATATGACATTTGCTTATCTGAACATTTTTGTAACATTTGACCATAACTACTTGTCTAGCTAGATAAGTCAATGTGAGAGCTATATAAAGACAGAATAAAAACAAATTCTACCCAATCGTGTTAAGATAATATATTGCACATTGCAATTTATATATACTGAAAGGTTTTAATACAGTGTTGGGAATCATAAAGATATGAAAGAAATTGAAGTTGTTGCTCCCTTAAAGGAACATTGTAGAGTTTATTGTGTTTATTAGATTTTCTCATGGGGTTAAATGGAAAGTCTTGCTGATACAAGAAAAGTCTAAACCTGTAGAACATTTTTGTAAGAATTTATTTGAGCCAAACTGACCCTGTGCCTGGAAGCAAGATCTCAACGTACTGAGAGTTTGCAGCATCTCTTATGCACCTTTTATCTACCTTCATCTTGAGGGTAGTTACTTTGAAAAAGGCATTTCAAAGGTTTGTTAACCTAGTTGCACAGAAATAATGGACAGGGCTTGCTTAAGGCAAAGATAAACTTTTTACTAAAGAAGGTATATTCCTACCCACCATGACCTGCCCAGATAGGAACTGATGATCAGATTGCCCTGTGAGGTTGAACCCGCTTTTCGTCCACAGTCTCTATACTGTATTGAAAGAATGTAGGCTAGCAGAAGGAAACCCAGTATGACAATTTGTTCTAAACTACTGAGGGAACTCCTGGAGGGTAAGCCACCGCCTTTTCCTGAGCTGGGTCAGATTTGGTATCATATAAGAGCATTCCTAAATAAAAATTGGAGTTACAGATAATTTTGAGTATCAGATAGTAGTAAGATGATTAGTAGTAATAATGAGGCAGCAGTCAATTTGTGTTGAAGACAAATTGGAAAATACAACAAATGAAAGGAAAAAATGTATTGAGAATGTTTGTAATCTGAAAAAGGAATCATGAACTAGAACATTCTGAACTTTTTCTGCTTGTTTTTATTTTTTAATGTTTTTTACTTATTTTTTAGAAGGAAGGGAGAGGGATAGAAACATCAGTGATGAGAGAGAATCACTGGCTGTCTCCTGCATGCCCCCCCAACGGGGATGGAGCCCACAACCTAGGCATGTACCCTGACCGGGAATTGAACCCCATGACCTCTTGGTTCCTGGGTCCACACTCAACTAACTACTGGGCCACACCGGCTGGGCTTGTTCTGTATTTGTTATCAATGTGTTGAATGTGCATAGTTTAAAGACTCAGTAGCTCTATAAGACTTGTTTTGAAAGGCAAGAGTTCTCCCACTTCATCCCCCACTTTCCCTCCCTAGGTGTGAACACTTTAATTTCTTACAGCTAATTCTTTTTTTGCATTTATCTCTGTTTTTGTAGGGGAAGAAAATTATTTTTTTCCTACTACCTTTCTGAGTTCTCCAGCTGGTGCCCTGTAAACTGGACAGACAAAAGATGGATTAACATACAAATTTTTAAAAAATATATATTTTATTGATTTTACAGAGAAGAAGGGAGAGGGATAGGGAGTTAGAAACATCAATGAGAGAGAAACATCGATCAGCTGCCTCCTGCACTCCCCCTACTGGGGATGTGTCTGCAACCAAGGTACATGCCCTTGACCAGAATCGAACCTGGGACCCTTGAGTCCGCAGGCCGACGCTCTATCCACTGAGCCAAACCAGTTAGCTTAACATACACATTTAATGAAACTTTTATTTGACATGGGAACCTTTGTAAGGAAATGAAGATCTGAAGAAGCGGTAAAGGCTGAGCATTTTTATGCTAGGTTCTATGAAGAGTGAAAGGGGATGTAAAATTGTGATAGGACAAGAGAGTATGAGTGAGGAATAGTGAATTGGGGAACATAGCAAGGCCAGTTCCTTTTCATTTTTCTGTGTCCCTCCATCTTCAGATATAAGGATGCTCCTTTCTTGTGAGTATAGGTAGCGCACTTCTCACTTGAGGGTCTTAGGACCTGCTTCAGGGGAGAAGGAAGGGTCAAAGTCCTTCCTTTCTCAAATTTCTTCAGCTTAAAATATTCAATATGCCAAGGCATCATACTTTGGGGTAGCAAGTTCTGAACACTGTCATTTTTTTAGCAGCATTTTTGTATTCTGATTTCTTGATTTCTCAGCTTCAGGGCTTATATTTTGATTTCCCATTATGGCAGGTGAGAATTTAGGCTTTTCCCCACATCCCCAAGTACCCTTTTTGTTCTACTATCCTAGTATAGGTGTTTATAACTTGGCTTAAATCAGTATTCAGTGTTTACACAGTTAAGACTGAAAGTGCTATTCATTGTTAAACCATGTAGTAATCTGTGAACACTTTTCTATACAACTCTTGTTTTTTCCTGAAATTTACATATATATTTTTGTTGTTGTTTAACTTCTCACTAATTCAGCAGATCCTTGAATAATGTCATTTCCTTCAACTTCATTTCATTCAACATCATTTCGTTATAATGTTGATGAGGGCGGAAAATCAGTTCCCGGCTGGGACTACTATCCATGTGGAGTTTACACGGTCTCTCCATGTCTGCATAGGTTTTTTCCAGGTACTCTGGTTTCCTCTCACATTCCGAAGATGTACACATGAGGTGAACTGGAGTGTCTAAATTGTCACAGTATGAGTCAGTGTGGGTGAGTGTGAGTATGTCCTGTGATGGAAGGGCATTCCGTCCAGGGTAGAGTCCCCACCTTGGGCCTTGAGCTGCCAGATGGGCTCCTGCCACCCATGACCCTTACTTGTTTTTATTAATCTCTCTTAAAATATATGATAGCTCATATTTATTGTAATGTTTAGTATTAGAAGTGTTGTGGATCCTTTTTTTTTTTTTTTAGTGTGTGTTTATTGATTTTGAGAGAGAGAGAGGAAAGAAGGGAGAGGGAGAGGGATAGAGAGACAGAAATACAATGAGAGAGAAGTATCTACTGGCGCCTCCTGCAATTTAACTCTTTTTTTATATCATTTAGCCCAGGGGTGGGGAAGAAAGGGCCTGAGTATGAAGCCCGAAAAATCACTCGGTCTGGCACTGCCAGGGCATTATGGGTGAGTTAATTAAATGTTTGACCAAATATACCAGTAGCAGGCTAATTTTTAAGTTGATAATTTTGTATGGTCCGTGAATGATACTATAAATATCCAAATGGCCCTTGGCAGAAAAAAGGTTCCCCACTCCTGATTTAGCTTATGGTAAATTGGTTTCCTTATACATTGTTTAGCAATTTTCAAGAAGCTATTTACGATGTTAAGATTGGACTTGCTATATAGTTCAAATTGTAACTTGTTCAAATTTCCTTTCAGGAAGTTCTGACACTTCAGGCCTTCTATTAGCTCCTTATATTCCTGAAGATGTGCTCCCATCTTGACTGGTTGCCCACTGTTTTTATCCACAACACTTATCCTGGAACTGCCCTTCACCAGCATCTTGGGGAAATTCTTTGCCTCTTTGTGTTGGATTTCTTGTTTTCTAGATCTTATATTTTCCTGTTTCTCGGTTTACCCTTTTATTTTGGCAGAATATATTCTCTAGTGGGTGGCTGAGAAAGTTCATGGGAGTTAAACTTTTAGACCTCGAATGGATGAAAATTCCATATTCTGTGCTTACTGTTAATTGATTGATTGGTTGGTATAGAAATCTAGCTTGAAATTTTTCCATTGAAATTTTAAAGGCATGGCTTCATTGTTTTCTAGTTTTCCTCTGTGCTTATTTCATTGCTCTTGAAGCCCAAAGCCATTAGGTTCCTGATTATTTATGTGATCAATTTTTGTCTTTGTTTCTTGGATATTTGAAATTTACAACAATACGCCTTAATGTGAGTTTGGTTCCATTCATTGTACTGAGTACTTGAACCCTTTTACTCTGGGAACTGTTTTGTTGATGATTTTCTCTGCTCCTTTTTCTTTTTCCCCCCCTCTTAATTTTCTCTTGAACTTCGTGGACTGATCTTCCAATGTTCTTACGTTATTCTGTTGAATGTTTAATTTCTGCTTTACATTTTAAAAAATAGTTTATTGGCTTCTTTTCTTTTCTTCCCTTCCCTTCCCTTCCCTTCCCTTCCCTTCCCTTCCCTTCCCTTCCCTTCCAACTGAGCCACACTGGCCAGGGCTCTACTTTACATTTTTAATTACCAGGAAAGCATGCCTGTGCTCATTTTTACTTTCTGATTCTCTTTCTAATATATATATTTATTTAGCATAGTGTTCTTGCTTCATGTTTGTAGTATTTTATATTTCTGAAAATATTAATGTGTGTTTTTCCCCAGAGTTTTTCTGCCTGCATAGTCTTTATCAGGACTAGTTACATAATTTTCAGGGCCTAGTACAGAGTGAGAATGGGGGGCTCCCATTTCCACATTTATAAGAGAATTCCAACACTGCAGCAGCAGAGTATTAACTCTAACATGGAGCTCTCTTAAGTGCACGGTACTACATGACTGCCCAGGTCAGTTTATGAAGCTAACCCTATTCTCTCTTCCCACTTGCTTTTTCTGTTTTTATCACTGTCTTGTATACTAAAAATGTCTAACAATTCTTGGCCATTTGCTAATATTTAAAAGTGAGATCCCAAAATGCTGATTGGAAACTCTGAAAATGCAAGTAGGGCTTATCAAGTGTGAGCTACATTTATCAAGTGTAAGATGACCTGGCTGGACAAATTTATTAGGGAATTTGTCAGTATTTTTATCTTTTTCCTCAGACTAGTCACTGGTCAGGTTCCCCAGAGAAGTTTCTTCTAATCTCCTCTGCTTGGAAGTGAAGCCTTTTGGGAAGAGTATTGATAGAAGAGGCTGGGGTCAGGTGGCTTGTACTGATACATCAGAGCCAATTGTTAAATTATCAGGAACTTTGTGAGCCACTTGCTAAATTCAATAACTATTAAAGTTATACAAACGTATAATTAAATGTTATATTAAAAATCAAGGTGTAATAAATACTAATAACTTACCACTTCCTAGTTATTTTATTTTGGATGATCTTGAGATTATTTACATCTCTATGGAGGAAATACTACATAGTAATAGGCTACTGTGCATTTTTTCTGAACTCTGCATTCAGTGACATCATTTGGTAGCTTGAAACAGCCACGGAAAGAGTATTTATACCACAGGAATCAGCAAATATTACAAATAACTACCCTTGTCTGTCCCTCTGGAAGTTAAACATTTATTTATCAGCGTACCGTGGACTGGGATCTAGTACCATGCTTTTTTAAATGTAATTAATTTATTTTTAATTAAATGTATCGGGGTGATGTCGGTTAATAAAATTCTATAGGTTTCAGGTATACAGTTCTGTAATACATCATCTGTACATTGTATTATGTATTTACCACCCCAAGTCAAGTCTTCAATCACCATTTATCCCCCGCTTTATCCTCTTTTGCCTTCACCTTACCTGGTGGTGGTCTCTAGTCTAGATAATCCTCTGTTTTAACCCTCCTTAGATTACCTTCAGCCTTTGCAAGGATGAGGGAAGGGCATTTGTCTGCCTGCCAGAGAGAGAGAGAAGGGGGGGTGGGGATCTGGGAATTGAATTTCAGAAAGATTGTTAATCTTTTCCATTTTATCCCTGCTGAATCATTTGGGGGAGTAGTGTTCCCTGATGCTTACCTTAGGATTCAGTTTTTGGGGTATTTGAGTCCTTTACCTCTTGTCCATTTATTTTCTAGCTTTTGAAAATTTGTACCTGTAACCTTAATTTCTCTTCATCCTTGTGAGTTTGTATCTTTAAAAGAAAATCCCTTGGTGTTTAAGTCTACCATCCTTACTTAGAAGTCTAGAATATAATTCTTGAAAAAAATAGGTAAATAGCCTCAACAACTTAAGGGTGTTTTTTTTTTTAAATATGTATTTTATTGATTTTTTTTTTACAGAGAGGAAGGGAGAGGGATAGAGAGTTAGAAACATCAATGAGAGAGAAACATCAAGCAGCTGCTTCCTGCACACCTCCTACTGGGGATGTGCTCTCAGCCAAGGTACATGCCCTTGACCGGAATCGAACCTGGGACCTTTCAGTCCGCAGGCCGATGCTCTATCCACTGAGCCAAACGAGTTAGGGCAAGGGTGTTCTAAATAGGCTTAGCCAATCCCCTGTTGGTTTACAAGTCATATATAAGTGCAGTCAGGAAAAAATTCTGATTCTAGTATATTCATTTCATAAAGGAGTAACCCTTTACATAAGCAGGTATTGAACACATGACCCACTGTAGTTTTACATATGGATGTGTGGGGACATGAGGAAACACATAAAACAGTTTTAGGTCACATAGTTTGGTCTTTGGGACAATTGGAACAATAGTAGCTACTTGTCCCAGATCTATAGCAATTCCAGTTGTCCATCAGTGGCTTGATCTGGTGACCTGTTCACCTTATCCTCTCTGAAGCAGGCACTAGTGAGTCTTCTAATCTTGTGACTTTGTCTCTGCTCTTAACCTCTTCTGCTCAAATTCAGTGGCCCACCTCCGTTAGATTGGGTTGTTTAGACTCCTATTACTCTTAATTTCACAACAGGCCACCTCATAGTCCACTACGTTCTCCTTTGAGAATTGATGGTTACCTTCTGATTAAGGCAGAGTAGAAAGGTCATAGGATACCAGGGTGGCAACTTAAGTAGAAGAAATTGTCATCTCAGAGGGGGATGTGGGCCCTTCAGACACTTAAGAAACTCCTGGATTCCTCTATTGAGGAATGCATATATTTTACATACATTTTTATAAAAGATTTTTGTAGTTCAAGACAATGAAATAGAAATAGATATTTGATCAAGTTCTATTTGACACTGTACATGTGAAATAGATTAGATGACCAGTTGAACCTTCTTGTTCAGAGTTGTGACAATGGTAATTATTTCTAAAGATCTAGTGTACAGGAATATTTAATTACTAAATTAAACATTTCTACAAAAAGGGCTTCTGGCAACTCCTGCTTATTGCTCCTCTTTAACAGTCTCTCCTTCCCTCACCAGCTTTTGTGTTTCAAATAAAGGTGTCATTCCCCCCACCACATAAGCACATACCCACACACACATTTTATAGGATGAAATCCAGATTAGACTCTTTGTATGTGCTAATGGCTGTTTGTTATTGTTCTTTTGTTTTTTTAATCCTTTGTAATTTCTACTCATCTCTTGCCTGGGAAGAAATGCTTCTCTTTTTCAGGATATATGGGGGGTAGTTAGGCCAGGTTTTTTCCATATTGCTATATGCTCAGGAGCAATATTGTGTAGAGAGTCTGGAAAGATTTTTTTTCTGGGTTTTGAACTTTATTCATATAAAATTCATATAAAAAATCTTTCAAGCCCTAACCGGTTTGGCTCAGTGGACAGAGCGTTGGCCTGTGGACTGAAAGGTCCCAGGTTCGATTCTGGTCAAGGGCATGTACCTTGGTTGCAGGCATATCCCCAGTAGGAGGTGTGCAGGAAGCAGCTGATCGATGTTTCTCTCTCATTGATGTTTCTAACTCTCCATCCCTCTCCCTTTCTCTCTGTAAAAAATCAATAAAATTTATTTAGCCCTAGCTGGTTTGGCTCAGTGGAAAGAGCGTCGGCCTGTGGACTGAAGGGTCCCAGGTTCAATTCTGGTCAAGGGCATGTACCTTGGTTGCAGGCATATCCCCAGTAGGGGGTGTGCAGGAGGCAGCTTATTGATGTTTCTCTCTCATCGATGTCTCTAACTCTCTATCCCTCTCTCCCTTCCTCTCTGTAAAAAAAAAAAAATCAATAAAATATATTTTTAAAAAATTTATTTAAAAAAATCTTTCAAGTACAACTATTAAATCATCTTGCATCACATATTTAACAAGTCACCTTACGTTTTTTTAAAATTCAAAATTGGGACTATCTGGATCCTGTCACTGTCATGATTGCCATAATCTCTTCCTCAGAAACTGACCTGCACTTACCTTGGCACTACCCACACTGCATTTGAAATGGGAACTCTATAAATGAGGGGCCTTGCTGGCATGGTTTGTGGAGAATTATGGTAGGGTTAAAAAAAAGCCCACCCTGGCAGGTGACTGTCAAAGAGATAGTGAATACCTGCTAGGTTGACCAGCAACCTCAGAGGAGCTCCTTTTCTCAGTCCTGGATGCTAAAGCAGTTAGCCCTAAGGTAGTATATAGCCCTAAGGAGCTGCTGCCATGCCTCTCACATTTCTGAAATGCCCTAAACTAAATGATAGGGTGAATTTTTTCTTAACTTATCGGCAGTTTCTTTTTTCTATCAAGGCAGTTAGGGGGCTTTTATTTTAAAAAAATAGTTTTAAGGTAAAGAAAGTTAAAATTGTATGTACAGTCATGTTCTTTATTACAACTTTTGTTAAAACTGGCTTACTGTTGAAATAGCAGATGGCTGTGATAAAATGGGAACGTGTGAACTGTGAAAAAGAAACCAGTGCAGATGAAATCATAATTTTAAATATCTCTAATTGATTCACTAAAATATTTTTCCTTTGGGTTAACTGTTAATACTGTGTCTTTTTATTCAGCTTTGACAAAACCAAAGAATAAAAAAATGAACCAGAGCAAATGACCAAGGTGGCTTTGAAATTTACTCATTCAGAGGTTTTTGAGAAATGGATTTTTCAAAGTCAAAGAATCTTGAAAATAAGACTAACTTAAAAGAGCAAGGCTGATAAGGGTTTTTGCTGTTTCTATTCACTGAACTGACAAAAATGGATGTTAACTCTCAAAAATACCTGGTCCTCTTGTAATATAAAGATTATCAGAAGGATACTATCCACAGATGCCTTAAAACTGCAAGGGCTTTAAACATACATCCCCTCATACCCACTCCCTTAAAGAAAAAAAGAATAGGTGTCTTTCCTTATATCCCTTGCACCATTGCCCAAAGTAGGTATATGTGACCTTTTGCCGAGACAACTTGGAGCATGTCTAACAGATCCCAGTGCTTAGCTCAGTGCCAGGCCCCAGTAGGCATTCAGGATTTGTTAAATGGAGAAATGGATCAATACCTGTTTCCAAACTGGTGCCTCTCAAGTCCATTCTCTGTAAAGGTGCTCCAGGGATCTGTCAAAAATACTGACCTAACCATACTACTTCCCTTTTAAAAATCCTTTAATGGCCCTCAGCTACTTAAAGTTCTGCCTCTCAGACATTTTTCTTCTAAAATAGTTTTTTATATTATAAAATTAAATATACTGTGGTCAGAAATTCAAACAACATTGAAAATAGAGCCCTAACTGGTTTGGCTCAGTGGATAGAGCATCGGCCTGCGGACTCAAGGGTCCCAGGTTCGATTCCGGTCAAGGGCATGTACCTTGGTTGTGGGCACATACCCAGTAGGGAGTGTGCAGGAGGCAGCTGATTGATGTTTCTCTCTCATTGATGTTTCTAACTCTCTATCCCTCTCCCTTCCTCTCTGTAAAAAATCAATAAAATATATTTAAAAAAAGAAAAGAAAATAGATGCCAAAAATATATATGCTCCTAACTCTCCTTCCCAAATATTTAGTTGGCTGGGCATGTACTGTATTGACTAGCCTCTCCCATTTACCTTTTAATTTTGATATAAATCACATCCTATATAATAAAAGGCTAATGTGCAAATCCACCAAACGGCAGAACTACTGGTCGCTATGACGTGCACAGACCACCATGGGGCAGACGCTGAACGCAGGAGCTGCCCCCTGGTGGTCAGTGCCCTTCCACAGGGGGAGTGATGCTCAGCCAGAAGCTGGGCTCACTGCTGGTGAGTGCAACAGTGGTGGCAGGGGCCTCTCCTGCCTCAGTGGCAATTGGACATCCCCCGAGGGCTCCTGGACTGCGAGAGGGTGCAGGCCAGGCTGAGGGACTCTCCCCCCTCTTCCCCCAGAGCTTGAATTTCGTGTACCAGGCCTCTAGTACCATAATATTCACCTTTTAAAAGTATACTGTTTACTGGTGTTTAAAAGTTGTGCGACCATCACCCATAATTCTAGGACATTTTATCACCCCAAAAAGAAACTCCATACCCATTAGCAGTCACTCCTTTCTCTCCCCACTCGTCCTGTCCTGATACCAGTCCCAGCCTACAACCCCATGTCTACCCCTCCCCATCCACACACACATTGGCCCTAGGCAACCACAAATCCACTTTCCGTCACTATAGGTTTGCCTGTTCTGAACGTTTTCCTACAGATGTAATCATAACAGTATGTGGTCTTTTGTGTCTAGATTTTTTTTTCATTTAGGATGATGATTTCAAGGATCAATCCATATTGTATTGTGTATCCATACTTCATTTCTTTTTATGGCTACATAATAACTCATTGTATGTACATACCACAATTTATTTATCCATTCATCCACTGGTGAATAACTGGATTGTTTTCACCTTTGGCTATTTTAAATAGTACTGTTATAAATTTTTGTGTACAAAAATTTGAATAGCTGTTTCAGTTCTTTTGGGTGTATACATTGGAGAAGAACTGCTGGGTCATATGTTAATTCTGTTTAATGGTTTTTGTTTTTATCTTTAATTTTCATCTTTTGTCTGGTAAATTTTTCTATTATATCAAATGATTTTTGATTGTTTAACTTGAAAACCCCAGATAACATGTAGTTTGCAAATGAAGACAGATTTTTGTTTCGTCCCTTTGAATATGTTAATCTTTTTGGAATACAGTGGGGCCTTGACTTACGAGTTTAATTCGTTCCCAGACCGAGCTCGTTAAAGAGCTCGTTAACTCAAATTACTCTGTCAACTAAATGCAAAAAATCTGCGGAGAGACACAGCTGGTATCTCAAAAAACTCGTTAGTCGGGACACTTGTAAGTCAAGGCCCCACTGTATGATCGCTGGCATCTTATTCTTGGCTCTAATTTGGGAATGTCTTTAATAGTTTGCAAGGATTTTTTTTTTAAAAAAATCAAGAGTACATGCTAAATATTATTTCTTTCTAAAAATCTGAGATATGCATCTTTTCTTTAAATTGTTAATATTTCAGGAGTATTGGGTTTGCACTACTGTTTGTCTTATTTTTTTCCTGGTTACTTTAGTGGATTTTCTTCCCATCCAGACTGTTGGTCACACATACACAAAA
The DNA here is from genome assembly GCF_028538775.1 of Myotis yumanensis. NCBI lineage: Eukaryota > Metazoa > Chordata > Mammalia > Chiroptera > Vespertilionidae > Myotis > Myotis yumanensis. Next base: position 44,482,657 of record NW_027223752.1, on the reverse strand, counting down.
TCTGAAAACCAATCTAAAAACCGACGTTCTACACCTGTAATGCTGAGTTCAGTGATGGTGTAGAGCTGTACATGGTAGAATATAGCCCAGCATGTTTATTTACTTCAGTCTTCTCGTTCGCTTCTTTTTCCCCTGTAAGCTCAACAATTTAAACTCTTGCTATTCAGATTCAAGAAACACACTCCTTTACATGTTTATAAATATGGTCCACAATTGGTGCAGCACCTCCCATCTTATCCCTGATAAAAATCAAAGCTTCTGTGAAGTAGCAAATTATCTTTGTTCATAGAGTGCTCATCACCATAGTAACAAGGAGCCAACTCATAGCCTTGAAGTGGGGCAAAATGCTCGTCTATTGCTTTTCTAAAGGACCTAACACAATCCAAATACCCTTTTATAGATTGGACAAGCATGCCTGCAAAAGGTGTGTCTTAACATCCTCAGCATGCACAAGATAAAGCTGAGATGGTTTGTAGAGGAAGTACTATTCCCTGAGTTGAGGTTTCATCACAGAGACTCCAAAACATATTCAGATGTTTTTAATTTCTACCTGAGGATAATCCAGTAGCTTCCAATTAAGGCTCATTTAACAGTCCCCTTCCCCCCAAATCCACATTGAAGACAACTGGTCTGGTGTATCTCTTTATTTAAACCTTTTATAACTTAAAATGTGTTTTGTTTTAAATTTTTAGTATGTCAGAAAATGTCAGCGTTTGAAGCAATGGCTACAATCACTGCTGTGATCTTGAGCAAATTTCAATTTCTGGGCTTTTATCTCCTTTTCAGCACAATGGTTACAGGTTGTGAGGTACAAACGACATTGAGGGATATGAGGTTTATGGTGACATGAGGACCACAAGGGGATAAGTATGCAGACTGGGGAGAAATGAGCAGCAGCTGGTACAAAGGCCCAAGATGCCAATGAGCTTAGGAACAGAAAGAGGGCCAAATGAGATGTTTATAAATACTTTGTAGATATGAAACATTCCTTTATAGCTCAGGTGCTGTTAGGGTTAGGGAAGATGTGTTTGTTTTTTTCCACTGAGCTGTGGTTCATTAGCTACAAGGCCACCCTCCATAGGGAGTCGGATCCTGCTTTGAGGATGAAAAGGAAGAGTAGGACCCACGACTCACAAATTCCAGCAGTTTGTGCGTTATGATTACTGTTCCTTCATTTGTACTAATGGTCTTTTTCTATAAGATTGGCATAGGAAAGAGAGGAATAGACTTAATGACTAGAAATTTTGGGTGAGGGAGTTTTATATCATTTCTAGCTCTTACCATGTTTGGCTTTGCTGTTTGCTATGTACAGTTTTGCCATCTATACATCTAACACTGAAACCTGATCTTAGGTATCAGGTTTTCTTTTGTGTTTTAGTTTGTTAACAATTGAAGTATTTAAGGGTTCTGGGTGTGAACTCTGCATGCATTATAATTAATTTAGAGCCAGGGAAGTTAGGATTTTCTGCTGAAATAATTAATGAAGCATTGTCACTTCAAAAGAAAATTTTATATATGTAGAAAATTTACAGGAATAACCAAAACTTGATAATAAGACATAGTTTGTTTCTATACCCTTAAAGATGGAAGTATTTTTAAACTTCTTGGTGTGTTCCTCCTTTCTAGTTTGGGTGTGTAGGAATCTGTTTATCAGAAATTTTGGTAGTGCTGACTTTTTTTTTTTTTTATCTTTGTAAACATGACCCTAGACAGCTGTGTTTAATACAGTAAAGAGCCATGGGGAGACTTTATACTGTTTCTTGTTAGGACTTAGTATCTGTGTATTTTAGTATTTAAAGGATGTGGTTTGGGACTTTGAAAATGAGAGAGAGGTTGCCTAACTCATAGCTGAATGCTGCATATGTAGACTGATTTGTCCTGGATGTTATTAAGCCACATGAACGTCGTTTTTACTCTAGTTAAACTGACTAGAGTAAAAACAGTATTAAGTTAAATAACTTTGTTACGGAAGTGTTTGTTTGCACCTGGCTAGTGAATAGGATTTTCCTTAAAATCTGATATTGCATAGGATTGACTTAGGTAACAAATTCAGGGGGAGCGGGGAGCCATTACGCAAGCCAAAAACTACCTTTTACTTCGCAGAAAAGTAAACAAGATTAAAGGTGACCACAGTGTCCTCTGTGTCTTCACCTTCTCCACCTCCCATCTCTGAGAGAGCAGGGTGCTAAGACCAGGAAACCTTGGGTGGGTGGAGTTGCTTAATTGCATTAACTTCCTAGGTTGCCCAAGTATTGATTAGTCAGACACTCACAATGTTTCACTCAAGATGATTCTTGCTGATTGGCTGGTTTCTTTTAAGTCCTTAGGTTTGACATTGATTTCACTCTAATGAATGTTTGCCATGTATAAGGCACTGTGCTGTGTACTCTCTGAGAGGTACAAAACGAATTATGATTACTCATACCTTTCAGGAGTTTACAGTGTAGTAGGGGAGGGGAAGACAAGATAGACCATGGTAAGTAGTGTTGAATGAGAGGCAGAGTTTTGGGACTCCAAAAGAGGCGTGTAAAATCCCTTCTGTATTATTTTTTATTTCTTTCTTTTTTATTTTATTTTATTAAATCTTTATTGCTCAGATTACATTTGTTCCTCCCCCCCCCCCATAACTCCCTCCTCCCAGTTCCCGCCCCACCCTCCGCCCTTACTCCCCACCCACTGTCCTCATCCATAGGTGCATGATTTTTGTCCAGTCTCTTCCCGCATCTCCCATTCCCCTTCCCCCCCAAGAATAGTCAGTCCATTCCCTTTCTATGTCCCTGATTCATTGTAATCAACAGGTAATTCTGTAGATCAGATTATTTATTCACTTGATTCTTAGATTCACTTGTTGATAGATGCATGTTTGTTGTTCACAATTTGTATCTTTACCTTTTTCTTCTTCCTCTTCTTAAAGGATACCTTTCAGCATTTCGTATAATACTGGTTTAGTGGTGATGAACTCCTTTAGCTTTTCCTTATCTGTGAAGTTCTTTATCTGACCTTCAATTCTGAATGATAGCTTTGCTGGATAAAGTAATCTTGGTTGTAGGTTCTTGGTATTCAGCACTTTGAATATTTCTTGCCATTCCCTTCTGGCCTGCAAAGTTTCTGTTGAGAAATCAGCTGACAGTCGTATGGGTATTCCCTTGTAGGTAATTGAGTCTCTTTCTCTTGCTGCTTTTAAGATTCTCTCTTTGTCGCCGAAACCGGTTTGGCTCAGTGGATAGAGCGTCGGCCTGTGGACTCAAAGGTCCCAGGTTTGATTCCGGTCAAGGGCATGTACCTGGGTTGCGGGCACATCCCCAGTAGGAGATGTGCAGGAGGCGGCTGATCGATGTTTCTCTCTCATCGATGTTTCTGACTCTGTATCTCTCTACCTTCCTCTCTGTAAAAACAATCAATAATAAAAAAAAAATCTACCTATAAAAAAAAAAAAAGATTCTCTCTTTGTCTTTTGCTCTTGGCATTTTAATTATGATGTGTCTTGGTGTGGTCCTCTTTGGATTCCTTTTGTTTGGGGTTCTCTGCGCTTCTTGGACCTGTAAGTCCATTTCTTTCACCAGGTGGGGGAAGTTTTCTGCCATTATTTCTTCAAATAGGTTTTCAATATCTTGCTGTCTCTCATCTTCTGGCACCCCTATAATTCTGATATTAGTGCGTTTGAAGCTGTCCCAGAGGCTCCTTACACTATCTTCGTATTTTTGGATTCTTTTTTCATTTTGCTTTTCTGGTTGGGTGTTTTTTGCCTTTCGCATTTCAAATCTTTGGCTTGATTCTTGCGCTCCTCTGGTCTGCTATTGGGTGTAATATTCTTTATTTCAGTCCGTGTATGCTTAGTTTCTAGTTGTTTCTTTATCATAGCATCGAGGGTCTCATTATTTTTTGTGAGGCTCTCCACAAGTTTATTGCAAGCCCTCAAAATTGCGTTTTTTAGCTCTATATCCTCCGTTTTTGTCATGTTTTTTTGTCTCCGCATTTTTTATGCTTTCTTGGTACACCCCCTTGTGGTCTTTGTGCACAGTCTTGTTCTAGTTGAGCCTTGATTGTTGTAGTTAATACTAGAGGGATTTGACCACCAGGCCGACTGGCTGTGAGAATCAGCTTTGTGGGAAAACTTCTGTCCTCTGGAGAGGTGCTAATCTAGCCTTTGCCTGAGGCTATCCGGCAAATGGCTCTGCGCAGGGCTTGGGCGGGGCGGGTCGCACAGGATCAACAGGGCGGGCGGAGGGAGCAGTTATGGCTGCTCTCAGTCCCGTTCCCAGAGGCTCTGCTTCTCAGAACCCCGGCAACCACGGCAAACCTCGGAGAGAAAGCTGCCCTCACGTTCCAACTGATGCTAGACAATCCCGCTTCTCCCATTTGAGTCTGAGTCCCTAGAGACTCGCCCGGGTCTGGAGCTCAGAGTCTGAGACTCCCTCCTGATTGAAAACGACAACCACGTGCTCAGCCACCAGCCTGCTTTGCGCGCGCACCTCCGCACCTTTAAATTTTCCACACTGCGCCTCCTCTGAGCCTCGGTATGCTGTTGTCTTTCCTTCTAGTTGAAGAGTCTCTCCTCAGCCAGCCTTCCTGTGGTTCTGGGTGATGTCTGTTCCGTCTTTTAGTTGTATTTTTGAAGTGGTTTTTTCGGCAGCAGTCTCCGGTGTTTACCTATGCCGCCATCTTGGTGGTCTCCCTCCCTTCTGTATTATTGATGGGTGGGTGGGGATGGGGCAGTGGATGAGACCTGGGCAGGGAGGGGCCCAGCTGGGAAAACAGTTTCATAGTCCCAGTGGGTAAAGAATGATAGAGGTGTTAATGGTAGGGGGAAAGGGCCAAATAGCCATTGTGAAGGTGAAAGGAAAAATAGGAGAAACTAAGGAAACTCTTAATGAAAAGGTCTTGAGATTTCCCCCAAATTGTGTGCAAAATTGTTTATGTGTGTACTCTGGCATTTTTCTGGAGCAGAGAACTCAGACCTTTTCTCAATTTCTGAAAAGGGTCCAGGGCCCCCAAAAAGGTTGAAAACCGTTGTGCTCAGTCAGCAATTTTCAACGACTGTGCTGCAAGAATTTTTGAAACATGCAATACCTGACTATTTAGTCAGGGGCACTGACCTCTTTTCCCTTAGATTTTCAAGTAAAAAACCGACACAACAATGGTTGTCTGGTGTATGAATCAAAATTATACCGATTTCTTTTGTCAGATCAGAAAAAAAAATACACACACACACACACACACACACACACGTGCGTGTGCACGCCAGATTATTATGACCACTGATGTTTGTAGGCAAATTAGCTATAATTTCGCGCTGAAGTTGCTAGAGGGCTAGACCATTATAAATAGGAAAGCAGGTTGTTTACCACAACAGTAGAAGTGAATTTTTTCTGAAGATATGGGTAAACAATGTGATTTAACAGCCTTTGAACATGGGATATATTTGAACGTGAGTGGCCAGATTATTATGACCATCTAACGTTTGTAGGCAAATTAGCTGTACACTGCATCATACGGGATATGGAAGCTGAAGGCCTGTTCGAACACCTTTGCTGTCTGCAGTTACCAAGATAAAACGTCTCCAATTCGCACAGGAACACAAAGATTGGATAAGTCGAGCATTGGAAAAAAGTCATCTGGTCCGATGAATCACGTTTCCAGTTGCATCATGCAGATGGCAGAGTGAGAATTTGGTGGAAACAGCATGAAAGCATGCACCCCACATGCATGAGTACAACCCTTCAAGCTGGTGGGGGCAGTGTTATGGTTTGGGGCATGTTTTCCTGGCATGATTTGGGCCCTTCAATTCGTGTGGAACGACGTCTCAATAGCACCACATACCTAAGTATCATTGCTGATCAAGTTCATCCTATCATGTTGATGGCGTATCCCAATGGAGATGGCTTCTTCCAACAAGACATTGCGCCATGCCACGGTGCTCGTATTGTGCAGGAGTGGTTTCAAGAACATGAGGGAGACTTTTCCTTGCTTAGGTGGCCCCCACAATCACCAGATCTCAATCCAATTGAGCATTTGTGGGACGAAGTTAAAAGAGCCATCAGGCAGCTGGTTCCACAACCATCAAATCTCATAGAACTGGACAGTGCTATGCATCAGGCATGGTGTCAGATTCCTCGCATCACCTTTCAACATCTCGTGGAGTCAATGCCAAGAAGAATCGCTGCAGTATTGAAGGCAAAAGGTGGCCCAACGAAGTACTGATGGGGTGGTCATAATAATCTGGCTACTCAATGTATATGTATATATATCCCACGTTCAAAGGCTGTTAAATCACATTGTTTACCCATATCTTCAGAAAAAAATCACTTCCGTTGTGGTAAACAACCTGCTTCCCTATTTATAATGGTCTGGCCCTCTTGCAACTTGAGCACGAAATTATAGCTAATTTGCCTACAAACATCAGGTGGCCATAATAATCTGGCCACTCAGTGAGTGCGTGCGTGCGTGTATTATTGTTGTGCAACAGAATTTTAGTACTATTAGTTTTTGTGTGCCATGAGATGAAAAAGGTTGAAAATTAGCTGTGCTAAGTTAACAACCTTTGATGACTGAGATGTTGATTTTTGAGGCTTTGTAGAGAAATAAGGAAGTGATGTGGTAGAACAGATTTTTCCTTGCGGGAGGTAGGGTGGGATTTGGGGAACTGAGCTTATGCAGTGTTCTCCAGAGGGCACCAGGTTGCCTCACCAGCCTGGGTTTCTCACCCATCAAATTAGGTAGATCCATTAGAGACTGCATGACAATGAAGGACAGGTGTTTTTTTCAGTCAAAGGAGTTCCTTGGCATTTCCCCCTTTATTTGGAGGCCAGATTGATGAAGATGTAGAGGACTAGAATGCTGTTGTAGAATAGTTCCTGGCATTTACTTTTCATGAGCTCCTCTTATATGTAAAGTGTTCTGTGCTTGATCTTGTGTGGGAATCTATAAAATATCAGACAGGGACCCCTACCCTTCATGAGTTGATGGTATTGTAATGCTTTTCTTTGGACTTTTTGTTCACCTTGGATCTACGTATGCTTAGTTATCTTTGGGTCTTTACTTACTGGGCAAAGAGAAACATTTCTGCTAAAATGAACTTCAAGTGACTTTGATTTGTGACTTATTTTTCCTTTTGAAGAATGGATTAACTACTGGGATTTGAGGGTTTAGAAAATACAGTCATAAATATATTGTACTTATAATTAGGAACCTCTGTACCACTGATTTGTTGACCTTTGGTCAGGATTTGACTCTTCTGACTATTAATCATTTGTTATATAAATATGTGTGTATACATGCACACAAGGCTTTATTTAAAATACTGTAAAGCACATTTAAAAAATGATTCAGCACTTAGCGTTCTAAGATGCCACTTGTATATTCAATCACTAAATTAAAATATTCATTAAGTTGTAATTACATTTATATTTATGTTCACAAATATATTCATTAAATAAATATATTCTATGTAAGTGTATAGTAAGTATAGTTATGATTTATATATTAATTATATATTCATTAAACATATCATTCATTAAAATTATTTATTACACTTTAATTGGTCAATTTCCACATTTGTGAAATGGGAATAACAATAATTGTATTGATTTCATATATTTCTCATGAAGATAAAATTAATTAATACATATACAGTAGGTTCTTGGGTTACGTCGGAGATCCATTCCTACGGTGCAACGTAACGTGATTTTCGCCGTAAGTCGGAACCCACCTACATAAGCACCTATGTCACTCACATGGAGCACATACACAGCAGTAATGAAGTGAAACAGTAAAAAAAAATTTAAAGAAAGATAATTCCTGACCTTTACTTGTGGTAAATAAATAATAAAAAACATAAAGCACATATGTACATACGTCGAAATGACGGAACTTTTTTTTTATAAATAAATGGGAGATGGTGACATAACCACAAAATGACGTACATCAAGTCCGACATAACCCGAGGACTGTCTGTACATATATAATGAAACTCTTTAGACTAGTGTAAAGTTTAAGTGCCCAATAAATATCAATGGCTACATTATTATTAGTAGTAATATTTTAATATTAATGTTGTCATTTTTCCCTTCCCTGTGGGTGAATGAGGAGGGGAGTGGCTTGTTATAAAATGACTAGAGGCCTGGTACACGAAATTCATGCACTGGGGGCATGGTCACTCAGCCCAGATTGCAAGAGGGCAGAGGCCAGGCAGAGGGACCCCACTGGTGCATGATCGGGGCTAGAGAGGGACACAGGAGGTTGGCCAGCCAGGGAGGAACCGCCGGCAGACTCCAGGGTGTGTCTGGCCCATCTTGCTCAGTCCCGATGGGCTGGACCCCAGCAGCAAGCTAACCTATCAGTCAGACTGTCTGCCCCCTGGTGGTCAGTGCACATCATAGTAAGTGGTTGAGCAGCCTTAGCATATCATTAGCATATTATGCTTTGATTGGTTGAATGGCCGACCAGACGACTGGACACTTAGCATATTAGGCTTTTATTATATAGGATTTTATTTGCCTGTGTTTGTTTCTCTTTCATTTCTTTTTATCTTTCTTGTTGCTTTCTGATTTCCTGTCCAGTTTTCAGTAATGGGTGTGGAGTAGGACAAGAACTTACGTTAGTTGGTGCCCTGTGTCTGAACCAGGAAGGAGTGGATGCATCAGACAGCCTGTGGCTTGGTGGGCAGGGACTTAAAATGAGCCCTTCCACCTCCATCAGGAGCATGTAATGTCTGGTTGTGTTTCAGTTTTGGAATGTTAGCAGCTACTGATGATCAATGCCTAGATCTGTTAATTCACTAAAAGTTGAAAAATTGTAGTATCTATTTCTGTCATTCCGTCCCCTTATTTTTTAATCAAAACTGATCAGGAAATAAATTTTATTTAAGTCATTTAATGGCTTTAAGTTATTTTATTTTGAATTAGTATTCTTTCTCTATGGCTTTGTAGCAGTAATTAAAATATAGTACTTGATTTGGTGTTGATGTGCAATATACTATATTAAGTAGTTGGTAACTGCAGAATGACTCCAGACCATACAGTTCATCTAGTTAGGAAGTTGTCATAGAGTGCTTACTGATGGTTATTTTCCAGCTAGAAATACGAATTAGGGATAAATATACACTCTAATTAGTATGTAACGTCTTTATTTGTATAATATTATAAAGTACTGTTTTAAAGTATTACCCGCTTATGTAAATTATTTTTAAAATGAGCTATGTGTTTGGTTTTCTAAAAATCCGTTCTAGGCTTGATTTGGAATTGGGAGTAATAAAGTCTAAAATATGTCTCTTTAGTATAGTTAGCTTTGGTGTTACTTATAGAAGACCTGAGTTTCAAAATTGTACAGTTTTTTTTTGTAAAATTATAGAAGAGGCTTGGAAGATAATTTGATTTTTTTTTCAGTTTTCTAATTTACAGTATGTCCTATTGCATAACTTCTGCCTTTACATTTGAGTATTATCCAAAGGGTCTGGTGCCCACTCTGTCTTTGAGGACCTTCCAAATAATATTTTTATTTTTGGAAATAATTTATTTGTTTGGGGGGAAAAAAAAAAACCATTCACCTCGTAGATATTTCATTTAAAGCAAGCAGCTGAAGCTGGAGCACTATAAAGTGTTCTAAAGCCTAGGATTTGACCAGCTTAGGTGAGCTCAATAAGAATGTCTGTGGTGGGGTTAATAGGGGAGGTTTTCTTCAACAGACCAGATAACTGACTTCTTTCCCTCATATTCTTACTACTCCCTTTCTTCTTTACTTTCTTCAGATCTTGTTCAAGCTCAGTGTGCTCTTTAGTCAAAGCTAATAAGTATAGTTGATTATAATCTTCAGGTACATCTGCAGTGGAATAAACCTAATTTTTGCTTTTCTTTGGGGGATTTTGAGAGTCTGCCTTCCAGATGAACTTAGACCTGTGATCATTTTAAATGGACATGGAAGGGAAATTAAAGTGTTAGATCAGGAAATAAAACTCAAAAATTTCAGCATTTTGCCAAATGAGTCTTTAGCAAGTTTTGTTGTTGTTGTTTTTTTTAGCAGGTTATCTTTTAGGTAACTCTTTAGAAAATGATGGTATAATACATCTCTTAAATGAATAGCAGTTTTGTTTTCTGAGCCTTCATCTTGTTGTTAATACAAGCTGGGCATAAGAAGGTTTACAGTTGTTCATATAGAAAATAATACAATAATTAAGAAATAATAATAAGAATAAGCTCTGTTTCATGTACTCACAACTGCAAACTTACTTTTGCCCACCCTGTACTTTGTTAGATCCAACTCAAGGCTAGAGTGATCCAGTTGAGGTGCTTGTACAGTAGAAATGAATGTTACATTCTTGCCTTGTTGATTCAGATTGCTTCATGTAGAATACATCATTTACTCCAATTCAACAAACAGTTTTTTGAGTGAGACTCTGGGGCAACAGCAGTAAACCAGGCAGACAAGGGGTCCCCATCCCTGAGAGCTTACATATTGCTGAAATTATCCACAGAATTCCCGAGGTGGAATAGTGAGTGGAATTCCACATAAGGTTCTGTTTTGACCAGCTTGTCCAGAGCTGCTTTTTGAGGAAAATCAGAGACTACTCTTGAGTAGAGAGAGTAGAATATAAGCCGAGTCTTAAAATTTTACAACACAACATTATCTTTGTTGGCTTTGAGTTTGGTATGTAGAAAATAATGGTTCTTTTTTTCAGTAAATAAGAAACCTACTAGTAATTTCTACCCATTGTTGTTTTCTCTTTTTATTCTAAGTTTTGTGCTAAATTGCAGGTTTTTTCTTAGTTTAGATTTTCTGAAATAATGCTTATCTTCTTCTCTCTCTCTCTTTATTATTGGCTGGTAGGATTAAAATTTATTCTGGTATTATTTGGTTAATCATTAGTTACTTCCAGATCTTTGGGAAGTAGCTAAATGTAAAGATGGTTACTACATATTCTGTATTCTTAATTTTCATTTGTTTGTTTTTCCTTTATTTTTCAAGATAATCTCAATTTCAAGTATTTTGTTCCATTTTGTGGACACTTGTTTTTTTTTGAGTTTTCAAATCTGTTTTTATTTTACGAATGAAGAGTCACATTCTGCTTAAAAGTCCAAGAGGCATTTTTCCAAGATACTGAGTTGCTTGTCAGGTTAAAGAGACACAATGAAGGAAGACCACCCAGAGGCTCAGAGATAACTTGAAATTTCTGACACTTAGTTTTTAATTTAGATAATAAATGGTCCTTTAGGTCAGTGCCCTTTAACCTGAGTGCCTGGATTCTGATGAGCTTTAGGGAGGTGGTTTGTGAATCTCCTGCAATGATAATGCCAAACTTTGTAGATATGTAGATGCATGCCCTTTTCTCAGGAGGGCCTCATTTGTTTTCATCAGAATTCCAAAGGGCTTGGCAACTGTAAAAAAAAGGTTAATAACCAGTGTTTTATGTATAAATGGGATTTTAATGAATAGGGATAACAATTTTTCCCCTTCCAGACATATTTTGCAGAAAGTTAGGAGATTGTCCAGATGTTTATTATTATTGGAGTAGTGAGCTCTTGAATTAGTTGAAGTGTTCTCTTGAGCCAGCTTGGATTATATAGAAGTCAAATCAAAATAGCTTTAGTATTTTTTTATGTGATCTTCAAACATCACACTTTAACCTGTGAGTTCTTGTATTTACCCCATTGTTATGGGCTGAATTGTGTGCTCTTCCCTGCTTCATGTATTGAAGGCCTAACTCCTAGTACCTTGGAATGCGACTGAATTTGGACAGAGAGAGGGTGGGCCCTAATTTAATCTAACTGGTGCCCTTGGTAGAAGAGAAAATTTGAACACAAAAGATAGATACAAGAGCCATGCAAGAACAGAGGGAAAAAGTGAGGCTACAGTGAGAAGGTAGCCACATGCAAGCCCAGGAAAAAGACCTCAGAAAAAAAACAAAACTTGATGACACTTTGATCATGGACTTTTAGTCTCCAGAACTGTGAGAAGTAACTTTCCTGTTCTTCAAGCCACCCTAGCAAAGTAATACACTCAGGATAAAGTAGCAGTTGGGTGACAATAAAGAGTATAGCAAGGTAACTTAACTTTTTTTTTTTTGTCCCCCAGTACTGGGTCATATGATAAAATGTTGTGGATAGCTTTACATAATCTAGTATCTGAAAGAGATGGTTTGACTCATGAAATTTAGACCCATGAAATTAATTCCTATTCTTACTGGTCTTCTTTATTGATTTATTTGTCATTTTACAGTTTCCCATTTGCCTGTGGTTATATTTTGTCTTCTAGTCTCTAGCATTTCTCATTCTATGGGACTGATTTTTATAAATAAGTCTATTATAAATCAATAGCAGAACAGTGTCTCTGTGTATTCTCCCATGTGTGTTCTGTACAGCCATTCCAGCCCAGACTGGTTCTCTGGTACTGTGATCTGTCCTCACACCTCTTCCAGACTGTCAGTTTTTGACATTACAAGCATCCCTTGGAGATATTGTGGGTTTGGTTCCAAACAACTGCAGTAAAGCGAATATCATAATAAAGCGAGTTGTAATCAAATGGGGGAGGGGCTTGCCTTCAATTTGTAAGAAGCATAATAAAGCAAAACGCAATAAAACGAGATATGCCTGTATATTTAGTCTTTGAAGTTTCTCTTTGCCAAAAATAAATTGGAATGTTTCTAGTGATGTCTGCTTCTGTTGCTAACTTGATTCAATAAACTGGAAACTTTCAGATTTGAAAATGAATGAAAAGCTAAAGGATGAATGTATATTTGTCAAGTTCACCACAAGGGCAGGAATTCCAGTTTTGTTCATGCTGAAGCCCCAGGATCTAGCACAGTCAGTACCTGACACTCAGCAAGACATTAAATATTTGATAAACACTAATACGGTATAACTCAAGGCATCCAAAATTGAGCACGTAGCCCAAATTCTGCTTCCTGTCACATTGAGGTTCCTCAGTCTTCTTTTATGATATTAAGGATTACCTTGCTAAGAAGTACCCTCTCCCTTTTCCTCATCTGCTTCCTTCATTGCATAGTAGTTCAGAGATGGCCTTTGGCTCCTACCACATGTGCATTCAGGCGCCTTGATGTGCTTGCTGTGTGATCCTGGCAAGTTCCTCAACTTCCCTCTGCTTTGGTTTCTTCATGTACAGTTGGAGATAGAGTATGCACTTCTTAAGTTGTTTTTTGGGGGAGGATTATAAGCTTAGAACAGTGCCTGGCACATGGTAAGCATCTTAGAGCTATTAAAGCTATTATTCTAGTGTGGAAATAGCTATTCTATTCTCACTTGTTTGTATCTGGTATCTTTTATCTCTAGTTCTACATTGGTTTCTTTCCCTAGGTATAAGACAATTCTCTTTAAAGAACAAAATCTTTGCCATAAAACTGACATGATTTTCTTGGTGGTAGCCATGTAAGTTAGCACTATGCTTTTGGGAGTGCTTGGGCAAGATATATCCAGTCATAAAAATACTTAACACTATGACTCAGGAATTCCACTTCTGAGAAACTTCTAAGGATATACCCTTAAATACATAAGAGATTACATCCATGAAGATGTTACATTATAGTGTCCAGGGTTGGAGAGAATGGTTTAATAAGTTTTGGCATTTACACTTCTATGGTTGGTGGGTTTGAAAACCATGTAATAACATGTAAAATACTACTTGTTATGAAAAGTACAGCACTGTATGTACAATATGATTATAACCATGTTAAGTAAATACATACATCTAGGAATTTCCAGAGGATAAGATTTATAAGGGCTCTCTTAAACCCATGACTTCTTTTTAGATTCTAGTTTTATGCAAAACCGGTTCTAAAGGCCCAATGTTTACCCTGAATTGAGATTTCTTTATATCTTGTTATAATTATATCTTTCCTATTTGGCTTTAGAAATTCCAGATTTAGTCAAATTCTACAGAATGGGATGGCTGTGGAGTAAAAGATGGAGATACACCTTCTATGTACTCATGGAGTAGTTTTTTGTCCAATAACATGACACCTTGGGCTTCTTAATGCCTAATTAGTTTTCTGCAGTTTAGATTTTCTCACATTTATCCCTTGGATATACTACTTTTTTAACTCTAATATTCAAATTGGCTTTGGTAAGTTCTAAAAACAAGTGCCAAAGCAACAATTTTTTGGTCTTGTTTTCTGTTGACACTTTATTTCTTTTCAAGTGGTAATTCTTAAAGTGTACACCTTGACCAGCCAGTACATGAACTGCTACTTCAGTCTTGGCTCAACAGATGCTTAGAGGAGTGTGGTTGAAGGAAGATTAATTAATTACTGAACAGCTGGGTGCAGTCAGGACTGTGGTTTAGGTCTTATTTCTTTGGTAAACATCGTGAGTCCTATTTCTGAAGTAATTCTCCCACCCCATCCACCCCCACCCAGGATTGCTGACAAAAGTCTTAACTTGTCCAATCTTTTGTCTGCATTGATACTGCAAGCAAACTGTTTTGCTTGGTGCCTTCATATTTGTTAACCTGAATTTTGACTTTTTTATCTCCTTTTTTTTTTTTTTTTTTTTGATAAGCCATTTGAAATTCAGGTACGTATAATGGTGCTAATGAGCTAGGCTATACCCAGTTAGGTATTTGGCTTAAGATATAGGCACCTGCCCTGGCCAGGGTAGCTCAGTTGGTTAGAGCATCATCCCCATACACCAAGGTTGTAGGCTTGATCCCCGGTCAGGGCACATAACAAAAATCAACCAATGAATGCATATATTCTCTCTCTTCCTTTCTTCTTCCCTTTTTCCCTCCCTCCCTCCCTTCCTCTCTCTCTAAAAATCAAATAAATAAAAAAAGACCGAGGCATCCAACCCCAGGGGGGTGTGTATGTTGGCAGACAAGCAGTGTGGTATTTTGCATTGACACTGTAGAGTTAGTAGCTGTTCTCTTAGGTTTCATGTCAATCTTTATTTGGCACCTAATGGATATTTGAACTGTGTTTATAGCTAGTATTAGAATCTTCAACATTTATTCCCTGGGAGAGATGACCTCCTTATGTCCGAGTTACATTTTGGTCAAATAGGGCATATGTTAAAGCTCTGATCAGTTCTTTGAAAGTACTGCATGTCATGTACAAGTGATGTAAAAAATTGCTATTGCCTTAAATATATATAAATTTGCATAAAATATATATGGAAGAATGATTGGTTTCAAAGTTGAAAGAAGCATCAGCTCACTCAAGGAAGTAACAGTTTCCTATGTGAAAGGATAAAGTTTTTATTTTCCTTTGTTTTCTGTAAGAAATTATCAGGAATGCGGAATATCTCAAAATCTGTGGAGGCAGAATTTTCTTAGTAATAATATACTTCTCAAAATATATTAATGATTTTGGGGGTTCTAAACTTTTTTTATTGGGTTTCATTTGGATTTTGATGTGCATTTTAGCCAGGGTTGCCAAATTGTAGATGTCTCATCTGCTTAGGTAGCAATAAATTGTGATGTGCCAGATTTTTTAGAGCATTTGGCATTATGTCACAGGAACAGTAGGAAAAACTTTGTAAACTACTGGGTTAACATAGATAAACATGGTAAATTGAACCAAAATGAAATACTTCACTATGTCTCTGTTCCCCAGCTGTTTGTTTAATAATTTGTAACAGCCTGAACAAGTGTTCTTTCCTTCAGGCCCCCCTCCTTTTTCCCTACTCCAAGAAAAGGGGAGTGGGGAGACCCATGTAAACTAGTATAATATCCCTAATTCAGTATTTTGCAGTACCGTTAATTGTGTTGAGTATCACTTCTGTTGTGATCACAATAGAATAACAGAGTAGTGGCTACCATTCCCAACTTGTAATATTCTTTTTCAGTGTGTTTTATATACTTTGTTGCCCATCAAGCTTATCATAACCTTTATTTTTTAGAAGTTAGCTTTGTTTGGTCTTTAATCATGATATAGAATCTATACGTATTAGAGATAACCATGAAGCCAGGTATGTGCTGCACTTCAATAACATTGTGAATTCTAAGAATGATGAAAGCTGTGAGCATTGAGTTCTTAAAAACCTTGCATGTATGTTTCCAAAGGCCATTCTCTGTATTATTCAGTATCTATTAACAGACAATAAAGGATTTTCCCATTAAATTGTGTACTACTAACCATCCGGACCTCCTGAGGCAAAGTTCAGAATTCCCATGAAATATCAGCTTTAGAGAATATTCCTTAAAAAGAAGAAAAAAAAAAGTGAGCTAACTCCCTGAAGAAATTCCGCCCCCAGTATTTTGGAACTCAGTTTGATAAATACCATCTTTTCTGATTTAGGCTGTATTTTGCTGTTTTGTTAAGGTGCTTTGTTGGGGTTGGATGCATTCTGTCAGTGCTTAGAGGCCTATGGAGGGAAGTCTTTTCTAATTCCTCTGCCTGTATTCACACCCTCCTGGTTTTGGCACTTTTTTCTACTTTACTAGCTGTAGAAGCAGTTTCTACCTACTTTTACATAAGTATGTATGGCTTCCTATGTGATTATGATATGTCTGCTTTAATTCACAGTTCTGTGTAGAGGTTTTACATGGCACTTAAAAAATTGATCCAATTTAAGAAAAATTGACCCAACTTGAAAGATAAGGGCTCTCCTAAGAGATGCTATCAGAGTTATTTAATTGTGTTTAATAAGTTTTATTTGTGTCGTAATCAAATCTAAGATTTTATATGCTGTTTTGTGGTGATTTTTTTGTTTTTTTGAGTTTTTTTGTTTTGTTTTTTTTGGTAACAAGGAAAATATAGATCCAGGAGATTCTTATCTAATTCATATCTTAATTCCACCACTAACTAGCTGTGGGGCTTCAAAGGTCGTTTTAGTTCTGTTACTTCATTTGCAAAAACCAGGATTTTATTATATGTACATGTTGCTGGAGTTGCTCATCATTTCTGTAATGGTTCAGTGAAGAAGGCAGTCATAAGATGTCCTCTAGCAGCTTTTACATTTGTAAAGAAATAGTGGATTTATTTACTGTATGCTTTTCCCCTTTATAAAAGTATCATGGGAAGGGTCTTTCAGGGACTGTTCCATTTTTATTACTCTGGCATTTTGTAAATAGAGAGCAACTGTTAATGCTAATAAATGATGATTCCTGTTTTGGAATTAGCCGTCCTGTACTTTTAATGTAATAGAAACAGAAAGTGCCTTATCTTCTAAACTGTTTTGATAGGCAAGGCACCATAGACTACGAGTGACGAATTATAAAGCAGGCATCTATCTGCCTTTCATGTTAGGCTTCCTGATAGCTCAAAGAAATTCTGTCTTTTCCATTGCTCGTTGATCAGGTTCATCCCTTCTCAGAAAACAGTTAGTAGGACTCTTTAGGCTTTGGGATTTATCCAAGCATTTTCCCTAAGCAAAGTTAAATTCTCTCCCATGTCTTTATGTTGGGATTGTATACTATTTTGTTAAAGAGTTTTTCCAGCTTTTTTGAGTTGAGATCAGAAGTTACAGACTAAAAGGAATGCTGGAATTATTTGAAAGCAGGATTTTGGAGAAAAGGTGTTCAAGTATTAATTAATTCATTGTTGTTTCTCACCTTATTCTTGGAAAGGATTTAAGGTGATAGGTGCATACAAAGACTTTCTCCACTGCCAAGTTTTGTGAAAGAGTTGCTAAGGTTCACTTTCTCACCTTCTAGTCACTCTTCCACCAAGAACTCTGGCTCTGTCCTACTCACAATACAGGGCCTCACAGCAGGGTTACCAGGGATCTCCTTCCCTAGCTAACTGGACACGGTTCTTTATTTGATCTTGCTGTAGGATCTAAAAGTGTCTGCGCCTCCCTTTTATGCACATTTTTTCCTTGATTATAACGGTGATATACCAGTATTGTGAAATTTTTGGAAAAAGACATCTGTAATTTCTATCCAGAAAACCTTTTCCTCATTTAAATGTTTCTATGACAACTGTCTTATTCCTTTCCTCCTGTTCTCTTGTGTTAATCTCCTTACTAGGTAGCAACAACTAAAAATCATCCCAAAAGGCAGCTTCTGCTTCCCCCTGCTCCAGGTTTGCTCAGCTACCATTGTTACCATCTCACTAGACGGTACCGCTCTCCATCTAGTTGCTGAAGCCATAAGACGAGGACTCAACCTTTACTCCTCTCCTTCAATCTCCATTTATAATTAGTGGCTAAAATCCTGCCTGTTGTTTCTTACTAATTCATTTACTTGTCCTTTTTCCACTCATGAAACCTTAGCTTGGACTCTGGTTATTTCTCACCTACCTCAGTTTTCCAAAAGCACTGTCTACTTTGAACCTCTTAGGAATTCATTTATCTCCCTTCAGCGCTTATTTAGCTTTGAAAATCAGGGCTTCTTTGACCTCTTTCTATACCCTCAAAACTAAACTTGGTGCTGAGAGTCCCCTCTCCTCTTCTCACACACTCCTCCCTTCTCTGTATGCCAACATTTAGAGCCTCCCCCCCCCCCCCCCCAAGTATCCCAGCACCCATACTACCCTTATAACACATAATCACATTCTGTTGTAATCGCCTATTATTCGTTTCCTTAAAGGCAGCTTTTAGATCTTATTCATGATTGTACAGTAGTATCCAGCCCAGAATGTTTAGTAAATTTTTCATAATAAATGGATAGAAGGAAATGGGTGGCCGTTAATATGAAAAAAATTTAAAGATGTTATGTTAGTTTTATGGTTCTGGATGCCTTAAAATTTGTATCTTAAAGTGATATGATTGGCCTTTGTTCACCTGTTCCCATGGTAATGGTTCTGTGGACGAGTTTCCAGAGTGTGAAGTATGATAGTAGGGCAAAGCAGGAGGGGAGCTGATAGGCTGGGAGCTGATCTTATAGGCTGGCTGGAGTGGGCTCCACCGCCTGGTATGCAGGGAAGGGTAGGCTTTCCTGTGGTAACAGCAGTGTAGCAGAGATGAGATGGCTGTTTAAGTTAGGGCAGTTGTACTAGGGATGAAGAAGAGGGAGCATATCAGTGACTTCGTGATTGGATGTGGGGTCAGGGTGGAGGAATCGAAGTGACTCAACTTTCTGGACTGGGTACTTGATGTAATCATTAACTAGTTTTGTTAGTTTTTGAGATTATTTTTGATATCCAGGTGAGTATGTCTGCTAGGCAGGCAATAGGATATGAAGTTTGGGAGAGCACATCAGTGGAGAGTCATCAGTTTGTGGTCTTTAAAACTAGAAGAGATCACTTAGATATATGGCTTGCGTGACAATGGTCTAGAAAAACAAAACTCTGAGTAACACTGAGTAAGGGCAGGAGAAGAAGAGATCTGGGAAAAAGCATTGTCAAAGAAACTGAAGGGTTGAAGTTGAAGAGGAAATTTGGTGATAGGCCATAAAATTTTTTCAACTTTAAAGAGAATAACAAGAAAATGGGTCTGTCTTTACCTGTCAGGTTGAATGCTTCAGTATAGACTCTCTGCTTGGCTTTTTGTTGGGCAGTTCCACCTTACCCCTATTGAGGCAGTCCGCACCCCAGCCCAAATCTGGAACCCATGACACTCTTACACCAGATCTAACACATGACCTTTGAAGTTCCATTCAAGTTAATCTAAGGTTAAAAACAGATTCTGGACCCAATCCCAGAAATTCTGACTCAATGGGCCCAGGGATCTTAAATTTTACAAGGACATATCTTGTCTCAGGAACAGTCTTGTGTAGGTAGGTGTTATATCACTGCATTTTATTTAATTGCAAGAGAGCAGGACTTTATTATAGAGACTTTAAAAATACAATTGTGATAAAGAGATTGGCAACCATGGAAACCTGGCTGGAGCTTTCTGCAGTGTCTGAGGGAGTGAGGTGGGGGTGGGAAAAGCGCCACCGTCTGATGTAATCTATTAGAGATGCAAAGTTTTTTTCATGGATCTTTGCAGCAGATGCCCTTGGTGCCCTTGCTCATATGGTCCACCAGTGATTTCAACCAGAACCTAGAGTTCTGTTTCTTACTCTATATGTCTTGCCAGGAGAGGGTCTTCAAGGCTTGCAAAGGAGCGGAGAGGTTAATATCCTAGGCCAGTTGGGAACTCAAGCCTAAATGTCCTTTCTTCTTCAGGGGACCCACAGTCACCCTGATTGCATCACATGGTTTTGTTAGCTTTTCTCCTTCCATATTGTACCTTTCCTTCCCTCCCTTCTGTTTCCTGGGATCGTCTTCTATTTAATCTGCTATAAAACCTTATCTATTAGTAATGTGTCATTTGAGCTGACTTTACAGGTTAATAAATGCAAACAAAATCTGTTTCTTCTTAATGTCCCTGTCTATCAATTTAGCACCTAAAATAATGTGTGGGGGAGGAAGGCATAGAGAGAACATATTGTGCGATGCAGAATGGTACACACATTGCTCGAGTTTAAATTTATCCACAGACATTCTGTAATAAGATCATTATGTGAGAATTTATTGGATTTTTTAGCAAACTCTATGTCTTTCATTTTATTTAGGAGTTGAAGGGATATGGAAAAAAACCCCAAAAATTTTGACACAAATAGCTCTAGATGTGCCTCTTTTTTTCATTTATCATTTATTAATTTACCTATTTTATTCATATATCTTCATCTTATTCTTGAGTTATGGGTGGTTCTTTTATAAGACCAAATTACAGAATATATAATAGAAAACTATTAAAATGTTATCGTGCAGAAAGGGGAAGATCTTTACAGATTTAGGATATAAATTACCAAAGATCAGAAAAAAAGATCTATTTCAGGGATATCTTTTAAAAGATACTTGGTGTGCCTTAAATGCAAGATTTCTGTTTACTTAGCTGGAAGATACTCATATCCATATTTCTTCTTTTAGCTTTGACTGGACTCTAGGAATTAAAAGTTGAAATGAAAGGTAAACTTGTTCTGGATGGTCACTTTCACTCTTGATTATTAAAGCTGATATCTGAAAGCAGTTACCACAGAGGCTGCCACACTGCAGGTACTCACTCAGTAAGGTTATGTGGCGAATGAGAGGAATATGCTGAATTGCCGAGTATGTATGTCTTAGACTGGTGTCCCCATGAGTGAGAGTAGATGAAAGTCCATGTTCTTAGACTGCTCTTGCCTCACTCCACCAACCTGGGACTACAGATGTTTATTTTGGTCTGTAGGTTTATTTTGTAGGAGACCAGGCATCCCTACAGAACACTTTCTTGTATAGCAGTGGGCTATTTTGACATTTAAATGATGAGATCTTTGGATAGATAATCTGGTATTCTGACCTCTCAGTTAATATTTCAATGCAGACTCAGAGTAAGTGACTTGTCCAAGGTAAAAATCATCCTGTGTGGTTCATTAGTGATATGGCAAGGACTAGAACTCAGATCTCTGCATGTAATCATCTTTTTGTCTGATTTTAAAAATGGCTCCCATCTCTACCCCAGGTTAGAGAACAAAACAAGGCACTTTTTTTGAATTGATTCCAAATGGCTTGTAGAATTAATAAGAATTAGAGGTTCTAGATTGGACTTACAATATTCACAGAAAAATTGGCAGTGAGGAGATTATACAAATAGATTATTTAGAAAATCAAGACTAATAGATGGGCAAAGTACATAAGCAAAAAGTGAAAAGTTATAAACATATGGATATTCAACAGTGTGGGAATAGCTTATAAAACAGTATACTTTTTATAAACTTTTGCAATCAATAAAATGCTAGTTACAAATGACTTAGAAATAGTGTTAATCTACTAGGAATTCTGAATGAGTTCCTTTTCTAGTTTCCTTTCTTCTATACTGCCTTCTACCTACTGGAATATATTCTGTAGATTCAGATTTCTTTCTTTTAAGCACTAATTTTATGTATAGAATATTGACTAAATGTCAGTTTTCTGAAATTCTCTCAGTCTGTCCACTGAGTCTAAAATTCACCAACTTATTTTCTGGCCTATACACCATGGAAAATGGTGAGTTTGCTTTTGTTATTCTTGATCTGTACATTAAAAACTAGCTGAAATGAGAGTTGGTAAAGATTTAGTGAACTGATAGAAAATGTTTCTATTATTTGCTAGAACCATCTGAGTGTAAGTAAAAAAAAAAAATTCCTAAAAACAAAATGAGTATCGTAATCAAATGTGTATTTCTTTTCCGTAGAGCCTCTGTTATGCACCTAAAACCATATTGGAATCTGCAGAAGAAAGCACAACCTCTTCAAATTAGCAAGGAAACTCTGAAAACTTCCATGAGCCACCAAGAGGCTATACATAATGAAAAATGCGAAGCTAGCTACATGAAATCAAGTGTCTTTCCTTCCACCTCTCCTGGTAAAGCATCATCTCGACAGCCTTTTGGGGTCCTTTCTCCAAATGTTCTGTGCAGCATGAGTGGGAAGAGTCCTGTAGAGAGCAGCTTGAATGTTAAAACCAAGAAGAATGCACCATCTGCAACAATCCATCAGGGCGAAGAAGGGGAAGGGCCGCTTGATATTTGGGCTGTGGTGAAACCAGGAAATACCAAGGAGAAAATAGCATTCTTTGCAGCCCACCAGTGTAGCAATAGGATAGGATCTATGAAAATAAAAAGCTCCTGGGATATTGATGGGAGAGCTACTAAAAGAAGGAAAAAATCAGGGGATCTTAAAGAAGCCAAGATACAGTTAGAAAGGATGAGGGAAATCAACAGCAGGTGCTATGAGCCTGAGCCTTTTGCGTGTGGCATTGAGCACTGTTCTGTGCATTACGTGAGTGACAGTGGGGACAGTATCTGTGCTGGGAGGCCTCTGTCGGTCATACAGATGGTTGCCTTCCTGGAGCAAAGAGCCAGTGCTGCTCTGCTGGCCAGTTGTGCGAAAAACTGCACTAACTCACCTGCCGTCGGGAGGATTTCTGGGCAATCCAGAGGTGGGCCTCCAGCCTCTGAGCCCTTTTCTGCCCCAGGAGCTTGTGAAGAACCCATGGAAAGGGGAAATCCTGAGGTTGGTGAACCCCAGAGTGAGCCAGTCCGCGTCCTCGACATGGTAGCCCGGCTGGAGTCTGAGTGTCTGAAGCGGCAGAGCCAAAGTGAGCCTGGGAGCCTCTCGAGGAATAACAGCTTCCGTCGAAATGTAGGCCGGGTGCTGCTTGCAAATGGCACTCAGGCTGATGAAGGCAAAACAAACAAAGGCGCTTTGGAGGCCCCTGTGTCTGTGGACTGTGGCCCGTCAAGAGCTGACCATTATTCTCTTGAGGGGAAGCAGGCCTGGGATGGGGCTCCTCCAGGCTGTCCCTCATTGCCAGCAGGTGTGAGTTTCCACATGGATAGTGCAGCAACAGAGCCAGATCAGCACACTGCTGTGAAAAACAGCAATAGGTTTGATGTAGAAATGACAGAGGAACCTGAGCCACCTTTTCCTCCTCAAACCTGTCCCCAAACCACTGAGTTGCCCACAGATCCTGTTGAAGAGCTTGTGCCACAAAATCCTGATCAGCGAAGAAAAGAATCTGTGTGCATTAGCATCACTGTGTCTAAGGTGGAGAGAGACCGGCCTTCTAGTTTAAAGTCCTGTGGAGACCCACTTCCGGGGAGGCTGTTCTTTTTGCTGCCTGGTCAGCAGCAGTCAGACTGTTCCCAGTTGAATGAAAGCACAACCCAAGAGTCTCCAGAGGCCAGCCAGCCTGAAGATGGTGCTGAGGGTGGCAGTGCATCTGAGGAAAAAAGTGTTTCAGCTGATTTGCTCGTCCCAGCGCCAGCCCCTCCTGTGGAAAGTACAGTACCAGTGCTCGAGGCCTCCAGTTGGAAGAAGCAGGTGTCCCATGACTTTCTGGAGACCAGATTTAAAATCCAGCAGCTTTTAGAACCTCAGCAGTACATGGCTTTCCTGCCCCACCACATTATGGTGAAAATCTTCAGGTTACTTCCCACCAAGAGTTTAGTGGCTCTTAAATGTACCTGCTGCTATTTCAAGTTCATCATTGAATACTACAACATCAGGCCAGCAGATTCTCGCTGGGTTCGAGACCCACGCTATAGAGAGGACCCTTGTAAGCAGTGCAAGAAAAAATATGTGAAAGGGGATGTGTCCCTGTGCCGGTGGCATCCCAAGCCCTATTGCCAGGCATTGCCTTACGGGCCAGGATACTGGATGTGCTGCCATCGTTCTCAGAAAGGCTTCCCTGGCTGTAAGCTGGGGCTTCATGACAATCACTGGGTCCCTGCTTGCCACAGCTTTAATCGGGCAATCCACAAGAAAGCAAAAGGGACTGAGACTGAAGAGGAATACTAAAGTCTCTGTGAGAGGCGACCAAATGGCTGATTTTTAATACTGCAAAACACCACCTAGACTCACTGTTCAAGTGAGTGTTGCCTCTCAGAGCCATCACTCTAGGAGAATCTGTACCTGTTCCTTCAGGACTGCTGTTGGGCATTTTTTCATTTACAAGCTGTACAAGAAAACTGGTCTCATTGTTTAATAGTGGCGCCTCCCATTTGATCCAGGGTGGAAGCCCAGTTTGATTCAGTTGGCTGTGAATAATTATGCCTGTTTTCCCAAATCAAATCCATCCTCAGAGGACGAAGACTTGCCATCATCAAGGACGGACAGAAAAGTTCACTGCAGACTATGCATGCAGTCCCCAAAAAGGGGTTCCAGAAATTTCTGAGCACTGGCAGGCACCATATTTGAAATAAGTGAGTAGTGTCCTATGGAAAGAAGAGCAGCAGTCATGGATGAAAAGTATGCTTATGAAGGAGAAGTCAGGCACCTTACCTTAGGCCTTGTATGCTTGATCCTGTGAGATTGATGTTTGTGGATGGAGATGGATTTCATGCCCTGTGGTGTTTACAGTGTATATAATGGTTGTGTTTTCACAGGGCTGTGAAAGTGCACATTAAACCCGAGCGCCTTTACCTTAGATGAGTGCTTTTGGCCCCTCTGTATGTAACACTATTAAAACCCATTTGTGTATAGTGGACAGCTGACGAAATATCATCACCACAATGCAGCTAGGATAGTGTTGCAGCTATAATTGTGTGTGTGTTTTTTTATTGTTTCAAATTTGTATATCCTGTATAAATATGAATGTTTTGAAAATAAACTATGAATGTTTCCTGTATAATATATGAATGTTTCTGATAAGAAATTCTAAATAGTTAAGAGTACCTGTTGAAAAGATACCAAATAATGGTTTAACTGGACAACCTTAAAATTAGCATAGAGAACAATCCTACGTTATATTTTAGTGATTCAACAAGATTGAGAGATTATATAGTCAGATTATAACATTCTTGTCTACTTTATTCTGTCTGGTTACAAATTTTTTTTAATTTCAATAAAAACATGCATCTTAAATGGGACCTGAGTTGCAGATTTTTTCCCCTTCTTTTTGCAAGTAACAAAGAAGGATGTTGTAAATTGAGTTGTAAGAATTAAAAATTTTTTGAATTGTTATGGGGAGGGGGAGAGAATTTTTTTCTGCTACTGAAGAGAGACCATCTATATATATAAAAAGCCAGCAACCGGAACGCTGTAACGACCAGAACGACCGGTTGCTATGATGTCCACTGCGGCCAGCGAACTGGCTCGATTAGGGGGTTGAGCCAGCTGGCCAACCTTCTGCAGCCCCTCCCCCTGGCTGGCCCCACCCCTTATCGGACTCTCCCACCCCGATGGAGGGCGGGGCGGCCGGCCAACCCCCCCACAGTCCTTCCCCCTGACCGGCCCCCGCTCCCAATGGGCCCCCACCACCCTGATTGGCCCACGACTCCTCCCACCAGCCAGCTCTGCCCCCAATTGGCCCCCCCACTCCGATCAAGGGCAGGGCCAGCCAGCCAACCATCCATGGCTCCTCCCCCAGGCTACTGGCCCCCATCGGCCCCCACCACCCCATTCTGGGGTGGGGCTGGCTGGCCAACTTCCCGCTTCTCCTCCTCCTGACAGGCCTGGCCCCGATTGGGGCCGGGCCGGCCAGACCCGACCTGTGCACGAATTCGTGCACTGGGCCTCTAGTTTTAAACATAACAAGCTTACATTTTTGCAGCCCTTTAACACTTACTTTGAGTTTGTCATATGCCCAACAACCCCTGTATTTCCTGTTGGATGAGGTGTTATCTGACATTCTTACAGCTTGTCTGGGCATAATTAGTCAATTGTTCAGAAGTCATTAAGATGTATTCAGGCCTATGATCATGTACTGCTTGTTGGGGCTGGGAGGTTTTGGGCCCCAGAAAGCTGCTGTGGAGGATCTAAAAATTTGGTGGCTTGAAATCAAATACCCACCAAAAAAAAAACAAACCTTGCAACCTCTGTAAGCTCTGGGCTGTGGAGACATAGTGGTAAATGACCCAGTGGAGGGGCTGATCGGGAAGGGATGAGTGAGGGCTGTGCTGTGATGGTCCCAAAGGAGAAAGATGGAAAGGTTGAGTAGGTGTTGGCCAGGTCTGCCAAGCAGCACCGAAGCCAGATGGAGCAGGAGTCACCTGTGGCTGAGGCGGTGGTGGCCCCTTTGGTTTCTTCTGCCCTTATCCTTAGGCAGTATCTGCTCCTCCCTGAACTACAAAGTGTTTCTTGATGCTGAGCAGGTCTTCCCTGTTAGACACATCATAATGACACTTCTGATAAGCTGGATCCTGCAGGCTCACTGATTGTGACAGGACTGAAGAGAGGCTGAGAACACTTTCCTTCTCTGGTCTTTGGCCATTCAGGAGGCCCTTGTGACACCCTGTCCTTGCCCCATGAGAAGCACCTGCTGATGTCCACACACCAGGAGGGGCTATCGCACTGGCACCACAGTCTGACTTTGGGCATCAGCAGTGAGAACGAGAAGAATTTTACAAATCCCAGAACCCAAGGTACTTCAGGGGTAGGCAGGGTCAAGAGTACAAGACACAGAACCCGTCTTGGTTTGAAGAAGGGTCATTTTGTGTTTGGGATCAGATTATTTGACCAGCTCTTAAGAATCAGGAAACCCAGTCTGACCCAATTGAACCTCCACAGAACCAGCCCCTCCAGCAGAGATGTGGGGATTTGGGGCTGATAAGCTCCAATGCTGTGTCATGGCCTCTTATCAAGGTTACAGCTTTGCAAACGTGGCTGTTTCTGTTTTCATTTTCCCACTGGATTTTAGTAAAGTTAATGGTGAGTGTCCTTCCTCATGACTCACCCCAGCCGAGGTATGTTGGAAATGCTTTTTTTCTTTTAATTAAAATTTTTTTTCCCAATTACACTTAATATACATTATTAAATTAGTTTCCGGAATAAAACATTGTGGTCAGATATGTATATAGCTTATGAAGTTATATATGACTTATTTATATGACTATGAATGTTGGAAATGCCTTTCAGCCTGAGAGTCCCCTGGGCTGAATTTCCAGTGTTTGTCCTCCTTCCCTGTGGTTTGCTCTAAACCGGCAATCTCAATGGACCTTCCTATTAGGTTTGTTGTGATTCTGAATGTAGGATTATCATTTGGTGTATGGTAAGTGCCCAGCAAGTTAGCTATCGTTGTTGGCTCTTAGGTCTACATTTGCTCAGAGTGGACACATAGTATAAATAACACTCTTGCTTGGTTTTCCCGACTCAGCCGTTCCAGATCTGGTTTTCACGTGGGACACAAGCTGTGACTGAGGAGCTGAACTGACCCGGAGCAGAGGACACAGTAAGAATAGCCCAACCCCATCTTGGCATGCCCTTCTCCCTTTTGAATGATGCGGCAGGACCCAGTTCCCAGTGCTCTGTGTGAACCATAGAGAATTTTAGCAGGTGACATCAAAGGGTAGCCCTTCCCTGGTCTCCATTTCTCCCCTGAGGAGAAAGACTGTGCTTCAGAGCCCCCTAGTGCCAAGCTGGGGAAACAAGCCCATTTTTTTTTTTAATATATTTTATTGATTTTTTACAGAGAGGAAGGGAGAGAGAGAGAGAGAGTTAGAAACATCGATGAGAGAGAAACATCGACCAGCTGCCTCCTGCACATCTCCCACTGGGGATGTGCCCGCAACCCAGGTACATGCCCTTGACCGGAATCGAACCTGGGACCTTTCAGTCTGCAGGCCGACGCTCTATCCACTGAGCCAAACCGGTTTCGGCCAAGCCCATTTTTTATTTTCTTCAACAGTCCCAGGCTACCTACCTCCTTCCGTTACACCTTGCTGTAGATATTAGACTTGTAAGAGTAAACAATGTGGGCATCAGGATCCTAGCCCTTCTCCCTCCCCCACTCAAATATAGAAAACTTCCCCTTAGCTTTTGCTCAGAGACTCAGATCCATTTAGCCTAGTTTTTTATCTCCTATCCCTCACTTCACCATTTGGAAGAAAAACCAGAACCAGAGAAATCTGGAAGAATCAGTGTGGCGAGCCAGCTCAGCCAGGTTCGGTGAGCCTGAGAGGAGGCGGTGAAGGATTGAGAAAAGACAAGAGAAGAAAGCTGGGTCTGAGTGGGATGCTGTCCTCTCTGATGGAGACCTAGTGACAGCGCCACAGCCTGAAAGCCATGTCTTTATTTTATAGTGAGATTCCACGAGGCAAAGTAGGGCGTGGTCAAGATGTTTACAACATTCTCGTGGGTTTCAAATCTACTCAATTACATGCACGTGAACTCTGTCAAGCCCACATCACTCAGCCATGTGGGACCACAGGTTCAGACCATAGGTTCAAGATTATAACTATAGCCTTTGGCTATAATGTGCTGGGAGGGCTTTGCCCTCCAAGCTAGGACTTGCCCGTGGCTTTGCCATGAGAGGACCCTGCCCTCTTATTAGTCCGAGGCTTGAACCTGCCCAAACGCTGTATCTGCTCTCCAAAAATCAGAGAGCATCTTCCCCATCTTTGGGAAGTTTGACTTTGTCCCTTGCCCAGTGGAAATGGCCAAAGAAGAAATGAATTGGAAATGGACAAAGGGCTAAGATTAAATTTCCCGGCCTTGTCAAAATGACTCTGGCTTTAAAGTAGCCACGTGAAAAGATCAATCAAATTGACCACATCCCCTTAGCACATTGATGACTCTGCTCAGGAGGTATCTTCTTCGGGACCCCACCCCCAACCTTGGCCCACTGGGTTTGGCTGGGTGTACCCTGTGCGTCTATCATTTCATTCCCTTTTTTTTTTTTTTAATATATTTTATTGATTTTTTACAGAGAGGAAGGGAGAGAAATAGAGAGTTAGAAACATCGATGAGAGAGACATCGATCAGCTGCCTCCTGCACATCCCCCACCGGGGATGTGCCAGCAACCCAGGTACATGCCCTTGACCGGAATCGAACCCGGGACCGTTCAGTCCGCAGGCCGACGCTCTATCCACTGAGCCAAACCGGTTTCGGCATCATTCCCATTTTTGTACCTGGACTTCACTCTGGGCCCAGAGAGGGCAGCTTGGTCATGCCATCCCCAGTGCCTCCAGTACACCCTCATAACATGTTTATATTCCCCTCTAGTGGCCATCTTAATATGAGGGGTACAGGCAGATTCTTACTGCTCTGGGTTGTTTCCCATCTAGTATGAGAAACCTGAAAGGTGGATAAAGGGATCTAGGAAGCTCTCCTCTGGCCACAGCTGGCCCCATGGGAACGTTCTTAGGGATGCTCCATGGCAGCCTGAGGACTTCTGCTGGGTAACAGTGTGCATTTGGTGTGATCTGGGTTCTGTTGTTGCCAGGGGCTCCCCTGGTGGCAGGCTGCTATGGGCTAACTGCAGAAGGTGAGGGTTACGCATGATGTTGGAGTTCCCTTCCTGGGCTCTGTCCAGCCTTCCCCTCCCCTTCTAACTGGAACTTTTCAGGGCCTCCCTGCCAACTTTTTTGGATTGGCTTCCAGCACTTTTTATTACATGGGCATTCCCAGGCATTTTCCAGGGCTTTATTTGCCTTCATTCTTTCTTTACTCAGCTGACTGGCTCTTCATCCTCTCTTTCATCCCATAGCTTGCCACAAAAAAATGACAGAATAAAGCCACTTTGCACCAAAACCCTTCTTGCCACATATCGCAAACTGCACCAATAAGAGCTGGTGTTATCTAGTCTTAGTGCCTGTAAAGGACCACATTCCTTTAAGTGCATTCTCTGCTGTGCTAAGCACCCGACATGTCACTCTGAGAATCTGATAGCTTCTGTCCCCGTTTTCCTTTGTGTTCAGACAAGCTAGTGTTGCAATCTCTGTGAGTTGGTGAAAGTACCTGTGTGAGAAATGTGCAATCCCTTGTATTGACATGCACACCATTCCTAAATTTGTGGCCATAGCTGGTGTTTGCACAACCTCATGGGAAGAATAAACATCACTGTGGTTATGCACCCTTGGGTGGCATCCAGTGTATTTATAGCTAACTGGCCTAAGGGAAACCAGTTAGGCAGCACCCCAATTTTAGATGGCTTATTTGACCTTGGTGTTATTTTAAAAGGAACAGAGCCTCTTGAGTTGGTAGCTGGGAGCAGAGCAATGGCAAATAGACACTACAACAACCCCCTCAAAGGCCCCACATCCACTTTTTAATTAGCAGGGAACAGATATCAGAACCAATTAATTTTAAGTCTCTTTGTCTCAAATTTTTTTTGGATTAAGGAGGACTATAAGAAAGTTAAAAATTACAAAGTTCTACTAAATTTTGCTTTCTTCTTTGGAATGATAAAGCACAGCAGGGATTAGGTTCTAAGGTTAGCAATTTGGGGGAAATGACATACCGCTAAAATTATTCTAGGAAATCCTTTGTGTTCATCACCCAGTAGAGGATGACAGGATGACATATACAGTGGTGGGAAATGTGTAAGCCGTGTAAGATGGGGTACTCTTGCGGAGTGACAAGCGGTGTGCAGAAACAGACTCGGGGAGCAACAGATCCCACCTGCCAGTTAACTGACGTAGAATCACCTGTGCTATTTAAATTATTTCCCTCCTATCTGACCCACCCCCATCAGAGAATCAAACAGTTGCTTTACAAACTGGAATTTTCAGAAGCCTGTTAAGTAGTATAGAGACTGATGCAGTTCTTAAAAAAAAAAAAAAAGTATGCAAACTCAGTTGCCAGACAGTCAGTAAAATGTAGAGCAAGGTTGTATTCAAACTGTCAGTGCCTGCCCATTGTGAGGTTAGAAACCCAGTTTGCACAAGTGCTTGAGGTTTGGTGGGAGGGTATGGATGGAGCCAGGCCTGGCCCACCCAGCACTTCCACTTTGGGATGAGCTGTGGGCCTTCCTCACCAGACCCTCTCCGTAGGCAGTTGAGCATGATTCTACTGCATGAACAGTACTGCCCCTGCCCTGACTGACTATCCTGAGCAGAGATGGTGACTTGGCTACCATCTTTGGAAAAGTAGCTATACAGGTCCTCTGCCCAATTCTCAATTGGATTTTAAGTTATTGGTCTTGAGTTGTATGATTCCTTTATATAATTTGGATATTAGCTTCTTATTGGAAATATCATTTACAAATATCTTCTTCCATTTCGTTGGTTGACTTTTTGTTTTGTTGATGGTTTCTTTTGCTGTGCAGAAGTCTTTTATTTTCGCCTGTTTCTCTTGCCTTGGAGTGAAGTTCACAAAACACTTCTGAAACCAAGGTCAATAAATTTAGAGGGTGTTTTCTTCTATGTATTTCATTCTTTCAGGTTTCACATTCAAGACTTTAATCCATTTTGAGTAAATTTTTGTATATGGTTTAAGAAAGTAGTCTAGTTTTATTCTTTTGAATGTGGCTGTCCAGTTTTCCCAACACCATTTATTGAAGAGGCTTTCCTTTCACTCTTGTGTAATCTTAGCTCCTTTGTTGAAAAGTAGTTGCTCATATATGTGTGGGTTTATTTCTGGGTTCTCAGTTTTGTTCCATTGGTCTATATATCTGTTTTTCTGCCAATACTATAGTGTTTTGACTTCGGCTTTGTTCTTTTTTTAAAAAAAAATTGCTTTAGCTATTTGGGGTCTTTTGTGGCTCTACACAAACTTTAGAATTTTCTGTTCCATATATGTGAAAAATGCCATGGGGATTCTCATAGGAATTCTACTGAATATGTAGGTTTCTTTTGGTAATATGGATATTTTCGTTATGTTAATTCTTTTTTTCCAATCACAGTTTACATTCTGATATATAAAAACCCTGGGCCATAACAACCAAGGCTCGACCAACCAGAAGTCAGTCCTGCAGTCAGCGCTGGGTTGCCATGGCACTGACTGCTGAGGGGACTGCGAATCAGGGTCAGAGAGAGGCCTGAAGAGAGAAGCGGGACTGATCCGTTGCCTCTGTGGCAGCTTTTGATCAGCACTTGCCTCTTTCTTTCTCTCCCAGTCTGGCTAGAGCCATGCCTCCATTTCTCTCCAGGCCTACATCGGGGCTGCTGATCAGCCCCGCCTTTCTGATCAGGCCCCGTTGATAGGCCCAGAGACACTGACTGGCATAGGAACTAACCAATCAGAACCAAATGTGGGTGCTGTGAAGAACCAATGGCTGCCTAGGAGGTGGAGCTTTGGACATTGGCATAGCAACCAACCAATCAGAACCAAATGTGGGTGCTGTGAAGAACCAATGGCTGCCTAGGAGATGGAGCTTCTGATGCTGACTGGCATAGAAACCGACCTATCAGAACCAAATTGGCCAGCAGAAGAGGGCAGTTGGGGGCAAGATCAGGCCTGCAGGGGAGGGCAGTTGGGGGTGAGATCAGGCTGGCAGGGGAGGGTTGTTGGGGGAAAGATCAGACCAGCAGGTGAGGGCAGTTGGGAGCAACCAGGCCGGGAAGGGAGGGCAGTTGGGGGCGAGATCAGGCCAGCAGGGAAGGTCAGTTAGGGATGATCAGGCAGGCAGGTGAGCAGTTAGGAGCCAGCAGTCCCAGATTGTGAGAGGGACATCCCCCAAGGGGTCCCCAATTGGAGAGGGTGCAGGCTGGGCTGAGGGAACCCCCCCTTCATGCACGAATTTCGTGCACTGGGTCTCTAGTTATTTTATATTGGTTTCCTATGTTCTGAATACTGGTTAGAAAATAATATACTTTACAAAGGGGTCACCCCCCAATGTTTCCAGTACCTACCTGTCACCATACATAGTTATTACAATATTATTGACTATACTAGAGGCCCAGTGCACAGAATTAGTGCATGGGGGGGGGGTGTCCCTCAGCTCAGTCTGCTCCCTCTCCAATCTGGGACCCCTCAAGGGATGTCTAACTGCCCTCTCACAATCCAGAACTGCTGGCTCCCAACTGCTCGCCTGCCTGCCTGCCTGATTGCCCCTAACTACTCCCCTGCCAGCCTGATCGATGCTTAACTGCTCCCCTGCCAGCCCGATTGCCCCAAACTGCCCTCCCCTGCAGGCCTGGGTCCCCCCCCCCCCCCACCCCAACTGCCCTCCTCTGCTGGCCCGGTCACCCCTGTCCTCCCTTCCTCCCTTGCAGGCCATCCGGTGTTTACATGGGGGCAGCCATCTTGTGTGTTGGAGTGAGGGTCCATTTGCATATTATTCTTTTATTAGATACTAGAGACCCGGTGCACAAAAATTTGTGCACTGGGGGGGAGGGAGGGGACCCCCTCAGCCCGGCCTGTGCCCTCTCACAGTCTGGGACCCCTCGGGAGATAACGACTTGCTGGCTTAGGCCTGCTCCTGGGTGGCAGAGGGCAGGCCCAATCCCTAGGTGCAGCCCCTGGTCGGGCTCAGAGCAGGGCTGATTGGGGAGTTGGGGCACCGCCCTCTGTCATGCACAGAGCAGGGCGGATTGGGAGGTTGCAATGCGACCCTCAGTCACACTCAGGGTAGGGCTGATTGGGGGGTTGGGGCACTGCCCCCTGTCACACTCAATGCAGGGTCGATGGGGAGGTTGTGGCGCCACCCCCTGTCACGCACAGAGCAGTGCCCATCGGGGGTTGGGGCTCCGTACCCTGTCACGCACAGAGCAGGGCCAATCAGGGGGTTGGGGCGCTGCCCCCTGTCATGCACAGAGCAGGGCGGATCAGGGGGTTGGGGCGCCGCCCTCTATCACCCACAGAGCAGGGCCGATCAGGGGGTTGGGGCGCCGCTACTGTCACACTCGGCAGGGCTGATGGGGAGGTTATGGCTCTACCCTGTCACACACAGAGCAGGGCCTGTGTGTGTGGGGGGGGTGCGGGTTGGGGCGCCTTCCCTGTCACCCACAGAGCAGGGCCGATCAGGGGGTTGGGACGCCGCACCCTGTCACACACAGAGCTGCAGGGTGATCAGGGGGTTTGGGGTGCTGCCCCCTGTCATGCTGATCCGGTGCCAGGAGGCCTCGAGGCTCCGCTGGTCCCGGTGCTGGGAGGCATATTACCCTTTTACTATATAGGATAGAGGCCTGGGGGCCAGCTGGTTTGCCCTGAAGGGTGTCCTGGATCAGGGTGGGGGTCCCCACTGGGGTGCCTGGCCAGTCTGGGTGAGGGGCTGAGGGCTGCTTTCAGGCTGGTGGTTGTTGACTGAAGCTCCCAACCGCTCCTTTTTTTTTTTTCTCTTTTTTTTTATTTTATTCTGGGCCAGCTTTAGCTCTGGCTCTAGCTCTGAGGCTTCCGCTGGTTTGTTTGCGTTCTATAATCAAAACAATGTATAACTCCAGCTCTGAGATCCCGGGGTTTTGTTTAGCTTCTATATTTGTTACAAAGTTTCTTAGAGTTGCAGCTCAGAGGCCGGCAGCGCAGGCGGGGAACGTTGGAGTCCTCCTTCACTGCAGCAAGCAAGCCTCATGTTCACTTCCAGCTACCTGGCTGCCGGCCACCATCTTGGCTGACAGTTAATTTGCATATACTCACTGATTAGCCAATGAAAAGGGTAGCGGTCGTACGCTAATTACCATGTTTCTCTTTTATTAGTGTAGATGATTCCCTATGGTGTACTTTATATCCCTGTGACTATTTTGTGATTACCAATTTGTACTTCTTAATCCCTTCACCTTTTTCACCTTCCCATCTGGCATCCTGTTTGTTCTCAGTATCTATGAGTCTGTTTCTGTTTGTTTGTTCATTTATTTTGTTCTTTAGGTTCCATATATGTGAAATCAAATGGAATTTTCTTTCTCTGACTTATTTCACTTAGCACAGCTGTACATTTATCCATGCTGTCACAAATGCTAAGATTTCATTCTTATGGCCAAGTAATATTCCATTGTATTTATGCACCACCATTTTTATCCTTTCATCTATTGATAAGTTACTTGGGTTGCTTCCATATCTTGGCTATTAATAATGCAGCAATGAACATGGGGGAGCATATATTCTTTTGCATTAGTGTTTTGGGTTTCTTTGGATATATACTCAGAAATGGAATCCCTATTTCCTCAGGCAGTTCCATTTTTTATTTTGTGAGGAATCTCCCTACTGTTTTTTATAGTGGCTGCACCAATCCGCACTCGCACCCACAGTTCCCTTTTCTCCACATCCTCACCAACAATTGTTGATTTATTGGTGACAGCCATTCTGACAGGTATAAGGTGATATCTCATTGTAGTTTTAATTTGCATTTTCCTGAGGATTAGCGATGTTGAACATCTTTTCATATGTTTATTGGCTGTGTGTCCTCTTTGGAGAAGTGTCTATTTAGGTCCTCTGCCCATTTTTTAACTGGATTATTTGGCTTTGGGTTTTGAGTTTTTTCTAAATTTTGAATATTAACCCCTTATAGAATGTATCATTGGCAAACTCCCTTGCTGTGAAAAAAGCTTTTTAGTTTGATATAGTCCAGCCGTGGGCAAACTACAGCCCGCAGGCCGAATCCGGCCCATTTGAAATGAATAAAACTAAAAAAAAAAAAAAAAAAAGACCGTACCCTTTTATGTAATGATGTTTACTTTGAATTTATATTAGTTCACACAAACACTCCATCCATGCTTTTGTTCCGGCCCTCCGGTCCAGTTTAAGAACCCACTGTGGCCCTCGAGTCAAAAAGTTTGCCCACCCCTGATGTAGTCCCATTCTTAAAATTTTTCTTTTGTTTCCCCTGCCTGTGGCCATATATCAGAAAAAAATACTAAGAGAAATGTCAGAGATTTTACTGCTTATGTTTTCTTCTAGGAGTTTTATGGTTTTGAGTCTTACATTTAAGTTTTTAATCCATTTTTCGTTTATTCTTGTGTATCACGTGAGAAGGTTTAGTTTCATTTTTTTGGCATGTATTTGTCCATTTTCCCAACACCATTTATTGAATAGACAGTCTTTATCACATTGTATGCTCTTGCCTCTTTTAAAATATATTAATAGACCATATAGGAATGGATTTGTTTACAGGCTATTTTCTTTTATGTATATATGTGTCTGTTTTTATGCTAGTATCATGCTGTTTGATCACTATAGCCTTGTAATATAGTTTGATGTCATGTAGCATATACCTCCAACTCCAACTTTGTTTCCTTTCTCAAAATTATTGTGCCTTTGTTTGTCTTTGTAGCTGAGATGGGTCTCCTGAAGGCAACATGTAGTTTTTAATCCATCCAGCTACTCTCCCTTTTGATTGGTAAGTTCTGTCTATTTACATTTAAGGTGATTATTGATATGAGAACCTAATATAGCCATTTTATCTTTAGTTTTCTGGTTGTCCTGTGTTTCTGGTTGTGTGTGTTTTTTGCCCTTGTGATTCATTAGGTTTATGTTAAAAAATTTTCACAGTCCTTTTTCTTCTGATTGCATCTTATCTTTATTTACCTGTGCAATTCCAGTCCTTTTTCTCTTCCCCTTTAGTGTCCTATTGTCACAAATTATTCCTTTATATGCTATAAATTAATCCCTCCCTAGAGGACTGTTAAAAGACACCATGTCACCATAGGGCAACAGCAGCATGTGATGGCTACCAAAGAAAAATCCATCTTTAGAGAAAGTATGTAACTGGTAAGCAACCGTTTCCCAGCTTCCTAAAGATGGACCGTTATGAATACCACCATGATCAATAATTTTATAAAAGTATTAGCAGACATTTTTCCTTGCTTGGCAAAAAATCCTAAAAAAATTATCCTATAGTTTATATAAAATTATCCAGGGCTAGATCTCATTCAATTAATTAGTTTAAAAAAGACATACATATTAGCAAAATACTGGTAAAAGGTTTATTGTAATAATACAATAAAAGTTTAGAAAACATTTGTATGACTCAATCTGGTTTGGAAGTTGCAGAGCAATGGGAAATTCCTGCAACATGACACCACGGAAGAGATTCCCAGACACTGTAGTTCTTTTAACAGCATGCCACCAAATGCTTTTTTCCAAATTACCAACACACGAATCCTTAAATGTATCCTGTCTGCTAGACCCAATGCTGACATGTTTTTTGTCTTAACTTACAGATGTGCAAAACTTTTCTTGGTCAGACTCCATTACAAAAAAGTCTTTAGCAAACCATTTTAAGCGGCCTATTGGTGCCTCTGGATTTTTGTTAGTATTATTTTGTTTCAACAAATCATTTTAATGTGGAATAAAGGACCAAGGTCTATGGCTTTTTGTTTAAAAATAAAAACCAGCTTCAATTTTTTAAAAAGCTGTTTACATATGGTTCTGGCACCTACATGAAAGAATTTAATGAGCAGCAAAAAGAATAGAAAAAACAGTGGTTGAAATGTATACTTAAGAATATTTACAGGGTGGATCCAGTGCAAAATAATGAAAACCAAAATACCTCAGCAGTGTAAGCCAGTATGTTGGTGTTCATAACCACTAAAGGGTTTGATCATTTTAACCCTAAGTAAAGTGCCTCTAGTTGATAACAACAACAAAATATACCCTACCAATCCCTACATCTCCCATACCCTTCACGGTTTGTTGAATTACTCTAGTTATGAGTTTGTGATCTCTGGATTCTGTTCCTAAGCTTCATCTCACATTCATGGTTTCCAAGAGGCTTATTTGAGAACAACCGTGACTATTGTGCATCTTTCAGCTGAAGTCAAGCTCTACCCTCAAGCCCCAAATCCCAGTCTTTCAACTCTTGAGACTAAGCTCTTCTTTTTGAGGGTTGGAAGTACCTGGTAAGTCTTACCTCATGGGATTTTAAGTTCACTTGGTGTTTGTTCAAGTCAACCACTGTATGAATTACAGGCCTGGATGGTACAACACAAACCCAGCAACATAAAGCTGAGCAGTTAAAACAGAGCCTGTTTCCTCCTAAAGTGGCAAATTCATACTCAGGGAACTTGGGACTCCTGGGTAGGAATAAACAACCCTTCTGCAACTCTACCCCAAACTCTGCCAAACACTAAATATACCAATAGCAAAAGCTATATAGCACCTCGGGTTTGGAGGCAAAGATCATCTCTAATAATTACAACGAGAAAAGAAGCTAGGGCAGGGCAAACCCCCAAGTGATTTATTTGAGGTACTATCATGCTAATCACACTAACAAGATGTGGTAATAATGCCTGTTAGGAATTTTTCATAGGATTTCTTTTTGTAGTTACATAGGATTTTTTTTGCAGTTATTAAAAATAAACTACTTACATATTTGTACATAATGCCTCTCTACGGTTTTCTTCAAAGATTGTCACTAGAGAATGACAAGAAACGAGCTGAAAATGGTCTCCTGGTGAGGAAACATCCTTCCCTGGAGCTTCCCCCAGGAGACAGGACGAGTACCAGCTATGATTTCCTCTGCATTTCTGAGGAAGGTAGTGTCCTTAGAGCAACAAAGACTTCTAGGAAACAGGCAGGATAGCTTTCCCTGGAAAAACCTGCCACCTACTATATCCCTTAGAAACAAATTGGACACCAGAAGACTACTAAAGGCCACTTAATTAAAAGTGGCTTTTACTAGTAACCTCATTAGCAAACAACCTTAATGACTTAATCTTTCACTCATAGAAAATAAGTTTCATTTCAAACTGCACATAGTGTAGATGGTAGGAATTCAATAATCTAGGTAAGAATGAACTAAATTCCACTCAGAATATAAGAAAATAGGTTTACAATCTCTAGGACATTATTGCAGCTAGAATTTCTTCTGTTCATGGATGTGGGTCCTAAAGAAAAGAGCTTAGTTTCTTTGGTGTGTGGGGAGAAAGAAAAACAGGAATGTCTGATGAGCTACGACAGAGCAGCACAAGTGAAATAATGTTTAAATTACTCCCCGGCCCCCTTTCCCCCCAAAAATAAACACCACCCTTCCAAACAAAACCAAAATCCTTGACCTAAAAACCAAACGTGACCAAATTATAAAGAAATCAAGTATCTCAAATTGCCTGCTGGTTTTCTGTACAAAAATGATCGCATAAAAACAAACTCATATTAAACAGTTTTTTTATCTTTCAAGTCCTAAATCATCAAGAATCAGTTCCTTGAGATTCAATCTCTACAACATAAAGTGACAGGAATAGTCTCAGCATCACAAGGACCAACATGTCGGCCGGGTCCTGGTCCTCTGGCCTGTGATCAGCATCATGAGGACCAACATGTCGGCTGGGTCTGTGTCCTCTGGCCTGTGATCAGCATGAGGACCAACATGTCGGCTGGGTCTGTGTCCTCTGGCCTGTGATCAGCATCACAAGGACCAACATATAGGCCGGGTCCGGGTCCTCTGGCCTGTGATCAGCATCACGAGGACCAACATATCGGCTGGGTCTGTGTC
The DNA here is from genome assembly GCF_028538775.1 of Myotis yumanensis. Classification (NCBI taxonomy): domain Eukaryota; kingdom Metazoa; phylum Chordata; class Mammalia; order Chiroptera; family Vespertilionidae; genus Myotis; species Myotis yumanensis. The sequence continues at coordinate 44,443,301 of NW_027223752.1, read as the reverse complement.
CTCTGGCCTGTGATCAGCATCACGAGGACCGACATGTAGGCTGGGTCTGGGTCCTCTGGCCTGTGATCAGAGGGAGCCTAGATGAATTTCTGCCTCAACAGAACTGGCCTCGTGCACTGGTCCTCCTTCCACCAACACTAGTCTGGGTAGAAGGACCTTTGACCCCTCTGTTTTATTATCCTCAGTATGTCTGTCACCACCATTGGCCATTTGACAAAGAAATGCCTATCTCCCTGCTTTAAACAACAAAAATAGTTTAGCCCTAGCCAGTTTGGCCTGTGGACTGAAGAGTCTCGGGTTGATTCCCGTCAAGGGCACATACCTGGGATGCGGGCCCGGACTGGGGCAAATGCAGGAGGCAGCCAATCGATGTATCTTTCTCACATCGATGTTTCTTTCTCTCTGTCTCTCCCCCTTCCTTCCACTCTAAAAATCAATGGAAAAATATCCTCGGGTGAGGGTTAACAACATAAAAAAAAAAAACAGTTAAAAAAACTTTTTGTTCCAGGCATGATCTTACCTAAATACATAGTTTACTAGTTTACTTTCCTGATGCAAATCTGGCACATTTTGATCCATGCTCGTTAACGGTGTCCAGTGTAAGCTTTAAACCAGGAGGTCACCGAGGCTGCAGCGGAGGAGATCATCCCGCCCGCACTGCTGCTGGCGATGGGTGGGGAGGCCTGGGTGCTCTGGCTCTGCGAGACTTCCACGGGCTGGGAAGGGATGTCACAAAACCGGGGGCTTGGCAAGTTCTCCCAATCTGTGCCCAAGTCGGTTTCCTCATCACTTATGTGCTCGTCTCCACTCTCATCTGATTCTCCAGCAACTCCGGGATCCACAAATTCCATGGACTCCTCGAGGTCTGCGCGCACTTCAAAGGGTCCCGACCTGTGTGCCGACAGTGAAGGGTCTCTAAGACACCACCATTCTCACAACACGTGACACAGGTGACAGAAGACCTAATGCATGTAGGAGGCCCAGAGCTATCACTGCATCCGTTCCCTAAGTCTGCACTGTGTCCACTCACTGTTGGTCTATAATTCAGTTTTTCTTTATCTAAATAACTGTCATCCAACTAATGAATAATACCACACGTCTCAATTCTACCTACTTTATTTGTGAAGACCCTGGACAGAAAAAAACCCATCCCGTGAGACCTTCCATTCTGGTTCACAGTATGATCTTGTTTTAAACAACTGTACTATCTATACATTCCAATGACACAGTTTTGACAAAAACAGTCACATGATGTATATACTCGGGTATATTAGTTAGTGGAACCAGTATCAAATGGTATATAAAGGAAATTAAGATGTTCTCTGCCTATGGAAGCCCTCAGTTATTAAACTCAAGACCCAAAGGGGCTAAATGATATTGCTATGTACATGTTAGCAAAGCCTCCTAGGACTGGTGTCAACAGCCGGCTCCCGCACACATTTTAAGATATCATCACACAATTTTCTAGGGACACGTTTATGGCATAAAATGAGATGTGATTATTTAAAATATATTCATCTGGAATAGTGCATATTCCTGCAAGGTCTTTCAGTAAAACATTTTATTGCCCAAAGTTCCCTAGTAATGTCCCCACCTCCAAATCTCTCAACCTTTCTTTCTCAGGCCGCACTCCCTGTGACAGCCCCTCAGTGCCGCCACAAACCCCACCAGGCCTGCTTCTCCTTGTCCCTTTCCAGTGCCCGTCACTCCTGCCTCCAGGGGGCCAGGCTGCATCTTCTCCAGGGGACTTCCTGCAACCAGCTATAGGGTGGGACCAAGTCGCTTCAGCAGCCCCTAGCTCTCCATCGTTGCTCCCAAGTAAGGCCCGATGCCTCAGTTCATTTAAGAGGTTCACTAGTAATTACTTAGGGAGAAATGACAGAGGAAAGCAAAAATAACAAAAATGAGAAATACCTTAGGAAAGTATAACCTGCCCTTTAGTCTGTGGTCCCAAATTCTTTACAGTATAATGACAAAAGCCTAGCATTGGCCTCCAAGCGCCTCCGCAGACCTGCACCTCTGACCCGTTCTTCCAGGGCCAACTAGACTTCATTCTTACAAGACAGCCCTGCTTCCCAGCTGGGGCAGCAATAGCTAATGTTTTTGCTCTAGGCACTGTTTTTAGGGCTTTACAAGTTTTCATTCATTGGAAGATGTGCCACAGGGTTTCCCATTGGTCTCTAGTGAACAATTTACATTCCAAGAAGCCCCTCAGACCAGGGACTGCCAAGCTTCCCAGGCCTCCACCTTGCCCCGAAGTCGTGATTTTGCAAGGGCTGAAGGGAACAAGAATTGGGAGGGGATTCTCCCCACAATCTTCGTTCCTCCCCTTGAAACTTTTCCCATAAACCACTGCAACCTGTTTCTTGGCTCTGAGTGCCCCTTTTCTGTTTCCTGTGGTTCTCCTTACATTTACTTATTGTCTCCCTTTTTGTTTTTCCTTGGCAAACAAGTCCACTCCAAAGACTATTTTCTTTTTTCCTCCAGATTCCTCTCCTCCAAGCTCCAATCCCAATCACCCGTCTGTCAGAGCTCCCCGACTGAGTGCTACTAACCACACTCTCATCTCGGGTATCTGAGCCGGTCAACAAGGTCTCAAAACACGGCCCGCTGGGATTCCTCCCTCCTCCCTCACCCTCCTGCCTGACACCACCAAATAAGTCCCCTTCCCATCCTCAACGTGTCCCCCGGCTCTGGTCCTCCCTCTATCACTACCACCGCCAGCCTGTCCTGCCCCCCACCCACCTCAGCTTGCCGAATAACTGTCTCTCTCATGGTGTCTGCCTATTAAAAATGTTCACAATTTGCCAGGCCAGTGTGGCTCAGCAGTTGAGTGTTGACCTATGAACCAAAAGGTCATGGTTCAAATTCTAGTTAGGGCACTGCCTGGGTTTCAGGTTCTATCCCCAATAGGGGGCATGCAGGAGACAGTGATCAATGATGTTTCTCTCTCATTAATGTTTCTATCTATCCCTCTCCCTTTCTCTCTCAAAATCAATTTAAAAAAAGGTCCCAATTTAAGTGTCTTAGCTGGTCTCCCTCCTTTCCCAAACACAAGGCTCTCGGATTCTGTTCTGTTCAGTTTTGCTGTCTGGGGGTTAAGTCTTCTGACTCCCCCCGCTCCCTCACAGGTCCAGGTCAGCTCTTCACCATCACTATTTCCTTTCTGCTAGCCTTGAGGCTGCCTTATCTACTCTTAGGGTCTTTCTTGGCATGAGACTGCTATTGTCTCCAGATCCCCTCTTCAAGGGTTTTTCCAGGAGACAGGCCTGAGTGATACAAGGGGGAAGTGGCACATCCTTCAGGTGGAGGCCCTCACTGGAGCCACTGGACCCGTTCTCTGCTTGAAATTCCAAAGTGCAGAGTCCACTTGGCATGGAGCAGGTGCTCAATTAAGAACCTCACATGAGAAACTAGTGGATGATTCCCACAGCGGTCAGTAGGAACAATTTTAGTTCCAGCAACTAGCCTACATTTCTAAGCACCACCAGGAGCAGAAGAGACCCTTACAGAGGCGGCTGGGACATTTCTCTACTCGACGCCCTTCTCCCAACACTTCCAGCATAATCTACTACCTGCCCAGCATGCCTGGGCCACACACACATCACACAGAACTAACTAGCAAAAGAATTAAGTCTTTTGGAAATACAGATTATAAAATAATTCTTCTAATTTTCAGTTTAGCTGAATAACTGACATCTTTTTATTCAAGACCCTGAAGCCAGAGCATTCATTTTCTCATGATACAGGATGTTATCCTTATCGGTTAAGGCAACAAGATGATAGATCTTTTTGGCTTTTTAAAAGTCTCTTTTTGCCAACAGCTTATTTCAAAAATATTATAGAATGTATGGCATCAAGAGTAAACTCTAGACTTTGGATGATAAGGTGTGAATGTAGGCACCAGCACAGTAAAGACTGGCTCAGATAAGACTCGTCAATAGATAATAAATCCAGGGGGGGATTCTGAATAGGAGGACAACTGCACGGTCCCACACTGCAAGGAAGGAAGCATGAAGGAATCACACGGCGGCAAAGTCAGAAAGCATCTTGACTATGAATTAACATCACCAATAAAGGACAGTTGGTCAAGTGTGATATGTGGAGATACTCCCACCTAGGAAGTGTTCCAGCCTAAAATGCACAGCCTGCATCTCACTGCAAGGAAACACCCAATCGCAAAATGAAAGTTCTATTTGAAAAATGGAAATAATGTCATAAAAGACAAAGGCAGCTGTGAAAATGTTCCAAATTTAGAGTCCTAGCAATTAAATGTACCACCCGACTCTAGATTGGATCCTGGAGGGGGAAATGCTATAAAGGACATTATCTGGTGCACTGACAAAACGTGCATATTGGCAGTAGATTAAAGTATTACATCAGTGTTAAAAGTGCTGATGTTGATAACTGGGCTGTGGTTAAGAAAATATCCCCCCCCCCCCCAAAAAAAAGAAGAGAAAATATTCCCATTTTTAGAAAATACACATTGAACTATTTAGGGGTCAGGAGCCATGACTTATGTAACTTATCCTCATAGAGTTCAGAAAAAAAAATTTTATGGAGAGAGAGGAGGGAGGAGAGGGGGAGAGATTGCACAAATGACAAAGCAAATGGGGTAAAACACTAACGAAGATGAATCTGGGTAAAGGGTATATGCATCTTTGTACTATTTTTTGATTTTTCTGTAAGTTTGCATTTATTTCAAAGAAAAAAATAAGTTATGTTGGAGTCAGGATAGAATCCTCAGTTTAGGTGGTCTCCATGGAAACAGGAAGTCCTACCCAAGTTCCATTACCAGTCTCTCTAAGCCTGACTGAGGGAGGTGTGGAAAGGGGGTTCTGAAGCGCTGACCTCCTGGTTCACAGACCAGGAAAGCTCTGATGTGACGAGAGCCTGGCTGTGTGTGTGCACGTCTCTAGGACAGAGCCTTCTAAATGGAGGGCTGACTCAAGGGGAAGCCCAGAGAAAACTCAGATCCACAAGGAAGCCCACCCCTAATACAAGATTGCCAATTTTCCTAAACAACCACCAACATTGGGTATCAGGTCCTTTCCTTTTTGTTAACCTGACAGATGGAAAATGGAAACCTGCTTTGAGTTGCATTTCTTTATTCTTGATTGAGGCTAAAGATGTTTTTCATCTGAATTGTGACTACTTGCATTTCTTTTGTGTGAACTGCCTGCTTGAATACTTTCTCTATTTTTTCATGAGGTTGCTTGCCTGTCTTTTATTGACCTGAAAGATTTAAGGAGTCTGGATTTTAATCCATTGTCTCTTATAGAGACTGTAAAATATATCTATTGCTTGTCTTTTAACATTGTTTATGGTATCTTTTACCAGAGACATTTAGAGTTTTTCCATAGAAAAATATGTAACTCCTTTCCTTCATGGTTTTTGGGTTTTGTGGCTTGCTTGGGAATCCCCTCCCCACCCTATGATTATAAACACTCTTTTCTCCTAGTTATAGTTTTTAAAATTAAAGTCTTTTATTTCATCTGGAATTAATTTTTGTATGTGGAATGTCATATAAATCCAACATTTTCTTCATATGAATACCCAACTGACCCACCACCATTGAGCTATTATGATTCAACGTGCCACCCTTATCATATATTATTTTCCCACATACACAAAGGTCTGTTCCTGGACTCTCTTCTATTGTTTTAATTGCTCTACCGATTTGCATGCTAACAGGGTCTTGTTTTAATTACCTTTATACTATGTTTTAAAAGGGGCCAAGACCATCCCTTATTATTCTTTGTCAAAATTTCCTTGCAGACTATGCTTCTAGTTAAACATTAGAATCAGCCTATCAAAGTTCCATGAAATATCTGCTAAAATTCTGATCAGGTTTCCTTTTTGGGAGAAGTAGCACTTTTACAATACTGAGCCTTCCTCCTAGAAAATCACCACCCTGGCCTTCTTGCATTCAGTGCCACACCTCATACAGTGCTGGGCAGACATTCAAAAATTACAGGTTGAATATTTTTTTTAGTTCCAAAATTTTCTTTACATAAATTTGCATGTACTTTGTAAGGATTACTTCTCTATAGTTTATAGCGTTTGTTGCTAAAGTAAAAGGGATCTTTTTTCCCATGACTTTTTTTTTTAACAAGTTGTGGTTGGCACATAAGAAAGCAACTGTTTTAATGTGTGTTGATCTTATATTTAGACACCATACAAGTATCATTTCTAACAGCTTCGTAGTTCTTTTGGGTATCCAGTGTAATCATACCATCTACAATAGATCAGCTTAGTTTCCTTCTTTCCAATATAAATGCACCTTATTCCTTGTTTAAAATGTCCTGCCTTGGCTGGGCCTCCAGAGCCATGTTAATGTAGCAGGGCAAGCAGGGCACCCTTTTTCTTCCTGACGATATGCCATTAAACTAGCTTTTGCTCCATGCTTATGGTAGGTATCCTTTATTAATCATCTTTTTAATTTGATAGTTTTCTTTATTAAGGGGAACTGAATTTTATCCATTGCTTTTCTGGCATCTGTATAAGGATAGTCCTACGTTCTTTCTTCTTTAGTATGTTAATGTGATAAAGTTAATGTGCATGGTTAAAAGCATGAGTACCACCCTGACCGGTTTGGCTCAGTGGATAGGGCGTCGGCCTGTGGACTAAAGGGCCCCGGGTTTGAGTCTGGTGGAGGGCATGTTCCTTGGTTGCGGGCACGTCCCCAGTGGGGAGTGTGCAGGAGGCAGCTGATTGATGTTTCTCTCATCGATGTTTCTAACTCTCTATCCCTCTCCCTCTCCTCTCTGTAAAAAATCAGTAAAATATATATTTTTTTAAAATAAAAGCATGAGTACCTAGTACTTGGGAGTCGTCAGCCAGGTGTGTTGGGACCTGGCTCCACCACTTTTACTGGCTCTGTGACCATGGGCACGAGTTAGTTGGCCTGCTACCACGTTGCCCCCCGTGTGAAATAAGGATAATAATCCTGCCCTGGCTGGTGTAGCTCAGATGAGTTAGTATCATCCCAATCACCAAAAGGTTTGATTCCCCATGAGGGCACATTGCAGCCTCGATCCCAGTAAGGGGGCGTGTAGGAGGCAGCCAATCAATGTTTCTCTCTCACATGATGTTTTTTTCTCTCTTCCTTCCTTTCTCTGCAAAATCAATAAAAAGATATTTTTTTAAAAAGAGAGATTTAAGACATGTAAAGTGTCTAGCCCAGTGTAAATAAATATTTGTCCTTATTATGAATAATAAATTTCCTAACATTGAACCATTTACAAATAAAGTACAGAGAGGATGGCAAGCAAACCCATGGAAATCAACCACTAAAATTAGGATGGATTTCTAAAGGTTTTCTGTGGCTCCTAAATTAATGAATGGGATTTGGGCTAAGGAGTCTGAAGTCCCTATACAATGGCAAAACATTCAAGGTGCATATGTAGTTTCCTGGAGAGAGTCCACAGCTCTTTCCAAAGTTAACTACTGTTTTAGGCAGGGGGAGGGAAGAGGGGGGAAACATAAGACAACCGTTGAAGGCAGACTGTCATAGAAAGTTCACTGCAATGTGAAGGAAACCAGGCATCCTGGTCACTGGAGGGGACTCCCCTTGAGCCCTGGTTTGTGTCAAAGCAAATGAATGATGGGAAGAGACCCCACAAGAATTTTCTCACCTTTTATTTGTCTTTCAAAATTACAAATACAATAGATAAGCCCTATCTGCAGAAATGAATGGACAGACCTCTAAGAACAAGGAAAAAAGGTCAGCACCTAGAGAAGGGGCTCTTGGATGCGACCGAAGATAAGCCTCATGAATGCCATGCTTTTTATGGGCTGAGAAACTGAAAAGACCCCTTAGACCAGTCCTGGTTGGTCTTTTTTGTTACTCCTGTTTTTAAGCGAATGGATTTTAAACTATTCATCCCATAAACATCTCATACCCTTTATCCAACAAATGGTGGCCAGACTGACTCAGTGACAGAGAGAGAATTGTGAAGAACTGCTATGGGAAGGAATGAACAGGCACAAAAGAAGATGCACAAGCAACAGGCTAGAGCAGAAACAGATGTGGATTCAAAGAAACGGCGTTTGATCTTCAGGGACAGCACAGAAAGGCCAGGGACCCTTGGGTTCTTCTGTTTTAGGTGTTAAAATGCTATTAATTTCTCTGAGAAACGATTATGTTAAGAACCATAATGGCTCAAATATGATTAGCCATTGCTTCCTTCTATATGGGACTGTATTTTTGTCCTGTTTGGAGATTTGGGGCTGAGGAACAGGCCCCTGTACACTGTCAACACATACAACTCCACTTAAAAGTCGTCACAACAGTACCACTCAGAGAAAAGCAACAGACACCCTTCTTACCTGCCTAGGTGTTCAGAATTCGGGCTGACCAGGTACATTAGATTCCTGAGGGTATGCAGTGGTTGTAATTGGTCTAAATTTACATGCTAGAAAAAAAACAAAAAATTGATTACTATTTTCAACCATGTTAAGAAATTAAAAATTAGTTCACAGCACATTTTCCATACCTGAGAAAAGCACAAGTAAAGAATATTTGCATTCAGTTTCTTTACTGCTCGAGTAAATTTCTGTCTGCTGAGATTTTCCCCACAAAATTCACTGTAAAACAAACATAATTTGTAAAGTTGTATTTTTTGGAGGAAATTCTATGTTACAACGTTCATTTTGAAGAGTGTACTTTACACTGCAATTCGGTATAAAACTTACCCTGAGGCCTTTGCCTCTTAAATGTACTTAGAAACTTTCTAGGAATGAACTATTCCCCTCATGAACAATTTCACTGAATCTGTAACAATTACAAATACATAGATCCTTTGACTAAGCAATTCCACTTCTGAAAACTTACTGTACACAAATACTTGCAAACTAGTGAAATGATGAATGTAAGATGACCCCCAAGTGTCAATAGAGGACTGGTGAGATCCTGGGACACTGATACAAAGGAAAACTCTGCAGCTGCCCACTTTATGCAGGATGAGAGCTGAAGGCCGGACAGGCCCCACACGATTTGCACTCCTACCTTCCTGGTGCACTCGGTCTCCTCTGTGCTCCTCGCAGCTCTCTCCTCCAGGGCTTTGCAGGCCTCTCTCTGCTCACAGCCTCTTTCCCCAGGGTCCACTTGGCTTGCTCGCTTCCTCCCTCAGGTTCACACATGATCACACACCTGCCCACTCAAACACTGCAAGCCCTTCCCTGCCTCCACATCCCCTTTCTCTCACCCTGCTTTAACGTTCTCCACAGCACGTGTCACCATCTGACATACTGTTTATTTGTCCCTTCATTAAAGTTAATGGCCAAAGGGGTAGGGATTATGCTTTCATCACCAATGTACCTAGAACAGTGCCTGGCCCATAGCACACACTCAATAAATAGTTGTTAAATAAATAAAAACTTAAAAAGCAAGGTATTTAAAACTCCTTGGTACAGCATGATACCTTTTGTGTTTAAAAGATGGTAACCATATTCATATTTGCTTGAAATGCAAGGAAAACTAAAGGTTGGTAGGAAAGTATTAGTAGGATTTGGGTAGACTGTAAACCTTTACCTTTTTTTAAAAATTTTAAACCACATATTTTTATTATAAAAAAAATCAAACAGCCGCAGCTGGGTAGCTCAGTTGGTTAGAGTGTGTCCCAATACGCCACAAATGAGCATTTGTCTTTGTATTTGTACTTTTGAAAGACAAATAAAAGACAAATGCTGATTTGATCCCAATGAATTTATAAATCAAGTGAAACAACAAATTGATGTTTTCTCTCTAAAATCATTTTAAAAACAAAAAACAAAATTTGCCTAGTGTTTACCCAGTTCTTGCACATGAGCACACCCTCTGAATATCCTGGGTTTTCCTTCAGTTCTTTTTGCAAGTGGGAGAATTCTCTGTGGTCTTCTCAAACACTTCACATGCAATTGTAAGATAACACCAGTTTGTACCACATGAGGCTTATGGAATTAATCTCAGTATCTATGGTCATTTCTGTCTGAATAACACTTAAATTCTTGATTTTGGATTCATTAGAACAAATGAGAATACAAAAAGAGTGTAAGAGAACCACGACGAAGAAGACATCACTGCCCTCAGTTACTTGCCTGTTGCACAGCTTTTTAGGAAGATTTATGTCGAGTATATGAGACAAAATGTTGGCCAGCTGAGTCGCATAGCACAGCGCAGCGCTGATGGTGTAAGCAGGGTTGTTATGCTCCATGTCTAAAGTGTAAAAACAACCACCACACATAGAACAACCTTAATTTCAGCAAAAAATACGAATGAACCTACATTTTATGATTTCTAATTTATCATTACATTTATGGTAATGTTTTACTCCTTCCTAATAAAAGGTCCATGTTTCATTGCTATGATTTTCACTGAGTGACACCTAAGTAAGTGGGCCTAGACAGGCCCAGCATAAATGAAACTGAAGTCCCCACCCACAGCACGCACTCAGTGTACAATGCTTTTGATGACTGCTTGCTTCCTGTCCTCCCCACAGGAAGGGAGGCACACCTGTCTGGGTGACACCACCTGTGTATCACCAGTACATGACTAAAGCACATCTCACTAAGTATGTGCTGAATGACTAAATGAACAATTCTCCACCAGAGAAAAGCGACGGGTGTTACAGGGTTTCTCTAGTGTGGTATTCAATCTCCAGTTAGGACTGCTAAACAAGCTCTTTACAAAGTTAAAAACTATCAAAATGGGATGGGACTCAGGCTAACTACGTTTCTTTAAATAGTGAGGTCTTTTTATATAGATAAAGCAGTATCGACCCCCAAGAGGAGAAATATCTGAAATACATGTTTCCAGCACATCCACAGATGGAGAAACAATATGTGGTATATCCATACAATGGAATGTCATTCAATCATAAAAAGAATGATACATGCAACAATGTGGACGAACTCTGAAAACATGTTAAGTAAAAGAAGCCAAACACGAAAGGCCATGTTTTGTATGATCCCTTTTATATGAAATGCCCAGAATAGACACAGCTACAGAAACGGGGTGCAGATTAGTGATGGCCAGGGCTCGGCTCTGGGGAGGGCGCTGGGGGTGACTGCTTCATGCCCTGGAGTTTCCATGTGGGGTGATGAAAACGTTTTGGAACTAGACAGAGGTGATGGTTTTATAACACTGTAAATGTACTAAATGCCACTTAACTGTTCATAACTGTTCATTTTGTTATATAAATTTTACCTCAATTCAAAGTATACATGTTGGCTGGAGCCATCCAGGCTCAGCCACCTGGTGTGTGGGTGATCGAATAAATTCATAATCCCTCAACAAAAAAACAAACAAACAAAATTCATGTTTATAAAAGTTTCCAAACACTGTCTTGCTTCTCACCAGGCCCCTGCGTCGTTTTCTTCTCTTCCACCCAATTATAGTAGGCAGAGTAGTCCCCGTTGTTGGGAAGGCTAATCCAAGGCCCTGTGATGCTGATGCTGGTGTCCCCATTGTGGTCGTCACAGACCCATCTCCCTGAGTGGTAAGTCGTCCTCCGGGCTTCGGCAAGCTTGCTCACGGTGCTGGAGGTCATGGCACTGTCACTCTCTGAAGACACATCCGCGGGATCTCTAAAAATCAGAAGATGCATACAGGTCTCAAGGGACTGGGTTTTAAAGAGCAGGCAATATACTTGCCAGATATACAGAACACTGGGAAGAAGCACATGAGCACAGGAAGTGACGTGGAACATGCAGAGATAAGTGATTGCTATCAGAGATGAAGATCAAACCAGCTGTAGCACGGAAGTCCACATGGGTGTAAGGGGGCACCAGGAGCAAGGGCCTCAAATATCAGGTTCTTCAATGACTTGGTAGCAATATCCCTTTATATGCTTAAAAATTTCTGAGGACCTCAAAGAGCTTTTGTGTGTGGGGGTTAGGTCTATTGAGGTTTGCTATATAAGAAATCCAAGAACATTTAAAATTATTAATTCATTAAAAAATAATAAACTTATTACATGTTAACATAGTATATCCTTATGAAAATATCTGTATTTTTCAAACAAGTACATTAGTAAAGAGTCAAAAACACAATACAGCACTGATCAACATTTTTAAAAAACCTCTATAATACCCAAGTCTTTCAATTGTTCTTTCAAGTAAAATAGTGTCCCATGAAAAAAGCAACTACTGCTTACAATTCATTCAAGTGCTTTTCCTTGAGCCAACCATTGCACTTCGGTCTGCAGCAAAAGCAGCTTCTGCACACTTCCCATTTCATCATATGCTATCTTAAAAAGGTGTGTTTGCAGGGCAAGCCAATAAAATTTAAATAAAAATATTTCCTATTGCTTCATCAAGAACACTATTGCTGCAAAACTGGTTTTTGTTTTTGTTTTAATACTGCAAGTACATGGCAGAATACAATGACTATTACTGCAGCTTGGTGTCACTGCCTTGAAATGTCTGCCTTGAAATGTATTGTGGCACCAGAGGTTTTTATCCACCATGGCTTCTGAGCCACCAGTGCAAATGTCAACAGAGTGAAAAAGGAAAATAAAGTGTTAATATTATTATATAAAAACAGTTTTGGGAATCGAAGATGGCGGCATAGGTAAACACTGGAGACTGCCGCCGTGGACAACCACTTCAAAAATACAACTAAAAGTCGGAGCGGACATCAACCAGAACCACGGGAAGGCTGGCTGAGGAGAGTCTCTTCAACTAGAAGCAAAAACAACAGCATTCCGACGCTCAGCGAAGGCGCAGTGTGGAAAATTTAAAGGTACGGCGGTGCGGTGGTGAGGGTGCGCGCGCAAAGCGGGCTGGCGGCTGAGGGCGCGATTGTCGTTTTCAATCAGGAGTGAGTCTCAGACTCTGGGCTACAGATCCAGGCGAGTCTCTAGGGACCCAGACTCAAACGGGAGAAGCGGGACTGTCTGGCTACGGCCCCTCCGAGGTTTGCAGCGATTGCTGGGACAGAGAGGCAGAGCCCCTGGGGACGGACTGAGAGCGGCCATAGCTGCTCCCTCCCCCCCGCCCTGTTGAGCCCGCCCCGCCCAAACCCTGCGCACAGCCATTTGCCGATCGCCTCAGGCAAGGGCTGGACTAGCGCCTCCCCTGAGGACTGAAGTTTTCCCACAGCTAATTTCCACAGCCAGTCGGCCTGGTGGTCAAATCCCTCTAGTGTTAACTACAACAATTAAGGCTTGGCTAGAACAAGACTGCGCACAGAGACCACAAGGGGGTGCACCAAGAAAGCATAAAAGATGCGGAGACAAAAAAACATGACAGAAATGGAGGATATGGAGCTAAGAATCGCAATTTTGAGGGCTTGCCATAAATTTGTGCAGAGCCTCACGAAAACTAATGAGACCCTCGATGCTACGATAAAGAAATTAGAAAGTAAGCATACACGGACTGAAATAAAGAATATTATACCCAATAGCAGACCAGAGGAGCACAAGAATCAAACCAAAGATTCGACCAAAAACACCCAATTGGAAAAGCAAAATGAAAAAAGAATCCGAAAGTGTGAAGATAGTGTAAGGAGCCTCTGGGACAGCTTTAAGCGGACTAATATCAGAGTCATTGGAGTGCCAGAAGATGAGAGACAGCAAGATATTGAAAACCTATTTCAAGAAATAATGGCAGAAAACTTCCCCCACCTGGAGAAAGAAATGGACTTACAGGTCCAAGAAGCGCAGAGAACCCCAAACAAAAGGAATCCAAAGAGGACCACACCAAGACACATCATCATTAAAATGCCAAGAGCAAAAGACAAAGAGAAAATCTTAAAAGCAGCAAGAGAAAGAGGCTCAATTACCTACAAGGGAATACCCATACGACTGTCAGCTGATTTCTCAACAGAAACTTTGCAGGCCAGAAGGGAATGGCAAGAAATATTCAAAGTGCTGAATACCAAGAACCTACAACCAAGATTACTTTATCCAGCAAAGCTATCATTCAGAATTGAAGGTCAGATAAAGAGCTTCACAGATAAGGAAAAACTAAAGGAGTTCATCACCGCCAAACCAGTATTATATGAAATGCTGAAAGGTATCCTTTAAGAAGAGGAAGAAGAAGAAAAAGGTAAAGATACAAATTATGAACAACAAATATGCATCTATCAACAAATGAATCTAAGAATCAAGTGAATAAATAACCTGATGTACAGAATGAACTGGTGACTATAATGAATCAGGGACATAGAAAGGGAATGGACTGACTATTCTTGGGGGAAAAGGGGTGTGGGAGATGCGGGAAGTGACTGGACAAAAATCATGCACCTATGGATGAACTCAGTGGGTGGGGAGTGAGGGTGGAGGGTGGGGTGGGAGCTGGAAGGAGGGGAGTTATGGGGGGAAAAAAGAGGAACAAATGTAATAATCTGAACAATAAAGATTTAAAAAAATAAAAAATAAATAAATAAAATAAAAAAAATAAAAACAGTTTGACTGCATGGACCCCCTGAAAGGGTTGTAGGGACCCACAGAGCCCACAGACCACACTTGGAGATCTGCTGGTCTGAAGCATGATGGGAATGAGAAGTCACAGCAGGCACAAATGCACAGGAGGGGAAGGACACAGTGTGTTTGGGAGCAGAGATGATCAGTGGGGTTGTATAGAATACACAAAGGAAGTGCCAGGAGACGGTATTGGAAAGGTGGGTAGGAAATGGGAGACTGGGAAGGGCCTTTTGCACTGCACTAAGTTTAGATTCTGTTCTCTCGGCCAGTGGTTCTCGATCCTTTTTCCTTCTGCCACAACACACATAGCATAACTCCTACCGGCTATCACGGTTAAGGCAGGGGGACTAGGCCAGCTCCAAGCTGTAATACTACTTCCTCCTTCTCCCACTCAAGAAGTTTGAGAAATAAGAATGAACATGAGCCCTAGCCGGTTTGGCTCAGTGGACAGAGCATCGGCCTGTGGACTGAAGGGTCCCGGGTTCGATTCCAGTCAAGGGCACGTACCTCGGTTGCAGGCTCCTCCCCGGCCTGGGCCCTCGTCAGGGCTTGTGCAGGAGGCAACCAATCGATGTGTTTCTCTCACATCGATGTTTCTCTCTGTCTTTCCCTCTCTCTTTTCCACTCTCCCTAAAAATCAATGGAAAAATATCCCCGGGTGAGGATTTAAAAACATAATAAAATAGAATTGTTTAAAAAAAAAAAAAAGAATAAACACGAAATCTTATAGAGATAACTTCGAAATCATCAGCTTAAAAAAATTTAACAGTATATACTAATATATACTAACAGAAAAATGTAAACAGCACAGGAAGAAAGGAGAAAGTTTTTCTCCATTTTCTCTTCTGCAACTTTGTATGCAATTGTGAGTCTCCATTCCAATATTGTTGTTGCCATCTGCACACATTCATCTACCATAAGATTCATAAAGGAATCAAATCCCTGCAATATTCCTTGGACATGTCTGCCACCAGTTAATTTCAAGGATAACTTCTTGTCCATAAATTTTGTTAACTTGGGAGGGTGTCTACTCATTGAGTTCAAAGCTCTCTCCAAAAGGAATCTGTGGCCTCTTTCATGTTCCCCTGGCAGGCCCCGGCCCACGACAATTTTATGTGGCATAATGTTTCTGTTTTGTCAGCTTTTTTACCAGCTTTGGCCTGACTAGTTGTCTTTTGACTCAATAGGTTATCCATGTACTACTGCTAAAAGTAGACTGAAGATACCCGGCGCTTGACAACAGCTAGTCAGCAGTAAAAGGCTGTCACCATGTAAGAAACCCCAAGCACCAGGTGCTTTCTTCCACTTTAGCTCCTGATCCTATGTGAAGTAGGCATTTATTATCCCTGACTTTGAGGTTCAAGAACCTGCCTCACAGCATATAACTAATAAACAACCCGATTGGGATTGCAGCTGACATCGGCCATCAGATGGTTTTTTGATCAGGGTGAGTCAGCACCTCATCGGGAAGCTGTAAGTGTACACAAGCTCCTCTGAGGGCCACCGCCCTTTACCTTGGCTGCCTCCCCAACTTCATGCAGTGTGCAGTGTTTGCTGAAGCAGATAAGACTTCATTCAGTTTAATTACCAGGAAAGCCAATGGCCCAGAATGAGGTCAAATAAATGAGGTGCTGACACACTTAAAAAATACT
The DNA here is from genome assembly GCF_028538775.1 of Myotis yumanensis. Lineage (NCBI taxonomy): Eukaryota > Metazoa > Chordata > Mammalia > Chiroptera > Vespertilionidae > Myotis > Myotis yumanensis. The sequence goes on along the minus strand of NW_027223752.1, from coordinate 44,427,241 downwards.
TGATTTTGGGACCTGATGTAGAGTCAAAAGACTTGCTTACTGTACCTCGCACCAGTCTTCACTTCCTCAATTGGGAAGATGACAGAGGTGAGCTCTAATATATGAGACCGCCGAAGATCTGCCAGACGCTCATAATGACTTTTTAAGTCGATGGTCTTTTTTTCTACTAGGTCCCCAAGTTTGCGGTTATGCCTCTGAATCTTCTCCTTTTTCTCTTGATGCCGTTGTGCTCGAGTATAAAGCTTCTGATTCTTTTCCTTGGTTTTGAGAAGGCCTTCAGAATCTAAAATAAATCAAACTCAACAATTATCTCTACAAATAGGTCCTGGAATCTAAGAACTCCCTTAGCTTGTGAGCATGGCAACTAGCCTGCATTATGTTCTAAAGAGCAGGGTTCGGGACCCCGGCAGACCATCAGAACCACCCAGAGCAGTGGACTCAAAGTGTGGCCTATGTATGTATCTGGGTCGGTCTATAAACTTTTCCCAATCAGACAAGAGATGTACAGAAACACAGACTAAGTTTAGAAAATGTTTTCTTTGACATGGCAATTTGACATTGCCATAAAATTCAAGCGTATGACCATCTTTCTAGTAATTTATTTTATTATACTTTATGAAAGTATTGGTATCAGTTTATGACAGATTGGAAATCAAAGAGAAACTACTGGTCTTTTACTACAGACAGTTTCAGAACCACTGACCCAGTCCCCATGCATGAGATTGTATTTTCTAAATCCAGGGTGGGTCCCAAAATTCCCTTTCTAGGTTTTAAAAAGGTTCCCAGATCTCTCTGCCAGGGATGGAAACCACTGTTTTAAGTTCACTGCTTTAGAACCATTCATTTTATTCTCTGTGGTTGCTGCTTTTGTATTTTGGTGCGAGGAATCTATTAGAGCTGATCAAAGTTTTAAACTTGATCACCAGAGAACTGCACAAGGTCAGTAAATTCAGCAATTTGAGGCGGTTCTCAGATACCTGGTAGCCAACCCCTGGGGTGAACATCACGGAAGCGTGAGGAAAGAGGTACACCAGGTTCAAGGTTAAATGACAAGTCCCTACACTGCTGCTGAACCAGAGGCTTTGGAGGATGTGTGCCAAACCCAGTGAGCAATTGACTATCTGCAGTCCTGGTGCCCCTTCATCATGCTGCCCTGCTTCTCTCTTGTTAATCCTGTGAAACTCTACAGAACTGTATGAGGACAAATGTCTTCAAAGGCTTTAACTCCACTATGTACCCCTTACAAGATATTGCTTCTGAAAGCAATGAACAGGAGAGGGATTCACAAGGTCTGATGGTGACTCATTCTACACTTTAAACACTGACCTTCAGAAATACACAGAGTATTTCCAAGGATGTAGGATTTCTAAGAGAACTCTCTTAAATTTTGATAACCACATATTGATAGAGTATCAGTAAAAGTATAATGTAAAATTAATACAGATTAAAATATGTATAAAATACACTAATGGGGAAAAAATATTCTATGCCTCTGGTAGGAACTAATACTTATAAATGGATTCCAACTTAGACTCGGGGTCTCCTCTTAGCTAAGGCAAATGGGAAACATATGTTCCTTAACTTTTTTAAAGTGAGAAAGGTAGCAGGTTATTTAAAGGTCTTTGTATAAGAATCCCTTACACAAACGTTTCATAAGGAGAGGAAGGTAAGCAGTAACTTTTCCAGGTTGCTGTTACCTCTACTCCTCTCCCTTTCTCTGCCTCTCTAGTTTATTAATCCCATGAAATTCCACATGAGCTCTTTATTAGGGCTGGAGGGAGGGGCTCCAATTACTTACTTTTCTTTATTTCTTCATTTCCTTTGCATATTGTTTGTTTCAGCTGTTCAATCCTCATCTTGCAGGACATTATTTTCCATCTCTTAAAAAGTATGCAATAAATATCAGAAACGGTCTCATAACTAATATGATTATCTACCCAGTATCACCACCCATTTTTCAGGTATATCTTAGAAAATCTAATGAAAACTGTTATATGTATTATAGCTTCTATAACTATGTCAGATTACCAAAAAGAAAAAAAAATGTGTTATTATGGCTCAATGCAGAAGCTGTTAGAAAATTAAAGAGAAATTCACAGAAAAATATGCTGCAGGATATTCTCTTAACATGCTCTGTTCAATATATAGCCACTGGGCACAGGTGGTTATTTAAAAGTCAATTAAAATTACATAAAATAACAAAATTCAGCCTGGCCGAGGTGGCTCAGTGATTGAGCCACATGAACTAGGAGGACAAGGTTTGATTCCCAGTCGGGGCACATGGGTTCAATCTCCAGGAGCGAGCTTGAAGGAGGCAGCTGATCAATGATTCTTTCTCATTACTGATGTTTCTATCTCTCTTCCTCTTCATTCCTCTCTCTAAAATCAATAAAAACATATTTTTAAAAATTGAGTTTCTTACTCACACTACCCATATGTCTTATGCTCAACAATGCTCAACACATGTGGCTAATGGCTACCATCCATATTGGTCTGTGTAGATATAGAACATTTGCATCATCACAGAAAGTTCTGTTTATGCCCTGAGGATTAACAAAACAAACATAAAATGTTTTCTTTTATGGCTTATCAAGGTCCTCGCTCCTAAATTACATAAAAACTTTCCCCTATTTCCTTGTCACATTTTTATGAGTTTACTTTTTACATTTAATCATTACTCCATTTAAACTGTGTGTGTTTATGATGAGTACGTTTTCTCCAAAAGGATAGCCCATTGTTCTTATATTTCTATGTCACTACCAGACTTCATAACCTTTACTACAGCTCCCTAATGAACTGTCAACACCCCGTTTTTGGTCCCCCAAAAAATATCTGAGAAGCCCACACTACAAATATATTCAAAGAGAGGACTTCCAAAAATGAACAAAAAAAAATTTAAACTCACAATGATTTTTGAAGCACCACCAACTTAAAAACATGTAACCTCAAGTACAAAGAATATTACTTAAATAGTTCTTACAGCTTACCAACTGATCTGTTATCCATTTTCCTTCCATAGCTTTTAACACTCTGTATGGAGAAGAGAGATACAGAATAAGCCCTTAAAAAATTAAATTTTATAAAGCTAAAAAATGTAAAATCAGCCCTAACCGGTTTGGCTCAGTAGTAGAGAGCATCAGCCTGCAGATTCAAGGGTCCCAGGTTCGATTCCAGCCAAGGGCATGCACCTTGGTTGCGGGCACATCCCCAGTAGGGAGTGTGCAGGAGGCAGCTGATCGATGTTTCGCTCCCATTGATGTTTCTAACTCTTACCCCTCTCCCTTCCTCTCTGTAAAAAAATCAATAAAATATATTTTTTTAAAAATGTAAAATCAACAACTTTTAAATACAACTTCTTATAAATGGCTTGAAATAGCAAAATGGGACTGAAGCAAAGTGTTTTCCAAATTCTCTTCTCTGCAATTTTTTCTCACCTTCTTCTTTTTGCACTTCTAACACAGTCCGGAGCCTTTCTGCAGACGTTCATCATAAACTTCCAGAACAGCCAGAGCCTTTGTCCTCAGTCATAACTAATAATTTCCATCAGCCATAATTAATGATAGTTACAAGAGAACTCATGACTAAAAATGCTAAGATCATTACAGAAAGAAAAGGCACAAGCCAGTATCTGAGAATATTTGTTTTATGGAGTGAAGTGTTCTATAAAAATAGAAGTTTCTGCCCTGGCCAGTGTGGCTCCATTGGCTGGAGCACCGTCCTGTACACTGAAAGGCTTTGAACCCCAGTCCTGGTGTGTGCAGGAAGGCAACTGGTCATTGTTCCTTCCCTTTCCATTTGTCCCTTTCTCTCTTTCTCTTCCCCTCTTTCTTAAAAAAAATAAGCATGGTGTCAGGGAAGAATTTAAATATAAATAAATAGTTTCTATGGCTGAATAAATTAGAGAAATAACCAAGTTAAATTAATCCAAGCAGGTTTCTCTAATGCAGCGGTTCTCAACCTGTGGGTTGCGACCCCTTTGGCGGTCGAACGCCCCTTTCACAGGGGTCGCCTAAGACCATCCTGCATATCAGATATTTACATTACGATTCATAACAGTAGCAACATTACAGTTATGAAGTAGCGACGAAAATAATTTTATGGTTGGGTCACAACATGAGGAACTGTATTAAAGGGCCAGAAGGTTGAGAACCACTGCTCTAATGTGAGGCATCTCAGGCTATTTAATCCACTTATGAATGTGTTTATCTGACCAGGGGTGTGTCTGCAGAACAGTGACTGGTCCGTTTGGGATAGGAGACTATAGGAAAATTCTCAAATCCAGAGTGTGAGAGATGCACCGGCAGTGCTCGGTAATAACTCAGATTCCCAGGCCTCCCCTCAGACCTACTGAATCAGAATACCTGAGGATAGGATTTTAAGAATCTGCATTTTTAACCATTACCTCAGTTAATGAATTCTGATATAGATGATCTGCAGACCACACTTTGCAAAAACACTGATAGAGAAGAAAGCTAAATGGAAGCAGTAACATCCTATAGGAGCCACCATCACTAACTTAAGTCTAGCATGCCTACTGTCCTGGACCCGTCTGCCACATACCAATGATCAGGCTGGGGGCTTAATTCATCCATCCCATCGCTAGTGCCTACTGGGCACAGGCACCAGGGCTGATCCCAGTATTTTCTAGAAACTTGATAACTCTCCTATTTTGCTTCTCCAAGATGCACTGCTCTTCTGTACTTTCAGATTATATCCTAAATTTAGTAATTTAGCAATCCATATATCTGCATATCACAGCACTGAATTAAACCACATAACTTCCACAAATTAAAAAGCCAAATGAAGACTCACTCTTTTTGAAATTCTTCCTGTTTGCTCTTAAGTTGGCTTAACCGTTCCTTCTTGTCTATAAACCTGTAAGAAAAAAAAGGAATGTTTTATTTAAATATTCTTTTTTTTTTTTTTCAGTTCAATCAGATTATATGAACTCTTGGGAAGCCAATCATTTCTGCAGACTCACCTGGAAATGTCACTGAAAGTAAGTACTGTACACAACTTCTCAATGGGATGCATGTGGCTGCTCACCACTTGGTTATTTTAAAGTTAAATTCAAACTCTCAGCTTCAAAATTCTGTCATGGGTTTATAAAATGTCTATAGGTTTCCACCCCTAGGTTAAATTATTTCCAAACAGGCACATCAGAGCACTAATGTGAATTTTGAATTTTAAAAAAACTGAGGCTTCTACTATAAAAACTAGAGGCCTGATGCAGGAAATTCGTGCAAGAGTAGGCCTTTGCAGTCACAGCGGCTGCCCTCAATCCCACGGCTGCAGCCCAGGCTTTGTCCAGAAGGTCATCCGGACGATCGTTTGGTCGATTTGCGTATTATGCTTTTATTTTTATAGATAATTTTTACTCTAGCCAGTTTAGCTCATTGAATAGAGCATCGGCCCACGGACTAAAGGGTCTCAGGTTGGAGTCTGATCAAGGGCATGTACCTCAGTTGCAGGCTCGATCCCCAGCCCTGGTTGGGGCAGGCAACCAATTGATGTATCTCTCTCTCTCTCCCCCACCCCCTTCCTTCCATTCTCTCTGAAAATCAATGGAGAAAATATCCTTGGGTGAAGATGAACAACAAAAAAATAAAAATTTAATTATTAAGCTTAATTTAATCCTTATATTAATCCTTAATTTGTTCCTTATATTTTTAAAGTACATTTTTTTCTCACTTATTTTATTGCTAGTCATTGGAGACTAAAAAATTACTTAGTAAAAAGTTACCAAAAGGAAGGGATATCATATTGCAGTGAATCTTCTGTCAGTCTTCTACTCTCATACTTATTATTTTCTTCCTGTTACCTATTTGGGTTTGCCCCTTTTTTGCAGCTTATGGTAAAAACTCAAATCATTGATTTTAGGCCCCCTTCTTTTTATATAACCATATAAAGTTATAAATTCCCCCCTAAGTATTGTTTTAGCTACACCAAAAATGTTGATGAAGTGTATTTAGTTTGAAATTTCTAATTTTCCATAAGATTCCTTTGACTCACAAGTTATTTAAAGTATATTGTTTAATTTCCAGATATAAGGGCTTTCTTAGGTAACTTACTTGTTGTTATTTTCTTAATTCTGATGTGGTCATAGAATATACTGTGAGATTTCAATCTTTTGATTTGAGACTGCCTTTCACTGGTTTGCCTCAGTGAAAGTTCCACGTGCCCTTGAAAGAACGTGTATTCTACAGCTGTTGGGTACAGTGCTCTATAAGGTCAACTAGCTGCAGGTGTCTAACAGTGTCATTAGGATCTTCTAGATCTGTGCTGTTCAATATGGTAAACACCAGTCACACGTGGCGACTGAACACCTGAAATGTGGCTTGTTGCTTAATAAGGATTTGATTTTAGAATTGCATGACTAACATTGTGCAACTGATTTTCAATTGAGTTAACAGTGGCTCACTATTTTCAAGGAAACAATGGTGCTACAGCAACATGGTATACAGTCTAAGGACAGGCTTTTGCCTGTCTCCTGAATTTCTAGCCTAAATAAAAACAATTTAACAGAACAATAACAGCCCTAAAAATCTCTTCCTTACTAGCCTCTCTAAAACACTAGTTCTATAACACCATGTTTGAAACATACCCAAATGGTCTAATTATGACCGTTTAATAGCCACTGGAAATGTACAATCCTATCTAATAAAGAGGGAATATGCTCATTGACCCTCACACCATCGCAAAGATGGCGCCAATAAGGAGGGAATATGCTAATTGACTGCTACGCAGGCTCGGCAAGGCTGGGCCCGCCCCCAAGCAGGCCCAGCCACGCCACTTCACATGCCTGCCTCCAGAGACCCCCAGTCCCCTCAGCTCCCCAGTCGCCCAGGGCCGGCCCGAGATTCAGGCAAGCCTTGTATGTCAGCTGCCCAGCCGTCCAGGGCCACCTGAGGCTCAGGTAACCAGGGCTGGCCGAGGCTTGCGCTGCCAGCAGTGGCAGCAGCACAAGTGTGATGAGGGCATTGCCTTCCCCTGATCGCCCAGTCGCCTCCCGCCCCTGAGGGCTCCCGGACTGTGAGAGGGGGCAGACCAGGCTGAGGGACCCCCCCTCCAGTGCATGAATTTTCATGCACCGGGCCTCTAGTACATAATATATTAAACAAAAATGCAAATCAAGCCCAGCTGGTGTGGCTCAGTGGTTGAGCATCAACTCATGAACCAGGAGGTCACGGTTTGGTTCCCAGTCAGGGCACATATCCAGGTTGCGGGTTTGGTCCCCAGTTGGGACCCATGGGGGCTGGGGGCGCCTGAAACCAATCAATGGCTCACTCTCATGTTGATTTCTCTCTCTTTCTCTCTCTCTCTCTCTCTCTCTCTCTCAAATCAATAAAAACATATTTTTTAAAAATTCAGTTTCTCAGTTACACTAATCCCATTTCAATAGCCCCAAATGGTTGGCTTCTACCATATTGGAAAGTGTAGAAACAGAACACTATGGCAGAATGTTCTATTGGGTAGCACTGCAATGGCCAGTAAGGTGGTTAGTGCATGGAACAGTACTAGAAAACTCAGAAAACAATGTGAAATGTAGACAAACCCAAAGACTCATCAATTAACTTATCAGGCTTTTATTGTGTGCCTGCAACTTATAACAAAAAATCTGCCACAATATTAAGAAATCTAATGATATGTTCTGTAGCTTGGACATATTACTTATTTGTTTTATGCTTCCATTTCCTTGTATATAAAAGAGAAACTAATGTGGTATTTATTTCTATTTCACTAAGGAAATGTGGTGATTCATGGTCCCGTAACCTGAAGGATAAGACAAACTGACAAGATTCATCAAACCATGCAAAAAAAAGAACTGACAGAGGAAAATAAAATCTTGCTTTTAGAAGTTATGAAAGTTCTCCTTTCAGATGTCATAAAAATGCCACTCCACTTTGCACTAGAACAAACTGGGATGACAAACAACTTTGTTCAGCTCTAAAAGCTGGTTGATTCTCTTGGGCTTTGTTAAGAAACACACACACACACACACACACACAAAATTAAAACAAATACAGTTGACAGCAAGAATAATAAACAGAAGATAATTCCTACTGTACCAAACAGTTCATGAGTCATGGTATCCTTGATGAAGGAAATTAAAACTAAATGGTGTTAACAAAGCTAAACAGCAGATGATATCAAGGAATGTGGCTGGGTCAGCATTTCAACTGCTCATCAGCACACTCATCCATTCTCTGCATTCTCCATCCCACTACTCATGGAAATAGATAAAAAATTCATTCCAGCCCTAGCCGGTTTGGCTCAGTGGATAGAGCCGTTGGCCTGTGGACTGAAGGGTCCCAGGTTCAATTCCAGTCAAGGGCACATGCCTGGGTTGCAGGCTCCATCCCCAGTGGGGGGCATGCAGGAGGCAGTCAATAAATGATTCTCATCATTGATGTTTCTATCTTCTCTCTCCTTCTCCCTTCCTCTCTGAAATCAATAAAAATATATAATAAAAATAATTAAATTAAAAAAAATTCATCCCATAAGTCTGTGCTTTCTCAATATGGTTTCCAACAAATGGAAAGATTAACAAAAAGGTTGTGGGCCGAAACCAGTTTGGCTCAGTGGATAGAGCGTCAGCCTGCAGACTGAAAGGTCCCAGGTTCGATTCCAGTCAGGGGCATGTACCTGGGTTGTGGGCACATCCCCAGTAGGAGATGTGCAGGAGGCAGCTGATCGATGTTTCTCTCTCATCGATGTTTCTCACTCTCTCCCTTCCTCTCTGTAAAAAATCAATAAAATATATTAAAAAAAAAAAAGGTTGTGGGTTCCATTCCTGATAAGGGCATATATCTCCCCCCTACTCTTCTCTTCCCTCTAAAGTCAATAAGCATATCCTCTGTGAGGATTTTATTAAGTAGGGGGAAGGAATCATATTATATGTACTTTCAAGTTGGGTTTATCACATAAAATATTCTGTATGTATGTTTTTCCATGTCAGAACATATAAGATTTTCATTCTTGAACAGATACACACAATTTCTTACAATAGACCTCATATATTTTACTTTTTAAAAAAAATCCTCACTTGAGGATATTTTTCTGTTGATTTTTTAGAGAGAGTGGGAGAGGAAAAGACAGAGAAATATCAATATGAGATAAACACATAGATTGGTTGCCTCCTGCACCAGCCCAACCATGTACCTGCAACTGAGGTACGTGCCCTTGATCGGAATCAAACCCGGGACCCTTCAGTCCAAAGGCCAACGCTCTATCCACTGAGCCAAACAGGATAGGGCATATAATCTACTTATATAAACTCCTATTAAACACTGCCAATTTTTCACTATTATCAATATTATGAATGAATATCTTAGTGCATAAATCTTTACAAGCTTTTAAGATTCTCTAAGAGAAATTCCAATAAGTAAAATAAATTGCTAGGTCCAATATTTACAAGCAAAATTCTGGCAGTTATCTTTAAATTTCTTCTGGATAATTCACAACCCCACCAGTAACAGAATCGGTTTTTTCATACCCTCCCTAAACATTGCACATTTTAGTCTTTGCTAACCTGATGGGCTTTCCCACCCCTTTCCCCCAAAGATAGTTCATAATTCAAATACTTTATTTCACTAGAAATGAATGCCCTTTCCCTATATAATTAACCATTTAGTTTTCTTTTGTTATTTCTATGTCCTTTGTCCATCTTTCTACAGTTTTTTAAGGATTAGGGAAATTAGCCATTTTTCTTTCATACATCTTGAAAAATCTCCCACCTCAATCTGCTTTCTGACTACTCATGTTTCTGTTCTACAGAATTTTCCAACTTTTATGCAGATACATTTATCAATTTTGTGTTGGTTTGTTCAATGACTTCAGTGTTTTGTGGTTTCTGAAAGGAATCTGCCAGTGAACCTGTACTGTGCACCATGGCTTTTACAACAGTTTCCTATATTTTCTCACCCAATTTAAAAAGGCCTTCTACATTATCTACCAAATTTCTCCACTTATAAGATTTATCTTCTTCCCTAAAAAGGTACTTCCTTAAACTGATTACTGTTTCCTAAATTCTTCCATACTTTTACAACTAATTATATCTTTTCCATTAAAAAAAAAAAAAAAAAACTCCTTAAGTTGACCTCAAATCATTCGCCCTTCAACAGAGGTGAAAGGGAATGAGAGAGGTAATCACCCAGCACCCCAGTGGTACAAGAGACAGCACACCACCCAGTGCAGGCTTCCGAGGGAGCTTTGTGCGAGCTATGCCTATCTGGGCTAAGACTTGGGATAAGTTAGAGCTGGCCCTGTGAAGGGAAGGAAGTCATTATGGACAGAGGAAATTATGTTTCACAAGATAAAAAATTAATCTCTGCACCAGAGCATCAACACTCCCAAGTGGGATATTGAGGATAGAAGTGGGCTGCTAATGAGTGTGAGCCTTGGCTACTGACAATCATGGGCAACTGAGAACTATCCACAGGTTACCATTCATAAATATCCCATATTACCAGAAAAACAGCACCAGGGCAGGCTCTCTATTAGGGATCCACATCAATTCTGTGCTAGGTGATAGATAATTAACATCATTATAACTCCTACAACTATTAAGCCACCTACTGAGCACTTAGATGTCCCAAGCACAGCACCTTTTACAAAATAACCAATCCCTCCATCTGCCTGCCCAGTCCTTTCCCTCGCCCTAAGGCTATATGTTTACTTTGTGCCTAGGGTTATGGCAATAGGAAGGTCTGAGAAACCTTTAATGTATTATAACCACTAACATATTATAGAAAGGAAAAAAAATCCAAAACTTTCAAATAAGCAATTGAAGGCCTAAAAAAATATTCTGTCTCCTTCTTTATGTATTTCTGTACTTTACAATTTTCTACAATACTCACACATATACTTTTACAATCAGAAAAAAGATATATAATCAATGAAAATTTCTCATGTTCACTCCCTGAGGATCACATCTACTATAAAAATCCTATAGAATAAAGAGGGAATATGCAAATTGACCATCACTCCACCACAAAGATGGTGGCGCCCACAGTGGAGGCGGGGGTTTCCGTAACACAAGATGGCTGTACCCACAGCGGAGGTCAAGTTCCCATAACGAGTCTTAATGAGCAATTAGCAGAGACCTGAGGCTACACCCCCCCACCCCCCCCATGGGGCTTGACGGGGGACCTGAAGCTGCGCCCCCCTCCCGGTGGGGATTGACAGGGGACCTCAAGGCACACCCCCCACCCGGCAGGGCTTTACGGGGGACCTCAGGCCATGCTCCCCGCTCGGCAGGGCTTGACAGGGATCTCAGGCCACATCCCCCGCCCGGCGGGGCTTGACAAGGGTGGGACCAGCCGGATCTGGATCTAGCCCAATGGGGGGTGGGCCGGCCGGGTCTGGGTCTTGTGCAATTTTGAGGTGGACATGGGTGGGCAGGGACTTGACTCTGGGTCCCGTGGTGCATCCCAGACTCTGACAGGAGGAAGATTTTCATATACATTTTACTAATTTTCTTTCATCTCTGACACTTCTATTATAGAGAAAGGGCAAATAGCAATACAGTGGGGCCTTGACTTACGAGTTTAATTCGTTCCATGACAGAGCTTGTAACTCAAATTACTCGTATGTCAAATCTTAAAGTGAACGAGTGAGACACGTGATGCTGGGCTGATGTTGTGGCCTTCACTGTGACGTTCGCTGCGGCAACTAGCGGTGGGGTATCTGAAGCTGGCTCATAACCCAAATTTTAGCTCGCAACTCAAAGCAAAAAATCGGCCGAGAGACGGCTCATATCTTGAAAAACTCATTAGTCGGGACACTCATAAGTCAAGGCCCCACTGTATTAAAATATTTCCTCTAAATAATCCCCTTTTAATGTGCATGAATTTCGTGCACCAGGCCACTAGTACATATATAATCCCCTTAAAGTATCTAAAGTTCTTAGGTCCCTTGAGACAGGTTATATTCTTTGAGTTCCTTAAATGTAAGGGGGAGAAATAAACACACTGTTTTTAGGTTACTGTGGGGAGTTTTACCCACCACTGATTTGGGCCCAGATTGTGGAAGAAGAATTAATGACTATTTCTGGATATAGAAATAAGGCAGTGAGGCTTCTCAGGTAAGTGAGAGCACAGCAATCTCCTTGTTTAAGTGGAGGTGGTTAAAGAAGTAACTATTTCTTGAATTAGGATATGAACACAGTAAGAATTACTAGCCATCAAATTTTTCTTCCTTAGCTTTTAGGCATGTACTAGTAAGGGTGGAATGTTTATGGACAAATGCAATAGGGAAAAAACATGGTCCTCATCAGTATGGTTTTTATGTTAGAACTAGAGGCCCAGTGCACAAAAATTTGTGCACTCAGGGGGGGAGGGTGGGTCCCTCAGCCCGGCCTGTGCCCTCTCACAGTCTGGGACCCCTCGGGAGATAACGACCTGCTGGCTTAGGCCTGCTCCCGGGTGGCAGAGGGCAGGCCCAATCCCTAGGTGCAGCCCCTGGTCAGGCTCAGAGCAGGGCCGATTGGGGAGTCGGGGCGCCGCCCTCTGTCATGCACAGAGCAGGGCGGATCGGGAGGTTGCGATGCCACCCTCAGTCACCCCCTGTCACACTCAAGGCAGGGTCGATGGGGAGGTTGCGGCGCCACCCCCTGTCATGCACAGAGCAGGGCGGATCAGGGGGTTGGGGCACTGCCCCCTGTCATGCACAGAGCAGGGCCAATGGGGAGGTTATGGCTCTACCCTGTCACACACACAGCAAGGCCCGTGGAGGGGGGTTGGGGCGCCACCCTCTATCACCCACAGAGCAGGGCCGATCAGGGGGTTGGGGCGCCGCCACTGTCACACTCAGGGCAGGGCCGATGGAGAGGTTATGGCTCTACCGTCACACACAGAGCAGGGCCCGTGGGGGGGGAGGGGAAGGGCAGTGGGGCGCCACCCTCTATCACCCACAGAGCAGGGCCGATCAGGGGATTGGGGAGCTCCCCCCTATCAGGCACAGAGCAGGGCAGATAGGAAGGTTGTGGCCCCGCCCCCTGTCATACACAGAGCCGCAGGGCGATCAGGGGGTTTGGGTGCTGCCCCCTGTCATGCTGATCCCGGTGCCGGGAGCCTCGCTGCTCTGCTGATCCCGGTGCCGGGAGGCATATTACCCTTTTACTATATAGGATAGAGGCCTGGTGCACGGGTGGGAGCCGGCTGGTTTGCCCTGAAGGGTGTCCTGGATCAGGGTGGGGGTCCCCACTGGGGTGCCTGGCCAGTCTGGGTGAGGGGCTGAGGGCTGTTTTCCGGAAGCGAGTGACTGAAGCTTCCAACCGCTCCTTGTTTTCTTTTTTTTTTTATTCTGGGCCAGCTTTAGCTCTGAGGCCTGGCCGCTGAAAACATCGATACAATGTTGCTAAAGCCCGGCTGAATGAAAGCCGGTTTCTGGTGTTTTGTTTAGCTTCTTACTTGCAACATAGTACATAGTTGCTTAGAGTTGCAGTTCAGAGGCCGGCAAGTGAGACGGGGAACGTTGGAGTCTGCAGTCACTGCAGCAAGCAAGCCTCATGTTCGCTTCCAGCTGCCTGGCTGCCGGCCGCCATCTTGGCTGACAGTTAATTTGCATATACTCACTGATTAGCCAATGAAAAGGGTAGCGGTCGTACGCTAATTACCATGTTTCTCTTTTATTAGTGTAGATATTTAGGATTTCAGAAAATACAGTAAAAACACTCCACTGGCAGGAATGAAGGTTAAGTCAGTAGAAAACGGAAACCAAGTACCATTTAGTCTCCTAACTTGTAAAATGGGAAAACTGCTTACAGGACTTGGTTACAGGGATTAAATAATATAAATGTGAAAGCATCAAGTACAGGCACTTAGCACATAATATACTCTAGTTTCCTTTTTCTTCATTATAATGAGTGATTTAGCACTTAATCTTACGAATGTATTAAACTGAACTATATATATATACTAGAGGCCCGGTGCACAAAAATTTGTGCACTCGGGGGGGGGGGGGTCCCCCAACCCGGCCTGTGCCCTCTCACAGTCTGGGACCCCTCAGGAGATAACGACCTGCTGGCTTAGGCCTGCTCCCGGGTGGCAGAGGGCAGGCCCAATCCCTAGGTGCAGCCCCTAGTCAGGCTCAGAGCAGGGCCGATTGGGGAGTTGGGGCGCCGCCCCCTCATGCACAGAGCAGGGCGGATCGGGAGGTTGCAATGCCACCCTCAGTCACACTCAGGATAGACTGATTGGGGGGGTTGGGGCGCTGCCCCCTGTCGCTCACAGAGCAGGGCCGATCAGGGGGTTGGGGCACTGCACCCTGTCACACTCAGGGCAGGGCCAATGGGGAGGTTATGGCTCTACCCTGTCACACACAGAGCAGGGCCCGTGGGGGCGGGGGGTTGGGGCGCCTCACCATGTCACACACAGAGCAGGGCCGATCAGGGGGTTGGTGGGCTGCACCTTGTCTCACACAGAGCCGCAGGGCAATCGGGGGATTGGAGAGCTCCCCCCTATCAGGCACAGAGCAGGGCTGATCAGGAGGTTTGGGTGCTGCCCCCTGTCACGCTGATCCCAGTGTCGGGAGCCTTGCTGCTCCGCTGATCCCAGTGCCGGGAGCCTCGCTGCTCCGCTGATCCCAGTGCCGGGAGGCATATTACCCTTTTACTATATAGGATAGAGGCCTGGTGCACGGGTGGGGGCTGGATGGTTTGCCCTGAAGGGTGTCCTGGATCAGGGTGGGGGTCCCCACTGGGGTGCCTGGCCAGGCTGGCTGAGGGGCTGAGGGCTGTTTTCCCGCTGGCAGTTGACTAAAAGCTCCCAACCGCTCCTTGTTTTCTTTTTTTTTTTTTAATTCTGGGCCAGCTTTAGCTCTGAGGCCTCGCTGCTGAAAACATGGATACAATGTTGCGGTCCGGGGCTGACTGAAAGCCGGTTTTGTTTAGCTTCTTATTTGCAACATAGTAATAGTTGCTTAGAGTTGCAGTCGAGAGTCCGGCAAGTGAGGCGGGGAACGTTGGAATCTGCAGTTCCTGGAGGAAGCAAGCCTCCCTGCTCGCTTCAGTGCCTGGCTGCCGGCCGCCATCTTGGCTGACAGTTAATTTGCATAAGGATATGCTGATTAGCCAATGGGAAGGGTAGCGGTCGTACGCCAATTACCATGTTTCTCTTTTATTAGTGTAGATATATATATATATATATATATATATATATATGTGTGTGTAGATATATATATATATATATAAAAATACAGTTCAGATCTGGAAGTGAATTTAAAAATTAGCATAGTCTAGGCACAACTCCTCTGTTTCTTCACTTTTAAGATAGGTTAATAACACACAGCTTTGTGGTAGGAAATAAATGACAGATAACAAATGTGAAAGCCTTTCATAAATTCTAAAAGGTATGATGAAGCGTAGCCAGTGATACTGACTGAAAACCAAACTTATATTTTCTTAGCAGATACAATCAAACAGCAGTAGGGGTGGTAAACTCTTGTCTAAAGGTGGGGAGATCATCTACCTGTAGAGCTTTTGTTCTGCTGAGTGAGGCATACAAATGTGGTCTCAGAACTGAATTCTTAAGACAACAGATTTTTATAGACAGGCTATCGTCACTGACAACCAAAAGAATACTAGAGGGAGACAGAAATATCTAAAAGATAATTTTTTGGATGTTGGTTGTGTTTTCCCCTTGAAATCTTCAGTAATGTCTAAATTTCTTGTTCATCCTTTATCACACTTCAGTTTGTTTAGTGCCTATATTTCTGTTTCCTGGTAAAATGTAGTAATATATTCTTAAAACTCATTAGTGAAGGTAATGCTGCATCATTCCTGAAAATGCTCATAAAATATGTCTGCCTTTTTAATCCACACTTTAATCCAGCAGGCAGATTTTCCTGGTGCTAGTCTCTGGGTATCCTCACATTCTGCTCCCCATCCCATCCCTACCCCTATTATAAACCAATAACTGACTTCTTTCCAGTTTTGACTGGGAAGATGACTTTAACTTGTCAGTTCCCTATTGAGCAACAGTGCTATTTTTGGTATCAGATAAATGTATAATCCAGAAAACTATATTCCTGTTAAAAGACCTGTAATTGCCCTAGCTGGTTTGGCTCAGTGAACAGAGCGTCAGCCTGTGGACTGAAGGGTCCCGGGTTCGATTCCGGTCAGGGGCACATGCCCAGGTTGCGGGCTCGATCCCCGGTGGGGGGCATGCAGGAGGCAGCCGATTGATGACACTCTCTCATCATTGATGTTTCTGTCTCTCTCTCCCTCTCCCTTCCTCTCTGAAATCAATAAAAATATATTTTTTAAAAAAAGACCTGTAATTGTAAAATGTTCACCAGTACAATCCAAGGATTGTGTTGGAGTACTGCTTAAATCACTTCTCTTCATCTCTTAAAAAAGCACACAAGTTAAAAGGCAGGTGAAAAAGTGGAGAAGTAAGTGGGTATTGTCTTAGGACTGGGGCCAAGGTGAGAGATGAGGAAAGGATAGTGTTGGTGAGAATACCGTGGTATAAGGAAGTCTTCCCACTGAACAACAAAAAAGTAGTGTTTAGATATTTTTCAACCAATCTGCCTACCAACTCTTACTTTTTACAAAATTATATAAAGACACAAGCTTCCTTCTTAGTTGTGAAAGGAACTATTATGAGATAGTTAGTCTTTAATATCGAATTTTCCTTGAACTGTTAAAACTATTTTTTTATATATATGTTTATCGCAGTGGTTCTCAACCTGTGGGTCGCGACCCCTTTGGCGGTCGAACGACCCTTTCACAGGGGTCACCTAAGACCATCCTGCATATCAGATATTTACATTACAATTTGTAACAGTAGCAACATTACAGTTATGAAGTAGCAATGAAAATAATTTTATGGTTGGGTCACAACATGAGGAACTGGGCCAGAAGGTTGAGAACCACTGTTTTATTGATTTTAGAGAGGAAGTGAGAGGGAGAGAGTGATAGAAACATCAATGATGAGAGAGTCATTGATTGGCTGCCTCCTGCACAATGCCTACTGGGGATCAAGCCTGCAACCCGGGCATGTGCCCTGACTGGAAATCGAACCCATGACCTCTTAGTTCATAGACTGATGCTCAACCACTGAGCCACGCTGGGCCAGTGAAACTATTATAACCTGTATATTCAGATAGCCCATTAATGAAACTAAAAAAAAAACACAAAACATTTACAAGAACTTTAATATGCATGATCACATTCAAGATCCATGTAAGCACAGATAATTAGGCTAATTTACTGAAAAGAATCAGAGGTTAAACAAGGGTTTTTAAACTGTGCTGTAAATCTCCATATTTTATTTCCAAGTGATTTCCCACAGTTAGCGAGGAGTTTTTCATAAAGAGTCTGAAAGCAAAACACAGAGTACAAAACTTTCATAAACACTAAAAATAGCTCACAACCAACCTCTGACCCCTGAAACTGGAGACTTATTAGTAGTCAGTGTAAATCCTTGAGAGCAGAGACCTGCCTTTCTCTTCTGTAACTTGCAAGAATGTTTTGTGTAGATAACTGCATCCAGTGAGAGCTCATAAAAAATGATTTGGCTTTTAGCACAATGGTTCTGGGTCTCAAGAGATTCTTTCCTCCTACTAGATATTTGGCATTGTTCTGGGAATGATGAAAACAAACTCCTCTTCTTAAGGAATACACAGTTCAGAAATGGGAACAAGGAAAAGTGACATGAAGCTGGCTTAGCAGACCACTTTATTAGCAGTCTTCTTGTCCCTGAACCCTAAATTTTCTTTTTTATCTCTCAATTTTGAATGGTTCTGGTATTTGCTCTTTTTCTTGGTCAGAAAAAGAAAACCACTAGAACACACCTCTCCTGAAAATTCACTTTAAGGCTCAGATTTAGAAAAAAAATTATTTTTTAAAGGTTTATTGCCTTTTATCATTCCTTCAACAATATGCCTACTGTGTGCTCCACTGCTGCTGTGCAAAATACTGGTGATGATTGAACAAAACCAGAATTCATGTCCTCATGAAACTACATTGTGGATGCAGAGCTCCTCCTCAAATAAATAACGTTACACATCATGCGCAGTGCCAGACGGCATTGAGTACTGTGATAGGGAATAACCGGGGGAGAGATGGAAGTGTGAATCTACCTTAGTGAAGGTCAGGGAAGCCTCACTAAGAAAGGAACATTAAAGTTAACACAGAAAGACAAGATGCCAATCAGGAGGTAAAGCGTTCCAGGCAGAGGGAACAGCAAGGGGAAGAGCCCAGTGGTGAAAAAGTTTAATGTGTTTGATGATTTGAGCATGAATAGCATGAGTTTATATTTGAGTGCTTAATATACGCTAGACTTCATGCTAAGTAGTTTAATGCATCCTCTTATGTAATCACTACCAGGAACCCCACCATTTTCAAAATGAAATAAACAAGCATAGGCAAGGTTAACGTGTTCAAAATCACATAGCAAGTGAGGGAGCTTGGATTCAATTCAATGCAGTATCAATCCAAAGCCTACATTTTTAACTCAACCTTATAGCCAAAGTTAAAGATAAGCAATAGCCAAATCACGTGGGACTTTATATGCCATGGTAAGGAGGTTGGCTTTACTTTTTAATTAATTAACTTTTTTGAATTTTAAACTCAGTGGAAAGTCATTGAAAGGTTTAAGCAAAACAATAACGTTATCTGATTTACTTTTCTACAGGGGCTGTTGTGTGCTGGCCAGAGAGGCTGGGGAGGAGTTGTAGAGTTAAAAAAATAAAGGAAACCAATAAGTAGCAAAGAGAGAAGTGAAGGCAGTCTGGACTAGAAGTAGACAAATTCAAGATCTATTTTAGAGCAAATCAAATTAGACTTGCCAATTATTTGGATACATGAAAGATTTCCCAGGCTTCTGGCTTACTAACAAAGGGATTACCATGAAGGATAAAAAGGAAATGATTCAGGATCAGACAGTTTGGGAAAGAGAGGTAGATCCATTCAGTCATTCAACAAATCTTGTAATCTTATCCTCTACTATGTGAAGACATGGGAGAGTACAAAACTGGCCAAGTCTTGCCCTCATAGAGCTTACATCTTTGGAGTGGAGGCTGTTAGACATATTAACATGTAAGCCATAGATGGAGATAATTGCTATGTAAGCCAATAAAGCAGGTAGCCTGGGAAAGGAGGGGACCATTTTAATTGAGTGGTCAAAAAGAGTTTCTCTAATGAGCAGAGGCCTAAAGGAAACAAAGGCAGCCCTGACTATTTTGGGGAGAAGAGCTCCCAGCAGTGTGAATAAGCCTGCAATGCCATGAGGCAGAAGTGTTTTCTGTGAGTCTGGGGACTGGCAAGGAAGCCAGGTGGTATAGCAGAGCAGGTAAGGGGAAAATAATAGAACAGAGGAGAACAGGCAATGCAGAACTCTGATTAAGGATGTCAGCTTTTTACTCTGAACTCCTGAAAGCTTTCAGAGAGGAATGGAGGAGTGGTGTTACTCTGGTTGCAATATGGAAATAACACTATAAGGAAGCAAAGGCGGAAGCAGAGGCTCGTGAGGCATTATTCTTTTGGTGGATCAGCGTAGTGATGAAAGGGTCAAGCTTAGGATAGCTTTTGGAGTGGATAGAGTCTGTTGATGGGATTAGATGGGGTAGCATTAAGAGAGGAGTCAAGGAAGACTGTTTTTTGTCCTGTACCAAAGAAGAATAAGGTTACCATTTACTGAGTTTGGCATGAGCATGGGAGGAACAGATTTATATTGGAAAATAACTTCAGTTTGCCAAGATAGAGATACTTATTACAAATTTAAATATAGATGTTGGGCAGGCAGCTGTTTTCTAGATTCCAGAGAGGTCTGGTTTGGATCTAGGTTGGCAGTCTTCAGCATATAGGTGGTATTTAAGTCATAAGAATGGATGTAGGAAAACATACAGATAGAAGATCCAGAACTGAACCCTTCAAAAACTCGACCAGTTTGACATTCCCGTCTCATACCTAGTATTCTTAAAATTAAAAAACTGCTTTAATTTTTAAAGCTATCACTTATTAGGTCAGTTTCTAAAGTCATCAAATGCATCTATGGAACACGGCAATGAACTAAAGATTATATTCTACAAATCTCAAAGCAGGAAAAAAAAAAAAAAAGAACCAAACTCCATTCATGATCAGAGGAAAACTAGGAACTCAAAACATTTCCAAATATAATCCAAACATAAAGGCTGTACAAACTAGTGGTTAAATGCACGGTATAAGAGTTCAGGATGTCTGGATCTTCATTCTGGTCCCTACACTCAACTATGTGTCCGAGGAGAGGGCACTTACTATGCAGTTTACTCAGCAGTAAGTTGGGGATAATAACTTTTTGGATTAAGTGAATTACTGCCTGAACTTTTGCAATAGAAAAGTTAGCTGATCTTAGTGAAATAAAAGTTGGGAGAGAGACCCTTCAACTAAACACACCAACTCTTCAACTACCTTAACCAAGGACTTGTAGCTCTGTTTTGATTTCAAAACTTGTTCCTAAATTTAATTCTCTGAACTCATGGCTGAAAACAAGGCCAAAACACATGCCCAAACTCCTTAGTCTCCAAAACAACCAGGGAGCAACTAGCTAGTCCCAGTCCACAGAGAGCAAGCATGTCTGATAACAAGGTCCAGCTGCGACACAGGCTTCCCGGGCTCGAATCCCTCCTTAACCACTTACTTGATTGATTCTCTTCTGATCTCTCCTAGAGGATGAGTGTATTTTCAGACAGAGAAAGGTTAAACCAAGCTTTGAATGGGAGTGCAGCAGAGCTCAGACTACAACTCTCAGGCAGCAACAGGGGGAGACCTCTCCAGTCACCGTCCATCCCTTTTCCAGAGCACAGTGGGGCCAGGCTCTAGGGTGGGTTATGGGGAAACGGCGACCTACCCCATCTAGCCCCCGACCCCGACCCCGTTCCCTGGGAGCAAAGTAGCTCCCCTCCCCAGCTCCCCCTCCTCTCGCGGGAGTCCGGGCTCCAGACCTGGGCCCCGGGCTCCAGCCTCCAGCCTCCAGCCTCGAGCGCGGAGCCGAGGAGCCGCCCGGGGAAGAGACAATAGGGCCGTGGCGGCCGCCGTACCTCTCACGGTCGCGGCCGTCGAAGTAGACGAAGTCGCCGTTCTGGACGCACTTGGCGCAGGTCAGCCGCCGGCGGGTGGTGTTGCACAGCGGGCACCGCTCCACCGCCACGTACAGCCCCTCCACGTAGTCCACGTCGTCCACCAGGT
Organism: Myotis yumanensis; assembly: GCF_028538775.1. Classification (NCBI taxonomy): domain Eukaryota; kingdom Metazoa; phylum Chordata; class Mammalia; order Chiroptera; family Vespertilionidae; genus Myotis; species Myotis yumanensis. Next base: position 44,406,069 of record NW_027223752.1, on the reverse strand, counting down.
CCCGGGCGAGCGGCCGGGGCCCGCAGCCCGGAGCCTCCGGCGCCCGGGCTCCCTTCCCACTGGGAGCCGCCATGATAGCCTGAGAGCGGAGCCAGTCACGTGGGATTTTGTTTTCAACCAGATGCATCCTGGGCGAGGGGGCGGGGCCTGGGAGGCGCCAGGAGCGCGGGCCGGGGTCCCGGCGAGGCCCTGGCCCCGCCTCCCGGGGGCGGGTCGCCGTTGCCTTTCCCGTCCGCGGAGGGGCGGCGTGTCCCGAAGCAGAAGTTCTGCTGGAGGGGCGAGTCCGCCAACAAAATGTCATCCTCGCGGGATCGTGCCAAGGCCACAGATTTACGTCTCTGACTCGTGCCAGAAATAGTCAGTCATACGATGCCCCAAGGAGTCTGGGAAAACGGATTGGGAACAAAATAAGGGACTTCCTTTAATTCGCTTGATGCTTTAAAATTTGGCTAAAACGACTCCAAACAAGGTTGGTGAAGGGCTGGGTCTTGGAATGAGGTCTCATTGCGGCTCACCCACTTCCTTAATGGCTGTGTGATTTGGGGCAAATTCCAAACCTCTCTTGGCTTGTGTTCTCATCTGCTTAATGGAGATGTACCTACCTAACCAGCATCGTGATAATTATAAGTGAACACGTTTAATAATCTGATAATAGTTTACAAATAGCTAACCAGTGGAAACAGCCACACTACTGAACGTAGAAATCACCTTTTTATCTTTCTGAAAAGATAATTTTAAAGTAATGGCCAACATTCCTCCCCTACCCACTCTGTCTGGGCCATGCTCTGAGAAAGAATTTGAACTAGACAGAAAATAACCTAAATAGGATTACTCCCAGTTTCTTTTCCAGGGAGGGGTAAATAAGGTGGGTCATAAGATTGTTAACAGAGTACTGTAATTAGTGTTTGAATATGCTCCTAAGCCACAGAAGGAAAAAAGAAAAGTGGGCTTATAGGTCAAATTATCTAGACCAGTGATTCCCAAGGATTATTTTGGGAGGTTGTCAACTGATAACTGCCCTAAATTCTCTCTCTAGCAGGGACTTCCCTCCCAAGTTCCACACCTAGAGGTTCATAACTGCCCGCTAGGCAGCAATGATGTACCATGGCCACCAGCTCGCTCTCCTCACAAATCTGTTTCCTCCTCTTGAGAAAGACATAATCACTACCACTTGGGGCTATGAGTCATGTTAGCCTTTTCCCTCCCTGTTAACCTCCACATCTCCATCAAATGCTGATGACTCCACAAACTAATTAGGTCTTGAATCTAAACCCTTTGCTCCATCCTCTTAGTTTTATCTGATCTGTTTTAACAAAATCCTATATAATAAAACCCTAATATGCAAATCGACCGAATGGTGGAACAACCAGTCGCTATGACGTGCACTGACCACCAGGGGATGGATGCTCAATGCAGGAGCTGCCCCCTGGTGGTCAGTGAGCTCCTACAGGGGGAGTGCCACTCAACCAGAAACCGGGATCACGGCTGGCGAGTGCAGGGGTGGTGGCGAACACAGGAGCCTCTCCCGTCTCGGCAGCAGTGCTAAGAACCACTTGGGGGATGTTTGCCTGCTGGCTTAGGCCCGCTTCCCTAAGCAGGCAGGTGGATATCCCCCAAGGGGTTCTGTACTGTGAGAGGGTGCAGGCTGGGCTGAGGGACCCCTTCCCCCCCCCCCCCCCCCCCCCAGTGTATGAATATCATGCACTGGGCCTCTAGTAGGATTATAAAGGCACACAAAAAGCAAAAATTCCCCATGCTGTTTCAAAATAGAACTTGCACTAAATCTGAATAGTTCCTGAAAGTTTAAGATTTATTTTTAAGTGAGAGAATATTCTCTGATCATTTCAAACAAAAAAAAATGTGATTTTCCTCAAGGTTTCAGACTTTCATGTTTCATTTGTATTCTGACAGGATCCTTCACAGTGCCTGTATCTGATAGCTAGGATCATTTAATCAATATTTTAAAAGGCAAAAAACAGACACATTGATTTCTCTCCTGCTAGATATTACAGATAGTATCTATTTTATGCAGTTATTTGAAATTTCTATATATCACCATACATTTTCAGAGGACATGTTATGCTCTACATCTTTAACCAGAGCAGAACATTAAATTTTAATGATGCTACAAAATCATGCTAGCAAGGCCTTAAATCTCTCACATTCTGAAATAAGTTTACTTGTTTTAAAAATAACATACAAGAGTCATTTCAAATAAGAAGCTTTCTTCATTTCACATAGAATCACCTTTTAATAAGTCAAAATGTGCATGGAACATCTACAATTAAAGGTAGAAAAATCCAGTTGTTTCTGTCCTGGACTTATGCACATACTCATCAATATACTTTGAGATGTTGAGTGATATACTCAGGCTTTTTTAAAACCCCTTAGAATGGGATAGATGTTTTCAAATGCTTCATAGATCTCAGAACGGTCTTTGGCACCTGTAAATAAATCCAATTTTATATAATCTTTAAGAACAATCAAACTACAGCGGGAGGACTGGGGAGGGTTGGGGGGCAGGGGGAGGGTTGGGGGGCGGGGGGGGGGGGAGATCAACCGAAGGACTTGTATGCATGCATATAAGCATAACCAATGGACACAAGACACTGGGGGGTAGGGGAGGCCAGAGGATTGTCAAGGGCGGGGGAAAAAAGGAGACATATGTAATACTCTTTGTAATACTTTAAGCAATAAAAAATATATATATATATTTAAAAAAAGAACAATCCCAAAATTTTCTTAAGACTAAAATTTCATTGTAATCTCCAATTACTTTTAATACGATGACATCTCTTTAGGTGTACCTGAGAAGTGGCATTTATTTCTGGTAAAGACAAAAGAATTTAGTGATTACAGCCACATTTCCACAAACGCACACTGCAGACCAGAGTTTTCTAATACTTCCACTATGTGGACATATCAGATCATCTTTAGCCACATAGGACTCACTATGAAATATGGAATGTTATCTCTAGGTGTGCCATGAATATAGCCCCAGAACACGACCTTCATCACTACCTGTAGGCATTTAGCTACCAGCAAAAGAGACTTCCTTGGATCCACTTATCCCTAGTTAACATTTTGAATCTCTAACGTTGACTAACAGAGTGAGACAAATTGGAGCAAAAGTTTTAAATGTCAGTGTATGTGAGATTACTAGAGGGGAAAATTGTACCACTGTCATCCCTAAGATTCTTAAATTTCCAGAGATCTTTTTTTTAAACTGCTCTAGGAGTTAAAGAGATAAAAACATGAATTAGACATGGTCCCCACCCTTGAGAGATATCATTCAGTCCCTACTCATCTCTCACCACCACCTACCACCACTAACTACTTCCACCTTCAAAGCACATTGAGCTAAGGGTTGTGGCCTAGTATTACTTATGTATATGGGCTGTCAGTTAATCAGGAAATTATCTGGTATTATTGTGGGAAGGAGGCAAGGAGATTAGTGAAAGGAATATAAAAACTTAGCATGAAGAGGAATGGAAAATAGCTTAAGTTGATAAAGGCTTTGTTGGGAGCTACAAAGGTTAGAGAGGAAGAAGGCTCAGCAAGAGAACAGAAATAACCTGTGGCTATCTGGTTTAATGACAGGACCAGTCACAGGGAATTACCAAAAGGAGGATCATCAGATTTGAGAAATCAGCATTCAGAACCAAAGATGAGCTATCATTTTAAAAATGGCAAATGTTGGTAAGGCTATGGAGAAATAGGAACCCTCAGACATTGGTGAGGGGACTGTCAAATGGTTCAGCCTCTATAGAAAAGTTTGGCACTTCCTCAAAAAAAGTTAAAATAAGAATTACCACACAACCTGGCAATTCCACTTCTTGGTATGTATCCCCCCAAATTAAAAACAGGTACTCAATAACACACTTGTAGATGCCTGTTGATTGCAGCACTATTCAAAACAGCCAAGAAGGGAAACCACCTAAGTGTATATCAACAGATGACTGGATATAAAACTGTGGTGTTGCCGAAACCGGTTTGGCTCAGTGGATAGAGCGTAGGCCTGCGGACTGAAAGGTCCCAGGTTCGATTCCAGTCAAGGGCATGTACCTGGGTTGCGGGCACATCCCCGGTGGGAGATGTGCAGGAGGCAGCTGATCGATGTTTCTCTCCCATTGATGTTTCTAACTATCTATCTCTCTCCCTTCCTCTCTATAAAAAATCAATACAATATATTTTAAAAAATAAAAAAAAAAAATAAAATAAAACTATGGTGTACATATATAGCCGAATATTATTCAACCATAAAAAGGAATCAAGTACTGATACAGTCTACAATGCAGATGAACCTCAAAAACTACCTGAGGGAAGCCAGACTCAAAAGGTTACATATTGTATGATTCTGTTTATATGAAGTAACCAAAATAGATAATTCCAGAAACAGAATGCACATTGGTAGTTATCAGGGGCTAGTGGGAGGGAGGAATAGGGAGAAACTACTTAACGAAAGGGATTTTACTTTGAAGTAATGGAAATGTTTTGACCTAGACAGAAGTGGCGGTTGTACAACATTATAAATGTACTAAATGTCACTGAATTGTTCACTTTAAGATGGTTAATTTTATGTTATGTGAATTCTACTTCAATAAATTCTTTAAAATGTTTTTAAAGAATCAACGATGAAGTTTTTATGAGCTTAAGTATTTGAGAGATAAGGGGGAAAAGTTACTTATTCATTGCCAAGGCATTTACTATCTATCAGTCTCCACCCTCAAGCATGTGGGGGAGGGAAGAAGGTGAGTTATTGGCACAGATAACAGAAACTCTGAACCCTTGTGGTAGGAGAAACCCTGTCTCAGCAGATTTTTGTTACAACACTGAAATTTTAGTTTCTAAAGAGAATGGTTTTGTAGAAACCAAAGAGTGGGTTGGAGAAGAAATAAAACACCAGTACTGTATTACTGTATATTTAAAAAGAAAAGAAACTCCCTGCCTCTGGTTTGATGGATGTTTGGGGCTTCTGAATACATTTGAATAGAATAGCCTTCTTGTTAGGAGACAGTGAAGTATGTATAGCAAACACACTCCCACTTCTCCCCTCCCCCGCCCCCCCCCGCCCCCCGCATCCCCCCCAAATACCAAAACTAAGGTTCTTTTTACATTTCATTGAGGAATAGAGTATCTAGGTCCAGAATTTTGAGTAATTATGCAATTCAGTTTGAGCATAACAAAGAAAAAATCATACCTAAGAGCATTGCATTCAAGCCCAAAGACTATAACATTCTGGTAGCCTCTGGTGAGCAGAAAACACTCATTGCCAAGAGAGACCAGGCATTGAGAGTGATCATTCTTTTCTATCATAGGAAACCTTTAGACCAGCGGTTCTCAACCTGTGGGTCGCGACCCCTGTGGGGGTCGAATGATCCTTTCACAGGGGTCGCCTAACCCCATTGGAAAACACATATATAATTACATATTGTTTTTGTGATTAATCACTATGCTTTAATTATGTTCAATTTGTAACAATGAAATTGGGGGTCGCCACAACATGAGGAACTGTATTAAAGGGTCTCGGCATTAGGAAGGTTGAGAACCACTGCTTTAGACACAAAGGGCTTTAGGGAGATTATCTAGTACAATTTCTTCACTTCATACTGGGGCCCAAGAAGTTGAAGTTCCCTTGGATAATGATAGCAGCTATGGGAGAAGTTCTTGTGTATCCAGTGTTCCTTCTTTTGCACCCAAAGTCAACAAATAAACATTGCCAGGATTTGTAACTGGCAATGTTGTAACTGGGTGTTAAAATAAGCGGATTTTGTCAGGTTAGTTAAATGTTTCCTCAATGTAATTACTGGCATCAAAACTTTAAGGGAACCCAAAGCAATCTACATATTCAATGCAATCCCCACCGAAATATCAATGGCACTTTTCACGGAACTAGAACAAATAATCCTAAAATTTATATGGAACCATAAAAGACCCCAAATAGTCACAGCAGTCTTGACAAAGAAAAGCAACATTGGAAGTATCATCCTATTTGATATCAAACTATACCACAAGGCTCTAGAAATCAAAACAGCCTGATACTGGCATAAAAACAAACACATAGATCAATAGAACAGGACAGAGAGCCCAGAAATAAACTAAATCAATGACAAAAGAGGCAAGAATGTACAATGGAGTATAGACAGTCTCTTCAGTAAATGGTGTTGAAAAAACTGGAAAGACATGCAAAAAAATGAATACAGACAACTTTCTTACACTATACACAAGGATAAACTCAACATGGATTAAAGACTTAAACGTAAGACCTGAACCCATAAAATTTTGGCTCCACAAAGGAGAGCACCAACAAAACAAAAAGGCAACCCTATTTTCATGGCGCCTCATAAGCAGTTGTCTGCTTCAGGATGAAACTGAACATCCCTTTCCCAGCCACTGGCTGCCAGAAGCTCATTGAAGATGAATGCAAATGCCATACCTTTTATGAGAAGTGTATGGCCACAGAAGTTGCTGCTGACGTTCTGGGAGAAGAATGGAAGGGTTATGTGGTTCCAGTCAGTGGTGGGAATGACAAACAAGGATTCCCATGAGGCAGACTAATGGCTTGCTTCTGAGTAAGGGGTATTCCTGTTACAGACCAAGGAGGACTGGAGAAAGAAAGTGCAAATCTGTTCAGGGCTGCACTGTGGATGCCAATCTCAGTGTTCTCAACTTGGTCATTGTAAACAAAGGAGAGAGAGATATTCTTGGTCTCACTGATACTACTGTGCCTCATTGCCTGCGGCCCAAAAGAGCTATCAGGATCCTCAAACTTTTCAATCTCTCTAAAGACCATGATGTCCACCAATATGTTGTGAGAAAGCCCCTAAACAAAAAAGGTAAGAATCCCAGGACCAAAGCACCCAATATTCAGCTTCTTGTTATTCCACATGTCCTGCAACACAAACATTGGTCTATTGCTCTGAAGAAACAGCATCCTAAGAAAAATGAGTATGCTAAACTTTTTGCTAAGAGAATGAAGGAACCCAAACAAAAATACCAGGAACAGATTGCCAAGAGACATATGTTGTCCTCTCTGAGGGCTTCTACCTCAGAGTCCAGTCAAAAATGAAATTTTCTGCCCTGCTGGTTGAACATCAACCCATACATGACTCAGGAGGTCACAGTTGGATGCCCCATCAGGCACATGCTGGGGTTGCAGGCCCAATCCTAGTAGGGGGCGTGCAGGAAGCAGCCAATCAATGATTCTCTCTCATCATTGATGTTTCTCTCTCTCTCCTTCTCCCTTCCTCTCTGAAATCACTATATATGAGATTTTCTAAGAATAACAAATAAAAAAAGACATTAAAAGACAAAAAGGCAACCTACAGAATGGGAGAGATATTTGAAAATAATATATCCAATAAGGGGCAAATATCCAATCCTATCTAATAATAGACAAACATGGTAATTAACTGTATCTCCGACACACTTCCCATCGGCTAATCAGGCCGATATGCAAATTAACTGCCAACCAAAATGGCGGCCAGCAGCCAGGCAGCTGAAGCGAACAGGAGGCTTGCTTGCTCCAGTGAAGGAGGAAGCCAAGGTTCCCCGCTGCCGCTGCCGGCCTCTGAGCTGCACTCTAAGAAACAATGTTGCAATTATAGAAGCTAAACAAACCCCAGAAACCTGCTTTCAGCCAGCTGGGCCTCAGAGCTGGAGCTGCAACAGTGTTTCAATTATAGAAGCCAAACAAACCCAGATACCTGCTTTCAGCAGCCGAGGTCTCAGAGCTGGAGCCGAGCCTCAGAGCTAAAGCCGTCTCTCAGTTCCAGTGACAGCCATAGAAGGTAAATAAATCCCAGAATAAAAAAAAACAAACAAAAAAAACAGACAAAAAGGAGAGGTTGGGAGCTTCAGTCACCCACCAGCCTGAAAACGGCCCTCAGCCCCTCACCCAGACTGGCCAGGCACCCACTGGGGACCCCCACCCTAAAGGGGGTGTGGCCAGCTGCAAACAGCCATCATCCCCTCATCCGGGCTGGCCAGGCACCCAAGCGGGACCCCCACCCTGATCCGGAACACCATTCAGGGCAAACCAGCCAGCCCCCACCCGTGCACCAGGCCTCTATCCTATATAGTAAAAGGGTAATATGCAAACTGACCCTAACAGCAGAAGGACTGGGAATGACTGGTCACTATGACACACACTGACCACCAGGGGGCAGACACTCTATGCAGGAGCTGTCCCCTGGTGGTCAGGGCGCTCTCACATGGGAGGAGCTCTGCTCAGCCACAAGCCAGGCTGATGGCTGCCAGTACAGCGGTGGTGGTGGGAGCCTCTCTTGCCTCCTCAGCAGCGCTAAGGATGTCTGACTGCAGTTTAGGCCTGCTCCCTGCTGGCAAGTGGACATCCCCCGAGGGCTGCCGGGCTGCCAGAGGGATGTCTGATTGCCATCTTAGGCCCAATCCCCCAGGGAGCGGGCCTAAGCCAGCAGGTGGTCATCCCCTGAGGGGTCCCAGACTGCGAGAGGGCACAGGGCAGGCTGAGGGACCCCCCTCCCCCCAGAGTGCACAAATTTTTGTGCACTGGGCCTCTAGTATATATATAAAGAACTCATACAGTTCAACATCAAACAAGCAAACAATTATATTAGAAAATGGGCAGAGGATATAAATAGACATTTTTACAAAGAGGACATACATATGGCCAACAGACACATGAAAAGATGTTCATAAGGGAAACTGTCAACTATAATTGAAAAATACATTTAAAAAATACTGTATGTAAACAGCAAAAACCCCACAAAACAACAAAAAACTTAAAGGAACCCTAAAGTGGCCCCATGCTTCTTTTAATAATCAATAATCAAACATCCCAATTTGTGGCACCAGACTTCAATTAGGTGATTCTTGCCTTTTAAGCAAAACTTACCAGTCTTTTCCTTCAGATAAGGAACTGTATCCACCACTTTGGAGGATAAACAGAATTCCTAAGTTTGGTGACTGAGGTGGAAATTCTGTGATTTGTGGACTGCAGAAAAAAACTGGCTTTGAGATCAAATGATATGAGCTCAAAAGCCAGCTCTACCATTAACTAGCTCTGAAATCACAGGCAAATTGTTTACCTTCTGAGTTTCAGTTTCCTTACCTATAAAATAAGGACAATAGTCTTTCTCATAGGGTTGTTATCAAGAGTTAAGTAAGGGAAGGCTGCCGGGGTTCTTGTTCCAGCATCTAGAAGGGTTCAGCAATCTGGAAAAAGGCTGTGTGTGTAACTTAAAGAGTCCAGAGACGAAGCATAACTTTGAAAGGCATTTGGGGGTCAGAGGAGCTTAGCTAAAATGATCTCCTCATCTCAGGACCCCATGCTTTTTATTAACACAAATTGTCCTGAGGTGAGGCAAAGATATACACTTCAAAGGGTCAGGGTTTCATATATTGAGTCCATTGTCAGATTGGAAGAATTAGCCTAGGCTGTTCAGGTGTTTGGCCAGTAGGAGGCAATTAAGATGCCCTGAGCTGTCTGGCAGCAAACAATCATCCCTTTTTAGGTTTGGGGAAATGCCTTTAGCCATTCCCAACAGCTGATAACATATGTGACTCAGCCCTTGTTGAGTCCCCAAGTTCCATCAACCTTTTGATGAACTCTTGAAATTATGACATGCTAGAATTGGCTTCCGGCAGAAGGCTTGTAAAGAGTCCTTTTTGAACCTTAACATTTTACAAAATCTAAGCTATTAAAAAAATCTAAGCCATTTTATTGCTCTAGAGATGGAGATGTGTTATATTCACTTTTATATCATCAGCAGCTAAAATGTATGTTTTCTAGTAAGCACTCAAAATTTATTAAACATCTATCATCTCTCGATAAGAGTTTGTAACCTTATCCTATGCTTTAGGCAACCCAAATATCAATTTCCAATTCTACTTGGATTTCCTAATTATATTCTTACACCAAGTCATTACTACACATTTTATTTTCCCAAGTGATATTGTATATACTAGTATATACTAGAGGCCCCGTGCACAACATTCATGCACTGGGAGGGGGGTGTCCCTCAGCCTGGCCTGCGCCCTCTCACAGTCTGGGACCCCTTGGGGGATGTCTGACTGATGGCTTAGGCCCACTCCCCGCCACCGCTGCTGCACTCGCTAACTGTGAGCCTGACTTCTGGCTAAGAGACGCTCCCCTTGTGGGAGCACACTGACCACCAGGGGACAGCTCCTGTGTTGAGCGTCTGTCCCCTGATGGTCAGTGTGTGTCATAGTGACCGGTCGTTCCACCGTTCAGTTGATTTGCATATGAGCCTTTTATTATATAGGATAAGTCAACTGGAAAAATATAATGAAGAGTAATTATTTTAAATGCACACAAATCTTTAGGGGGGAAAAACTAATAAAAACTAAGTGGACAAAAGGAGTAAGTTACATACCCACTATTTACAAAAGCTAAAATGATCTTTATTGGATACTAGAGGCCCGGTGCATGAATTTGTGCACAGGTAGGGTCCCTCCACCTGGCCGGTGATCGGGGCTGATCAGGGCATCTCCCCCAGTCGGATAGGGGATGATCAGGGCCTGCTGGCAGGGGGGCAAGGTAGGGCCGTGGGAGGTTGGCCGGCCATGGGAGTTGGCTGTGGGAGTGCACTGACCACCAGGGGGAAGCTCCTGCATTGAGCGTCTGCCCCTTGGTGGTCAGTGTGCATCATAGCGACTTCTCAACTGGTCATTTGGTCGTAACAGTTGCTTAGGCTTTTATATATAGATAGTAAAAGTGATGAATTTCTATTTCTGATTACTATTAAGGTTAAAGCAGTGAGATAATTCCCACTTGTAAAAAGAAAGTTTTCTCTTATGTTATTTTGTTTTTTAGTGCTGCTGAGGATTTTTAAAAAGATACTTCTATACACTGCTGGTAAGACATAGGAGAACTATATTGTACATCCCTTCAAAAACAGTTTAGCCCGGCTGGCGTGGCTCAGTGGTTGAGAATTGACCTATGAACCAGGAGGTCACGGTTCTAATCCTGGTCAGGGCACATGCTGGTTGCAGGTTAAAAGCCTTCATAAAGAGTTTGTAACAAGGAGTCACTTTACATATGTTACAATGGTTAATAAAAAGGCAGGATGTAAATATGAATACATGTCAAAATGACATAAAAACATGAAAAAGTTACATTGTTTTGGGTATTGGGACTGATGGGTGAAGTTATATTCCAGTGGTTCTCAACCTTCCTAATGCTGCGACCCTTTAATACAGTTCCTCATGATGTGGTGACCCCCAATCATAAAATTATTTTCGTTGCTATTTCATAACTGTAATTTTGCTACTGTAAACAATATGTAATTATATATGTGTTTTCCAATGGTCTTAGGCGACCCCTGTGAAAGGGTCATTCGACCCCCAAAGGGGTCTCGACCCATAGGTTGAGAACCGCTGTTATATTCCTTTCTGCTTCCCCCCACCCAGGTATCCTATCTAATAATAGACAAACATGGTAATTGACCATACCTTCGCTATGCCTCCCATTGGCTAATCAGCACAATATGCAAATTATCCGCCAACAAAGATGGCGGCTAATTTGCATACTGCAGGCAGGGCAGGACAGCGCTATCCCACCTGCCCCACCGCCATCTGGGCCTGCTATTTGTGACCTGGGGCGGTGGGGCGGGACAGCGCCATCCTGCCTGCCCTGCCGCCATCCGGGCCTGCTATCTGCAACCCGGGGTGATGGGCGTCCATGTGCGACCTGACCCTGGGCGGCCAGGCGGGGCAGCAGCAATCAGCCGGCCCGCCCGGGCGTCCCGTGTGTGACCCGACCCGGGGCAGCGCCCCAACCCCCGGATTGGCCCTGCCGTGTGTGCGACCCGGGGAGGCGGGGCAGGCACCGAGGGATCGGGCCTGCCATCTTCCACCGGGGAGCAGGCCTAAGCCAGCAGGTGGTTATCTCTGAGGGGTCCCAGACTGTGAGAGGGCACAAGTGGGGCTGAGGGACACCCCCCTCCCCCCTTCCCCACCAGTGCATAAATTTTTGTGCACTGGGCCTCTAGTTCTATAATAGAATTACTTTATAATGGTGAACAAAGCTATTTAAAAGGAAATCAAAGCACACGCATAGCTACTGAATTTTAGAAAGTCAGAAAATAATTTTAGAACTTACCTGTCAACACAACTTTTCCAGATACGAAGATAAGCAGCACAATTCGTGGCTTTACCATTCTATAAATAAGGCCAGGAAACAGTTCAGGTTCATAACTGTTAAGATGTAAAAGGAAAAAGTTAAAAATAGCACTATAACTACTTTCCCATAATATTCCAGACCCAATATATATTAAAGCTGCATATTAAAGCAGTTTTAAAAAGCTGTTTTGTCAAAAACCTTTTGGCCATTTTGATAAAGTAGTCTTGAGCATGCTAGGTAATTGCTTGTGTCAGTCAAGAACAGAATTTATTTTGAGTCATATTTTTTCCAAATGCATGTCATCCTAAGCTATTAGAAATTAAGGTAACTTAAGGTATCAGATTTAATGTATTAAAATCTTGTTGGTTAAATGTTCACCATCTTTCCAAAAGAGTCTGTTGATAAAAATACATAAACACGTTTTCTAAATTTTCCAAGTTCCCCCAATAATGAGCATATTTTGTATGCTCATTATGAGCTGATAAAGTTATCATTTTTAGTTGCTAGACCTAAAACATTTTCTAAACCACTGTTTTTTGTCTTTGGACAGGTACTATATAAAGAAAGAAAACTAAGCTATTCTAACTTTCAAAAATTCAGGATTTGTTCCTATACATAGTAACTCACTGTTATTTACTACTAAATAGTAAGCTGGCTGCTCCACGGAGCAAAGGATGATTGGGCTAAGAACTGCTTCTCCACACTCCAGCACAAAGAAGAGGAACTGCCCTGGCCAATGTGGCTTAGTTGTTAGAGCGTCAGCCTGAGCACTGAAGGGTCGCAGATTCGATTCCCAGTCAAGGGTACGTAGCTGGGTTGCAGGTTTGATCCCTGGCCCTGGTTGGGGTGTGTGTGTGTGTGTGTGAGGCAACCAGTCGATGTGTCTCTCTCACATCAATGTTTCTTTCTCTCTCTCCCTCCCTGCCTTCCACTCTCTCTAAAAATCGGAGGGGGGAAAATATATCCTCGGGCTAGGATTAACAAAAAAGAAAAAAGGAGAGAGAATTGGAAAAGCTTGAGGAGTCTACAAAAGAGAGGTCAGGAAGAGGAAGCTGATAAAACTATTCTTGAAACAATTGCTAATGGAGAACAGATATAAGAAAAAGAAGATATCTGAGAAATGGAACACTAGAATACACATGAATAGTTGCAACTAAGGAAATCCAGGTGACATGAAAAACCCCATTCCATTCTGCAAAAGAACCATTCAACAGCAGATGTGAACTCTCCGATTGGCTCCAGGAAGAGACAGTGGCTGCCCTTCAAAGGTACACAAAGATTGCTGTGGGTGGTCCTACCACATCACTCTGTCAAAACTTCTACCCATTAACCACTTCCTGACACGGGAAGACGGGAAGACGATGAGACCAGCTGGCGCCTTGGAAAACCCCACGGGAACTAGAAAGAGCACAGAGGGAATGTTTTCATTTGATTTCCCAGCTGAATCTTAGGATTCTAAGAGGGACAAGAGAAAAAAAAAAGTATGTAAATGATGGTGTACTGCATTTGGCTTTCAGAACTATGGTTTTAAGGTGCCAGAAAAATAATCTCCTGATTAAAGACTTACTTCATTGTATTTATTCTCTGCCTCAATTTCAAGAGAAGGTTGAGGTAAAAAAAAAGAAAAAGAGGTTTTGGTTAGGGAAGGAGAATACTTCATGAGGACTGAGAATAACAAACACCTGCCAATCTCTGGGCCAACCCAAATTCGACTTATTGTTCAAGTCTCAGCTTCGATGTCACTTCCCTTAAGAAGTCTTCCTTGACCTCCACACCTCCCCGATTACGTCAACCTGTTTGATGGTACCAGAGCACTCCCAGGTGGAGGGGGAGTTCATCCTTCGTAGTTACCATATTTCATTACTGTCTTCGGTTTGTGTGTCTTCCCTTTCAGAAGGTGAACTCCATGAGGGCAAGGGACCCTGGCTGCATTGATTGTCACTGTCACCATAGCATCTGCTAACTGGTAGCCACCTAGACTTTACTCATTTAAGAAATGTTTATTATCAGAATATCTTTGACTTTAAAATCAAAGAGAAGGGAAAAACTGCTCAGGGAAAACAGAAAACAATTATATCATAGGAAGATTGATGGAGAAGATTCCAGTAACAAGGAAGATGTCTGCTTTACCAAATGCTGATACATACAAATTTGTAGAACCTGGGAAATCAAATGAACTTGAGGTTTTAACATAAGGCAAACTTGACCTGATAATTTGAACGGGTGTGTGCCATGGTTGCCCGCAGGGCTACGGGCAATTAAAGATCATTTTAAAGATAAAACCTGCTGATAAAAGAGTGCCCGATGTCACAAACATAATCTGATATAATCCATAATCTAAGGATGGAGGCTGATGGAGAACATTTGGGAGAGGCAAGAATGAGACTAGAATGAGGTAGCTGTGAGAATACAAAGCAGGCTTCCTTGCCAAATTAAAATAAAGTAATGGATGAGATTATAAAACTGGCTCAGAGGAAAGACAGAACAGTGACAGGCCCACTCCATGTGGCTAAAAGCAGTGCAGCGGATGAATTCTCTTCTTGCCCTGCTGGCACCTGTATCTTTCAGAAGGTAGTAGTGGCAAGGGGTACTCCCGCGCTAGATTTAAATCTGAGCTGCAATGTTAGTGGAGAAGAGATGAAATGAAGCGCCCACATCATCTTAGAGCCCTAACTGGCCAGGAAGGGGAATGCTAAGTCTAATTAGAATCCAAACAGTGATCTTTCACATGTTCAGAAAAAGTTGCTTCGGAGAAAGACAGACTGGAGGCCCATGGTTGAGAAGCTGGAAGATAAGATGGTTTGTGTGTTGACAAACTCTTAACAATGGAGGTTTTACTATGACTCTACAAATAATCACAAGGATGATGAAAGAAAAAGATACATAAAGAGGCGATATGTCTTGAAGGGGGGGGCGGGGCAGGACTTCCCGGTGAACTCAGTGGGTACATCATGGGCACTCAATAAGCATATGCTGAAAAGAAGTTCATGCAGAGAAAAAAAGAAAACACAATCAAGGGGAAAAAACATTGCCTGAAGAATATTATAAAAGCTAAATCTCAGAATGGACTAAATTTTTTAAATTTTTATTTATTTTTAAATATATTTTTATTGATTTCAGAGAGGAAGGAAAAGGGAGAGAGAGATAGAAACATCCATGATGACAGAGAATCATTGATCAGCTGCCTCCTGCAAGTCCCCCACTGGGGATCGAGCCCACAATCCAGGCATGTGCCCTTGACTGGGCTCAAACCTGGGACCTTTCAGTTCACAGGCCGACACTCTATCCACTGAGCCAAACCAGCTAGGGCTGAACTAAAATTTTTTTTTTATGTTAGGGAAGAAACAAGGCAATTTTAAACTTCTGTTCAGATCACATCTCAAAAGAAAGCTAACAAATACTAGAGAAAGCACAGCTATATGATCCCCATCCTCCATTAAACAGAAGAATGGCCCAAAGGCAAAGAGAAGAAAAAGTGCTGGAGTGAAAAGGACTTAAGGTCAAGCTAGATCAAGAGCATCTGTGATTCCAGGCCAGTGCAAGTACCCAGGCCCATATATCCCAAGGAGAGGTGAGATTTGGTGTTGACCAGTCCAGCGGTCACCAACCTTTCGGACCTCACAGACCACCGGTGGTCCATGGCGACTGCTGGACCAGTCAAACTCCAGCACTGTTCTCTAAGAGCCTGAGACGGATGGGAGAAGCCCCAAAGTAGCTTGAGGGGGAGGAGGAGCAGAAGAGAGAGAAGGAGAGTGAGGGGAGGGAGGAGCAGCAGCAGTAGCATTTGCTGGTGAGATGAAAAGTTACATTTAAAGAAGCCAGGCAGGCTGGAGATACTCCCCTAGGAATATGAGTACTACAGAAGAAATTGTGCTGGGACGGACACACACACACACACACACACACACACACACACAACGACCACTACCCTCAAACGACCCAACAGGACAAACATGAGATGGAACTGTCTTTATAGAACATGCTATGACTATTCTTTTCTCACCTTGTCTTCAACCCTTTCTCCCCTCGCCAGCTGTCAGCCCCTTCAGACTAGCCTACCCCATCCCATACCCCTTCTCTTCCCTCCACTGCCGTCACCTCCAAGCCAGATGTACAGTTTGAGAAATCTCTACATCGAAGGTATTTTGTGGGCCACTGTCCAGCAGCTCATTGGCATTGCCTGTGAGCTTGTTAGAACTACAAATTCTAAGCTTTCTAGGTGGTTACTACTCAATTTAATTTAAGAACTATTACTTCAAAAGATTGAACATATATGGTAACTAATGAGGACTTAGGCACAGCATCTTAACCCTTTCACATACTGTGCCTTTACACACACAAAAAGGATCCTTCTTCTAAAAGATCCACTGTAAAAGCAGCCCATAATCCAACTTAATATGCTGGCAAACTCAAAGTTTTACAACAATCATACCTACTGAACTGCTGATGGGTTAGCACCAAACCTTCCAGCCTGATGGGAAATCTCACATCACAGCTTCCAACCATGTTCTGAATTTTAAAATCGAGGAATCTGGCGGGGAATCCGAGCTTCTGCACCACACGAGCATACTTTCTCGCCGCAAGTCGAGACTGCTCTTCGCTGGGGAGGGGCAAACGTGTTTAAAGATGACAAATCATCATGTCCTCCATATGACTTGGGCTGTATTCACACACTCCTTTGATTGTATTTCTACCTTTATACCATGTTTATCTTTCAAAGTACACTATGAATCTGTAGACTTGCAGCATGAGAACCTACATCCTCCAGTCTTGTCTCTGGCACCTAGTAAACAGTATGGTACCAAGTACAGTTGAACTGAATCATAAACATATTTTTGTCTTAATTCATCATCTATTGCATATAAGGTATTTTTTTTCTTGGTTTCAGTGTTTTTAGATAAAACTAAGTATTCCATTGGTTCTCACAGTGTGTCCTCAGACCAGCCGCAGCAGCAACACCACCACCTGGGAACTTGTTAGAATACAGAGTCCCAGGTTCTGTCTCAGAGTTATAGACACTCTGGGGGTGGGGCCCTCCAGTGACTGTGATGCTCACTAAAGTTTTAGAACCATCCATTTGCTCTAAAAGTGCGTGCCATTTAGATAGAAACAGCAGCAACAAAAATAAGGACAAATGCATATATATATATATATATATATATATATATATATATATATGATTTATATATATAAATCAACATGAGGAAGACTTATGCCAATTGAACAGCACAGACATGACCCATAATGTAGGACTTGGGTCTTTATGGGGCAAATTATATTTTAACAAAAACGTGAAAATACTTCAAAACCTGCCCAATTCGGTTCAGGCTTTCTCACACAATTGTTACTGAACTCATCCAATATGAGAAATAAAATAAATAAATAAATAAATAAATCATCCAACTTTGTGGTTCTGTTCTAAGTGCTTGTCCTACTCCAACCCTAAACCCATGTCAGAACATGTGAAATCCTGAGACCTGAGGCTTTCGTTTTCATTAGGCACTTTTCAATGGTCACTGCTCAAACAAAAGAATGAGTAGCAGGGGCTGCCAAACTGGGGCAACACCTGGTGGGTGAATCATGTGAACTCTACCCGCTCCTATGGGTTGGCCCATCTTTAAGCTGAAACTCAGAAGCATCTGAAAGAGAAGCCAAGTTGAATGTGTTTGCTGGACCAAAGAAAGTGTTCTATTCGCTTTCTATCTGGATTCTTCCCAACACTGTATTCATTACAATTCTTAATTGTATTCATTACTTCACCTACTTTGCCTCACTTCACGCTGATTCTCCTCACCCACTTCTAACTCCTGGAATGTCCCTAGTAAGGCCATGTCCCCAAGTTAGCAGTGAAACAAAATGTTTTTATTTTGAAAAACTACATTTTGCCTAATTGACCCCTTACATTTCCTATGTGTTTATAAGATCAAGTTTCAAAGGTTTCATTACCATGTAGTTTCTTGGGATATCAGTTATTACTATCACATAGAAATTTCCACTAAAAAAATAAAACTAACAAAGACTACATACATGTTATCATACAAACATTAGAAAATATAGAGTAAGCCCTAACTGGTTTGGCTCAGTGGATAGAGCATCAGCCTGCAGACTCAAGGGTCCCAGGTTCGATTCCGGTCAAGGGCATGTACCTTGGTTGTGGACATTCCCAGTAGGGAGTGTGCAGGAGGCAGCTGATCGATGTTTCTCTCTCATCGATGTTTCTAACTCTCTATCCCACTCCCTTCCTCTCTGTAAAAAATCCATAAAATATATTTTAAAAAAGAAAGAAAATATAGATTAAGAACCTTGAAGTGGCACACCAGTGGTGAAAGCCACTGATAAATTTGATCCTTTTGCTCTTTTCCCTCACCATGCAAACTCTGGTTATTACAACTAAAGAGAAGAGGTTTGGCAAATTTGTGAAGATAATTCTGATATCTCTACTAACCAAATGTTCACAACTCTCTATCCAAAACTCAAGAACCAGATAGGTTTGAATAACAATATCTCTTATTATCTGACTTCACTATCCTCTTTCACCAAATAAATTAGGAACCAAATGTTAGGAACCAAATAAATTCAGGTAGGGAAAGATATTAATGAATGCATGAGCATATTTTAAAGTGAAGTTTGGATAATAAACCTACAATTTAGTTGCCTGTTCTTCCCTTCCCAAACTTAACCCAATGTGACCATCCTTCCAACTCAATATATGTGCGTGTATTTTAATGGCTAAATGCAATGTTATTTTATGATCTAATCAAACCTCCATTACATGTTTAATTTGTTTCTCCCTGTTTTAGACAATACCGAAATGAACATACTTGCAGATAATCTCGCAGAGTTGTCCAATAATGACTTAACAGTGGAGACTTCTAGGTCTAAGGATACACAGATCAACAAAAGAAAAAGCCTAGAAACTTACTCAAACACATGTAAAAAAAACTTAACTATAAAAACAGGTTGGGGCGGGGAATGGAGTAAGGATGGATTCTTCAATAATTGTATTGGGCACTGATTGGCCATTTAAAAAAATATTTATCTTACATTAAAGTAAAATTCTAGACCTGCTCTGCTCAATATGGTAGCCTTGGCTACACATGGATATTTAAATTTAAATTAACTAAAATTAAATTTAAAATTCAGTTTGTTGTTTTACCTATATTTCAAGTGTTCAATAGGCACGTGTAACTAGGGGCTACCACAGTGGACAGAACAGATATACAACATTCTATCATCTAGAGCAGTGATGGCGAACCTTTTGAGCTCGGCATGTCAGTATTTTGAAAAACCCTAACTTAACTCTGGTGCCATGTCACATATAGAAATTTTTTGATATTTACAACCATAGTAAAACAAAGATTTATATTTTTGATATTTATTTTATATATTTAAATGCCATTTAACAAAGAAAAATCAATCAAAAAAATGAGTTCGAGTGTTACCTCTGACACGCGTGTCATAGGTTCGCCATCACTGATCTAGAGCAAGCTCTAGAGCAGTGGTTCTCAACCTTCTGGCCCTTTAATACAGTTCCTCATGTTGTGGTGACCCCCAACCATAAAGTTATGCTACTTCATAACTGTAATGTTGCTACTGTTATGAATCGTAATGTAAATATCTGATATGCAGGATGGTCTTAGGCGACCCCTGTGAAAGGGTTGTTCGACCGCCAAAGGGGTCACGACCCACAGGTTGAGAACCCCTGCTCTAGAGGCATCAAAATATCTACTTCCCTTCCTCAGTGCAAAGCAGGACCTGAAAAAGGCCAGAAAAATATATGGAGGTCAATATTTATATAATGTTGTACATGAAGAATGCCTTCCTAAGCATGAAGACAAACATTGAAACTGTAAAGAAAAAAATTGGGTAGACTAACTATGCATGAAAATATTTTCATTGTGTAAAAATAAAACCCAAAGTTATAAAACACCATAACATTAATCTGAGAAAAGTATTTACAGTATAAAATGGTGAAAATACTTAAATATCTTCACAGAATATTGGGCAAAAGACAAATATCTTCAAAGAATATTGGGCAGAAAACAATAGGCAGTTTATATGCTTATGAAAAATTAGTCTCGCCCTAACCGGTTTGGCTCAGTGGATAGAGCGTTGGCCTTCGGACTGAAAGGTCCCAGGTTCGATTCCGGTCAAGGGCATGTACCTTGGTTGCGGCCACATCCCCAGTAGGGGGTGTGCAGGAGGCAGCTGATCAATGTTTCTCTCTCATCGATGTTTCTAACTCTGTCCCTCTCCTTTCCTCTCTGTGAAAAATCAATAAAATATATTTTTTAAAAAAATTAGTCTCACTAGTAAATCAAAGAAATGTGATTAAAACAACATAGCTTTTTGCCAATCAATTTGGCAAATATAAAACATATGAACACCAGTGTTCATTGGAGAAAATGAACACTCAATGCATCTCTAGAATGAGGGGAAATTGGCACAGCCTTTCAGGAGGCCAATTTGCTACTCATCTTGAATACTCAGGAGGAGGAGCAGCTCTCCACTACACTTTCCTGGTGACAGGCTCTACATCAGCGCAGCACAGGGCTGCCTCTGCATGAGGTCCTGGGAAGACGAGCCTTTTAAGAGATGCCTCCTGAGTTAATGCTCAAGCTAATGGTCAAGAAAGAGCTAATTCCCTTCCTGTAAAAAGTCCTATCCATTTATTGGCAATGTGGGAAATACACGAAAACTACATCCCCGGGTGTACAACAGGCTTTATCCCTATGGTAGCTTATTTTCTTTTTACTGCACCTTAAAAACAAGCTGTAACAGCCTAGTGAAGCCCCCTTAGTTCAAGAGGGGACTGTAAAGTGGGATAGAAGTCAGCATTATGGGACTGAATGTTTTTAACCCAAAATTTGTCATTGCATGAATTTAACTCTTTATTTAGCCAAGTATTTTGCTTCTCCATGTGTCTTAGGACAATAATGTTATCCTTCCTTACTTTGCATACTGAATTCTTCCTCTAGTAGGGATGGGGGTGGGGGGCGTTCCTCATACCTTTTGGCTCCTGTGCAGACCATTTTCCCAGAGCTAAATATGAGGGCTGTTGTCCTGGGCTCTCGGATCCTCATTATGACAGCAGCAAACCTCTATACACAGAAGCCAAAAGGACAGTTAGCCTCTGCTAGAGCCAACACTGTTCCAGTTGAAAAGCTGAGCTGGGATGAAAACAGTCTTGAGTAAACTGAGATTGGATGGGAAAACTAAACAATGTCTGGGTCTATTCTGCCCACAATTAAGGTTAAATAACAAAGAGGGTCATAAAGCTAAATTTGAGGGCCCGATATGTTCCAGGCCCTATTCTAAGAGCTGTACAAGGTTTCTCTCATTTATCCTCATAACAGGATTCAGGTAAGTCCATGATTATCCCCATTTCATACACAGGGAAACTGTGGTTATTTAACTTCCAACATTCCACAGGCAATGTTAAAGGTGAGATCTAAAACCACCTCTTTATTTCAAAGTATCTTTGAAAAAACTGAAAAGGAATGTTACAGACTTGCCAGACTGAAGAATGTACTACATAGCAGCCAAAACAAAGAACAGAATATGTATATTGATAGGCATGCTGACGACGAATGACAAAAAATTGATTCGTCAAGTTCTCACCTGCCATAGTAGTTCTCCAAGAGTGGTCCACAGGCCAGGAGCACAGGCAAGCCCTCCAGGTGGGCAGATGCAGAGGTGGGCTGAGGGCCACTGGCCTGCCACACTGACATGTCACTTAGTGACCTGCTCTTCCTATTGGTCCTATACAGACACTCCCTTGCCCTTCTCTTCCCCGCCCCTCGCCCCACACTCTCCCTTGAAGTTGGGAAGGAAACTGGCCTGGATACTATGCAAGAAGACTTCAAGTTCTATGGGTCAGATCTACTCCACAGGACCGAGGTGGGGCTGGCAAGTTCAGATTTGAAGTGTTAGCAGATAGTAAAAGAACCCTGAGTCAGAAATACATACAGTTGATCAAGTCCTATTAACGATTTCTTGGTGTTTACTAAAAAAATAGCATTTTTGCCCTGGCTGGTATGACTCGGTGGTTGGAGTGTTGGCCTGCGCACCAAAGGGTCTTGGGTTCAATTCGCAGTTAAGGGCTCATGCAGGTTAAATCCCTGGGCTTGGTCGGAGCACTTGCATGAGGTAACCAATCAATGCATCTCTCTCAAATCAATGTTTCTCTCTGTCTCTGTGTCTTCCTCCTCTCTCTCCCCCTTCTTTCCTCCCCTTCACTCTCTCTAAAAGTCAATGGGAAAAAAATCCTCAGGTGAGGATTAACAAACAAAAACAGATAGCACTCTCACCCAGTACCATTTTGTCACATTCTAATGGTAGCTTAAGTGCAAGACAAGTTCTTTGGCTGTCACGTCCAAGTTTGGACACGTCCTATACCCTGAAATAAAATGAGGGGAAAGCTGAGGATGGTAGAGAATAAAATATGCTTAAAATCCTGACTGCTTGAAAGTGTGGTCAATCATTGCAGCAGCTAAAAGAGCCTTATGTTTCTGTCCAGCTATGTGAAATATTAAAAGGAAAGCTATATTGCATTCGGGTAACATTTGGATTCAGATGTCAGCAATGACAATAACACAACAGCAAAAAACAAATAATCTTTATATAAAGAGTTGATGCTGGCAAGGTCCTCTGGGTTCCTACCAAAGTGGTCTTTTTCATCTAACTTCATAATCCTCCACCACCCAAGACAGTGAACTTTTTCCCAGGTCTTACTCAACTTTGAACTCCTAAGTACAGAGCCTGCCAAATCATTAAATGTAAATCAAACTAACAAATCCATTTCCTAGGGAAACAGGCCACTGAAATGGGATGCCTGGCCTTAGCAGGACACAAGAAAGAATAGATTTTATTAAACTTTGGGGGGGGGGGGGGGAAGCTTGAATTTTACACTTTAAACAATTTAGCTTTCTCAAAGAAGAGAAGCTGTAACTGAAAAAAATACCCAAGTGCCAGCGAGGAGGGACAACATTTAGAAAAATTATTTCTAAAAATATGATATCATTTTAAGAAACTTAACACCCCCATAGTCAGGCTGAAAATAGTCATACTGAAATGGAAAAACTTTCTGAATGAAAATGGAAAGATCTTAATTTTTAGGAATTGCTCAATTACTGCTTTATTCAGAATAGAGAATGAGATTATTTTTTAGAACTTCAAAACAGAGATTGAGGCAATTAACCTTTTGAGTTACCCAAAGGTTTCCACTAACACATTTTCTTTTTAAAAAAAATAAAACAAATAAATAAATCAACATCTTGATCATATGAAAGTAAGTAAATCTAAGAGGAAGCTAACTGTTGAAAGGAATATTGAGAAAGCTTACCTTTGGGTTATATTCTGCATTTTTTGCATGCAAAGCTATTTTCTTCAGATCCAATTTACAGGCAAGGTTTGCAGTGGAAACTATATTCCTAAAGGGATAAGTCAACTTAGAAAATTATATAAGATATAAAAATTGAAAAAAGAATTGAAACTAACTTCCTCACTTCATAGGTTGTACATTAGTGATTTTGTAGAGCAGGCCCAAGAAATCATTTGGTCTGGCCATCATTAGGGGTGAGTTAATTAAATGTTTGACCAAATATAGCAGGCTGATTTTTAAGTTGCTAATTTTGTATGGCCCTCAAATGATGGTATAAATATCCAAATGGCCCTTGGCAGAAAAAAGGTTCCCCACCCCTGTTAGAGGGAGAATTATTCTAAATACTTAGTAACATGGTAAAATGTAAAAATTTCAAAGGAAGGTACTAAAGTAAAATAGTTTTTCCTAAAATGTTATGACTGGTTGACTAAAATTAAGTTCTAAATCTTTTTCAAAACTATGTCTCAAAATAGCTCAATTCAAATCAATTTGCAAATAGAATTCAGTTTTACATCTTTATATTTTTTATGTTTAACCAACCCCAACCACAATTTTCAGCAACTACCGTGTCTTAGTAGAAATGCAATCTTTCAATAATGTATATATTCTTAATGCTCTCTTGGGAGATCATGAATTAGCACTTCATTTTACAGAAAACCAATCTGTCTAAAGCCACAATCTATTCAATCTATTAAGAACTGATAAAACCAAGAATAATAAAATCTGAATAAAATTCTCTTCCTACATTACTATCCTGAAATTAGTGGTCATGACATTCAGAAATCTAAAGTATGTACCCAGAAACACCACCCATTTAAAAAGCCCCAACACACCACTTACTGTAGTTGAGGCACAATCTCAGAACCTTCTGAAACAGGGGCCATTGGCGTCATGGGAGCTATGGACGCCACAGGCAAGGTGTCTGGTTTCTCAGGAGAGTGCTGAACAGAGTCAGCATCACCAGGATGCAGACGTGAGTGGGAATTTGACGAACTGCTGCTGTTTGAGCCCAGACTGACGCCCTGTTGGCTGGATAATGGCAGTTTACTTTGCGGACTTTGAGTTTTACAATTTTCTTCATCCTCACCCTTGCTTCTAAGGACAGTCTGGTCTTTATTTTCTTGGGTAAGTTCATCTGGTAGGAAGCTAAGGTCCACAGATGAGAAACCACCAGATGTTTCTTTGACTTCTTCAAGATGTGGATTAAACACAGCCTCCGGGTGGGATGAATTATATATGTAGACATCATAGGGTGCAACTGGGCTGAGCAGGGGCAACCCAGGTGGGGCGAGGCCATCCTAGGTGGTTCCCAAAACAGACAGACAAAACACAACAAACAGAACGGGATGTCACACCCACGGGCTACTGCCATGGCCAGCAGGCAACGTATTCAGGATGAGAGGCAATGCATTGCAGCTGACCTGTCTCTCTCCACAAAGTACCACTGAAGTTCTATTAGTGTCACAACACACCTGACAGAAACAGAAAAGTATATCTTAACGACCAGAAAAAGCATTTTTTTTTCCATAAAATGCTTGTCCTACTTTAGTTAGGTCTGTAGTAAGTTGCCACTCTAAACCAGGGGTCCTCAAACTTTTTAAACAGGGGGCCAGTTCACTGTCCCTCAGACCGTTGGAGGGCCGGACTATAGTTTAAAAAAAAAACTATGAACAAATTCCTATGCACACTGCACATATCTTATTTTGAAGTAAAAAAACAAAACGGGAACAAATACAATATTTGTATTTGCGTGTGGCCCGCGGGCCGTAGTTTGAGGACCCCTGCTCTAAACCCAATTTTGTAATTGAGCAACCATGCTCTTCAGCGGTTCTCAACCTGTGGGTCGCAACCCCTCTGGCGGTCGAACAACCCTTTCACAAGGGTTGCCTAAGACCATCCTGCATATCAGATATTTACATTATGATGCATAACAGTAGCAACATTACAGTTATGAAGTAGCAACAAAAATAATTTTATGGTTGGGTCACAACATGAGGAACTGTTTTTAAAGGGCCAGACTGTTGAGAACCACTGCTCTAGATTATGTGTAGTTTGCAGAGAGTAGATTTACTCTACCCCTCAAATTGATTATAAACTTTAGTTGATTTAAATATTTTTTTTAGAGTTTTACATTCATATTTTAAATAGAAGACCAGTAAGTGGAAGGAAGTCTAAGATATAGCTTGAGTGCTAATCAAGGCTCCCCTGAGGACTCCGAGTTATTCCTTCTAGTGAAGCAGAGGCCAGAAAATGTTCTAGTGATGTGAATTGGCAACAAGAAAAAGTTATTGAAATTTAAATGGCAAGAATAGTTTAAATCATTATATTGTATTTCCACCTGAGAGAAGGTTGCTCAACTTCCATTACTATCAACTGAGGGAATAGGGTGTGTAACTGAGGGAATCAGCTAGTGTAAAATTCATGGAGTTTTTATGGAAAAAATTGATTACCTTGGTACATATATTACCGCCTGCTTTGCCCCGGTTGCAGGCCAAGAGTCTAGATTTTGAGCACTGCTTGCAGAATAACCTCATCCCTTAGAACAGCGGTTCTCAACCTGTGGGTCAGGACCCCTTTGGTGGTCGAACGCCCCTTTCACAGGGGTCGCCTAAGACCATCCTGCATATCAGATATTTACATTACAATTCATAACAGTAGCAACATTACAGTTATGAAGTAGCAACGAAAATAATTTTATGGTTGGGTCACAACATGAGGAACTGTATTTAAAGGGCCAGAAGGTTGAGAACCACTGCCTTAGATTCTAAGGCTTAGAAGATCTTACTTCTGACAACAGAACAGTTAGGAATGCCTCTTCATTTCTATCGTCTCCGTGACGAAGCTACCTCAGGTAAGATAAAATGTCTGGCCAGATCCTATTCAATTGCTCTGGTTCTACACGTCCAGCAGATGGCAGGGGTGACTAATTGATCAAAGAAAACACTTTGAAGAATGCGGTCATTCTCTTGAAATACAATGTTTGACCTTATTTCATTTTGAATTGCTTAATTAGCTCCGATCTTCCCCCACCCCCACCCCACAGACTGACCCTAAGAAAAGTGAGGTGGGGATGATGGCCCCGATTCCTCTCCGTGGTTTCCTTCGCCTCTTCAGTCCTGGCTGGAAAGGACCTCATCAGCCAATTTACACTAAAGCACCAATATCTGCAACAGTCAGTGCCTCCTCTTCTCCCCTCTGTGGCGTTTTAGCAGGGGCAAAGCTCTCACCCAAGGAAACTAAACTCCAACCAGGAATTTAAAATGGATGGAAGGGGACTTGACTTGGGGTGGTGATCACACAATACAATATACAGATGATGTACTATAGAATTGTACACCTGAAATATACGTTATTAACCAATGCCACCCTAATAAATTCAATTAAAAATAAATTAATTGAAAATACAAGTAAACACGTTTAAAAACCACAAGAAATTTAAGGCAATGGCAACAAGATATTGAAGGGGGATGTTTTATGAGTTTACCTGTGGGAACACACCTCAGAGGCTGTACTGGTAGTGTCTTCACTGCATCCTTGACCTTAAATCTGAAGAAACTTATTTTTAAAACGGTTTTTTGCAGAACCATTACTCATCTTTCCTAGAACCTTTCCTGCGAGGACTCTCCTCTGCTATGTTAAAGGCTATGGCACGTCACTATTTCTACCTCAGCCCTACATTGTCTACCTTAAATTCCCCTTTCACCAGGCCCTCCTGTTCTCATAAGTTGCTCTCTTGCTTTCCTTTTCTCTTTCGTTCTTTCTTTTTTCTTTTTTGAAGACGCTTTCCTCTCTCTTCTACAATACTTGACTCTAAAGATTTTTAAAATGGAAGAAAACAACACTTAGGAATCACAAACGGAAAGCAGCCACAGGTGCCTCCAATTCACATTTTGGATTGACTGTAGACCAGGTTCGAGGTCTGGCTAGCAACCTTTTGGCAAATGATTTCACTTCTCGAAGCTTCTACTTTTTCAACTGAAAGATGGAGACAATCAAGCCCATCTCTTAGGGTCACTAGGGATTTTATGAGATGAAGAAGGCAAAGCCCTGACAGCGCAGGACTTGGCGCTCAAGCACTAGGGCGGGACGCAGTCCCTCACGCTGGGTCGGTGCAGCAGCTTCCAGGCTCACCTGGGCGGTGCACCGGTCCAGGTAGAGCTCCAGGTACCGCTCTTCCCTCTCCATGCGCGGAGGTCCCACTCTTGGGTGGGGTTGGGGAGCGGATGCGGGGAAGCGCCGAGGTCGGTCGAGCTACAGCGGAGTTCGACCAGGCGCGCGGGGCGCACGAAGCATTTATTAGCCTCGCAGCCGCACGCGTGGAGGCGGGGCCGGGGTCTGGGCCCGGGGCGTGGGTGGGGCCGGGGTGCAGCCCCGCCCAGTCCACGCGCCCGCAGACGGCGCTGGTGAATGAATGATGAGCCAGGGAGGGGGATGCAGAACCTATACCGGCCCACGGCCACTGGGCAGAGGAGGGCTGGGGCTGGGGCTTGGAAGAGGCTCCTTGCCAAGGTGCCATCACCGCACGCTGCCCACAGCTGAGAAGCAACCGGGCCTGCAAATCGGGGGAGATGCTCGTCAGTACCTGCAAATGCCTTTGCCTCCTGAAGGAGAGGTCTCCCCGTTAGGAGCGTTAAAAGTGAACGGGTTGGACTGTAAGGAAATAAAGGGTTTCTCTTTTTCTTTGTTTTAAAGAAAAATTTTTTTCATTTCTTGAGCAGAGTGAGAGGAACTTGAGGCACCTCACCCAGTCAGATGTATTGCTTTTATGTTACGATTGTTTCTCACCTTCAAATCCCAGGTGGTTTTTTCTAATCACAGAGACTTGAGGCAAGCCCCACAGAAAAGAATGCCGCTGCACAGTTAGGGTTGAGGCAGCTCAAGAAATCCAAATATACACAGGAGTTTCCTCTTTCTTGAAATCCTTATTTTAATTTTCAGCGCCTCAGTTTCCATAAGAACTTAAAAGCGCAGAATGGTTCTATAAATAAAATTGATTTTTAAATGTAAGGTATTTCAAAATGTACACGGAGACGCATGTAAAACATGCCTTTCGTCTCTGAGAGCAGGGAATCCGGTTGCTCATCTTTGTATCTTTGTACCAAGCTCTTAGATGATCAATAAAACTTAATCGGTGGATGAAAATGTACTCAGAATGGAGCGCGGGAAGCACATGATAGTAATCTAGACTCATCACTCTAAGAATCAGATAACAGTAAAAATCTTACAGAATTCCTAATCAAGAATAGTAAACATTTTGATAAAGCTGGAATTTTATATAATGTTTATAATGATATATAATTTAATGATTTATGTTAAATGAGATAGCCTACAAAAATTGCTTAGCACAGTACCTACCTAGCAGCTCAAATATTAGCTTTTAGTTTTGTTATTAGACTGTTATGGACTGAATTGTGCCTCCCTCCCCCCAAATTTATATGTTGAAGCCCTGATCCAATATGACTGGTGTCCTAATAAGAAGGAAGAGAAAGAGAGAGAGAGAGAGAGAGAGAGAGAGAGAGAGAAGGGATGTGCATAAACAGAGAAAGGGCCATGTGAGGACACAGTGAGAAGGTGGCCATCTGCAAGATGAGGAGAAAGACCTCAGGAAGAAACAAACCTGCTGATACCTTGATCTTGGACTTCTAGCTTTCAGAACTGTGAGAAAATAAGTTTATGTTGTTTAAATGACTCGGTCTGTGGTATTTCGCTATTCCCAGCAAACTAACACATAGACTAACAAAGTGTCTCATTTGTGGTAGGAGGAATTCTGAAATGGCCCCAAATTCCTGCCTCCTGATGCATATACACCTTCTCCCAGTTATTCAAACATTAAGCTACATGCTGCTGTGAAGAGATTTTGCAGAAATTTAGGTCCAAAATTAGTTAACATGAAGAAAGTGAATAGCCCTGGCCAGGTAGCTTAGTTGCTATACCAAACTTGTGGGTTTGATCCCTGATTAGGGCACATACAAGAACCAGTCAATGAATGTATAAATAAGTGGAACAACAATCGATGTTTCTCTTTCTCTCTCTCTCTCTCAAACCAACAAATAAAAATTTTTTTATAGAAAGAGAATAGCCTGGCCGGTGTGGCTCAGTGGTCTGGAAGTCAAGATTTGATTCCTGGTCAGGGCACATGCCTGGGTTGCGAGCTCAATCCCCAGTATGGGGCGTGCAGGAGGCAGCTGATCAATGATTCTCTCTCATTGTTGATGTTTCTATCTCTCTGTCCTCTCTGAACTCAATAAAAAGAATATATTAAAAAATAAAAATAGGAGAATAGATTATCCTGGGTGAGCCTGGCCTAATCAGGTGAGTTCTCAAAAGGAACTGGGGCTCTTCCTTGGGAGGAAGATTCAGAAACGTGTGGTCATTCTTCATTACTTCTTTTGGAAATGGGTGAAGCCATGTTTCAAGGAAAATGAGTGACCTGTAGAAACTGAGAATGGCTCACATTTGACAACCAGCAAGGAAATGGAGACCTCATTCTTATAGCTGCAAGTCATCGAATTTGGCTAACAACCAGATTTGAAGTGATCTGCAGTACAAATGACAAAGCAAATGAATAATATGTTAACAATAAGCAAATTTGTGTAAAGGGTACATGAGTGTTCCTTGCACTGTTTTGATTTTTGCAACTTTTTCTAAGTTTGAAATTATTTACAAACTGGAGGCCTGGTGCATGAAATTTGTGCACTGGGGGGCGGGAGTCACTCATCCCAGCCTGCACCCTCTTCAATCCGGGACCCCTTAGGGGGTGTCAGACTGCTTGCCTGGTCATTCCCAACTGCCACACAGGGATCGGGCCTAAACAGGCAGTCGGACATCTTTCTCACAATCCAGGACTGCTGGCTCCCAACTGCTCACCTGCCTGCCTGCCTGATTGCCCCTAACTGCTTCTGCCTGCCAGCCTGATCACCCCCAACCACTCCCCTGCCAGCCTGATTGCCCCCAACTGCCCTCCCCTACTGGCCTGATTGCCCACATGCCTGGGTTGCGAGCTCAATCCCCATCTTGTGACCACATGGGGCGGCCATCTTTGTGCAAGGGCATGACAGTCAATTTGCATATTGCCTCTTTATTATAAAGGATAGGAGGTTTCAAAATAAAAGATGAGTGACTGTTTTTGTGGATGTTTTCAGTTGTTTTGCTGAGAATTGACTTACCCAAAATCTTAAATTACTTTATTTCTGAGAATAAAAAATTGATGTGATTTGACTGAATAATTAATTGCTAGTATTCATTGAACTCTTACTATGTGCCAAGCACTATTCTGAGTGTTTCATATATAGGGTTGTTCCAAAAAATGTATACATACTTTGAATGATTATAAAGTCAGTGTTTATTAATATATAGTTCATTTTTAAAATTTAAAAGAATCTACAGAAGTGAATAATTTATTTTGCCCATGCCTGTTTTCAAACTGATGATCGTTTTGGTCCAGGCACTGCTGATAGCGTGAAGCAATGGAATCACAAACATCAAGAATAATTTCATTCGGTATTTGCATGCCCTTATTTCATCAACTATTGCTGGTTTTGTACCGTAAAATTTATCTTTTATGTATCCCCTTAAAAAGTCTAGTGGAGCCCAGCCAGTGTGCTAAGTGGTTGAGCATTGATCCATGAACCAGGAGGTCATAGGTTTGATTCCCGGTTAGGCACATGCCTGGGTTGCAGGCTTGATCCCCAGTAGGGGGTGTGCAGGAGACAGCCAATCAATGATTCTCACTTATCATTAATGTTTCTATCTCTCTCTATCCCTCTCTCTCCCTCCCTCTGAAATCAATAAAAACATATTTTTTTAAAGTCTAATTTATAAATTTTCTTTGTTCAAAGCTTAACCTGGCTTTACCCATTATTTCAAATCAGTTAAACCTGAAAAGGAGTGAAAATTAAGTGAGTTATCAGCTGTGTCCCCCCAAAATGTATACACACTGAATAATTATAAAGGCAGCATTTGTACTTCAACTACATAAAATGCATATTCCCACTTCCAGTAGCATTTTAGGATGAATTTCCTTTGTTCAAAGCTTAGTCTGGAGCTAGCTGGTTTGGCTCAGTGATTAGAGTGTTGGCCCACGATTGAGGGGTCGGGGATTCTATTCCGGCAAGGGCATGTACCTCGGTTGCAGCCTCCATTTCCAACACATGCGGGAGGCAACCAGTGGATGTTTCTTTCTCTCTCTCTCTCTCTCTCTCTCTCCCTCCCTCCCTTCCTCCCTCCCTTTCACTTTATCTAAAATCAATGGAAAAAATATTATTGGGTGAGGATTAACAACAACAACAACAAAAGCTTAGTTTGGCTGAAAAGAAAGAAACATCAATTGAGCTATCAGCTGTTAAAGTGTGTATCCATGTTTTTGGGACAACTGCATATGAACTGATTTAAGCATCACAACAACCCTGTGAGATAAGTACTATTTTATCCCCATTTTACAGTTGAGAATACTGAGGCACACAGAGAGTAACTTGTCCGAGGTCACATTGCTCTTATTCAAAGTATCTGACTCCGAAGCCACATGCTATGTATTGTCTCTCATCAAAGTCTACATATGCTATTTCAAATTAGAAGTTTGCTTTCATTTGAACTGTGCTTATTAAACAGTTTTGTTTCTGATTTTTTTCTTCAGAATTTGTAATATTTTGTACTTGGCAAAAAAAAAAAAAAAAAAAAGAAAGAAAGAAAGAAAGAAAGAGAAATACAAAATATCCAAATTATCCGAAAGTTTTAATTCATTCTTTCTTAATTTACTATTGTAGAGATTAAATGAGTTGAAGCTCAGTTGGTTAGAGCATCATCTGATTCAACAAGGCTGTGGGTTCGATCTCCGGTCAGGACACATACAAGAAGCAATCAATGAATGCATAAATAAGTGGAACAGCAAATCAGTGTTTCTGTCTGTCTCTCTCTTCCTTCTTCACTCTCTCTAAAATGATTTTTTTTTAAAAAAGAATCAACCAGTGAATGCATAAATAAATGGAACAACAATCTATGTTATTCTCTCTCTCCCTCCCTCCCTTTCTCTCTCAAATCAATACATTTTTTAAAAAGATTAAATGAGTGGAATGGTAGTATGTGTAAACTTTTACCAGGCACTTTGCACATATAAAGTATGTTTTTTAATGTCTTTAAAGAGTAATGTCGCCGGTTACGGTTTGGTTCAGTGGATAGAGCGTCAGCCTGCGGACCGGAGGGTCCCAGGTTTGATTCCAGTCAAGGGCATGTACGTTGGTTGCAGGCACATCCCCAGTGGGGGGTGTGCAGGAGGCAGCTGATCGATGTTTCTCTCTCATCCAATGTTTCTAACTCTCTATCCCTCTCCCTTCCTCTCTGTAAAAAATCAATAAAATATATATTTTTTAAAAAAGAGTAATGTCAAGGCATAGTTGGACCGTGTTAATGGTCATGAAGTCTTTAAGAGAGGTCAACTCTATGGAAAAGAGGTTTTTACTCTTATTTTAAGAGGCCCTGTTTCTCATCAAAGAAAATATTAAAATGAACCCACATCAAATGTAATTTATATATAGTTATTTAAAAGTTGAATTGTTTGTGACTAATTGACCTGTCACATTTTGTAGATAGTTAATTTACTAATTTCAGTTCTGGAACTAAAACATTTCTTGGAGCCAGTAGATTTTTCTCAGCTTTCAATTTTATTGACCCTTGAAAAGCTCATAGGCCCTAGGCACTGGGCCTCCGCACCACTGTTGGTCCAGGAGATTCTCTGGCAAGAAAACCTGAGATGAGATCAACCAAAGCTCTTGTATGCATGGATATAAGCATTACCGATGGACACAGACACTAGAGGGGCGAGGGCATGTGCTGGGGGGTGGGAATGGCCTGGGAGAGGTCAATGTGGGGGGGGGAGGGGGAGGAAATGATATTTTAATAACTATGTATGGGCCAGGAGGTTACTTGAAATTTCAGGGGGACCACTTTGTAAAGTATATGATTTGTCTAACCACTATGTTGTATACCTGAAACTAATACAGAATAATATTGGAAAAAAAATAATAAAACCCCAATGTGTTTCAAAAAGAAAAAGAAAAGAAAAACTGAGATGGAACATCAGCGTTGAAGGAATGTTGGGAAACACTGTTTCACTAGGGGGCGCTCGTTCCTCTCCATAAAGGAAATTATCTTCTGGGTTGGGGAGCAAACTGCTTTTGGAGCGGGAGAACAAAGGGGTCCGTGCACCCTTGAGATGTTAAAATAAAAAGCGGCGATTTCTCTGTGGCTGGAGATCAGGATGTACTTCCAAAAGTAAATAGGATTAGTCACTGTACCAATCCATGAAAATACATTTGTACATATTTATACGAAGAGATTCATATTATAGTGGGTAAACCAGCTGCAAGTGTTTGTAGAGTAATCCACCTTGTTACTACCTTGATTGGTGTTACATGTGAAGGGCAATTTTGCTGCCCAGGGAAAAGCTGAAAGGCAAGAATTTGCGTAAATGGGATTAGGTTTCTTGAGGCCACGTTAGGAGAGAACATTTTTTAATCTGGTGGCAATTTTGCTAGATGTAGCCTTCTCTTTCTCTTAGGAGCCATGGACATTCATTTTGATTAATCTCTACACTGAGCTGTCAGTTTCCTGACAGGGATTTCAAACAAAAGATTATGGGGGTGGATTTGAGCATTGCTTGAAGGTCTTGTCTAGATCAAAATTTGATGAATTCTTGTCCTTTCAGTAATCATTTGAAATGAAAAGATCTCAGAATAACTCATCCTTCCCCTTTCAGTGGCCGTGGAGCATCAGCGTCAGCATCTGGGAAGGAGCCCGTGTAATGGCTTAATCGAGAAGGCACAGGAGCAGTGTCAAAAATAACCTCCTTAGTCACTGTAGCCTTGGCTCTCCAACTGCAGTCCTTTAACAGCTTGAATGGCAGTGGCACTACACAGCCTCCCCAATAATGCCACCACCTTCCTTCTCAGGTGGCACTGTACACTGGACATAAAGAAGACTTACTGTATTTTAATTTTCCCAGGAACATGGCTCAATTTAATGTAAAATTAAAGACAAGAATGAAAACCTCACAAGTTCCTTTTTTCTTTTTTTGACTTAATCCCTATTATTTTCTTTCCAGGTGGAGATCTACCATCAGAGAGTTTCAACACGAAAGGATACGTTATTTTTAAAAGCATATTGTAAATAGGAAGTGTTAGTGATAAGCACAGTTTGGGCAACTGTTCTGTGGAAACAGAACCAAATCAGTCAGTCCTGATTCTGGGCAGGAGAGGGTGGCTCTGCCGTTTCCCAAACTGAACACCGCCAGGGAGGTCTGATCCTGGATGACGGCTCCCTGCCCCCTGCCACACTCCGCAGATGAGGTTTTACAATATTTGCTTGGGGAAGTACGTGTAAGGGCTTCAGCCTCCGTCTTCCCACTGAACTGCACTTTGTGCGCACCTCGCTACGATGTGAATCTTCCTGCGTGTCTGCACTTGCATGCTGTGTAATTAGAGTCAGGCCGGGAGTGGCTCTCCAACACCATCTTTCCTCCCCAAGAGTTAGCATTTAGAAACGGAATTCTGATAGACATTCTGTGGGAACTTGAAACACGTTTACATTTATTATGCAAAATCAAGTATCACTTCTACGAGTTCAGCTGTTCACCCATCTGCGGAGGGTCTGTCTCAATGTTTCTAACCTGGGAAATGTCAGAAGAAGACTATTAATTTCATTCACTACTTCAGTATCCAGGGTACCCCATTTTTGCAGTTGTGGAGAGAGAGCTGCCTTTCCCACTGTGTGGATGCAGGTAGGAGGCAGTGGAGTACAGTGGTTGGGAGACTGAGCATGAGAGTTAGACCTCAGTTTGAATACTTGTTTAATTGCACACCAGCATTGTGATTTTAGGCAAGTTATTTCATATCTGTAAGCCTTCGCTTTCTGCCCGGTGACATGGAGCTAATCATAGGTCTGCCCTAGAGCTGTGGCAGGGTCACATGAGATAACAGTAGAGCACTTAGTACAGTGCCTGGCACACAACAAGTGCCCAGTCAATGGTGATGAGCTGGCTGGGACTACTCTCTGCCTCCAGGTGGGAATGGCGACCAGCCCTCATTTCTAATAGTGGAAATATTTTAGAACATTTCAGAGTTATCCTTAAACACAACACAGAACCATCCGTCAAGAGTCTCGGCCCTTCAGAAGGCAACTTTGCCAAATAGCCCCTGGGGGTGTGGGGAACGCCTCCCGAGAGGCCTTGAGGGAGCAGCCGTGGGAGGAGGCCAAGGTGAGTCAGCACACCTACCCTGTTCCTGAGGGCCACTGAGTCACTCTTCCCTTGAACCAGGAGTCAGCCCCCCTCCCCTCCCCTGTTCTCCTTTCTATTTCTCAGTCAAGCCGGTGCTAAGAGGAACCATGGCAATAACAAGACATAATTGTCATGATGACAAATCCACAAATGAGATACGCTGTACTTGCTCAGAAGGGCCCCTGCGTGGCAAATCTCCAAGTTGTGCTTCCTGTGAGCCAAAGGGAGTAACTGCTGGCAAAAATATCGTAGGAGTGACTAAGAAGAGACTCGGCACTGTTGGGGAAGACCCGGGCACTTCACTGCTGATAGAGAGTTGGATAGAGGGCTCCCTCTCCTCATAACATTTCCCAGCATGCCTCCGTGTGCACTGTTTTATTTCAAGATAACATACACGTCACTTTCCCCCTCACATGGCCACTCACCCATGGCTTGTGCAAGACACTCCTTAGATTCCATAGAGGTTCAGATAGGCCTGTCTTTAAGGAACTTACAACATAGTAGGTAAGAAGATAACACAACAGCAGGAATCAAGATAATGATGATATATATAGCATTGACAGATGACTTACTTAAGTCCCCGAAAATGTCTTTTGATCGAAACAATGCTGTAAGTAGATGT
The DNA here is from genome assembly GCF_028538775.1 of Myotis yumanensis. NCBI lineage: Eukaryota > Metazoa > Chordata > Mammalia > Chiroptera > Vespertilionidae > Myotis > Myotis yumanensis. Next base: position 44,369,672 of record NW_027223752.1, on the reverse strand, counting down.
ATTTACCATCTCAGTGTCAAAGATGAGGAAACCGAGGTCTGTGGAAGTTAGGCAACTCGCTCAAAGATAAGTCCTGCATAAAAATACAGTGACACCAAATAGAATTCAATCATATGTCTTGGCAGGTTACAAGTGGGAAAGATTACTTCCTGAGGAGAGACATCAGGGCATACTTCACAGAGGAGGCAGCGATAGAGCAAAGTCTTACACAGTGTCGGGGGTTGACGAAAGAATATATGCACCCCTATGTTCATAGCAGCATTATTTACAATGGCCAAGATTTGGAAGCTGCCCAAGTGTTCATTGGTGGATGAGTGGATAAAAAAGCTGTGGTACATTTACACAATAGAATACTACTCTTGCGTAAAAAGGAAGGAAATTTTACCCTGGCTTGGATAGACCTGGAGAACATTATGCTAAGTGAAATAAGCCGGTCAGAGAAAGACGAGTACCATATGATTTCACTCAGATGTGGAATTTAATGAGCAAACAAAGCAAAATAGAGACAGGCTCATAGAGAGAGAGCAGGCTGCAGCTCTGGTGGTGGCGGCGGGGGAGGGGTGTGTGTGGAGAGATTGAGCAAAAAAGAGAGAGAACTCATGGACATGGACACAGTGTGGTCATTGCAGGTGGGGAAGGGTGAAAGAGGGCACAGAGGGGGTAAATGGTGATGGAAAAAAGTTAAATTAAATTATCAAGGGAGAGAAACCAAGATGGCGGCATAGGTAAACACCGGAGTTTGCTGCCTCGAACAACCACTTCAAAAATACAACTAAAAGACGGAACGGACATCATCCAGAACCACAGGAAAGCTGGCTGAGTGGATGTTCTACAACTAGGAGGAAAGAGAAAAGCATACAGAGGCTCAGAGGAGGCGCAGTGCTGAAGTAAAATACTAAGGTTCGGAGTGCATGTGGAGCGGGCTGGAGGCTGAGGGCGCGGTTGTTTTCAATCGGGAGGGAGTCTCAGGCTCTGAGCTCCAGTTCCGGGCGAGTCTCTAAGGACCCAGACTCATACGGGAGAAGCGGGACTGTCTGGCATCGCTCAGAACCCTAGGGCAGCTTTCTCTCCGTGGGGCTTGCAGAGACTACTGGGACACTGAGAAGCAGAGCCTCTGAGGGCAAGACTGAGAGCAGCCATAATTGCTAACCCCGCCCTGTTGATCCCGTGGGACCCGCCCCGCTCAAGCCCTGCAGGGAGGCTTTTGCTGGATAGCCTCAGGCAAAGGCTAGATTAGCACCTCCCTAGAGATCCAGGAGCCAGGAAGCCCAGAGGTCAGAGTGGGACCATCCAGCTTTAAGCTCCATGGAACCATAAAAGACACACTCAGGAGGCAGACTCAGTGAGCACCAAAGCCCCATCGAAGCAAGTCTAGCCCCAGAGGGGTGTCTCCAGCACAGAAGTTCTCCCACCGCAGACACAGCTGATTCTCACAGCCAATTGACCTGGAGGTCAATTCCTCACAGTGATAACTACAACAATCAAGGCTTAACCACAAAGCCCACAAGGGGGTGCACCAAGAGTGTCTACCTTAGGTAATTGGGACACTTAGCACAGAAAGGCACTCTATCGACACAGCGAAGCATAAAAAAATGCCGAGACAAAGAAACAGGACACAAACGACAGAATTGGAGGAAAGCAAACTGTTGGATATAGAGTTCAAAACCACACTTTTAAGGTCTTTAAAGAACTGTTTAGAAGCCCTCGAAAAGACTGGTAAGACCGCCGATAAATGTAGTGAGATCCTCAAGAAATCTAATGAGACCCTCGATGTTGTGATAAAGGACCAACTAGAAATTAAGCATACACTGACTGAAATAAAGAATATTATACAGACTCCCAACAGCAGACCAGAGGGTCGCAAGGATCAAGTCAAAGATTTGAAATATGAAGAAGCAAAAAACACCCAACTGGAAAAGCAAAATGAAAAAAGAATCCGAAAATATGAAGATAGTGTAAGGAGCCTCTGGGACAGCTTCAAGCGTACCAACATCCGAATTATAGGGGTGCCAGAAGATGAGAGAGAGCAAGATATTGAAAACCTATTTGAAGAAATAATGACAGAAAACTTCCCCTACCTGGTGAAAGGAATAGACTTCCAAGTCCAGGAAGCGCACAGAACCCCAAACAAAAGGAATCCAAAGAGGACCACACCAAGACACATCATAATTAAAATGCCAAGAGCAAAAGACAAAGAGAGAATCCTAAAAGCAGCAAGAGAAAGAAAATCAGTTACCTACAAGGGAGTACCCATACGACTGTCAGCTGATTTCTCAACAGAAACTTTGCAGGCCAGAAGGGAATGGCAAGAAATATTCAAAGTGATGAATACCAAGAACCTACAACCAAGACTACTTTATCCAGCAAAGCTATCATTCAGAAGTGAAGGCCAGATAAAGAGCTTCACAGATAAGAAAAAGCTAAAGGAGTTCATCACCACCAAACCAGTATTATATGAAATGCTGAAAGGTATCCTGTAAGAAGAGGAAGAAGAAGAAAAAGGTAAAGATACAAATTATGAACAACAAATACACATCTATCAACAAGTGAATCTAAAAATCAAGTGAATAAATAATCTGATGAACTGGTGATTGTAATAGAATCAGGGACATAGAAAGGGAATGGACTGACTATTCTTGGGGGGGGGGAGAAAGGGGTGTGGGGGTGAGTGAAGAGATTAGACAACAATCGTGCACCTATGGATGAGGACAGTGGGTGGGGAGTGAGGGCAGAGGGTGGGGTTGGAACTGGGTGGAGGGGAGTTATGGTGGGAAAAAAGAGTAACTAATGTAATAATCTGAACAATAAAGATTTAATTAAAAAAAAAATTAAATTATCAAAAAGAATGTAGGGGGTTGAATTGTGGTCCCTCCAAAAGACACCTCTATCTACCCAGAACCTGTGAATGTGACCTGATTTAGAAAAGGGCCTGTGCAGATGGAATCACGTTAAGGCTCTTGAGATGAGATAATCCTGGAGTTAGGGTGGGCCCCAAATCCAATGAGAGGTGAGCTTCTCAGAGAAAGGCAGAGGGAGGTTTGAGACCCAGACTCACAGCAGACGAAGGCCATCTGAAGACACGGGCAGAGGTTGGCAGGCCTAAGTCGAAGAATGACGAGGATTATTTGCAGGCGGCAGAAGCTAGGAGAGAGGCGTGGAACAAATTCTCCCTCTGAACCAACACTGCTAATACCTTGATTTTGGACTTGTGGGTTCCAGGACTGCGAGGGAATAAACCTCTGTTGTTTTAAGCTGCCCAAATTGTGTCATTTGTTATGGCAGCCTGGGAAACACGCACAAAGGGCATGTGAGAATCCCTGGGAAGCAACAGCTCAAGCAAAGACAGTGAAATGAAAAACACCAAGGTCTGAGTGAGTCTATTTTGGTTGGGCTGAAACAGAAGGACCCTGAAAGGGAACAGGCTGTTTAAGATGGGGGTCATATGATGGAGGGCTTTGAATGTCTGGCTTGGAAATTTAGGTTTTATTTGGCGAGCCACCAGGAACTTGATGAGAGTTGTATATATAGAAAATTAAGGTGTCCCTGAACGGGCAGGAGTTGATATGAGCCTGAATGAGGGCAAGGGCAGCGAGGATGAAGAGAAGGGACAGAGGGAAAGTTAACTATTAGGAATCTGAGACGTGGCAAGCGATAGCTTCTCAATCTGACTTGCTAAATCGCTTGATTCACATGTTACCTGCTATTGTTTATGTGTCTTTGTCTTCTGGGCTGCATAACGCCCACACTTTGACTGAGCTACCTTAAGTCTTCTGGCTGCCCATCAAGTTGGATTATTAACTTGCTTGGGCTTCCTGGCAGCCAGGCAGTGTTCTATATGGAGGACTTTCCTTTACTACTCTTTTTTTTTTAAATCATATTTTTTTCTTTTTTTAATATATTTTATTGATTTTTTACAGAGAGGAAGGGAGAGAGATAGAGAGTTAGAAACATGGATGAGAGAGAAACATCCATCAGCTGCCTCCTGCACATCTCCCACTGGGGATGTTCCCGCAACCCAGGTACATGCCCTTGACCGGAATCGAACCCGGGACCCCTCAGTCTGCAGGCCGACGCTCTATCCACTGAGCCAAACCGGCTTCGGCTCCTTTACTACTCTTTTTAAAAAAATATACTTTATTGATTTTTTACAGAGAGGAAGGGAGAGGGATAGAGAGTTAGAAACATCAATCAGCTGCCTCCTGCACATCCCCCACTGGGGATGTGCCCCCAACCAAGGTACATGCCCTTGACTGGAATCGAACCTGGGACCCTTCAGTCCGCAGGCCAATGCTCTATCCACTGAGCCAAACCGGTCAGGGCTCCTTTACTACTCTTAGTAGTATTGCTTTTGCTTTCTCTGCTCCAGTTCCTCCTGCATGAGCTAAACCTTTGGAGGCTGTTTCCATACCCCCAGTCACCTCTTCTTGGCTCCTGTCCTGCCAGCGCTGGGGGCAGGGAGCAGGGTTTCAGGGCAGCTGTGCTGGCCTCACTCCAGCGTCCTGTTATAGATCCTATCTTGTCATTCGATGCCAAAGTGTGATGGAGAGGCAGCATGTGACATCTGGAACAGACGCAAATCTTAGAGCCATGTCAGATGTGGCACATTACCAATGCCCCGGAGGCCTTTAATGCGGTCTGAGGCGTCAAGCCTCATTAGCATCACGATCCTTTGGTTGGTTTCTCAGAAATCACACCAACCCTCTGATTCTGGCTTCATAACCCAAGACCAATGGGAGTGAAGAGGAGGAACCAGTGGTCACCCAGGGCTCAGGTGATGCCAGTTATCCTGCGAGGTGTTTGCCTGTGTCACCTCATTTCATCTTCAGGTCAGAACGGTGAGGCGGGTGCTGTCACCCTCATTTTACAGATGAGGACATTGAAGCTCAAAACAATTAGGTCGTACGGTGAGGAGGGCTTCCAGTGTTCAACCTTGGGATTTTCCCAGGTCCCACACCACCTCCTACATAGGAGATTTTGAAAATTATTGATTCCAGAGAAAGGAAGGGAGAGGGATAGATAGAAACATCAATGATGAGAATCATCGATCAGCTGCTTCCTGCACCCCGATTACTGGGGATCGAGCCCACAACCCAGGCATGTGCCCTGACCAGGAATCAAACCGGTGACCTCCTGGTTTATAGGTTGATGCTCAACCACGGAGCCACACTGGCTGGACATCAGAGATTTTTTTTTTCCAGTACTACCAAGGTAGGAGAATTTCATTTTTGGCATATGTGCAGGATATGCTGAGTGCAGTGATGGCGAACCTTTTGAGCTCAGCGTGTCAGCATTTTGAAAAACCCTAACTTAACTCTGGTGCCGTGTCACATATAGAAATTTTTTGATATTTGCAGCCATAGTAAAACAAAGACTTATATTTTTTATATTTATTTTATATATTTAAATGCCATTTAACAAAGAAAAATCAACCAAAAAAATGAGTTCGTGTGTCACCTCTGACACGCGTGTCATAGGTTCGCCATCACTGGCCTAGTGCAAGCTGGCTTTTTACTTTGTGTCATGATTTTGTATGAACATGCCTTCTCTGGTCCCTGCTAGAGCCCAGGCACTGACCTAAAACTTCCTGGGCATCAGCTTCAAGAATGTTTGAGGACTTTTCAGACTGATGAACTCTGTGGAGAGCGGCTACAGTGTTTGGACAGGTTCAAGCCTCGGACTAATGAGAGGGCACAGTCCTCTCATGGCCACGTGCAAGTCTCAGCTTGGAGGGCAGAGCTCTCCCAGCACAATTACAGCCAACAGTTATAGTTGTAAGCTTGAACCTATCCGAACACGTGGCTCCACGTGTCTGAGTAATATGGGCTTGATAGAGTTCAGGTGCATGTACTTGAATAGGATCAAAACCCATGAGAATGTTGTAAACACCTTGACCACGCCCTTACTTTGCCTCGTAGGATCTGCTATAAAATAAAAGACACGGCTTGTAGTCCATGGCACTGTCTCTCCAGCAGCGTCCCACCGAGACCCAGCTCATTCTCTTGTCTGTCTTTTCTCAATCCTTCACCACCTCCACTCAGGGTTCACCCTTGGCCTTGCTGGTGTGGCACAAACTCATGCTGTTTCCCAAAAGAACAAAGTGTGTTTTAGCGTCAGGTTGCAAATTGCAGTTTTCTGGTGGCATCTCTAGGTTTGGTTGCATTGAAAGAGTGACTACAATGGGTCCTCTTTTGTAGCCTTGATCACTACATTGGTTTGGGGAAAGGCAGTGGCTTTGATACAGAATCCTGGGTGGTACTGTCTGCAAAACTTATGAGGTTAGGGCTTCGTTCACATTCTCTAGTTTCCTCCCGCAGGCCAGTGTCCCCAGGACCCCCCGCCCACTTGCCCTACCAACCTTTGTTCATGCTGCTTTAGTCCACCTTCCTCCTGCTCAACCCCAGAATGTACGTCTCCCCTCTTTCTGCAGTTCCAATCCTAAACTTTGTTCATGGTTTAGCCCCAGCTCGCTCCCATCATGAAGCCTTTCCTGACTGGCTTTCCTTTTCTGGTTTCCTGTAGCCCAGTGGCTTACCGGTGCTCTTCCCAGCTCTCTCTCCGACTCTAGGTCTGTGCATTCTCTCTTTGTCTGCATCCCCTTAGAGCAGTGGTTCTCAACCTTGGCTGCACATTAGAATCACCTGGGAATCTTTTTAAAATCCTGATTTCTGGGCCCCGTCCTCCGGAAATTCTGTTTCTTTGTTACTAATGTTGTGGCCCCACCCCATAACAAAGAAACAGAATTTCCGGAGGACGGGGCCCAGAAATCAGGATTTTAAAAAGATTCCCAGGTGATTCTAATGTGCAGCCAAGGTTGAGAACCACTGTCTCAGAGTAAGGACTGTGGTCTTCCTTTTGGCCCTGTGGTGCCTGGCAGAGTGCTGGGCCTACAAGAAGGGAGTTCATTTTTTATTGAGTCTGTAAATTGCAGATACACATCTAAAACACAGGTCACCTTGCAAAATCTGCATTCCCCACTGTGTTTAAAATAAAGTACAAATTCCTGAACATGGAATTTAAAAAAAAAGAAAAGTTAACACAACAACAAATAAAACCTCTCCGTCTACAGTTTCCAAACTACCCATCCAGGCTCTGAAAAAGCACTAAGTTATCAGATCTCCTACAGCTCCATCGGTTGGAAATAGCTCTTCCAGCTTCCCTGCCCCCGGAAAGCCTTCAGATGCAGCCTTCTGCGTGCAGCCCTCCCTGATCTCACAAGAAACAGCTAAGACAGCTTTTCTTCTGCGTACCCATACCATGTCATTTTTGCCCAGTTTGGCCAACATTTCACTGAAACTTGTCCTGTATTTCATTGTTGACACTCCCTTCTGGATTACCAACTCCCGTCGAATCATCTCTGTGTCCAGTTGGTGCCTAACGTGGGATAGGCCGCCTTTCACAAACACGCGCTCTGCTCAGAGTCATTCCCATCTGATAGGCTTCAGCAGCAGGTCTAATGCTTTCTGGCAACAGCTTGCTTGCAGAGGAGCTAAAAGGGGGAGGGCTAAGAGGCAATGTGCCTGCTCCTTCCTTTTCCCCACCCCCCTGCCCAGGGTGGAGTTCTCAGGTCTCTGTCTCTGGATGCTTAGCTGGCCTTCTTTAGCAACCCAACCTCATTTTGCTGGAGAGTATGAAATAGAAATCGTTCCCAACTCAAATGCACACATCGCATCAGAGGCAGGCCAGGGCCCCTGTGTCTTATGAATCAGCAGGCATTAAACCAAGCTCATCTCTAAAGCCCACAAAGCAGCAAACTCATTATCGCAGTGCAGGGGATAATGAGTATTAGGCCAAGGACAGAGCAGCCTGGGCTGTGGCGGGGACTGCTCTTTTCAGGGATGGTGCAGTGAGCCGTTTCCCTTTAATTGCTCCTGACTTACATACTACTCACTGACAGTGTGAACCAGAGACACCCACTTGGCATCATTAGTCGTGTGGGCCAGATGTCAGCCACTAGGTGATTCTAACTTCCCCAGCTTGCCGAGCTCATCTGGCTCTTTATGCGTTAGTAAAAAGTGCCTCAAACCTCTATCCCTCATAAGTAGGCCAGATACTTTCCCAATAGCTCTGAGAATTCTTGCTGGCATGTACAGAAGGAGCCTGTATTTCCTCTGCCACTGGTCTCTGCTTCCACTGCTTTCTTGGTCTCCACTCTGTGTTCTGCTTCCTGCATGCCCTGTGCCACTATTCACAGCTGTGTGCATGCTGCAGACTCTCCTAAAGACTGGGGCAATGGAGTGTGTGTGTGTGTGTGTGTGTGTGTGTGTGTGTGGTATGGTGTGTCCTGGGGCTCTTATAACTAAGTAACACAGAGCGGCTTGAAGAACAGAAGTTTATGTTCCCACAGTTCTAGAAGCCAGAAGTCTGAGATCAAGGTGTTGGTGGGCTGTGCTTCCTTGGAAGGCACGGAGACAGGACCTGTTCCAGGCCTTTCTCCTGGCTTCTGCTAGTTCCTTGGCTTGCGACAGCATAGCTCCGTTCTTTACACAGCGTTCTCTCTCTCTCTGTGTGTGTCTGTGTCCAAATTTCCTCTTTTTATAAGGACACTGTAATATTGGATTAGGGGCCCATCCTTCTCCAGCATGACTCGTCTTAGTTACAACTGCAACAGTCCTTTTTTCCAAATAAGGCCACATTCTGAAGTATGGGAGGTATTGGGACATCAACATATATGTATTTGGGGGGGAGGGTTGCAGGTCAGCCATAACAAGTGGGTATGTGTGTTAGTGTTAGGGATGTCACATTAAAGCATAGACGGGCAAAAGACTTGCAACGGAATATTTAAGCATCTCATTTCAAAGTCCCTTAGCCATTCCATCCCCAGGGGAACTTCCTGGGGTTGCCTTTTCCCCAGCCTCCAGCCATGTTGTTGAACCCCTGTCCCTCTTCCTTACCTCTCCCTAACTCCTCCCGGTTCCTTCAGTGACAACTCCAACTATTACTGCGCATCTCCAAAGCAAAACAGTTTAGCTACTTCCCTTTCTCCACAAACCATCCAGACTTGGCCGTGAGAGCCATTCTAATAACTAAAACATCCTTTTAAGATATTTCTAACAAGACAGTCTCTGCCTGAGGAGGAATTCTGTGATTAGCTCTGATAGAAACAATTTGTTTTCTCCCTTTATCAGCAAATAAAATGAAATGATTGCCCTTGCCAGTTTGGCTCAGTGGATAGAGTGTTGGCCTGCGGACTGAAGGGTCCTGGGTTTGATTCCAGTCAAGGGCACATGGCAGGATTTCAGGGCTTGATCCCCGGTGGGGGGTGTACAGAAGGCAGCCAATCAGTAATTCTCTCTCATCATTGAGGTTAGTATTTCTCTCCCTTCCTCTCTGAAATCAATAAAAATATTTTTTAAAATAAATAAGTAAAATAAAATGAAATTATTTATTGGTCTAAATATTTTAGGGAACTAACTTCCGTTATTTCTAGGGGCATTAAAAAAAATAATGCCTCCTGCACCAATGAGAAAAATAACAGAAATGATAGTGAGCATAGGTTGTGCCTTATAGACCAGGGATGGACAACTTATTACATCACCTTTCCTGGGCGACATACACATAAATATGGCACTCTTTCCTTCTGGCAAGGCCATGGCTTCAGAACCCTTCTCTACAGAGTTGATTCAAGTTGTCACTATGAGTCTGATAGAGTTGACATGAGAGATGAAGCTAATTGGCCACCAGTGATCCAGACATTCTCTGGAGGGAGTTTGATGCCTCTGGTGATTACTTCTATTTCTGTTCATTAACAGTTGCCAGTTTGGGAAACATGAATAGAGGGTACAGGATATAATTTTTGTATTAATCAGCACAAACTGGGTTAAGCTGTGGTAACAAATGACCCCATCCTGTTGGCATTTCTTGCTAATGCTATGCGTCCTTTAAGGATCAGCTGAAGCTCTGCTCTGTGTCACCTTTACCCAGGGAGTCAGGCTGACAGAGCAGCCTGTAGAACATTGCTGGTCTACAAGGAGACAGGTCACGGTGAACCAGGCAGTGGCTCTTGGAGCTTCTGCTTGTAACTCATGTCTCTTCCACTCACATTTCATTGGCCAAGACTAATGTCAAGGAGGTGGGCAAGTATAATCCTCCTTCAGGGGTGGGCAGCAAAAAACATGAATTCAGCTTACATCAGATACCTACTTTTTTATTGTTCTTAAATGTGTCAGAAATGAAGTGAAAGAAAATGGAGACCTTTTCTATTTATACGTTGTAATGGCTATTTTTTTTATTCTTTTTACTGTATATGGTAGAAATCTTATTATGGAGTTTAAAGAATAGAAATACACATTTGATGTGATTAACATCAGGACCTTTATTATATTCAAAGTGTTTCTGCAGCTGGAATGTAATTGGTTTTAAGAGAGGCTGCTTACTGTTCAAACGAGGTTTATTAATGCAGACGAAGATAATAATCTTAGTGGTTAAATCTGGACTCTATCCAACACAATAGTGTTGTCTTTTATTCACCTTTATAGCAGAATGAGGTAAGCCTAACAGTATTAACTTCATGAACCATACCCCCTTTAACCTTTAAAAATATGTTCTACTCTTATACATGCCTTTAATAGAAAAATAACCTTTTCATATTGAAATACATGAAAGCAGATATAAAAATAATGATCACATGCTGTGATAATTATTCACTTCATCCTGTTAATGTAAGAGTTTCAGCATGTGACAAAGCAGAGTTGCTAAAAGATGTGTGGAAGAACACTAGTTTAGAAGAATGTTAATAGATGTTCCACTGAAAAGGCTTAGTAATTCCAGGATTCAGAAAGTGCTCTGTTAAACACAGTACAGGCCTCTGTGATACAAGATGTTTCAGAATCTTAATGATGCATTATTAGTGCACGAGCCATTTATCTGGTAATATTCTTCAGAACACACTTTGGGAAATGCTGACTCACAGCTTTCAACTGGTCCCATTACAACTTTCTTTGTTTCTTCTTCCTTTTGCTTTCCAAGAGTCTCTCTCTCTCTCTCTCTCTCCTCAATCCCTCCCCACCAGCTCCCACAATCACTTTCCAACCTCACCTCAATGCCCATCCTTTGAGCCTTCTGTTTACTTCTCATCAATCAGCCCTCTGCTTTTTTTTACTTCCTCATTTATCCACCTCAGACTGAATGATTCATCATTTTAATAACATGCTTGGCCAATTATATAACCCCCCTTAGGTCTTAGTTGTACCTAGCTGGCAAAATCCAACTTTGGATGAATCCAACTTTTTGCTTCCTCTGAGCCCTTCTGGAGAAAGGCATGTGCTCATGAACTTCAAAGAGACCCTTACTATCTGACACTCCCTAACACCTGACATTTCCTGTCCAGCTCATTTCTGACTCTCCCACTCCCTGTGATACTATTTCAGACTCTTTCTAAGTCTTGGATTCTGCAACCAGCTCTCTGCACTCCCACTGCACGCCCCACTCAGCTCGCTTCCTTACAGAGTACCGGTGTGCCTGGTGCTCCCAGTCCTACAATCTCCTGTAGCTGCTCCCATTCCAGCCTCCTTTCCCCGCATTGGGCTGGTGTCTCTCTTCCAAGGACACCTCAACTTTCTAAGGACCTTGCACTATAGACTATTCTTTATTTTTCTTATATGGAGTCAACCTTACTTTTCAACTGGTCTTTCTCATCAACCATGAGCTTTTACATATGCTTCAATCTTTCCCATTATAACAAGAAAGGAACAAAGGCAGGCAGAAAGGAAAGGAGAAAGGAGGGAGAGAAAAACGCTCCCGTGGCATTACAGTCTGTTCCAACCAGTGCTGCCTGTTCATGGCCAAGGCCCACTGTTTCCATTTCCTCTTCTCCCACTCTTTCTTCAGTCTGCTCCCATTTATATATATACGTTTTCTAATTTAAATTGAGATTTAACATACATATGGTCATGTGTAACTCAATGAAGTTTTACATATTTATACACCCCATGTGGATACCACTCAGATCAAGATAGAGAGCATTTTCAGGAACAAAAAGTACAAATATCCTCAATGTTTCATAACTTGATATCATCACATAACAATAAATCCCAAAGATCACTCCATAGCAGTATATTGGGACCTTCCTTATTTCCTTTCAACTGAGTAGTGCTTCACTTTGTAGAGCTGTACCTTCATTTATCAGTATTCTGCTGATGGATACTTAGATCGATTCCAATCTTTTGCTATTACAAATAGTGCTTCAACAAAGTGTATAGTACAGATATCATTTTGTATTTCTGCCAATGTATGTGTAGTACAGATTCTTAGAAGTGGGATGGATTGCTGGGCCAAAGGTTAAGTGCATTTGTTGTTTGGCTAGATATTGTCAAATTCCTTTCTATATAGGTTGTACAATTTGCATTCCCACCAGCACTATATATGAGTACCTGTTTACCCACAGATGTGCCAATATAAGTTAATGAACTTTTGAATTTTATATGCATATCTTTTTCCTCTTTTTATTTTCTTGCAGCTTAATTGAGATATAATTGACATGCAATACGGTGCACACAATTTGATGAGTTTTGCCATATGTATACAACTATGAAACCATCTCTACAATCAAGATAACGAATATATCCCTCTGACCTCAAAGTGTCCTCATGCTCCCTAACTAACCTAACTTTCTCTCTCCAATCCCATCTCCAAACATGAGCGGTTTCAACAATTATACTTTCTTGGGGTATCAGGAGATACCCAGCATGAGGGAGTAAATTAAGAGGAAAGACCCGGCCGGTGTGGCTCAGTGGTTGAGCATTGTCCCATGAACCAGTCACAGTTCCATTCCAGGTCAGGGCACATGCCTGGATTGCAAGCTCCATCCCCAATAGGGGTTGTACAAGAGGCAGCCGATCGATAATTCTCTGTCATCATTGATGTTTCTATCCCTCTCTCCCTCTCCCTTCCTCTCTCTGAAATCAATAAAACATATCAAAAAAAATTTTTTTAAATTAAGAGAGAAGAAAACAGATAGTGAATCCAGGAGAGAGAAAGAGCCATTCTTGGCAGGAGAGTGAAAAGAAACCCAGTCTCTAGCCTGCCGCAATCCAGGCTGATGGCACCAGCATGAAGGGCCACCAGTTTGAACTTGGCACTGGCCATAAGGCTCTAGGACAGATGAAGAAGATAAATCAATACAAAAGTTGATGCACCAAAAATTTGGAGTGGACATTTAGAGACTTAGAGAATCTGTGGCTTAAAACCAAGTAGATGAAAGGAAAATTATATTTAATAAGAAAAGAAAGGAAAAGATATGATATGCCTAATGGCTCAAGTATGACTAGCATTTACGTTGCAACTGTAATGTAAATAAAGAACTTGATCTAACCAAAATGGTGATGTGGTCCTCTCAGTGGGGGTGGCAGAATGGGAGGGACAGTGCCTGTGGAAGGGGTGAAAGAAGGCTGACTCCTTCCCTTCCCACAGGGCAAACTGAAGGACCATTCTTACAACTGAAAGGTCAAGAAGGAGCAATGGCAGCTTGTTGTGGCTAATTCCTATAGAGCCTTACATCTTGGCTTGAGTGACATGCCCATGTGTCATCCTCCTAACTGCCCTCTTTCAGGCAATTTTGTGCATACCTCTATTAGGGCACGTATATCATTTAAATATTTGACCAGCATCATTTTTTATTTACTTCTCTGTATACCAAGAGACTGTGAGCTTCTTGGTAGGGCGGGGGGGAGGGCGGTGGGGGGGAGGGAGAAGGACAGGATTTTATAACCCCTTGGTCCGACGTGCAGAAAATGTTGAAGTAATAAACAATCCTATAGAACATTGCAAAAACAAAATTTATAGAGTCTTGGTAAAATTAAGAGGAATTTAAAGAGTCTGTTAGGACCAGACTCTTCTAATAAAATAAAAATCAAATCACAATTGATGCCACGACGTGAGTGGGAATGAGGCTCTTGAGATATCTTCAGAAAATGAATTTTTCTGAGACTTGCATGGGAGGACGGAATATGGAAGAAGGCTGTATTTGTGTAAAGTTACATTCTTGGGCCCTAAAGCCCCTATGCCAGTCCTGGAAGAGGAGTAGTTGGGAGTTCAGGGTCAGAAACAGGCCAGCGTGCAGTTTCTGTTCCATGTTGCAACCAGGTGTGGTTCAGCATTCAGGCCAGATTCAAGTCCATCAGTCCATGTGTGGAGTCCAACATGGCCGTGCACCATGCAGGCACAAGGGAGCAAAGACCCCTTGCAGCAGGAGTCCCTGGAGGGCTGGCACCTGAGAGAGAGAAGGGCTGAACTTCCTTTGTTTGAAAGTTTAAATATTTAGGTAACCCTGAGCTTGCAGGGGCCACGCCCATCCTGGCCAATGACCTGTTACCAGGTGTGATTGACAGGCTATCAGCCTTCCATGTCACTCACTCCTTACTGGGCATGCATATAAGCTACCTTTGTCTAGCCCCGTGGTCGGCAAACTGCGGCTCTCGAGCCACATGTGGCTCTTTGGCCCCTTGAGTGTAGCTCTTCCTAAGCCTTAGGAGTACCCTAATTAAGTTAATAACAATGTACCTACCTATATAGTTTAAGTTTAAAAAATTGGCTCTGAAAAGAAATTTCAATTGTTGTACTGTTGATATTTGGCTCTGTTGACTAATGAGTTTGCCGACCACTGGTCTAGCCCCTTCCCCCATCAATCAGCAGGGAACAGACTGGAGAGTGTTAAATACAACTTTTTGGCAAAGCTGTATAAATGGCATGCCTATACTATTTGCTCTCCCCTTTCATCCTTTTCATGTTAAATATTAACTAGGTTATTACAACTGTATCACAGTGATTTAAAGACATTTACTCATTTTACTCCTAAAGTCTTAAAACATTCCAATTTCCATGATACTGAACTGTAGTTATGTACACATCTTCACTTAACTCTTTAGGCTATTGTGAAAAAAAATTTTTTATGTGCCTCAGGCATGAAACAGCTCTGGCCACCAACACAGGCATCAAGCTAGGATGAACTAAGGACTGTACATCTCCTTTGCCCCTGATTGACATAAGAGCAACATCACCAATCAGGTGTCTCTTTGCTATTATGAATTTTTAAAATTTTATTTAAAAAATCTTTATTGTTGAAAGTATTACATATGCCCCCCCCCCCCCCCCCCCCCCTTGATCTCCTCTAGCCTCCTCTGCCCCAGGTCTTCACACCCTATTGTCTGTGTTCCTGGGTTTAGCATAGGTGCATACAAATTCTTTGGTTGATCTCTTCCTACTTCCCCCCACCTTTCCTCGTGAATTTTTCTTTAAAAAAAAAACCACATATATATTTATTTCTTTCAGAGGAAGGGAAAGGGAGAGAGAGATAGAAACATCAATGATGACAGAGAATCATTGATTGGCTGCCTCCTGCATGCCCCCTACTGGGGTTTGAGCCTGCAATTCAGACATGTGCCCTTGACCGGAATCGAACCCAGGACCCTTCAGTCCGAAGACTGAGGCTCTATCCACTGAGCAAACCAGCTGGGGCATGAATTTTTCTTAATGAGACCAAGTGCTTGGGGCCCTTTCACAGGGACATTTATTTAACTTTTCTCATTCATTAATGGAAAGGTTTTATATTCACATTTCTATTGCCTCCTGCTGGGATCATTTCATAAACCCTAGTTATCTCATTAGGAACAAGAAACCACTATTTCCAGGAAACATTATGGGATATTAAATTGTGGATAACAGTACCTGTGTGTGTTACTCTTAAAACTCAATATCATACAAGTTAATGGATAAAATATATTAATTTTGCTGGAGGTGGAGAGCAGCTGGGAAAAGGAAGTTAGAGGGTGAAAAAGTGACTATTTGATTAACAAAAATAATATTCATTTTGCAGAACAATTTCCCTTATATTATGAACTCCCCAAATGCATTTAAAATACAATTCAATTTGCCACAATTTGATTAACATACAGGTTTTTTCCCCTATGACATGAACACGTCAATCTCTGTTTCCCTAAAACTACAATACTGTATCTTGAGCTGTGTGCTCCAATGACAAAGCAGATGGAGGAAGCACCTCCAATCATAATGCTCCATGACCCATTTGCAAAATTTAAAAAAAATATATATTTTACTGATTTTTTTACAGAGAGGAACGAAGAGGGAGAGAGAGTTAGAAACATTGATGAGAGAGAAACATCGATCAGCTGCCTCCTGCACACCCCCTACTGGGGATTTGCCCGCTACCAAGGTACATGCCCTTGACCGGAATCGAACCTGAGACCCTTGAGTCTGCAGGCTGACTCTCTATCCACTGAGCCAAACCGGTTAGGGCCATTTGCAAAATTTTTATTGTGCATTTTCAACATTCTATGCTTTGCTCCACGCCCTGGGGAGGAATGCCTCTAGCAGCAGATGCACCTACAGTTCTAATGGATTGGAAGGTGAGGTTTCCACAGGCCTCTAGGTGAACAAAGGAAGAGGAGTTACAGTGTAGATGGGGTGATTATGGGGTGCCTGACCCCTAAGCGAAGTGGGATTGCTGCCTATAGAAAGCAGGGATCTGAGTCACCCAGGTCCCTTTGAAGGAAGGACTTGCGACTCTCAGCTGCACAGAGCTGCCTCAGCCAGGGCCAGACCCTTCCTGGGATAGCCCATGTGAGGCGGTGATCCCTCCAGAGCTCCCCACCAGGCTGGCACACAGTTCAATTCTGCTTCTGCCCCCGTAACATCACAGGTGGGGATCACTTCCAGAGAACCCAATGGGCACCATGGCTCACAGTGAGGGGGAGAAGGAATATGGGTAGGCCTCCAGGGAACCACTGGGTTGCCTCCTCCACTGCCACAGCTACTGCCAATGGTGAGAGTAAGCGGAACAATACAGTAACCTGATAGAAACCAGATCACAAAAGGCTCAGATCCCGCCGAATTTAAGGTTTGGTTCACTTTCATCAGGTAAAAATTTCCAACCAGATGAGATGCTGGTGAAAAGCCAAAGGACCATGAACTAGGTGGTGGAAAAATAAGTCATAAAAACCAACGTTGGTATTTATACAGCATTGCAGAAATAAGAACAATTTTAGCAACACATATTTTCTCTACTGTGCCATGAATATGCTAATGTACTCTAGTTTCCCTCTTCTTTCTTCTCCCTTGCCCCCCACAGCTACATATAGAGCATGTTAGCTTTAAATATTAGTCTACATATTACAGACTATCGATCAGAGCTGTGATAGAAGAAAAGAGAAATGGAACAGATATCTGGGACTTGAAACTGGATGCAGTAACTGTTTCAGTTCTGGGACTTAAAAGGAGAGGTGGGTATAATTTCATTTGCTCAGGATGATTTAATTTTGTTAGGTGAGAGCACTTTGGGGATGACAAGTATGTGAAGAAATATATACATTGATCTTGAGCAGTGAAGGAGTGGAATGTAAGAAATATTACTTTCAGATCTAACCTTCACTGAACACTTGAAAGAACTCATTTAATAAATTAACTCATTTAATCCTCACGACAGCACTACGAGAGTGGTACTATTATCCTCTCCATTTACAGATGAAACCAGGGCTCCTAAAGCTTAATTAGCTTGTCCACAGTCGCAGAGCATTGGCACTTTGGTGTTCTGTGTGGAGAGTGTCATGCTCTTATCTCTCTTAAGTTAGATTGCCTTGTCTTATTGAAGAGGAGATCTGTCATTCTTTTAAGTGGCCCCGAATCTGAGTGCTCTTATTGTGCCTGGGAAATTCTCCTCCACGTGAATCTGGACACAGAACCCACCTGCCACCACAAAGGTGAAAGTGCAGGTACTCCCTTCCCAGTTTCCCTTGCACCTCGGTTGTAACATGTGATCGGTGCACTCTCTCAGGGCCGCTGCAGCAAGATTGTCATTCAGGAACAGCAGTGCCAGAGGTGGCCAACAGTGTCCAGTGCCGGGGGGTTGGGGTCATCGGTCCTTGGCCGTGGCAATAGGCTATCCTCACTAGACTAGTCTTGTAGCCATATTTTGGATGTTTTTGGCTGTGAAGCCTTCAAGGTTTCTAACTTCTCAGCAACAGCCCATAGTTGTTCAGACTTATTCTAAAATAAAATATTAGCTTACACACTTCTAGTTCAGTGGTTGGCAAACTGCGGCTCGCGAGCCACATGTGGCTCTTTGGCCCCTTGAGTGTGGCTCTTCCACAAAATACCGACTTCTGTGTATGCATGCCTTGAGTGTGGAAGAGCCACACTCAAGGGGCCAAAGAGCCACATGTGGCTTGCGAGCCGCAGTTTGCCGACCACTGTAGTTCATAGCTCTTTTTTCTGTATCAGGCGCTATTCTAGGTGCATTACACGTGAGCCAAATGAAGTCTTCGAAAATCTTCAGTCTTAAGTTCAACATCTGTGCCCATTTTACAATGAGGAAACGTAGGTACAGAGAGCTAAAGGACTTGTCCAAGGTCACACAGACCTGTGAATGGAGCCCAGGCAGTCTGTCACCAGAGTCTACTCACCTGGTCATTTTACCAGGGCCTCCTTCATTTCTAAATCTGTTGTTTTGATTCTACCCTTTGGATGTGTTAATGTAAAAAACCCATTGAAACCTGTAATGAATTTTTGTGAGTTTATTTGAGCCAAACTGTCGACATATGCCGGGAAGCAGAACCTCAATGAATTGAGATAATGCTCTGGAGCTTGGCGGTTACATCTGTATTTATACATTGCAATCAAAGGAAAGGGACGTAGGTGGGTTACATGAAATCCATTGGTGATAGACTAGAGAGGTGGGAGAAAGCAAAGCAGGGAAACCCCTGTGATTGGATAAAAAGTAAAATGATAGACACATACTTAGGTGGGTGCAGGAACAATTAACATGTTAATGAAGGAATTTGTGGTATCTGTCCTGGCACCCAGCACATTAGGTTGTGCCCCAAGGGGTCTGGAAAAAGGAAAGTTACAAATTACCTAGACATTTCAAAGGGTATGTTATTATAGATGCAAAAAGACAGGCTCAGTTAAGGTAAAGGTTACCTTGTCAATGAAGATACCGGCCTAGGATATTACTACCCACCATAACTGCTTTTAGTTCAAGTGTAATTTCAGACCATCCTTTGTGGTTACTTTAGGTCTCTGAGTTTTCCAGACTGCTATGCAGGCCTTCCCTGAGTTTGTCAAGTTAGCATGTGGCCCCTTTGGTGCACAGATGCCTGGATTTTATCATCAAAGAGTTTTGTTTTCTTTTTCTAGAAGAGCTCACAAGGGATGTTTTGTTTGAATTCTCTCATCCTGGAGAGTTTCTGTCTTTTGTGTTTTTATTTGAAGAGCAAATTTGCTAAATATAAATGTTTAGGTCACACTTTCTTATACATCTGTCTAAGTGGTGTTCTCTGTCTGCTGGAACAGATGTTTTTTGTGGTGAAGGCTGAGGGCCGCCTAACTTTTCTCTGTTGTGTGTAACTTTTTCTTTTTGTATGTAACACTAGTTCCTTTAATCTTCATTAGGCTATATCTTGGTTTGGGGCATTCTATCTTGGTTCTTCCTGGTTCATATGGCTTTTTGTTCTGAAGATTCAAATATTTATTTTGGAATATTTTTCTTCTATTATATTTGGGGGGAAATTAAAAATTCATTTGTTTGATTCTATTCTTCAGGAATATCAATGATGTGTCTGTTAGAGCTCTTTTGATTTCTATATCTATCATCTCTAATATATTTTATATCATTGCCCCTTTCCATCTCTTTTTTAAAAAGCCTGTAATTTATGTCATTTATTATGGTTTTGTGTTTTTTCCCCACTTTCACTTCTCATGTAGTATTATTTTGGTAAGTTTTTACCATTAAACTATTTTTCTCCTGGGTCCTGCTGGCTTGCCTTTACCCCTACTGTGTTTTTTTTGAACCCTTCCTGTTTCCTTGGATAAATCCTCTTTTGCACATATTCTTTATCTGAAGTTTGATTACATTTCTTTATTCTTTTCTTTCTTCCTGAAGAATACATTCGTAGGGCCTGGGCTGGTTTACTTCGGACAGTCTTTGGTTTCCTATATCTACTACTTCCTCTTTCCAAGGGTTTATGTACTCTTCAGGAGGTGAGCGTGGTATACTCACAGTAAAATCCCTTAAACTGCCTCTGGAAAATCCCTTAAACTCTCTCTCTCTCTCAGCTATTAGACTAGGTTATAGACAATACGAATTATTGTTATAGTGGTCTCTTCTTCAGCCCCGGCCCGCCCCCTACCCCCGCCACACACACACTTTACAGTGCAGAATTGTGTCTTCCTTGGGGCACCTACTGCTTCTCCCATGGTCTTCCTATGGCCCTTGATCTTGGTGCTTTAATCAAAGATTCTTTGGAACTATCACCTTTCTCAGAAATTCATATATCTGAGGCCCAGTGCTCTCAGGGTTCACCGTTATTTCTGATCCAATTTGAAGGTGTTTGGCAGGTATTCTTCATAGCTGTTCTTTGTGATTGTAGATTCCCCTGTTTCATTAAAGATGGGATTAGGAATGGAGGAATGGCGTAGCTGCGTGATTCAACATCAGGGTCTCTCCTGAGGTTTCGGTCATCTCAAGGCTGGAGAATCCCCTCCCAGTCTCAGTTAGTGGTTGCTGGCAGGTCTCAGTCCCTTGCTGACTATTAACTGACTGGAGGCTTTTGTTCTGCACCACATAGGCCTCT
Organism: Myotis yumanensis; assembly: GCF_028538775.1. Lineage (NCBI taxonomy): Eukaryota > Metazoa > Chordata > Mammalia > Chiroptera > Vespertilionidae > Myotis > Myotis yumanensis. The sequence goes on along the minus strand of NW_027223752.1, from coordinate 44,349,093 downwards.
CCACAAGGCTGATAACACAAGGCAGCATGCTCCCCAGGGAGAATGTAGTGAGAGAGAAAGTAAGAACAAGCACTAGAGAGCACCCAAAATGGAAACATATTATTTAATAACTTAATTTCAGAAGTGACACACCATTACCTCTGCTCTATTCTGTTGGTCACACAGGCCAACCCTGGTGCAATGTGAAAGGGGACAGCACAGGATGTAAATACCAAGGTGGGGAAATTAGGGCTATTTTGGAAGCTGGATACCATATATATATATATATATATATATATATATATATGCGTATATTTATACATGCATGTATATATCTATATGCATATATAATATACACACAAATTAACCAGAAGGATGTTTATAATAATTCTAAATTTGATTGTATATAGTAATACTAGTGCCCTGGTGCACGGATTCGTGCACATTGAAAGGAAATTAATTAGAAGGTGGCTGGCAGGGTGGGACTGGGCAAGATGGGCTGGACACACCCTGGAGCCAACCTCCCTCAGACCCTCCCTGGCCAGCCATACCTAGGACAGTGCTGCGGCTCGAAGGACATCTGCGGAGTGAGCAGGGTCCCTCCGGCAGGTGGATTCCTTGGCCTGGCCTGCTCTCCAACATCTCCCGAGGGGTCCCGGATTGCAAGAGGGCGGTTCTTGGGTGACACACCCCTGAATTGGGCACCCTCTTCTTTGGTTCCCTGGTGTGTCGCCAAGTCACTGTAGCTCGGCAGCTCCTGCGATGAGTGTCTGCCCCCTGGTGGTCATTGTGCATCATAGCTACGGGTCGGATGGTCGCTTAGCCTTTTATATATATAGATAGCTTCAAAATATATGAATCAAAAATTGATAGAACTACAAAAAGAAATGAATCACCTACATAAAGATGAATCCCTTGTCTTAGTGGGAAATTTAGCTCACTCACCCAGTAATGAATAGATGAAGTAGGTGAAAATATCAGTAAAGATAAATAAATTTTAAATAAGATAGTTAACAAGCGCAAATTAATGGATATATATATATATATATATATAATCCCATAATACAATTGGAGGATGCACATTTTTTCATGCCACACAGAACCTTAAGAAATTTGACTACTTAATAGTCCACAATTCAAGTCACAATGCATTTTAAATAATTGGAACTACAATTCTTAACCACAATGCAGTTAAAATTTAAATCAATTTGTGAAAAATGACTATGAAAATTTAGTTGAAAAAATTTTAAAGATTGTTCACTTACGATAAGTAATATTCAAAATTTATGATGGTCATTTCAGATTTGTAAGAGGGGTGATGTTGTATGCAATTTTTGTCAAGGCAGTGTGATAATGGATAACAAATTCCCTTTACCATGTAACATTATCATGGGAGCAATCTTGAGGGCAGAGATCAAGGGAGGCATCTTGGAATCCTGCCTACCACACTCAATCCAGCTGGCCTATCACTTGCTTGTACAACAGAATGTGCCCTAGGCCTCCAGAAGTCTCACAGCTTCTGGTTTTGTCCCTTTAAAATTCTCCTTCTTGGGACTCAGCCATCATGCTCTGAGAAGGTTCAAGCTGGCCATGTGAAGGAGAACCGGGGTGTCCCAGGGATAGCCCCAGCTGTGTTCCGAACCAACAGTCACAACCTACTGCCAGCCATGTGAATAAGGCCATTCTTAGATAGTCCAACCTCTGAGTAAGCCATCCTAGCCCAACGGCTCAGAGACAAGCTGTCCCAGCCATGCCCTGTCCAAATTTCAGAATTGTAAACAAATAAATGATTGTTCTTGTTTTAAGCCACTATGTTTTGGGGCAGTCTGTTATGCAGAAATAGAAAACTATTTTTAGGGCTCCATCAGATGCCAAGACTGTAGCATATCACACTCAAACACTGAAGTTTGAACAACGAATTCTTAATTCATTCTTTGGTGACAGTAGACTCTGGAAGTAATTGATTCACTGTTGCAGCTTTTGAATATGATTTAAAATATGCTGAATAATGTCATTGATTTATCTCCCAGATGTCTGAAGAATCATTAAGAGTTAGTGAAAATTTAAGGTCTTTGTAAATGAACCAAATGTATACAATTTAATCTTCTGAAGAAATCCCAATATTTTACCCTCAACATTAAAAATCTAGATAATTGGTGCCTGAAGTTAGATTCAGGTCAATTTCAGAGACACCTTTTGCTCCTCCTGAGATTTCCTTGGATGCGACCTCCTGAACCCTTAGCCACTTATTTTACCCAAGCCACAATGAAACCCAGCCAACTCCACTGTGGCCTACTTGGTCCTGTTCCCTGGGTCTTACTAGCCTCTCACTGGGATGCTGGGTCACTTCTCTTGCTGCCATCCTACATCCAGGCCAAGCACCCTGAGAGTTCTGCCTCCTCCTGCCACTTCTGGACTTGGACAGATGCAGACGTCACCAAAAGGGCTGTGCTAGTCAGGGTTCTCCAGAGAAACAGAACCAACAGCTGTATGTAGGGATGTGTGTGTGTGTGTGTGTGTGTGTGTGTGTGTGTGTGAGACAGAGAGAGAGAGAGAGAGAGAGAGAGAGAGAGCACTGCCTACTGTTCTCTCTGAATAAATGTGGATCGGTATTCAGGTACAGCCTCTTTTTTTGGATATCATTCTTGTTACATACCTGTCTGGTCAGTGCTGATATCAGCACACACTTTCCTGTTAAGATTATGACTCACAGAACTTTGGCTAACCGAGCAAATGATTAGCATGGATTTTCAGGCATAAAAAAACCAAAAAGTTATCTGGAACTTCTCACTCACATGTTCTATCACAATATGCTAAGAGCTGATTTTTACCCTGATACTCATCGGTGAATTCCTTCCACTGTGAAGTACTAATATGCACAACTGGTAACAACCACTCTTCCACCCAGTATGCCAATATTATTAGGGTCTACAATAGAGTCATTCACTAAAGGATATTGCTAGTAGCTTTTTCTGTCTTCTCTCTGAATATGATTCTTATCATTTGCTTTGTGACTATTGCTTAGCAATACCAAGACATGTACCTATTAATGACTCATAAGAATGAATGATAGTCTTTGTTTCTGTCTAGAAGCAAACTTTACCACTTTCATGTTGAAGATTTTGTTTGGGAATAGAAAAAATGTTTGGCTCATCTGAGTGGTCAAGATGGTTTGTTTGAATATTACACAAAGGATTCATGCTACTATTTGACAACATTTCAAAGGAGACAACACACAGAACTAGAGGGGAAGAAATTGATGAATGAGTAACATTCAGTTTCATAGATTCATCATATTTCCTGTTCACAATTTTCACCATTGGTTACTTGTGGAAAATCAGAATTACTCAGAGATTCATTTATCTCTGTGTGAATACACTCACATTCTATATTCCTGGATTTTTGCTCACTTTTTTAAAAAAAATATTTTTTATTGATTTCAGAGAGGAAGGGAGAGGGAGAGAGAGATAGAAGCATCAATGATCAGAGAGAATCACCGATCTGCTGCTTCCTGTATGCCCCCCACTGGGAAACGAGCCCACAACCCTGGCATGTGCCCTTGACCGGAATCAGAACCTGGGACCCCTCAGTCCTCAGAGTGATGCTTTATCCACTGAGCCAAACCAGCTAGGGCAGTGGTCGGCAAATTGCGGCTCACGAGCCAATTGCAACTCTTTGGCCCCTTGACACATTGTATGCGGGAAACGTATTTATACGTTTTACGTTGACTGTAAGTAGTAGAGCCACCTGTTAGCGCGCGATAAAAACTACCCGCAAACAATGTGTTGAGTGTGGTTCTTCCACAAAATACCACATGCGGGCGCGCACGTACAGTGCGATTGAAACTTTGTGGCCCATGCGCAGAAGTCGGTTTTCGGCCTGGGCGAGTCTATTTTGAAGAAGTGGCGTTAGAAGAAGTGGGGGTACGTTCGCTGAGGTTGACCCCTCAGATTGAGGACGTTTTTAGCAAAGGCCAGCTTAGGAGTACCCTTAATTAAGTTAATAACAATGTACCGACCTATATAGTTTAAGTTTTACAAATTTGGCTCTCAAAAGAAATTTCAATCATTGTACTGTTGATATTTGGTTCTGTTGACTGATGAGTTTGCCGACCACTGAGCTAGGGTTTTTGCTCACTTTTTACATTTGTGTTGTTGTTCTCAATTATAATGTTTGTATTACTGATTTCTTTACTATATTTACACCTTTATGAACCACCTTTAAGTTTGATTCTTGTGAATTAGATTCTTGTGAATTGAACATAAAATATAACAGAGCAATTTCAAAAATTGTAAACTTAACAAATATAAGCACCATCAAATGATATCAAAAATATGCTTTCTGAGATAAATTATACCACATTAATTGAATCTAAGCTGCAGCAAAATGATTGAAGTAGTCCTTGCAAATATTTACAACTTTAAGAAGGTAATGATTATTATGCATGAAATGAAATTTATGGGAAAATCATATTTAATTATATTAATACATCTCACACTTTTAAATGTATGTGTAAAAGTTGATTGGGTTTTGCTTGAGGCTTTAAGGTATGATAAGTTTTAGATACCAAAAGTTCTGAGATGGACCACCATGCATAAACTTTAAAGTGGGTATTCAAGAATCAACAGAACCTTCCACAATGATGGAAATGTTCTGTATCTGTGCTTTCCAATATAGTAGCCACTAGCCACATGTAGCTATTTGAGCACTTGACACATGGTTGGTATAATTGAATTTTAAATTTTATTTAATTTTGATTAAATTAAATTAAAATAGTGGAGCATAGCACAAGGTTAAGTAGCTCTTAAACCCTTCACCCACACTGAAAGTACAGACAGATGAGAGAGAAAGGATAGGAGAGAGCTATGATGTGGATTGCCCAACTGCCACCATAGAGTGGATCTTGTGGGTGGATGTCCCTCACCCAAGCCAAGTAAAGCAGGCTCTGTTCCAGAAATCTAAAGGATGTGAGTGGAGCTGGCCAGATGCAAATAAAGTTTAGTGGGGCTAAGGCTGCCTGATGTTTCTCAAGACCTAGATGTGTGTGTGTGTGTGTGTGTGTGTGAGAGAGAGAGAGAGAGAGAGAGAGAAAGAAGTGTGAGTACCTATCCCAGATACTGTTTGAAAGGGTGTTGTGGAGGGGCGATGAATGCCTAGCAAAGACGCTGAAGAAATCACCAGGTTTCAAGGGCTGTAGAAGGAGAAAGGGACCGATATATTTGAGATATGCTTGCTCATAAGTTGCAAGTCAAGGAAGTTGCAAAAGACTCTGATTGGGAAGTCTGAAGAGATCAGGGAAGTGACTGACTATGCTCTTCCTCTTGTTTTCAGAATCCCAATGTTGTTCAGGTATCTGGCAGCCAGGGGCTTCGGGGTAAACTGGGCCCCTACCCGGCAGCGAGGGGTGAATCTTGATTAGTATAAGTCAGTTATGTAATTCCAACCCCACGGTAAGTGATTTGTTTAGGGGTGAGCCTTAAGTTTTAGCCAATAGGATATAATGCCAGAGTTTTGGGAAAGATTTGTCTTATTCTTACAAAGAGAGACACATGAAGAAAAAATGCTCTTCAGGGTAGGATCCAGGTTGTGAAGCTTGAAGCTTATGCAATTTTGGGGCCCTCTAAAAAAATGTATAAAATTGTCTTTGCTTTTTCAGTTTCCAAAAATGTATGACCAGCTCGGTCAACGTGGTTCAGTGGTTGAGCATTGACCTATGAACTAGGACAAGCATGTCAAACTCGCGGCCCACAATGAATATTTTTTTTTTTTTTTTTTTATTTTCCTCTTAAAGTATTACAAAGGGTATTACATAAGTATCCTTTCCCCCTCCCCCCCCGCCCTTGACAAACCACTACCCTCCCTTACCCCCCAGTGTCTTATGTCCATTAGTTATGCTTATATGCATGCATACAAGTCCTTCGGTTGATCTCTTACTCCCCTCCCTCCTGCCCCCCAACTCTCTCTGGCCTTCCCACTGCAGTTTGACAATCAGTTTGAGGCAGCTCTGCCTCTGTATCTATTATTGTTCAAAAGTTTGTAATGGTCTTTATTATCCATGAATGAGTGAGATCATGTGGTATTTTTCCTTCATTGACTGGCTTGTTTCACTTAGCATAATGCTCTCCAGTTCCATCCATGATGTTGCAAATGGTAGGAGTTCCTTCTTTTTAACAGCAGCATAGTATTCCATCGTGTAGATGTACCACAGCTTTCTAATCCATTCATCTACTGATGGGCACTTAGGCTGTTTCCAGATCTTAGCTATGGTGAATTGTGCTGCTATGAACATCTGGGTGCATATATCCTTTCTGATAGGTGTTTCTGGTTTCTTGGGATATATTCCTAGTAGTGGGATCACAGGGTCAAATGGGAGTTCCATTTCCAATTTTTTGAGGAACCTCCATACTGCCTTCCATAGTGGCTGCACCAGTCTGCATTCCCACCAGCAGTGCACAAGTGTTCCTTTTTCTCCACATCCTCTCCAGCACTTGTCGTTTGTTGATTTGTTGATGATGGCCATTCTGACAGGTGCGAGATGGTACCTCATTGTTGTTTTGATTTGCATCTCTCGGATGATTAGTGACTTTGAGCATGTTTTCATATGTCTCTTGGCTTTCTGAATGTCCTCTTTTGAAAGGTGTCTATTTAGATCCTTTGCCCATTTTTTGATTGGATTGTTTATCTTCTTTTTGTTAAGTTGTATGAGTTCCCTATAAATTTTGGAGATTAAGCCCTTATCAGATATGACGTTGGCAAATATGTTTTCCCACGAGGTGGGTTTTCTTGTTGTTTTGTTGATGGTTTCTTTTGCTGTGCAGAAGCTTTTTATTTTGATGTAGTCCCATTTGTTCAGTTTCTCTTTAGTTTCAACTGCCCTAGGAGCTGTATCAGTGAAGAAATTGTTTTGGCATATGTCTGAGATTTTGTTGCCTTTGTATTCTTCTAGAATTTTTATGGTTTCCTGTCGTACATTTAAGTCCTTTATCCATTTTGAGTTTATTCTTGTGTATGGTGTAAGTTGGTGGTCTAGTTTCATTTTCTTGCATATGTCTGTCCAATTTTCCCAACACCATTTATTGAAGAGACTATCTTGGCTCCATTGTATGTTCATGCCTCCTTTGTCAAAAATTAATTGAGCATATTGGTTCGGGCTAATTTCTGGACTCTCTATTCTATTCCACTGATCTATATGTCTGTTCTTGTGCCAGTACCAGGCAGTTTTGAGAACAGTGGCTTTGTAATACAGCTTGATATCTGGCATTGAGATCCCACCTACTTTGTTCTTTCTCAGGATCGTTGCAGCTATTCGGGGTCTTTTTTTATTCCAGATGAATTTTTGGAGAGTTCGTTCTAGATCTTTGAAGAAGGCCATTGGTATTTTAATGGGAAGTGCGTTGAATGTATAGATTGCTTTGGGTAGTATGGACATTTTAATGATGTTGATTCTACCAATCCAAGAACATGGTATGTTCTTCCATCTGTTTATGTCTTCCTCTATCTCTTTTTTCAACGTCCTGTAGTTTTCTGAGTAGAGGTCTTTAACCTCTTTAGTTAAGTTTATTCCTAGGTATCTTAATTTTTTTGGTGCGATGGTAAATGGGATTGTTTTTCTGATCTCCCTTTCTGAAAGTTCACTGTTGGTGTATAGAAATGCCTCAGATTTCTTGGGGTTAATTTTGTATCCTGCTACATTGCCAAATTCATGTATTAAGTCTAGTAGCTTTTTGATGGAGTCTCTAGGGTTTTGTATGTATAATATCATGTCATCTGCAAATAAGGACAGTTTTACTTCCTCTTTTCCAATTTGGATGCCTTTTATTCCTTCTTCTTGCCTAATTGCAATGGCTAATACTTCCAGTACTATGTTGAACAGGAGTGGTGAGAGTGGGCATCCCTGTCTTGTTCCTGTTCTTAGGGGAAATGGTGTTAGTTTTTGTCCATTGAGTATGATGTTGGCTGTGGGCCTGTCATATATGGCTTTTATTATGTTGAGGTATGATCCTTCTATTCCCACCTTTCTGAGAGTTTTTATCAAAAATGGGTGTTGGATTTTGTCGAATGCTTTTTCTGCATCAATTGATATGACCATGTGGTTTTTTTCTTTCAATTTGTTTATGTGATGTATCACATTTATTGATTTACGGATGTTGTACCATCCTTGCATCTCTGGGATGAATCCTACTTGGTCATGGTGTATGATCCTTCTGATGTACTGCTGGATCCGATTTGCTAAGATTTTGTTGAGGATTTTGGCATCTATGTTCATGAGGGATATTGGCCTGTAATTCTCTTTCATTGTGATGTCTTTACCTGGTTTTGGTATTAGGGTGATGCTGGCTTCATAGAATGAGCTTGGAAGCGTTCCTTCCTCTTGAATTTTTTGTAGTAGTCTGAGGAGGGTAGGTTTTAGTTCTTCCTTGAATGTTTGGTAGAACTCCCCTGTGAAGCCGTCTGGCCCTGGGCTTTTGTTTGCTGGAAGCTTTCTGATGACTGCTTCAATTTCTTCCATAGTTATTGGCCTATTGAGGTTTTTAGATTCTTCCTGATTGAGTTTTGGAATGTTGTATTTTTCTAGGAATTTGTCCATTTCCTCCAGGTTGTCCAGTTTGTTGGAGTAGAGTTGCTCGTAGTATTGTTTAACAATCATTTGTATTTCTGTGGGGTCTGTTGTTATTTCGCCTCTATCATTTCTGATTTGGTTTATTTGGGACCTCTCTCTTTGCTTCTTGGTGAGCCTGGCTAGGGGTTTGTAAATCTTGTTTATCCTTTCAAAGAACCAGCTCTTGGTTTCATTGATTTTCTGTATTGTTTTTTTGGTCTCTATTTCATTGATTTCTGCTCTAATCTTTATTATCTCCTTCCTTCTGCTCACTCTGGGGTTTTCTTGTTGCTCTCTTTCTAATTCTTTGAGTTGTAGAGTTAGATGATTGACTACCATTTTTTCTTGTTTTTTGAGATAGGCCTGTAGAGCTATAAACTTCCCTCTCAGGACTGCTTTCATTGTGTCCCAGAGGTTTTGGATTGTTGTGTTTTCATTGTCATTAGTGTCCAGGATGTTTTTAATTTCTTCTTTGATGTCATCGGTAACCCAATCAATATTTAATAACATGCTATTCAGCTTCCAAGTGTTTGAGTATTTTGGGTTGTTTTTATTGTAGTTTATTTCTAACATTATGCCATCGTGGTCTGTGAAGAAGCTTTTTATGATTTCAATCTTCTTGAATTTGTGGAGACTTTGCTTGTGACCCAATATGTGGTCTATTTTTGAATATGTCCCATGAGCACCTGAGAGGAATGTATATTCCGCAGCTGTGGGGTGAAGTGTTCTGAAGATGTCAATTAAGTCCATCTGATCTAGTGAGTCATTTAGGATTGCTGTTTCTTTGCTGAGTTTTTGTCTAGCGGATTTATCCAGTGATGTCAGTGGTGTATTAAAGTCCCCTACTATGATTGTATTGTTGTCGATCTCTCCCCTGATATCTTCCAGAAGTTTTCTTATGTATGTGGGTGCTCCTGCATTGGGTGCATATATGTTTACCAGGGTTATATCTTCTTGTTGTATTGATCCCTTTAGTATTATGAAGTGGCCTTCCTTATCTCTGGTTATGGCTTTCACTTTGAGATGTACTTTGTCAGATATAAGTATTGCTACCCCAGCTTTCTTTTCCTTTCCATTTGCGTGAAAGATATTTTTCCATCCCTTCACTTTCAGTCTGTGTGAGTCCCTTCTAATGAGGTGGGTCTCTTGTAGACAGCAGATGTATGGGTCATGTTTTTTTATCCATTCAGCCACTCGATGTCTTTTGGTTGGAGCATTTAGTCCATTTACATTTAAAGTTATTATTGAAAGGTATTTGTTTGTAGCCATTTCTTTTTGTGTGTGTGTGTGTGGCTGTTTTCTTTCTGAGCTTGATATTTCTTCTTTTTACACCAGTCCCTTTAGCATTTCTTGCATGGCTGGCTTGGTGGTGATAAACTCCCTTAGCCCTTTTTTGTCTGTGAAGCTTCTTATTTCCCCTTCAATTTTGAATGATAGCCTTGCTGGATAGAGTATTCTTGGATTCAGTCCTTTGCTTTGCATCACTTTGTAGATTTCCGTCCATTCTTTTCTGGCCTGATGTGTTTCTGTTGAGAAATCATTTGATAATCTAATGGGAGATCCCTTGTATGTTACTTTCCGTCTCTCTCTTGCAGCCTGTAAGATTCTCTCTTTATCCTGAACATTTGCCATGGTAATTATGATGTGTCTTGGTGTGGGTCTTTTCGGGTTCACCTTGTTTGGGACTCTCTGGGCTTGTGTGACTTTTTTATTCCCCACCTCAGGGAAGTTTTCTGATATTATTTCTTCGAATAGGTTTTCTAATCCATGTTCATCTTTCTGTTGTTCTGGCACCCCTATTATTCGTATGTTGTTTCGTTTCATGTTGTCCCAAAGCTCCCTTAGGCTCTCCTCCTGTCTTTTAATTTTTTTCTCCATTTGCCGTACAGTTTGAGTGTGTTTTGCTTCCTTGTCTTCTAATTCACTAATTCGGTCCTCCGCTTCTCCCAGTCTACTGTTGATACTTTCAATGGAGTTTTTTATTGAAGCTATGTCACTCTTCATTTCTTCTTGGGACTTACTTAAGTTGTTGATTTTTTCATCTGTTTCTTCTAGCTTCTTGCATAAGTAGTTGAGTTTTTCATCTGTTTCTTCTTGCTTCTTGAACATCTGGTGCATGTACTCTAGGAACCTTATTCTGAATTCTTTTTCCGTCATGTTGCATATCTCTGTCTCACTTAGCTGCTTTTCTGGCGAGTCCTCCTTTTCTTTCCTTTGGGGGTTTCTTTGCCTACCCATGTTTGATCTCGCTGACATATGTAGATGTTGAGGTGTTCAGTGGCTGCTCCCTGGGTGGCAGGGGCTCCTTGGGTTGTGGTTGCTGCTCAGACGGTTGCGGTAGCAGCTGCTTTCCAGTTGGCAGCAGCTCCTCTGGTGGGTGTTGTTCACAGCTGTGTTGGCTCTTCTGGCTGGTGGGGGGAGGCTTTACGTACAGTTGCTGTTCCACAGACAGAGGGTGTGGTGATCAGGAGGCTGTGGTGATCAGGAGGCTGCGGTGATCAGGGGGCTGCTGTTGCTTGGATCTGCTGCGTTGATTTAAAGGCACAAAATACAACAGAGCAAGGCACAACGTACCAGGCACTGAACACAAGTATATTCACAATATTAATAACTCCAAATAAAGGTGACCACCCGAATTAAGAGAATTAGGGGATAAGGGAGAAAGAAGAGAAGAAGATAAAAGAGAGAACAGAAAAGAAAAATAAGAAAAAAACAAACAAAAAAGGAGTGCAAAAATAGAATTGGGAAAAAAGAGGGGGGAAAAAAAGAGAGCGAAAAAAGAGAATGAAGTAGAAGTGGGGAAGAGACTCCCCGTATGAGGAGCAAACTCCAATAGAACTGCCACTAATCTCAACAAATTCCAGCAACAGATCCCTGGAGATGAATGCAAACTACAAACCACCAATAATATCCAGAGGGGTAAGGGAAAACAGAAGCACAAAAATAACTGGGGTGGGGTGGGGGAGGGAAGGGAAAAACCAGCAGAAAAAAAAAAGAAAAAGAAAAAGAAAAAGAAAAACAACCTCACAACCAGTCCTAAAAAAGAAGAAAAAACACAAAACAAAACAAACAAACAAATTAAAAAAAAAAAAAAAAAAAAAGCCCAATATATTCAACAATCAAGAAAACAATAGAAAGATAAGAGAGAAAAAAAATGGTTGGAAAGTGAAGAAGGATAAAGAATAGGTGTATAAGGATTTAGAGCAGTAGATTGGAAATAGGATATATAAGTAAGGTGGAATTAGACAGGGGGTAAAAAGAGGGAATTGGGAAAGTCTGGAGCAGGAATAGGGTAAGAGAAACAGGACACCAAAAGGGGAAAAGTAAGGAAGAGGGTTTTAGCAAAGAGGTGGAATTGGGATAGGGAAAATTAATGCTAAAGGAACGATGAAAATAGAATGGAGAACACTAATCCCAAAAGAAAATAAAGAGAAAATAAAATGGCACTTTAAAAAATGGTAAAATGGTAGGAGTAATAATACTGGTTAAAAATAAAAATGTGGTAATTGAAAGGGTAAAATCAGGTGATGGAAAAAGAAGAAAAAGAGAGAAAAAAAATTGGTTTCTTAGTAAAAAGGTGAAAAAATTAAAAAGAAAAAGAAAAAGAAAAAATTTGCAGTAGTGATGGTCTTTCGGTTCTTCTACTCTTCAGCCTGGTTCGCCTTAGTCCTGCCAGGTATTTAGGAGAGTGTTGAATTTGCCTGCATTACACTGTTCCTCCGTGTTGTAAATCACAGTCCTGATTTTAAAGCAGGCCGTATTTGTGATCCAGTCTGCCTTAATTTGTATTCCCCTAAGAGTCAGTTTGTGGCTCAACCTCTGGGTGGCAGTGTTTTTGGGTTGGCCTCTGAGGCTATACAGCTTCTCTATCCTTTTTTAATCCTTACCCTGCTCTGTGTTGTTGGTGGGACTGAAAATCCCTCTATAGGCCAGACCCTGGTAACTCCCAGGGACTAATCAGCTTGTTTTAGTCCTTTATCTCATACAGGGTGGAATCTGGGTGTGGCTGTGCTCCTTGCCTGGGGGGCTGGGGGGAGGAATTCCACCCTCTGGAGGAATGGCTGCCCCAGTCCTGGGCCCAGGGGGGTCTCAGCACTCAATTCGCTGCCACCTCCTCCGGCTCCCCCTCTTTCCTCAGCCTCTCCCCAGATTCCCCTCGTCTGCACCTTCACCCTCTCTTCAGCACAGGTGAGTGTCTGTATCTGAACTGTCCTATGAGCAGGGTTCAGTGAAAACAAAGAAACAGACAAACGCCGGCCGGCCGCGGAAACGCTCCTCTTACCGGTCTGGGAAACGCTCCTCTTACCAGCACTGCATGGTCTGGGAAACGCTCCTCTCTTATGGGCACTGCATGGTCTGATCAGTTCCTCAGGATGCCCCCTTTAGTCTCAGTTCTCCGCAATCACAAAATCCAAATCTCAAATCTCCTGGCGCCAGCAAACCCGCGGAACTCCTTACCCTGGTCAGGGTCTGTGTCTGTCCCAAGAGACGCGGCTGTCTGCCATGCGGTCTCCCTCCGACCCTCTGGGCTCAGGTCTGGCAAACTTTCCTGCCCAGATCCCTGGTTTTTAACCTTTCCAGGGGAGGTCTGCCCTTCCAGGCTGCAAGCCGTCTCACCAGCTGAGTAAATTTGCCAATTCGGGGTGGGTGTTATTAGTTTCAGCTGCTTACTCCGTTTGCTCCGGGACAAGACCTGGGACGCGTCTGCCTATATCGCCGCCATCTTGCTCTCCCACAATGAATATTTTTGTGGCCCAGCCAATATAACAATATGTAAGAAATGTTTTAATAAAAATTTCATAACTTAATTTTTACAATATCCTGTTATACATAATTATTAATAACGAACTACAACGTTCGCTAATGACTGATTACTATAATGGTGTTGCATTCATTTTTCTTACTCACCTTACGTGCAGGTGCACCGTTTCTCTCTACTAATACTAGCAGCGAATATTTTAGCAGCCGATTGCCACGTCATTAGTCTTGGACTGGCTTGTTTGGTGTGTGCAACAGTAAATCTTTCGGAGAACAAGAAAAATAGGTTTATTTGCATCATGCTTATTAATTTGTGCAGTTATTCAGTGTCTGGTAAGTTAATGTTCAAGAAAAATATTAATTTTTATTAAAATGTTCTATTATTTTATGTTAACGATTACTCATTTATTTCAGTCTTTGTATTCAGCATGTCTCTATCGAAATAAACCTACGTTTCTATGAAAATTGAAGCTTTTGTGTTTTTGCAGCCCACATAAACTTAAACCTTGTTTATTTAGCCCATGTTAGCCTTTGAGTTTGACATGCTTGAACTAGGTTCCATTCCCGGTCAGGGCACATGCCTGGGTTGTGAGCTTGATCCCCATGCAGGAGGTGGCTGATCAATGATTCTCTCTCATCATTGATGATTCTATCTCTCTCCCTCTCCCTTCCTCTCTGAACTCAATAAAAATTGTGTGTGTGTGTATATATATATGACCAGGTGAATGCATTGCTAGGGTCCTTTCCAAGAGTCTTGGAAGGAGCCTGTGAAAGTGAAGGGTTCTAAAGCTTAAACTGCTTTCATTTCTTGGTAAATTACCACTGGCAGCCTTTCTTTTTGAACGTCATTGTCTCCCTGGGACAGCTGGACCTGTTGCAGCCATCTGGGGACCATGAGGAAAGCCGGTTTAAGGGACCAGCCAACACACTGATGGCACAGTGTGAGATGAAAGGAATCTTGTTGGAAATACATCACCTGCATTTCTCAACCTTGGCACCCCTTTAAGTGCAGGCTTCTTGTAGGAAAAATGAGAAATATCTTCATTGTTTAAGCCACTCTTCATTAATTTGTAAACAAAGGCATCCAAAGACAACTACCACCTATTCTCTCCATTGTTTGTCTCAGTCTCTCTCTCTTTCTCAGACCCCGCCCCCTAAATATACGGAAAAGAGATAATCTCAAAACATAGGATGATGGTCCTTTATGAAATTAAGTTTGCTTTATGGAAAGCTCAATTCCTTGTCCTAGTTTTTCTCATTATGTAGCCAGTGAAGACGTCAGCATGGTATTTGGGAAGAACTGGTCTAAACCAGTAATCCTCAAAGAGTGGCTCAGGGCCTAGTTCCAGTCTATCGTACGTACAGAAGTTGAGAGTAAGAATTCAGAAACTTTTTATAGCATTTAGAGATTTGACAGAATAATTTTATGTCTGTTGGATGTAATACTTTAAAAGTTTTTTGGGGAGGTACTTTATATGTCTTTGTTTTCAAAAAATTTTTAAATACAGCTTTTATTGTAGAACAGACTTACAGAAAAATTATGAAGTAGTACAGAGTGTTCCCATGTGCCCCCACCCAGTTTCCCCATTATTATCTTCTTACTAGTACATTCGTGTGGTACATTTGTTACAAATAATAAACAATTATTGACACATTATTATGAAGAAAGTCCATTTCTTTATTCAGATTTCCTCAGTTTTTATCTAATGTCTTTTTTTCTGTTTCAGAATCCTATCCAGGACACCACATTTAGTTTTTATATCTCCTTGGGCTTCTCTTGGCTGAAACAGTTTTTCAGATTTGCTTGTTTTTGAGAACTGGTCAGATGTTTTGTAGAATGCCCCTTAAGTGAGATATTTCTGATGCTTCTCATGGTTAGTATGTCTTTTTTTTATTTCATTTTTTTTCTAGTATAGTAATGACTTCTTATTGTATTTTATGTAAGTATAAATCTACAACAGATTAAAAAAACACCTGGTCCCTTATGACAGATAGTTTGAGAAGCACTGGTGTGAAGAACTATGGTTCCAGCCTTAGCATTTAAAATTCTCATTTTCTCCCAAACTATTGGTTTACCTTTTAACACCATTGTTTTCTCAATCAAGGTATTAAGTAGGGCTTCTAAAGTTGAGTTATGAAAGGATAAATTACTTTTTAAAAATATTATCTTTTGGGCTATCCATAGTGTGTTGGTCAATGTTTGATGGTTTTTCAAAATGCTGACACGTCGAGCTCAAAAGGTTCGCCATCACTGGCCTAGCGGTATCATACAAACCGGAATAGGGCCATAGTGACTATTCATCTATATCCTGTTTTGTTTTGCCTTGTGATTTTTGTTTTTCTTTCTCCTCTTAATTTCACAATAGCAAGTACATTGACCATCAACAGTCAAACTTTTCCCATTACATCACATTCCTCAGTAGGTTATCACCGTCATTTTCATCTTTATTTTGCCCATGTCTCCTCTGATACACTCATTTAGATGATGTAAGGAGTGCCCTACATCTTGCTTCTTTGGGGATTCTCTTTGATCTTCCAGCCTAGAAACCTTGCTCTAATGAGCCTGCTTTGGGCTTTGATGATAAAAGCTTCACTTGGTATGCGCTTCCTTGCTGGAAGTTGATCCTTCCTGTTGCAAAGCGTGTGTTAAACAGTATATATAAACTATTGTATGCACTTCCTTTTGTTTGTTTTTGTAATTTGTAAAAGTATAGCCAGTGTTTCTCTCTTTGTTTAATGTCACAGCTTTTAGTTTTTGGTTTAGATCTCCTTTTTGCTTTGAAGCTTTTGACTTACTTTGAAAAGCTAGTCTTCATTTCTCGCCTCACTTATGATAAATACAGCCATGAGCTTGAGTTCATTTTTATTGGTTGTCCAATAAGTCAATTGGGTAGCTAGAGACGTTTTCCATGAACAGTTTGCCTTAAGGATTTTGAATCTCATTTTTAAATTGTGGTAAGACTGTCCTTGCTCCTTCCTTGATCCTTATGTAACAGTTGCCAACAGAGAAGAATGAAGAAAAACCAATGTAAAGTTAGCTTTTCCTTCATTCAGTGATGTTTGTGTGCAAGATACAACTGTAGCAAGCCCCAGCATTGTTGGACTTGCATGAAAGGTAAATTTATTGTGGGAAATGCCATTATATTTTTGTTTTATTTTAAAAATAATTTTAAAAATATATTTTTATTTTTAATTACAGTTGACATACATTATTATATTAGTTTCAGGTGTATGACATAGTGATTAGACATTTATATAACTTATGAAGCAATTACCTCAATAAATCTACCCACCTGACATCATATAGTTATTACAATATTATTATTGGTATATTTTTAAATGTTCTGTTAGAGCCAGTTTTTCCTGAATATGTTTCTTTACAACCATTGTATTTCCTTGCTACAATTTTGTCTGTATTTGCCTGTGGTCTGGAACTGAGTTTCAGACATCTGTTATGACTGGTTTCTTTATTCCCTTTCCTATCTCATTTTAAATAACTCAGGGAAAGACAAATTATATACTTTCCTGTAGGTCTGTCTGGCCAAATGTGATTTTGCCACAGGGCCATTTGCTTGTTTATGTGTTCATTCACTCATTCATTTATTCCAATGTTCAGCAAATGTTTATAGAGAATTTATTATGGGGCAATTCTAGTGCTTGTGTAACCGTGGAGAAACATCATTTCTTTAATATTACCTTTTCTCTTTCCCTTTTGATTCAAACTGGTCTTGCCCAGTACCCTGGCTTGCCTGTCTCCTTCTTTCTTGCAGGACCACTCCCTTAATCATTAAGCCCTCAGGCCAATAAGGTTCTGATCAGCATCAACTACGTAATTTTAGGAAGGAAGCCTTGGGTCCCTAGACCCGAGACAGAGCTTTGTTTTGGTCAAACTAGAGATAACATCTAGGCTTCAGTTGTGTTTCAGTTGGAGGCCTAGAAAAGCAGGAAAACTAGATGAAGCAACGCCATGGCTGACGTCAGGACCAGATGCAATGATCAAGTATCCCCTACCCTAGCGCCTACAAGTCAGTAGAGATCATGACCTTGACACGACCTTAACTCCCTTAGTCACCATGATTAATGGTTCTTTCCTTATATTATAACCCATCCCCTGGAAGTCACTGGGGAGCCAGGTCTTTTGAGCATTAGCTAACCTGCCTCCAGGGTGGGCCACTTCTTAAAATTAAACCCTTACTTTCGTTGCCACAAGCTCCTGTTTGAGTTTTAGTGGGCTTTGATGCCACAGGCAAATGGACCCTTTGGTCAGGTAACACTTGGTATTATAAATACAGTGGTGAAGACACAAGCCTTCATAAGAAACCTTGATTTAGTAGAAAAGAGAAACATTAATTATATAATACTTACATAATTAAAGATGAAATTCTGATTGAGGCTCTGAAGAATAAGTACAACTACAATTACCCTAGTTCTGTGATTGGAGATTGGGGGAGGCAAAGACTTTCTTAGGGAAGTGACATTTAGACTGAGACTAGAGGGATAAGAGGGTTGGCCAGATGAGGTGGAAATGTTAGCAGTGAAATGGCACCAGAATGTTACTGGCAATTGGACCTCAGTTCAGCAACCTTGGTATATGAGTTCTGGCTAAGAAAGAATTCAGAGTTAAGACTCAAATACAAGCAAAAATTAATTTAGAAAGTCACAGAGATAGAAGAAGTGAGCCATGGAAAAAGTGAGTCAGCTGGGCTGTGTGGGCTCAGGAAACAACTTATAGAGGCAAAAGAAGGGCCCTTGAAGTTTAGGGAAAAGGAAGGCATTGAGAACATGACTGGAAGAAGGAGAGGGGCAAAGGCACAGGCATACTGGGGAAAGAAGAGGGTGGGGTAAGGGGTTGTGTGTGAGAGAGAGAGAGAGAGAGGGAGAGAAAGTGTTGGGTCCTTCATCATAAAGGTTTTAAAGGCAGGAGTTCTAGGGGAGGTCTCAGGGGAGAATCTCAATAGAATATTCAATAGCTTTCCAGTTTTGTTCCCTCAGAGTTGTGGTCTCCACTGATTGGTCAGCGCCAGGGCAGAGGGTCATTAGTCATTGCATCTGGTCTGATGTCAGCCATGGCTCTGTCTGGCCTTGCTGCTTTTCTAGGCCTGGAGCTGAAACACAACTGAGGCCTAGATGTTATCTCTAGGGCTGCCAAAGGAAGTGGGTGTACAAGGGCTTATTTGAGGCTATTCTCCAGCCCCCTTGTTTATTCCTCCTCTAAGGGGGTCTAACCCACATGACTAATGACATGTGAGGGGAGGAAAGGTCAGGGGAGGGTCCAAACCACATGACTAGTGATATGAAAGGTCAGAGGGTCCAAACTGCATGACTAGTGATATGCTAGGAGAGGAAAAGTCACTTTGGGGGCAGGAGTCCTACAATACTTGTTCTCACAGTTCTGCCTATTGCTAGATATCTGGGGCTTTCTTCCCTGGTGACCTTCTGTACCTGGCCTCTCATTCCTAATCTGCTCATGTCTGTCTAACTGTCCATTATGTTCTCCTTTCAAGGATTTTTGACTCTGAATTCTTTAAGGGAAGGGGCAAAGGGTCTGTTCTGTAGCTGCTTCCTGCTGAAGAGGGGTGAAGTTTTCCTTCAGAGCCAAGTGATCCTCACTTTCTGAGGGACGATGAAGCCTGGGCATAGAAGGAGGTTGTGATGGTGTTTATAGTTGATAAGGGGTGGTATTCCCAGAATATGAGTAGGCCTTGTAACCTGGTGGAGACCAATTGTGTTACAGATTTTGACATTATTAGGGTAAAAGCTAGAATGACAAGAACAATGACAAACGGTCCAGTGAGAGGGAATATCCAGGTAAGGGTATCAGGACCCTCCAGACTGGTTGGCCTAGATTTTAGATGTTATTTGTTCTGATCAACAAGTAATATCTCTGGTGATATCATCAGTGCTCAGGTAAATTCTCCATGGTTTACAGAGCATCAATCTCAATAATTCCAAGTTAAAGGATGAGAGAAAAATAAAACATTAGTTTGGAGGTTTGTAGCAAAATGTTTAAGAAAACTAGGAGAATTGGAATGTCAGGTGTAATAAACTGATTTAGAGGTGTCCCTACAAGTCTCTGGGTTGTTTTGGCCATCCTGAGGTATAATAGAGCAGGTACCCTGTCACCCAGAAAGTACCCAGGGTGTGGATTATAGAAAGAGCTTTCCACAATGAATCCATATGCTGGGTACACTTGGTTCTCTTCACTTTTTGCTTTAGCCTGGAAGAATCTGCTCATTCAAATAATATTGAGACTCTACTATGTGCCAGGCAGAGATAAAACTTGTATGTAGAAAGAGGTTTGCTTGTATTAAATATTCTTAATGATGTAGGGAAATAGTTTTATTTAGAATTCTGAGATCATTTTTGCCTCTAGAGTTCATTTCTCCTCTTCTTTATTTCAGTAATTAAGATAATACTTAAACAAAAGCACTAAGGATAGAGGGATGAATTTGTCAACATAAGAAACATTTAAACCTGTAGAGAATTTTTATGAGTTTATTTGAGTCAAACTGACCACAATTGTAGGGAAGCAAAATGTCAATGGATTGAGAAAATGCTCCAGGGGATGGTAGTTTTGCACTTTATTTTATACATTACAACCAAAGGAAGAGGCATAAGGGGTTAACCGTTACATGAAAGTCATTGATGATAGATTAGGAAGGCGTAGGCAGGAGAAAGTAAAGCGAGGGAAATCTCTGGGATTGGATAAAAAGTAAAAGAAATAGACACATACTTCTTTTTACATTTGTGGATATAGGATAGTTAGCAGTTAACAATTAACACGATAACAATAACAATGAGGGGTTTTGTGGTCCAGAGAAAATGAAATTTCCCTGACATTCCAAAGGTATATTATCTTAGATGCAAAAAGACAATAGGTAGGTTCAGTTAAGGTAAAGTCTGACCTTTGTCAGGGAAGATACTGGCCTAGGACATGACTATCTACCCAGCCGAACTTGATTTTAGTTAGAAAGTTTTAATTTCAGACTATCCTATGTGGTTCTTTTTTTTTTTTTTTTTTTTTTAATATATTTTATTGATTTCCACAGAGAGGAAGGGAGAGGGATAGAGAGTCAGAAACATCGATGAGAGAGAAACATCGATCAGCTGCCTCCTGCACACTCCCCACTGGGGACGTGCCCGCAACCAAGGCACACGCCCCTGACCGGAATCGAACCCGGGACCCTTGAGTCCACAGGCCGACGCTCCATCCACTGAGCCAAACCGGTCAGGGCCTATGTGGTTCTTTATGTTTCTGTAAGGCTAGCTATGCAGGCCTCCCCTGAGCTTGTCAGGTTTAGTATGTGATCCCTTTTTTTGCCCACAAATTATAAGGGTAGAAACACAAAAAAATTAATAATAATCTTGAGCTAATTAATAAACCTCTCTAGGTTTCAATTTCTTCATCTTTACTATGATGAGCTGATTGGTGTTTATTCCATGTAACATTATTATATTTATTTATTTTTATTTTTATTTTTTTAAAAATATATTTTATTGATTTTTTACAGAGAAGAAGGGAGAGAGATAGAGAGTTAGAAACATCGTTGAGAGAGAAACATCGATCAGCTGCCTCCTGCACATCTCCTACCGGGGATGTGCCCGCAACCCAGGTACATGCCCTCGACCGGAATCGAACCTGGGACCCTTCAGTCCGAAGGCCGACACTCTATCCACTGAGCCAAACCGGTTTCGGCACATTATTATATTTAAAATAGTTTTTCTTGAAATAAAAAAAATGCAAAAAAAAAATATGATGAGCTGGACTAGATATTGTGCAAGTCTTCTCCCAACTTCAAGTTTTGGTTAAGAGCCACTAACTTTCAGTATGAGAAATAATTCTGGCAGCATTATTACCTAGAATGTTTTGTATGAAATATACAAAAGAATTACTTTTGTAAATATAGTTTTGAATTATATGAAGATGTTTGCAAAATCCTATTTTAATTTAGCTGTCAGTAAATTTCTTATCATTATTTATTTTTGTTTCAGTTCACCAAATGTACTATTGCTTGGAAACTTAGTTAATTATGTATATAAATTTCTTTTGGAATTTGTTGCTGTTTAAGCCTTGAGATTTAAAGCTGTTATTTGGAACTGGAAAGCAAATTTTAGTGCCAGGCATTAGACTTTTCCTCCTTCCTGCTCAGTTGCAGAAACTTATAAGATACTAAATCTTGACCTAGAAGTACAGTTATAAAATGTCATGTTTTTCCATATAATCCTTTGTGTGTATACATATATACACATGAATTATTTGAAGAGATATGCAAATACTATTAAATATATTACAGTTTTGGCCAGAAGCAAAGCCCCTGGTAAAAGACTGAGCGAGTACCACAGCATTTTGCCAATTTTAAACCTCCTTCTACTTCTCTTCCAATTTCTGGCTGAAGCATGAGCCACCTTCATCATTCTGCATCGATAGCATCAGTCCGGCTGTTCCCTCATCAAATTAATTAATAAAGATGCCAAACAAGTCATAATTTCATGTAAGGGGTAATTTTGGCAAAAGGATGACTTGGCTGAACTCTCTTGCTTCTTTCTCCAAAGAGAAAATTAGTCTTGGAATCCTGACCACCTTTCTGTAATTTATCCCCCTAAGGGACCACCAAGTGACACTAGATAGCACAGGAGGTTTCTCTAAAGATGACAGTAGAGAGAATAAAACCTCCACGATTCTCACAGTGGAAAAATAAATGTCATACATGTTTAGGTGGGAAATGAGTTTGGAGTCTGATAAGTCAGGATTGCAATATTGTTTCCCTCAGTTATTTGCTACATGACTGTAGTGTCCCTGTCTAAAAATGGGGTAATAATTCTGTATTCCACATGCAAGCATTCCTTGTGGATTGCCCCATGCTTCCTTAAGATCCAGCTTAGTATACTGACATTTTTTTGGGGGGGGAAATAAGCCAAAATCCACATTGGAAAATTAAAGAAGACCTTGAGTGCAGGTTACTCAGGAAAAAATTAGAGGGATTGCATTGCACAACACAGGGCGAGGCTCGCTGAAACTGCTCCTAAGCATTTTTCAGGGCCTACATCAATGATCATAAGCCTAGTTAGGATCATGACAACACCATGACAAAAAGCAGGGGTCTGAAGAAAAGAGTGCTCTCTCTTTCTCTTTCTTCTTTCCCCTCTCCCCCTTCCCTCTCCCCTTCTCCTTCTCTCAACAGCTATGATGTAAATGGTCCTGGTCAGCAGGGCAGCTCTTCTCTCTAGCTATTCAGGAACCCAGGTTGTTTATTGCTCTGCCTTGATATCATCTGCATAACAGAATCTGATGGATTCCAGATGGTGGGAAGGGAGAGAGGAGGAGGCAGGGCGTTGTGTCTGAAGACCCAGGCACATAAACGCACATTTCACTTCTGTTCACATTTCATTGTTGTTAGCAACTTAATCACTTGACCACACCTATTGTGGCGGTTTGCCAATTGGCCACAATCTTTCCTTTTTTCTTTTTCTTTTTAAATATATTTTATTTTGGCCACAATCTTTCCCTCTTTCCTGTACCCAATCCCTTTTTAATGTGACTTTGCAGCTCTTCTGATCAAGAGGTACCGTCGTTTCTCTTCCTCTTGTGATTTATTTTTGCTAGCAGATTGTGGCAGAAGTGATGTGGTAGCAGTTTAGAGCCTAGACTTTTTAGGGATCTTCTACTTTCCCTCTTGGAATCCTTTCCAACTGCCATGTGAGCAGGTGAACAAGTCCAACCAGCCTGCTGGAGGATGGAGACCAGGGGAAGCAGAAGTGAGCCATCCCAGCTGAGCCCAGCCCAAATTGATGGCCCATAGAGTTATGAATTGAATAAATGGCTGCCTGGTACAAGATGAGTTCTCTGGGATGCAGATGCTGAAATGGAGTCAGGAATACAAAATACCTGTAAAGGGAAAAGGGCAAGAAGCAGGGTTTGGCTGGGGAGGGCTTGAGGGAGATGGCTGTCAGAGTATGATGTTCTTCACAAGTCTTTGTCAGCCCGACAGTTCCAAAGATTGCCTATTGGAAGAGCCCTGCACTACACAGAAATGGCTAGGCCTTTGCACCACAGCCTTGCTCAGCCGTTGGCTAGGTGCCACTCTGAGATGAGAATGACCTCGGTCTGAGAGCCATCAGTTGACTCTACTTCTTGCTGTTAAGCAGTGAGTCCTCACTCGAAGAAGAACCCGAGTGGCGCGGCTGCATGTATGCTGCATTCGTTTTAAGCCACCAAGTACAGGATTGTTACAAAGCGAAAGCTTACCAGTTCACATAACTGCAAGGTCTGAGAAATACGATTGAGGTGGGCAGCCGCAGCAAACAAAAGAACTATCTTTTTAAAGAAAGAGCATGGGTACAGGCGTGTGTGCAGGTGACCACAGATGCTTATCAAATTGTTTGTCCTTTATGACCTACCTTGCATCATTGTGAACATTAGAGCTGATGCATATGAAGGACCTAGTAGAGTGCTC
Organism: Myotis yumanensis; assembly: GCF_028538775.1. Classification (NCBI taxonomy): domain Eukaryota; kingdom Metazoa; phylum Chordata; class Mammalia; order Chiroptera; family Vespertilionidae; genus Myotis; species Myotis yumanensis. The sequence continues at coordinate 44,325,303 of NW_027223752.1, read as the reverse complement.
AGAGGGGGATCCAGGTTTTGCTGGTCCAGAAGAATATAGAATGTGCAGGTTTCTTTTTAAGGAGAAGGATACATTATTTAGCTTCCAAGGAAACCTGCCCCTGATGATGCTTGACAGATGGTAGGTATTTTAAAAATTATGTTGTTATTTGTTCAGTCAAAATGAAATCACACACCCATGGATTCATTATCTACTCACCACTTGCACAAACAAGGTGTCAGCAGGTTCACTTAGGTGCAAACTCCGTACCAGCTTTCAGTCTCCTCCTGAGGGGAGTGAAAGGTCCTCATCATAGGCAGAGGCCATTGATTCTTTTTGTCTTTCGTCCTGTGGACCTCCTTCGACACAGGAATCTGCAGCCTTGTGAGGCTGAGTCAGGCTTTCACTTCTGAAGCTGAAAATACCAGAAATTCACGTTCAGAGCCTCTCTTGCAGCCAGGGCGGAGGCACAGCACCAGCCAATCAGGGCACACACCCGTCTAGACTGTGAAATAAAATTAATGGTGCGAAGAAGGAGCCCAGCAGAATGCTGCCTGGCAGCTGTTTGGAGGCACAGGGGCAGTGTCTCCGGCAGCAATGCCCATGTCCAGCATTGGCAGGGCAAGGTGCAAGGGCTGGGCCCAGGGGCAGCAGCGGTGCTAATGCCCATGCACCAGTCTGAGTGCAGATCCTGACCTGGCTCATGACCTCCCAAAGATTATGAGATGCCCAATATCTTTCAGTAGATTTCCTTTCTTGCTTAAACCAGCCAATGCTTCTGACTGAGACCCTAACTGACATGCAAGATACGGGCTTTGAATTTCAGCCCACACAACGGAGGAGCAAAAGTTCCTTTTCACTTTGGATGAATTCTTACATCCCGAGATGCTGTAGAAAGAAGAAAGAGCTTACATGAGAATCTGATGAAAACATGTTTCCTCCTTCGAGTCAGATTACACAGGTTTCATTAGTGTGAAATGTCTTTTGTCATTTATTTGCCCTATGACTTGGAGCAACTCAGTTTCTAAAAGTCTCTAAACATTTATTTTGGAGACTTTTAGACTAAGTGCATGTATTTCACTTAGAATACACGCACCTGGATACATGGAAGTGATATGTGGAAGTGATCTTTAAATGGTTAAGTACAAAACAAGTGCAAATTATCTATAATAATAAAAGTATAATATGCTATTTAGACCAGACAACCGAACAACCTTCTGGATGACCTTCCGGATGAAGCCGGGGCTGCGAGGGTTTGGCTGCAAGGGCTGAGGCAAGCTGCTGCAGTTGTGAGGGCCAAGCCCCTTGCACAAATTTCGTGCATCGGGCCTCTAGTTTTTAAATATAAAAACATCTACCAAGTTCTTGCTCTAAACCCGATACACTAATTCCCCCATAGTTTGGATAGTAATTAAAGTCAGTTTACAATCTTGTATACAGTCTGTACATAAGTTGAACTTGTTCCAACTTATCTTTATAATTAATTGGTGGCACTTACTATACCAAATGTACCTTGGCAATTTTCCTCTTGCTGTATAAGGAGTCACCCATCTTGATACTTCTTAGGTATTTTTCAAAATTTGTGAAGAAATAAAATGTACCATTTGGTTTCTTAAAAGAAATATACTGTGGGCAAAAATAATAATCACATAATCATTTATGCAAACCTCAGATTGATCTTAGCTCTTTTCCATTCTTAGTTTGGAGTTTCAGAGTTTCTCTTTGGGGTTTTTTTTGGAGAGTGTTGGAGAAATTTCCCATGGTGTACTGAAACCAAAGAAAGAGGCTGATAGCTTAGAATTAAACAAAGAATCTATTTAGGGAACTTATGGACAGAAGCAGTCTTGGGTGGCAGCCAGATTATGGATCTCCACACTGGAAAGGGGATGGGGCATTGATATACAGGGTGTCCCCCCAAAATGTATACACACGTTAACAGCTGTGGATGAAAAGGAGCCACATGCTAACCTGACTAGCTCAGGAAAGGCCTGTGTGGCAGCCTTGCAAACTCAGAGACCTAAAGTAACCGCAAAGGATGGTCTGAAATTAAGACTTTTTAAACTAAAAAGCAGTTTATGGTGGGTAGTCATGTCCTAGGCCAGTATCTTCCCTGACAAAGGTCAATCTTTATCTGAGCTTGTCTATTGTCTTTTTGCATCTATAATTACATATTGTTGGAATGTCAAAGTAATTTTCCTTTTTCTGGACCCCTTAAAGCACAGGCACTACTCTGCGGAGACCACAAATCCACAAATCAACTCATTGAGTTAATTGTTGACTATTAACTATCCTGCACTACCTAAGTAAAAGAAGTATGTCTTCATCATTTTACTTTTTATCCAATCCCAGAGGTTCCCCCCCCTCCACCCCTCGCTTTGCTTTCTCCCACCTCCCTAATCTGTCACCAATGGATTTCATATAACCTACTTATGTCTCCTCTTTTGATTGTAATAAAACAATCAAAAACAAGGTGCAAAATTGCCATTCTCCAGAGCATTATCTCTGCTTCCTGGCATTTGTTGACAATTTGGCTCAAAAAACTCACAAAAATTCTTCACAGGTTTGACTGTTTCTTACGTTAACACAGCCAATAGCTCAATTTTGAAAATGAAATGTATCTTAATAAACACTGCCTTTATAATTATTCAAAGTGTGTGTATGCATTTTTTTGGGATACCCTACACAGAGCCTCCAGAAACGCAGGGGACTTGTAGCTATGTGGCACGTGCTTGTTAAGAACTATATATTCCAAAGCAGTAAACAACGTAATGGGCCTGCTTATCTATTCTGTTCAGGTGATTCAGGCCCACCACCCCCGGGGTGAACTGGCGGTCACTGAGAACAACTTGCTTCTTAAGGTGGAAATGGCCATGTCAGGCCCCAGAAACCATTTGCCTTATGAAGAGTGTCTTGGATAGAGAACATACATAAAGAGCAGGAAACCAACTCTGAAAGAGTAGGCCTAAGAGAATTTTTGTAATTTTTCTTGAGATTCTTTGCAAAACACTATTTGTCTGGTATATAACCTATATTACAGAAAGATTGGAAATATAAATAAGAAAATATTTCTAAATCCCATTATTACTGCTTTGGCATTCATTATCTACTATTTAGTTATTGATTTTGTGCATAATTATCCATTGCTGCATAACACACTACCCCAAACTTAGTGGTACAAAACATTTGATGATGTGTGTGCAGATTCTGTGCTGGGAATTCAGAGGGACGGTGGAGTAGCTTGACTGCTCCATGATGCCAGGGCCGGGGCTGGGAGGAGAACGGCTGGTGACTCACTATCTCTGACTGGAATCACCTGTGGCTGTTTCCCTCCCGGATCTGCTGATGGTGCTGGATGACCTGAAGGCTGGACACCGCTGGGCTTCTTGACTGGAATCTGGAACATCTAATACAGCCTTCGTGTGTGTGTGTGTGTGTGTGTGTGTGTGTGTGTGTATGTGTGTGTTGGGCTTCTCACAGCATGCCAGTGGGTTCTGAGAAGAACTGTCCCAAAGCAAACTTCAGGAGGGTGAGCGTTCCAAGAGAACCAGGCAGAAGCCTCATGACTTTTTATGAATTAACTTCAGAATCCACAATGTGAATTCTGCTGTACTCTATGGGATGAAACAGTCATAGCTTGTCCAGATTCAAGGGGAAAGAGATGTACACCCCATCATTCATTGAGAGAAATGTCAATGAATCTGGGGCCAAGTTCAAAACATTCATCTTTCAAGACTTCCTCATACGGCCTACACAATTTACCCACATACAAATGCACATATACACTCAAATACATTTAAAAAACAAACAGGACCACATCATGCACTTTGTATTAAACCTTATTTTATGTAACAAGGAATTAAAAATTTTATTGACTTTCATGATTGTTGACTTTCAAGAACCTTTACTTTCTGACAAGTTCTATATAATAATCTTTTTTTTTTCCAATTCTCACCCGAGGATATTTTTTCATTGATTTTTAGAGAGAGTGGAAGAGAGAGGAAAAGACTAAGGTATATGTGCAGTAAAGTTCACCCTTTCAGGTGTATAATTCTATGAATTTTGGTAGACCTGTGTAGTCATGTAACCGTAACCAAGATGAGAATGGTTTCATCACTCCAAAAACTCCCTGATGCACCTTTGTGGACAGTTCCCTGCACTTAACACCTACTGATCAGCTCTCTGTTTCTATATTTTGCCTTTTCCCAAATGTCATATAAATGCAATCATACAGGATGCAGGCTTTTGACTGAGCACAATGTAATTGAGATTTATCCATGGTGTTGGTGTATCAGTAATTGGTCCCTTTTATGATTGAGTTATATTCCATTGTATGGTTATACCACAGTTTATTTAACCATTCACCAGTCATAAGACATTGGGCTATTTCCAGTTTGGAGCAATTAGGGATAAATTTGCTATTATTACAAGCTGGCTTTTATGTGAACATAAGTTTTATTCCTCTTACCTAGTAAACACCTAGGAATGGGGTTACTGGGTTGTATGGTAAATTTATGTTTGACTTAGTAAGCAATAGCCAATCTGTTTCCCAAAGTGGCTATAGCACTTTGCTTTACTATCAGCAATACAGGGTGGGGCAAAAGTACGTTTACAGTTGTTCATATGGAAAATAATTAATAAACAATAATACAAGAACACATTGTTTGGTGTACTCACAACCGTAAGCCTACTTTTGCCACAGCTATTCCTTTTTCACTTAGCAGTGCACCTTCTCCTTGATTATTTTTCACATCAGGCTCCATTCTGAGAGGGTTGCTTGCTTGGCACACAGACTCTGGGACACAGGCCGGCACTCTTGGGCTCAGATCACTTTCTCTAATAACACTTACAGACATTGTTAGGGCTTTGAAAGAAAAGACAAAGATGATTGACTCCATATTATCAAATGAACTATGTACAGACAAACTTTAGATATAACTCAATACTAAGTACAGAGTTATAATAATTTATAGGTATAATTAAATGACTCTTATTTTTCTGTTTTCTACACAGTACTTATGTCCAGCTCAAACATGATCCTTCTGATCATTTATTTTCCACCTCTTCCAATAACACATAGTGCTAAGGTGACAGGGACGTGTTTTGTTCATCTCTGTGATCCTAAACCAGCATCTGACACATAGTAGGCTGTGTTCATCTTTGATGACTACATTTATGAATAAGTGACTCTGGGATCCTGTACCCTCAGGTTTTGGTGAGACCTTAAGGCAGCTGTGGCGAAGGGAAATGCATCTGACGTGGTTCTGGGCCGCTCTCTTGTCTGCTTATCTTCAGATCTGCCTGTACCAAGTGATGACCGCATCACTTTCTACCGTCAGAGCAGAAGCTCTCGTTGCAAGGAATCCTTTGTTTCCCATCTGAAATTGCTCAGAGTGCAAACTTGAAGAACAGAGCATCCAAGAACTGCATTTTTATGGCTCTTGTTATAATATATGTGACTCTAATTCTGCAAAATCCTTGCTACAGCTGCCAGGAAATGCCTGCCTCTGAATGTTGGCCATCAATTGCCTTCTGCAAGTGCTGTGGCAGCTGGAAGAGTTTCAGGAGGAAGATAACTTTCAACGTCAGGCTGCCTGAAAGATTCCCATCCTAGTCTCTCCACTTGAGAAACTTTCCATTGTCACCCTGGCTATCGGCTATCATAACCGGCTGCGTGAAAAATAAAACACATCACCGTACTGGAGTTGCTATTTATCTATGCCAGGCATACACATGGTGTATTAAGCATAGTAGAAGGTACTCATTACATGCTAATAGATTAAGTCTCAATATTATTTAGGGTTAATAATTAGAAAATGTGTATCTAAAAAGATTATATTACACCAAAGAAGATGTACAAATGGCCAATAAGCATATGAAAAGATGCCCAACATCACTAGTCACTAGGGAAATGCAAATCAAAACTACAATGAGATACACTTCACACCCATTAGGATGGCTGTTATAAAATTTTCAAAAAAGAAGAAAATACAAGGTATAGGGAAATTGGAACCCTTATGCATTACTGGTGGGAACGTAAAATTTTATTATACCTGTGGAAAAGAGTATGGTAATTCCTCAAAAAATTAAATGTAGAATTACCATATGATCGAGGAACTCCACTTCTGGGTATATGCCTCAAAATATTGAAAGCAGGGACCCAGATATTTGCACACTCATATTCACAGCAATATTATTCACAATCGCCCCAAGGTGGAATAAACGCAAATATCCATCAAGGGATGAATGGATAAACAGAATATGGTGTATACATACAGTAGAATATTATTCAGCCTTAAAAAGGAATGAAATTCTGACACATGCTCCAACATAGATGACATTTTGCTAAGTAAAATAAGCCAGCCACAAAAGGACAAATATTGTATGACTCCACTTACAGGAAGTATATAAAGTAGTCAATTTCTTAGAGTCAAAAATTAGAACAGTGGTTTCCAGGGCCTGGGGAAAGGGAAGAATGAGGAGTTATTGCTTAACAGGTACAGTTTCAGTTGGGATGACGAGTAAGCTTTGGAGTCAGATAGTGGATGATGAATTAGTTTTGGAGGTAGAGGGGATGCTTTTGCAAGAATGTGAATGTACTAAATGCCACTGAATTATACACTTAAGGAAAGTTAAAATGGGCCTGGCCAGCATGGCTCAGTGGTTGAGTGTTGACCTATGAACCGGGAGGTTACTGGTTTGATTCCTGGTCAGGGATATGCCTGGTTGCACGCTCGATCCCCAGTTTGGGGTGTGCAGGAGGCAGCCAATCAATGACTCTCTCTCATCATTGATGTTTCTATTTCTCTCTCCCTCTCCCTTCCTTTCTGAAATCAATAAAAAGATATTTTTAAAAAAATGTTTAAAATTCTATGTGGTGTGTAATCTACTATAAAAAAAAAGACAAAGAATACTACATTATATGCAGCTGGATCTGTCTATCTCTGTATTAAAAATGTACACGAAGCCCTATCCAGTTTGGCTCAATGGATAGAGCATTGGTTGGCAGATTGAAGGGTCCCAGGTTCGATTCTGGTCAAGGGCACATGCCTGGGTTGTGGGCTTGATTCCCAGTAGGGGGCATGCAGGAGGCAGCCAATCAATGATTCTCTCTCATCATTGATGTTTCCATCTCGCCCTCTCCCTTCTTCTAACTGAAATAAATAAAAATATGTTTTTTAAAATGTACATGAAAAAGAAGCAACAATTGTAATAAACACATAATATGTTTATTGTTTATCAGGTACTTTTCTAAGTGCTTTGTATATATTCATTTAATCCTGCCAACAACCAATAATGGGATAGGGTTCTATTACTTTCAATTTACATAGAAGAAAATAAAGCCAGAGAAAGTCAAATAACTTGGCGAAGGGTCCCACAGCTAGGAAGTGGTGAAGCCAAACCCAACTCAGGCCCACTAGAAAGAGTCTTCCTGTAATCGCTGTGGCACGCTGCCTCCCTAATCCTGTCATATCCTAACGTGAGTGCCAGGTTCACACACAGGCCCGGATGAGAAAACATACCCTGCCCCGTGATGCAAATGAAGCAGCTGCTGCTGAAGCTCTTTCATCCACTGACAACTCTGACCTTCGAGAGGCCTTTGAGCTGTGAGAAACAGATTATTCTAAACCCTTTCTGTGATTGGACTCCAGATTGTTAAACACTGATGTGCATCCTGCATGGGGAGCCTCTGGGATATGCTTAATTAAAAAAAATTTTTCACCCTGACCGGTTTGGCTCAGTGGATAGAGCGTCGGCCTGCGGACTGAAGGGTCCCAGGTTCTATTCCAGTCAGGGGCATGTGCCTTGGTTGCGGGCACATCCCCAGTGGGAGGTGTGCAGGAGGCAGCTGATCGATGTTCCTCTCTCATCGATGTTTCTAACTCTCTATCCCTCTCTCTTCCACTCTGTAAAAAATCAATAAAATATATTAAAAAAAATTTTTTTTTGTTATTTTTTTTGGATTTTTTTCTCTCTTTGTTGAATAAGGTATTACATATGTGTCCTCATTCCCCCCATTGCCCTCCCACCACCACCCCCACACTCATGCCCTCACCTCCATGGTGTCTGTGTCCATTGGTTATGCTTATATGCATGCATACATATCTTTTGGTTGATCTCTTCCCCTTACCCCCACCCTCTCCTATCTTCCCTCTGAGGTTTGACAGTCTGATCGATGCTTCTCTGTCTCTGGATTTGTTTTTGTTCATCAGTTTATGTCAGAGGCTCGGCAAACCGCGGCTCGTGAGCTACCTGCAGCTCTTTGGCTCCTTCAGTGTGGCCCTTCCACAAAATACCGGCTCTTCCACAAAATACCAACTTCTGCGCATGGGCCACGAAGTTTCAATTGCACTGTACATGCACGCCTGCACATGGTATTTTGTGGAAGAGCCACACTCAAGGGGCCAAAGAGCTGCATGTGGCTCGGGAGCCGCGGTTTGCCAACCATGGGTTTATGTTGTTCATTATATTCCACAAATGAGTGAGATCATGTGATATTTATCTTTCTCTGACTGGCTTATTTCACTTAGCATAATGCTTTCCAGTTCCATCCATGCTGTTGCAAATGGTAAGAATTCCTTCTTTTTTAACCACAGCGTAGTGTTCCATTGTGTAGATGTACCACAGTTTTCTAATCCACTCATCTGCTGATGGGCATTTAGGCTGTTTCCAAATCTTAGCTATGGTAAATTGTGCTGGTATGAACATAGGGGCGCATATATCCTTCCTAATTGGTGTTTCTAGTTTCTTGGGATATATTCCTAGAAGTGGTATTACTGGATCAAATGGTAGCTCCATTTTTAGTTTTTTGAGGAAACTCCATACCGTTCTCCACAGTGGCTGCACCAGTCTGCATTCCCACCAGCAGTGCAAGAGGGTTCCTTTTTCTCCACATCCTCGTCAGCACTTGTCATTTGTAGATTTGTTGATGATAGCCATTCTGACAGGTATGAGATGGTACCACATTGTCATTTTGATTTGCATCTCTTGGATGATTAGTGACTTTGAGCATGTTTTCATATGTCTCTTGGCCTTCCTTATGTTTTTATTAAATACTAGAAGCCCGTTGCATGAAGATTTGTGCAATAGGCCTTCCTTCCCCTGGCTGCTGGCACCGGTTTTCCTCCAGCACCAGGGACCCAGGCCTTTGGTCCAGCCTCAGCGGAGAAGCCAAGCCTCTTCAGTCTTCAGTCTTCACTCCATGCCTGCGTATGCAAATTAACCGCCATCTTTGTTGTGTTAATGTGCATAGTCACTTTGATTGACTGGTGGGCGTAGCGGAGTGACACCAATTTGCATGTTTCTCTTTTATTAGTATAGATTTTTATTGATTTCAGAGATGAAGAGAGAAGGAGAGAGAGATAGAAACATCAATGATAAGAGAGAATAATTGATTGGTTGCCTCGTGCATGCCCCCACACTGGGGATCGAGCCTACAACCCAGGCATGTGCCTTGACCAGGAATTGAACCATAACCTCCTGATTCATAGGCCAATGCTCAACCACTGAGCCATGCCAGCCAGGCTGCCTTATTAAGGGAACTTATGTATCTGGTTTGGCTCAGTGGATAGAGTGTCAGGTCTGTGGACTGAAGGGCCCTGGGTTCGATTCTAGTCAAGGGCATGTACCTTGATTGCAGGATCAGTCCCCAGCCCTGGTCAGGGCATGTGTAGGAGGCAACCAATCAATATGTCTCTCTCACATCAATGTTTCTCTCTCTGCCTTTTCCCCTCCCTTCCACTCTCTCTAAAAATCAATAGAAAAAAAAATACCCTCTGGTGAGGATTAACAAACAAAAAAAAAAAGGAAGGAAATTCTGACACATGCTACAACGTGGGTGAATCTTGAGGACATTACACTAAGTGAAATACGTTAATCACAAAACACTAATGTATGGTTTCGTTTATATAAGGCATCTAGAATAGTCAAATTCATAAAAAGCAGAATGGTGCTTGCCAGCAGCGTGGGAGAAGGGGGAAATGGGGAATTACTGTTCAGTGAGTAAAGAGTTTCAGTTTTGCAAGATGAAAACTTCTGGAGATTGGTTGCATAATAATATAAATGTACTTAACACTAGTGAACTGTGCACTTAAAATTGGTTATGATGGTAAATTTTTTTAATGTGTATTTTATCATAATAAAAAAAAAGATTGAAACTTTAAAGAAGTCCAATGTTCCTAAGATTTCTTATTAGTACATGGGAGGATGTGTGAATGTCTATGAAAATTACTTTAGAATGCAAAAATGAAGACAATGGTTGATTGTTCTTTTTACCAAACCAGTCCTTGAAAGCTACGGGGCTCTCAATAGATGAAGCTGTTGCCAATTTTTCATGTAATGCCAGATTCGCTACATTTTACCTGAAAACACCTATCAGATTTGAATGCAATAGTTGTATGCTCCTTTTAGAACAAACAAACAGGTAATTTTAAAAACATATTGACAGTGAGCTGCTTTCATCAGTTTAATGTTAGATGGTTTTTTTTAAAAGCAGAGCAACTCTGAATGCAAGACTTTTTCTTTTCCCTCCAGGGCCAAATACCCTAATGAGTAGTTTCCACGAAAACCAAGACCAGCTTTATATCTTCTACTACAGGCCCGGTGCACAAAATTTGTACATGGGTAGGATCCCTAGGCCTTGTCAGTGATCAGGGCTGATCTGTGGGGCAACCACAGGGCGATCAGGGAGCCCCCTCTGGCACCCACCTTGGAGATGACTGGCAGGGCAATCAGGGGTGGCGCCAGCCTGCTCACTGGCCAGCCCTGCCTTCCCCTCCCCCCATCACTCCACTGCCGCTACATGGGGCAACCTCCCTCCACGGGGCAACCAATGGGGAGATCAGGGGGTGGGGAACCCTGCTGGCACCTGTCTTGGCTGGCCTGGGGCTTGTGGGCTGGGGGCAGCTCCTGCTTTGAGCATCTGCCCCCTGGTGGTCAGTGCATGTCATAGCGACCAGTCGTTTGACTAGTCGTTCCACCACTCAGTCGATTTGCATATTAGGCTTTTATTATATAGGATTAGCTTTAATACTGCTAACTGAAAGTGCGCCAAGATTTTTGCTTTATTCCTCACTGTTTAGAGGTGACAGGAAGTTATGTCTTTGTTCTTACAATGAGGAAGGATTGGAAACATTCTGTATAACTGGGACAACACTTAGCCTCATTGCTAATACTGTGTGAAAGGATGCTCAGTGAAGAAAGGTGTAGGTGTAAAGAGTAAGTGCTTCAGAGAAGACACGGGTATGTTATAAGAATAAGGTAATTCTGTCAAAAATAAGGAGGTCAGAATGTCAAACGCAATGGAAAAAAGAGCACAATGACATGATCTGTAATTAAGAGGCTTCAAGATCAAAGAATCTAAATAAGGTCTTAAAAGCCTTCAGGGAACATTCCTTAGGTAGGAACTATAGAAGACATACTCTATTTAATATGAGCACTAAATATTTATTAGGAAGATATCTGTTTAGAGGTAAGGAGGCTGTTGGTGAAAATCATGAGGCAAATTTCCAAAGTTATCCTTATATGCCTTTGAAAGATTTTTGTCTTGGTCTTTCTGTAAATCATACTTTACAGTTATGATTTATCATTTTGTTACTTCACTTTATTACTAGTCAATAACCACGAGTAATTAAGACTATCTTTTCAATTGATCAGTTTTAAATAATGCCTCATCAATGACTACTCATTGGTGAGTTAGCTCAGAAATCACTTAAAAATTTTTTTTATTGATTTCAGAGAGAAACAGAGAGGGAGAGAGAGAAAAAAACATCAACGATGAGAGAGAATTATTGATTGGTTGCCTCCAGCACACCCCACACTGGGGATCGAGCCCACAACCCTGGCATGTGCCCCAATGGGGAATCAAACTGTGACCTGTTGGGTCATAGGTCAATGCTCAACCGCTGAGCAATGCCAGCTGAACAGCTCAGAAATAGAGGTTGTCGAAGGACTTGTATGCATGCATATAAGCATAACCAGTGGACACAAGACACTGGGGAGTAGGGAAGGCCGTGGGAAGGTCAAGGGGAAAAGAAAAATGAGACATATGTAATATTCTTTGTAATACTTTAAGCAATAAAACAAAATTAAAAAAAAAGAAATAGAGGTTGTGAGTAGCTGTCAGCAGTCAGACAAATAGGAATTAATTTTTCTCATTATAAGAATTCCAGAGGTTTGTAGCTGCTAACATCAGTTGAGTAACTATGGTTGTCGGGACCATTATCTGGGCCACTGGACCTCAGACTTTTGGGCCCAGGACCTATTTACATTTTTAAAAAGTATTGAGGACCACCCCCCGCCCCCAAAAAAACCAAGAGGTTTTGCTTATGTGGGTTATATCTATTGATATTTATAATGTTGGAAAACTTATAAATTTAAAAATTATTAGTTGATTTAAAAATAATAAGCCCATTACTTATTAACATACTTTGTGAAAAATAGCTATAATTCCAAAACAAAAAGAAAATCAGTGGAAACATTGGCATTGTTTTACAAAACTCTTTCACTTTGGCTTAATAAAGAACCAGATTCTCATATCTCTTTCTTCAGTCAATCTGTTGGGCCATGGTCATGTGGTTGAAGTACATAAAGGAAATCTGGCCTCACAGAGATACGAGTTGGAAAAGAGATGACTGTGAGAACCCGTGGGAGGGCATGGAGGAACTCCAAGGGTCCTTGGGCGACTCTGAGAACCACTGGACTAGATGATTCTTTTCCTTTTTCCTTGTTTGCTGCCACTTAGTGAAAAGATAACTGCTGTGCCTTTGATTTTTGTTTTCAAGGCAGAAAGAAGAGGGTAAAGTATAGGGCTTTCTCATAAGGCGTTTCTTTTCAGTAGATTTCCCCTTCATCTCAAGAGTCATAACTGGGGACATCTGGTTACCCTTCAGAAGGGCCTTCCAGGACCTGCATAGGCCCCCCTGGACCTCTTGCATGGACTCTGGATGGGCCACTGCTCTCCTGTCTCCTTTTCAATTCCAGCTGTCACAGTCCCAACAGGAAAGGGATGGCATTCGCAAACGATTTTCTGGAAGGACTTTGGCAAAGAAACTGTTGACAGGTGTGAGAGCAGGGGCAGACAGCCAACCAGGGAGGTGGCACCTGGGAAAGAGAGACCATCCAAGTTCTCAAGGGCCAGGTGAACATGTGAGAGTGGGCACGTGAACAAGGGGGCATGTGAACTCCCGTGAGAAGTCACGTGAGGACGGAGGAGGGGCCACATGAAGATGGAAGGGATGCGTCTCGGCCCCCGCCCCCCCCCCCAACACACACCCCTTCTCCCACCCTACCCCTATCCTCACGCAGCCAGCGCCCACTTTTGGCTGATCGCTTGGCCCCGCCCCCTTTTTCAGGTGCCCAATTGCATGTGATCACGTGGCCCCACCCCCTTAAGGGCTCCCCTGGCCTCTGTTTCTGGGGTGCCACATCCCTGCTTGGCTGTATGGCCCTGCTCTCCTATTTGTCAACAGACCCATTGCCAAAGTCCTTCCAGAAAATGGTGTGTGCGTGCCCCCCTCTTTCCTGCTGGGACTGTGACAGCTGGGATTGAAAAGGAGACAGGAGAGCAGTGGCCCTTCCAGAGTCCATGCAAGTGGTCCAGGGGGGCCTACGCAGTCCCTGGAAGGCTGGGGAAGGATGGGTGGTGAGGCAGGGGTGTTGACTAGGAAGGGGAATGCCCTCAGGGCAAGTGCTGCACACACACACACACACACACACACACACACACACGATCACCCCACACTCCTGGAAAGGGCAGCTGTGGCCCATTGTACAGGCGAGGCTCCTGCGAGCGACTTCTTGGAGGGCACGCAGCAGTTAGTGGGCAGAGCTAAAAATAGAACTTTGGGCTGCCCACAGACTGTGTCTCCTTTACCTGTGACCTCTGGGTAGGTGGCCCTTCACTTTGTGGCCATTTGCTCTGATGGGCTTGCCCCTTCCACCCACACCCCTCCTCCAGTCCCACAAGACAGGGGTCCCGTCATTGCCCCAGTGCCTCTGGGTGGCTGCTCTCTTTGTCCCAGGGTCCCTCCAAGCTAGTAACCTTGGTGGAGGCCCCTGGCATTTGAGTCAGGGCCATGTGTGGAGAATACCTAGAGTCCCCTCACCTTCTGTGGTTCAGATCGCAAAGCAGGATTATTCTTTTGGCTTCCGCTGCCTTCGTCCTTGGCAGATTTTGTTTTTCCTGGAAAAGATTGATTTAGGGTCTTTAAACACTCTAGCCTCAGGTTGATCTCCTGGCCCTGCCCCCTGTTCACATGCCCACCTCCGGACCATCAGGAGACCCCACCCTTGTCCACCTGCGTCCCTCTGGGTTGACACATGGCCCTGCCCCCTTGATCAGTTGTCCACAGCTGGCTGAGTGTGTGGCCCCACCCCCTTGTACAAGTGCCCTCTTACCCCTGACCATATGGCCCCGCTGCCTTGGGACCTCAGTTGGTCTGTTTCTGGAGTGCCACCTCTGTGGTTGGGTGTCTGGCCCTGCTCTCCCACCTATCAACATAGGGGCAGGGCCATGTGAAGGGCTGGAAGTGGGCACATGAACAGGGTGGGTGGGGCCACATGAAGTGCCCACTTCCGGCAGTTCACATGGCCCCACCTCCCTGTTCACATGCCCACTTTTGGCAGTTCACATGACCCCCACCCCCTTGTTCACATGCCCACTTCTGGCCAATCATGCGGCCCCGCCCCCTTGATCAGATGCCACTTTGACATCTGTGGATGAAAAGGAGCCACATGCTAACCTGACTAGCTCAGGAAAGGCCTGTGTGGCAGCCTTGCAAACTCAGAGACCTAAAGTAACCACAAAGGACGGTCTGAAATTAAGACTTTTTAAACTAAAAAGCAGTTTATGGTGGGTAGTCATGTCCTCAGCCTGTATCTTCTCTGACAAAGGTCAATCTTTATCTTAACTGAGCTTGTCTATTGTCTTTTTTTTATATATATGTTTTATTGATTTTTTACAGAGGGAAAGGGAGAGGGATAGAGAGCTAGAAACATCAATGAGAGAGAAACATCGATCAGCTGCCTCCTGCACACCCCCTACTGGGGACATGCCCACAACCAAGGTACATGCCCTTGACTGGAATAAAACCTAGGACCCTTCAGTCCGCAGGCCGACACTCTATCCATTGAGCCAAACCGGTTAGGGCGCTATTGTCTTTTTGCATCTATGATAGCATATTGTTGGAATGTCAAAGTAATTTTCCTTTTCGGACCCTTCAAAGTACAGGCACTAGTCTGCTGAGACTACAAATCCACAAATCAACTCATTGTTATTGAGTTAATTGTTGACTATTAACTATCCTGCAACCACCTATGTGACCGGCCCCCCTGTTCACGTGCTCACCTCCAGACCACCAGGAGTCCCAACCCTCTGGGTTGTCACATGGCCCTGCCCCCTTGATCAAGTGCCCACATCCACGCCCATCACGTAGCTCACTTCCGGTAGTTCACATGGCCCCAACCTCCTGATCAATGGGGTGGTGCCAGGAGTTCCGCTGGAATTGGGCTTCTGATCAAGGTTCTGGGGCCAAGTGATTGGCCAGAAGTGGGCACATGAAGGGCCAGAAGTGGGCACCTGAACAAGTTCATTACTTTCTTACACATTATCATTTACATAAGCATCCCTAAAATGAAATACTTAGGCATAAATCTAAGAAAATATATACAAGATCTTTAGGAGGAAAACTACAAAACTGATCTTTTAAAAAAGATCAAAGAAGAGCTAAATAAATGGAAGTATCTCATGTTCATAGATAGGAAGATTCAATATTGTCAGGACATCAGTTCTTCCCAAATTGATCTATAGATCTAAAGCAATTTCAATCAAAATCCCAGAAAGTTATTTGTGAATATAGACAAGCTGATTCTAAAGTTTATATGGAAAGTCAAAAGATCCAGAATAGCCAACACAATATTGAAAGAGAAGAACATAGTTGGAAGATTGATACTATTCAACTACAAGATTTATGATAAAGCTATAGTAATCAAGATAGTATGTATTGGTAAAAGAACAGATAAATTGATCAATGGAATAGAGTAGAGAACCCACATAAATATAATCAACTGATCTTGAACAAAAGAGCAAAGGCAACACAATGGAGCAAAGATAGTTTTTTCAACAAATGGTGCTGAGACAACTAGCCATCTACATGTACAAAGAAAATGAATCTAGATACAGACCTTATAGTATTACACCTTCTCCTTCATCTACCCCTGTCCTAGTACAACCTCCACCCTTGCCTGAGAATATGTCAAAGTTCCAGGGCAGCCCTAGATGGTTTGGCTCAGTGGATAGAGCATTGACCTGAGAACTGAAGGGTCCCGGGTTCGATTCCGGTCAAGGGCACATGCAGGGAGGCAGTCAATCAATGATTCTCTCTCATCATTGATGTTTATCTCTCTTTCCTTCTCCCTTCCTCTCTGAAATCAATAAAAATGTATTAAAAAGAAAAGTTCCAGGGTAAATGGGGTGTTGGGGGGAAGAGGCAAACAAGCAGCTGGCCAAGTGGACGCCGTGTCTTGTGTGCCTTCTGTCTGCCTCTGACCTTCCTAGGCTGTTCTTAGGGCATGGGAATCAAGAGAGGCTGCTGAGGATCTGCCTCCCTAGTCATACTATTCAGTGCTTTCTTCTCTGGAGAATTACTTCTTCCATTGTAGCACAACTGTGAGTGTAAAGGGGTTCCAGATGACCACGCCAAGGCTTACCGTAAAGGAAATGGATCACTGTCCCACAGTGCCTGGAGCATGATAGGCCACTCAGTAAATATTTATTAAAGGAATAAATAAATGATTTGAAGTGGTCAATCCAAGCATATTTAGCAGAGTGAGCAGAATATGGCAATAGCAAAATCCTACAGAGCAATTAATGTGGCAGGCACTGTTCTAAATGCTTTACATAGATTAACTCATTCAGTTATCTCATGACTCTAGGACAGTGGTTCTCAACCTGTGGGTCGAGACCCCTTTGGGGGTCGAACGACCCTTTCACAGGGGTTGCCTAAGACCATTGGAAAACACATATATAATTACATATTGTTTTTGTGATTAATCTCTATGCTTTAATTATGTTCAATTTGTAACAATGAAAATACATCCTGCATATCAGATATTTACATTATGATTCATAACAGTAGCAAAATTACAGTTATGAAGTAGCAACAAAAATAATTTTATGGTTGGGGGTCACCACAACATGAGGAACTGTATTAAAGCGTTGCGGCATTAGGAAGGTTGAGAACCACTGCTCTAGACGGTATGCAACTAAGCCTGACTAGAGTAACTTCTCTTTTGTGGCAGACCCCTGCAGTTTGAGGGAAAAATCTCTATTCTTGCCCTGGCTGGCTTGGCTCAGTGGATAGAGCATAAGCCTGTGGACTGAGGGGTCCCGGGTTCGATTCTGGCTAAGGGCACATGCCTGGGTTGCGGGCTCCATCCCCAGTGGGGGGTGTGCAGGAGACAGTCAATCAATGATTCTCTCTCATCATTGATGTTTCTATCTCTCTCTCCTTCTCCCTTCCACTCTGAAATCAATAAAGAAATAGATTTTTAAAAAAAGAAAAGAAAAGAAAAATCTCTATGCTCAACCAGTAGTCCATACTGCAGCCCATGGATGAAATTGAATTTGCTTCTAACTTTTAAAAAAAAAAATGAATTTAGAGACAGGAGGAAGGGAGATGCGGGGGGTAGGGGGGCGGGGGGGAGGCAGAGAGGATAATGGGGAAGGGAAGGGGAGAGGGAGAGGGAGATGTTAAAGTAAATGTTATGCCCAGATTTCAGGATCCCCAAGAGACCACACCAGGGAGCCAGCCGTGTCTGATGCAAAAGCATAAGAGTCTTTATTCAAGCTAGCTTGAGCTCCCCCCACACTCGCCGACGCAGCGGCACGCGGCAGAGAGAGAGAACTCTGTGTGGAGAGGGGTTTTATAGAAGGGTTGGAGTAAGGGGAGGAGAAAGGACTGTGGGCCCTGCCGATTGGCCAGGCGCAAGTCGGTGTCTTGTTACACAGGATGTGGTCATATCTATGGCACGCACTTCCCTTGATTGTCATTGGTTAGTTTAAAGAAATCCTGGGTGTGGCTAGCAGAGGCTTGGGTTTCCGGGAAGAAGCTCCTTGCCAAGCACATGGCTGCCCAAAAATGGAGGATCCAGGGTAAGAGGGAGGGCGTAGCCCTTACCCTGGGGCAAGATGGAGGGCGTATCCCTCGCCCTTTCAGTAAAAACATTCAAACCTGTAAAGAATTTTTGTGAGTTTATTTGAGCCAAAGTGTCGACAATTGCCAGGAAGCGGAATCTCAATGTATCGGGATAATGCTCTGGAGATGGTGGATTTTCACCTTGTTTTATACATTACATTCAAAGGAGGAGACGTAAGTGAGTTCCATGAACTCCATTGGTGATAGGTTAGGGAGGCTGGAGAAAGCAAAGAGGTGGGAAACCTCTGGGATTGGTTAAAAAGTAAAATGATAGACACATACTTCTTTTACTTAGGTGGATACTGGATAGTTAACAATCAACAATTAACATGATAACAATAACAGTGAAGGAATTTATAGTATCTGTTCTGGCGCCCAGGGCATTTGATTGTGCCTTGAGGGGTCCGGTAAAAAGGGAAGTTACAAGTAACCTTGACATTTCTATGATATATTATCATAAATGCAAACAGACAATAGGCTCAGTTAAGGTAAAGATTGACCTTGTCAGGGAAGATACCAGCCTATTAGGACATGACTACCCACCATACTGTTTTTAGCTAAAGTTTTCATTTCAGACCATCCTTTGTGGTTACTTCAGGTCTTTGAGTTTGCAAGACTGCCATGCAGGCCTTCCCTGAGCTTGTCAGGTTAGCATGTGACTCCCTTCGTCCACAGAGAGGGAGAAAGGGAGAGGAGGAGAGGAAGAAGGAGAGGGAGAGGGAGAGGGAGAGGGAGAGGGAGAGGGAGAGGGAGAGGGAGAGGGGGAAAATATCGATTTGTTGTTCCATCTATTTATGCATTTATTGGTTGCTTCTTGTACGTGCCCTGACTGGGTATCGAACCCACAACCTTGGAGTATTGGTTCGATGCTCTGATCAACTGAGCTACCCAGCCAGGGCCTAAAATGCTTTCTAACTTTGAAGAGAAAGAGGCAGGCCTTTGATGTCTTTGGATATTGCATTTAGCTTCAGCACAGATTTCACTAGTGGCATTTATCTATGATACTTAAGATCACTATCAAATTCTGGGCAACATCCTGGCTTGCAGCCAGCCCACTGGCTTTCCCGTCTGCCACACTTTGCAGGACTAGTCATGTGAGAAAGACAGCGAACAGAAACAATTGCTGGGTGATGAATGGCTAAAAGTAGGGCAGCACAAAGCATGACGGGGACAAGGAATGCAATCAGGAAATGCTGACCTGGAACTTGGAGTGGGGTAAGCCGGGCTGTGATGGATGGCAGGCAGCAGCTGCGTGTACAGCATGTTGGCACACAGTCTGAGAAAGCACTGCTTAATTTGAATTGAAATGGGCAGCTTGAGAGGCAGAGAGGCAAGCAGTGAGCAAAGCCACAAACCAAATACAAACCTTTCATCAATCTTTCCAACCACACTCCCACTTTTGGGTAGTAGCATAGCTGTTCAGCATCATTCTTCAGTATGATAAAGACCCATGGTACAGGATTGTGGAGCCAGGGCCATGCATTATGAGACTTCTGAGGAAGGAAAAGGTAGAAATGGCTTCAAGCTGAGATCTAATGGGCATGTCTGAGCCAACCTCCAGACAAAGGTTCCTGTTTAATTTTTGGAATGGCAGCTCTGGAATGCACTGAGGTACTTGCGTGTGAGAGCAGAGTATTGTTGGGTCTCCCTTTAGTTCACACCTCAAAATCAAGGGCTCCTTCTGTTATTTGTCTTCTTTCCTATTGGGCTAATATCTCTTGTATCTCAACCCAGGTCAGAGTTCTGGGCCGCTAGGTGCCAGGAGACTTGACCCTGGCCGGAACATGATCCTGAGCAGTATGATGCTGGGTCCGTGCGCTGTGGGATCCATGTGTTCTGAATGCTCTTGCACACTTGGAAGGGGAAGGCATTTCATGGGTTTGTGACTCTTTATTGCAGGCCTCAAATGAGACTTAAAATAGATGTTTAAAGATTAACACCTTATCAGATATGTGGTTTGCAAATATTTTCTCACATTCATTAGGCTGCCTCTTTAGTCTGTTGTTTCTTTTTTTTAAAAAAATATGGCTTTATTGATTTTAGAGAGAGAGAAAGGAATGGGGAGAGAGAGAGAGAGAGAGAGAGAGAGAGAGAGAGAGAGAGAAACATCAATGAGAGAAAAACATTGATCGGCTGCCTCCTGCAAGCCCCTACTAGGAGATAGCCCACAACCCTGGCATGTGCCCTGACTGGGGATTGAACTGGTAACCTTTCGGTACACAGGATGATGCTCAACGAACTGAGCCACACTAGCCAGGGCTGTCGATTGTTTCTTTTGCTGTGAAGCTTATTAGTTTGATGTAATCCTGCTTATTGATTTTTGCTTTTGTTGCCTGTGTTTTGGGTGTCATATTCAAGAAATCATTGCCAGGACCAATGTCCAGGAGTGTTCTTCCTATTGTTTTTTCTAATTTTACAGTTTCTGATCTTATGTTTAAGTCTTTAGTCCATTTTGAGTTGATTTTTGTATAAGGTAGGAGCCCAATTTCATTTTTTTTGCAAATGGATATTCAGCTTTTCTGGCATCATTTATAGCAGAGCTTATCTTCTCCACATTGTGTGTTCTTGGCACTCTTGTCAAAGATCAGTGCACTGCATATTCTTGGGTTTGCTTTTGGACAGAATGCATAACATTTAAAGTATGGGTATCATGTAAGGGAAGGAAGGTGGTGGTATTCCAACCTGACAAAATGGAGGGCAGTGCCACAAGTAATAATTTAGGAATGAGTAGGCAGGACTGTTTGAGGTGATATCAAACTTCAAACTTTAACATTCATAACTATTACTTATTAAAAGGTGATGATTCCCAGATATACTCCCTCCCCCCCCCCCTCGGCCACTCCCCCCCCCCCGACCTTCTCCCCCCCCCCCGCTCCTGTCTGCCCCAATTCAGTCCAGGAGGTTTAATGTAGATCACAAGTAATTTCTGAACTACACTTTGAGAAATGTTGGCAAAAATGTGGCAGGTGCTGCGTATCTTTGCCTTTTTTAGATCATGCTAATATAATTGCTTTAAAAACTATGTGGAACCCTAACTGATTTGGCTCGGTGGATAGAGCATTGGCCTGTGGACTCAAGGGTCCCAGGTTCGATTCCGGTCAAGGGCATGTACCTTGGTTGCAGGCACATCCCCAGTGGGGAGTGTGCAGGAGGCAGCTGGTCGATGTTTCTCTGTCATCGATTTTTCTAACTCTCTATCCCTCTCCCTTCCTCTCTGTAGAAAATCAATAAAATATATTAAAAAAAATAAAAACTATGTGCATTTCCTAGTATCAATTTATAATCCATTCAATTATATAAAAGCCAGAACCCCAAATCTCTTTGAAATAAGCTTTTATCTACCTTGGATTCTCTGTGAAGCTGCTGAGGGACGATGGCCTTAGATTCCTAGAAGTCCCACTGTTGAAGCAGAGAAAGCCTGAAAGATAGACTCTTAAAATCTTTAGAAGACCTTCTCTCTTCAAGGATCTATGAGATACCACCTTAAATCTCCTTTGCTTCTTAATAAAGGGTCTTAGAGCTCTATCCTAGATTTTATTTCTGTTCCAAAGCTACTTGAGAATTGTTTGTCGCCTACAGTAGGTTCCTACAACTGATGGGACAAGATTAACCACAAGATTTATGAAAAGAAACTAAGAAAACCACTTAAGGATCATTCAAACCTGAAGCTTTGTGATGCTTCAGCTATTGATTTGAATTCCCTTTAATCCAATTTTTTTTTCTCTTTCAGAGATATCTGTTATTTCTCTTTTCTCAATACTAAATCACTTTTGGCAAAAGTCTTTATAGAACTTCTCAGTGGAGCATGAATGCTTGGATCTGGGCTTTTTACTAGTCTTTTTTTTTTTTTTTTTAATCTTGACATTATATCCTCTATTGTCAGGCTAGAAGCTGAAAGGAGTTTGTTGCTGTTGATCTTTGTGCTCCTGTAATCTTAGTTGCTTTTCAATTTCCTGAACCAATGGAAATTCAGATTCCCATAACAGTCCCAATGTACTCAGAAAATAAAGTTATAAAAGAGTAAAATTTAAAGTTAAAGAAGAAAAAAAATAATAAAATATTTTTCTTTCTTTGGCCTTTAGCTGACAGTTGAAATCTCCTTTCTTTCCTGGCAATTTCACAGGAGGTGGGCTCTGACAAACCGTGGCATGAGCTTCTCAGCTGAATGAATAATTCTTGGTTAGCATTTAAAACACATTTCATTGCTTCTGCAAATTCTGCTCTTCTTTATTGTCCTTGAGAAATTAGCAGAACTGATTCATAAGAATAAAACACAAGACTAGTGATATTCTTACCTCTTATTTGGTTGAAAGTAGTACCAATGGAGGTTTTGTGGGAGGGTATTCTTTTATTTCATTTGTTTCTGACCCGAAATGAAATGAATCTTAATCTTGAGTTCTACTCTGTGATTGGTGCTGTAGGTCAACTCTATCTGCAAACAGATCTTTTCACAATTGTTGATGTCATTTCCCAGGCACAATAGAAAATGAGACTGATATTCAATACGTAGAGGACCAAGGTCCCTCATTAACAAACGCTCATTGAGTAATGATTTTTGATGAGATGCTAAAGAATACTGAGCTTTTTCTAGGTTTTGAAAGTAAGGGCTCACACTCATTATGCTAGCAAAAAATAAATTACTCACTGGATTAAATGTGCAAATGTAATTTTTGACCACGTAAGGAGATGAATGCTTGGTGGACATGACACATCATAAATTAAAACAAAAACAATGAAGTTTAAACAATTGAGCACTGAAAATAAACATGATGTATTTGGGTTTGGATTAGGTGATTTCTGTGACCTCTTCAAGATCTAACATAAGGTTTCCATAGTGCTGGGAAAATTAAAATTAGTGAGAATTCACACACACACACACACACACACACACACACACAAACACACACACACCCATATCCTGGAGAATATGGGAAAATCTGAGCAGAATATAAGTGAGCTGAAACATGAGATACTTGGGGCTCTCCCTTCTACTTGCCAAAGATGCATAACTGTCCTCAAAGGCATATAACTCACTGAAGATAATGTTTGTAAGGATAAGTGAATGAATGAAAGGGCAAGCCATTGTTACTATCAAACATTTCTCCCTGGGATGCAAAATAAGTTTGGATGTCATCAAGGATATATTTTGGCAGGGGGAGAGGGAAGTAGATTTAGCCTGACATAAACAATATCCAGTCTTCAGCAAATTTACTGAATGCCTTTAATGTCTCAGGGCAGTAGTTGGGTGACCAACTGTCCCAGTTTGCCTGGGACTGAAGGGTTTTCTGGGATGTGAGACTTAGAATGATAAAACTGGAAAAATCTCGGACAAATTGATACAAGTTGGTCACTTGAGTTATGAGAGAACTAAGCAGAGGTCAGATCGCCTTGGCAGTACAGATCATCACCCCAATTAGTAGATATATCTCTTAGTCAGTGCTTTGAGAAAACACAAAATGGCCAGATGGAAGCTTCACCTTTCAATTCAAGTAGAACTATGTTGTGTCTCCTCATCAGAGCCTTCCTCTCTTGGGAACTAAGACTCTAAACCTGCAGAGATCAGGAGCAACATTTTTGTAAGTGGATGATTAGGTATAATAATGAGAAAAGCAACTTTCACTTCTTCCTCTGGGTTTCTGCAACTATATACTCTGCATCTTGGTAGCTGATTCAGAGTATAGATTACATCTCATAGAAGAGCACCCATTGTCTTTCTCTCATTTGTCACCCAACTGGATCTTTGACAGCCATTCCAACCATTCTATCATGTCAGCTACTTCTAGTGAATAATTTGGGCCTTAGCCCATTGCATCACTCTTTTTGCTGTGAAATGAGTTCCTTTGTCAGAACAATGTTGTCTGGGATTCTGTGACAGAGAATAGGCATTCATTAAGTTCATAGATGGTGGAGATGGCAGAAGCTTTGTAGGCAGGGAAGGCAAATCCATATCTAGAATGAGTATCTATTCCAGTGAAGACCAATCACTGCTCCCTCCATGATTGAAGGTGTTTAATAAAATCAACCTGCCTTTTGATGGCTGCTATTCCCCTAGGAAATGGTGTGTACCAGGGTTCAATATAGGTGCCTCTTGTTGGCAGGCTGGGTGATTAGCAGTGGTGGTAGCTAGGTTAGTTTGTGGTAAGAAGAACCCATGTATTTGAATTCCTGCCTAACTTCCATATCTGGTCACTTTGTTCATGAGCTCAATGAACAAATTGCAGGTTGGCCGAGGAAAGAGGTTGGTATACCCACAGTGGCTCATCTTGCCCAACTGATTATAAAGAACTGCAATCTTATGCCCAAGATGAGCATTCACATGGGAAAAAAAAATTCCTCACATTCTGTGTCTGTTATTAAGTGGGCATATCCACATGTCTCTTTTCTAAACCTTCTTACTAGTTATTTAATTTTGTACCTTTTAAGTTCCAGACCATCAAGCCTAATTGTTAGCCCGTGAATTTGTAGACCTAAATATATGACCATATCTTCTTCTAGGCAGAGTGAAAAACTAGATTTATTTTCCCTATAGTCCTTCAGGGCCATCCATGACTAGGATTGTGATTCTACATCAGTTTACTCTCAGCAATTTGCATTTATAAACCAGGTTTAAATTTTTTCTTCCTTGATCAAATTGAATTCCTTATGAGACTATCTGTGTAAGTGAAGGAGAGGTGGCACTGAAGTAGATGGCATGGAAGTCTGAGCCACAGGCTTATGTAACTCATTTTGTGCCTTCAGAACCTGCTCAAGGTAGATCTTGCATAAGTCATATCTTTTTGATGATGAACATACTTTCCCACACCCAAATTTGTGGGTTGATCAGTCAGATTACACTCAATTCATGATGGGCAGCTCAGGTCACCAGGTCATTTGGTGATCTTTGGTCAGGCACTTGATCTTGATTAGGGCACAATGATATTCAGCATATCCCCAAACCTAGAAAGCTGCACTATGATTCTCCTATTGAGGCTTGCCAGAGGCTTCACACAGTATTTTCACTTTCTATAGATATTTCCAGCATTATTGAATCTGCTGGATGATCAGGCTCAATTGATAACAGGGTGCACAAGCCACGACCTGCTTCAGAGTCCTTTCTTGTTCTGGGTTCCACTCAAAATTAGCAGACTAACAGGTTAGTCATTAAATGAGTTAGAATAGCAGACCCAAATAGTATATGTTGCTCCCAGAATCCAACGATGCCATTGATGACTAATTTTATGTATCAACTTGTCTAGGACATAGTACCCAGATATTTGGTCTAACGTTATTCTAGATGTTTCTGTGACGGTATATTTTTGAAGATGAGATTAACATTGAACTCAGCAGACTTTGGGAAAAGCAGATTATCCTCCATAATGTAGTGAACCTCAGTTAAAGGCCTTAACAGAGAAAATTTGACCTCCCCAGAAGAATAGGGAATTAGATTGCCTTGGGACTTGTACTGCAACACTGACTCTTCCCTGGGTTCCCAGCCTGCCTGCTCACCCATAAGATTTTCGACTTGCCAGCTTCCACAATCATGTGAATTCAGGAATCAGTCATTTGTTAAAATAAATAAGTAAATAAATAAATAAATAAATAAATAAATAAAATCTCTCGATACATGTATAATCCTATTGGTTCTATTTCTCTGGAGAATGCTAACTAATAGAGATGCCTTTTTCTTAGTGGTAGGGGTTGCAAATTGCAGCAATCCGGCCTTCACTAGGGGATATACATTATAAGACCAGAGAGGGACTGCAAAGTGAGAAAATAAAAGATACAAGGCTGGTACCCTGAGAAACATCACCAAAAAAGTGATAGAAAGAGAAAATAAAGTCACAAAGAGACTGAGCAGGAGCTTTAGGCTAGAGAGAAGGAAAAGACAAGAGAGTGGGCAAAAAGAGCCCAGTGGGTGTGGTCATTGAAGTCAAGGAAACTGAAGCGTGTCAAGAAGTAATTAGTGGTGTCATATGACAGAGAGGTTCTGCCAAATAGACTGAGCAGCTGCACTGCAGTTAGCAGCAGGGAGATCACTGGCTTCCACTAGAGGACCGGTGCACGAAATTTTTGCAGGGACGGGGCGGTGGTCCCTCAGCCTGGCCTGCGCCCTTGAGGGATGTCTGACTGCCGGTTTGCTGGAGGTGACCAGCAGGGTGCTTGCCAGCTGGCCCCACCCTCCAATCACCACCGCAGCTTGCCTCCCTCTCAGGGGGCAGACACTCAATGCAGGAGCTGCCCCCAACCTCCTGCATTGAGCATCTGCCCCCTGGTGGTCAGTGTGCATCATAGCGACCAGTCGTTCCACCGTTCGGTCGATTTGCATATTAGGGTTTTATTATATAGGATGAGGAGTGTTTCAGAATCAAGCTGTGGGTGCGAAGCAGGTTCCAGTAGGATGAGGAGTCAGTGAATGGGTAGTGTGAATAAGAAGCCAAATGAGTGCCTCTTACCTAACCAATCAACTGACCAACCCAAAACCTGGCTTAGCAGGAGATGGGGTAAATGGGGTGGTCTGGAGTTTGAACAAACTTTTTTCCCTCTCCTTTAAGTGGAGAGGGCCCTAAAAGCACTAATTGGCTGATGGAGAAGAAAGGTTGAAGATGGAGACAGAAAGGGCCTTGTGAGGTCCCCCTGGAGGCTGGGAGGGCTGACATCCAGAGCTCTGTGTCATGAGAGCTGGCATCCAGAGGAATTATTCTACAGCCTTCACAGAATAATGATTTGTAATGGAGCTTGCAATCTGTTTACCTTTTCTCACAAACATTAAATTTCCAAAACAATGTATGGAAATACCAAGAGATGGCTTTTAAAAATTGTTGGCCCTGATCAAAGAAAATTGATAAATTGGAGACATGGTCAGAGATAAATGGAACAAAGCCTGGGAAAGATTAATTACTGGATTGTCATATTACTGGGAGAAAAACACAGGGCAAGGACTGGGTGGGATCTAAGAGTTATCATTTGTTGCTGAATATGAGCCAACAAATAGCAGTGTGGTTTAAAAAGCAAGCGCCATTCTGGAGGACAAGCATTTTAAAATGCATGCTTTATGTTCAAACACCTAACATGATGCCGTGCATGTTGCAAGTATTGCTGACTTGGTTTGATTTGTTGCTACTGATCTGCCCTCACCAGGGCTCATGTGCTAATCTTAAAGTCAGAAGAAATTAGATGTGAAAAAACAGGACATTATCTAAAATTTTGGCATGTTCCTTCATTGGTATTTGCATTCATAACTATAAGAAAAATATGCACAGATTTTTTAAAATGGAAAAAATTAAATGTAAGCTGTGCTTATCTCCAAATGTGAGTCTATAGATGATTTTATTTAAGTGTGTGCATATATATACATATATAATTTTATTTTCTCCTATTTATTTTTATTTGCTAATTAGCATCCATTTAAAAATGTGCCCAAGATTGAGGTTAGAACATAGAGTTACACAACAGTGAGGGATAGTAAACATTTAAACACTGAAGTAGCTGTTTGAGGAAGGATGTTGAGTTAATATGTAAGGTTTTTAGAGATAAGAATGCTTTCTACCTATCTGGTGGAGGGTAAAAGTGGTTTGGCCTGAGGTGAGAGGAAAGATGTCAACTCTCCCTTTTTATAATGCTGTACAAGCAGGATATACACCAGCCTGTTGATATGTGGCGGAAGTCTGGTAGAGTGGAAGAAGGCTGGATTTGGGGGTTTCAGACTCAGCTCTCCCACTTACTTGCCATTTGGCCGAGGCAAGTAACTTGATTTTCTGAACCTGCTTTCTCAACGGCAGATGGACATAATTACATCTCACTTGAATTAGTATTTATATACAATCTATGAATAGCTAGTATGGTAGTCATTATTCAGATATAATGCAGGTTTAACAATGTCTTATTTAATATTTATATTGAGTAAGAACTGGTAATACTATTTTTAAAATATTGAAAAGTACATGATCTCATTTAATCTCACACTAACCCTTAGAGCAAAGTACTCTCATCCTCAGTTAATCAGAGTGGAAACTAAAGCTCTGAGAAGTGAAGTGACTTTTCCAAAGTCACACAGCCAGAAAGGAGCAGAGCTGGGTAGCAAAACCAGGTTCTGTGATTGCAAATTCAATATTTAACAGAAGCCTTCTAAGAAGTGTATAAAATCATGGAATCAAGAATCAAAGAGGCCGTAAAGGTTGTTTCTTCCAATTGCTAAGTTTACTAGGACAAAATGTACATATTTCAATACTAAATGCTTTCTATTAGAAAAGTTTACAAGATGCTGGCTGGCAGCTGATTTAATATTGCCGATTTAATTTAGTGTTATATATCGGCTAATGATAAAAAAGATATCATGAGTAAGTGAAACCTATATAAATAAAAACTCACATTTTAATTGTTTGTATACCTACGGTTTATACCTTGGGAGTAAAGCAGATCTGGGTTCAGGTGCTGGTTTTTGAGCTCTGTGTCCTCGAGCTAGTAAGTTTTTCAGTGTGAGTCTAGATAGAACTATCTTATAGGGTTATTTTGATGATTATGTAAGCTAATGTACATTCAACACCCACACAGCGCAACTGCACTATAAATGTTGGCTCCTCTTTCCTCATTAAATTCACCAGTTTTCAATCATTGAACAGCCTTTGAAGATGGGAGACATGGAGAGGTTTCAATAATATTAAGTTATGCCACAAACTAGCTTTACCTCCTTACCCATTCCTGCCCAGATTTCCCTTGAAAGGCCCCAATGATGTTTTGGGATTGTATGGGCAAAATGGAAACTCCTCTCCACAGAAACGAGACTAATGTTTCTTGCATCTATTTAGAAGTGTAAGAAAGATGTCCTGCTTATCTTTTACTGCAAACAATTTATCCCCCCTCTCCCCCCCAAATCCACAAAGATTATATGGGGTCATAAATTCAAGCGTATTTCACTGAGTGATTTTCCTGCTCTGGGTGGTACTGACTGGGGTTACTTGGTGGTATTTAGCTTGTGGTGTGTATGGACTGGGGTACTGGAAGCCTTCATTCATACATTGGGCACCTTGGTGAGGGCTGCTGGAAGGCTGGCCCAGCTGGGTCTCTCGTCCTCCCCATGTAGTAATCTCAGGGCCTCTCCATATGGTCTCTCCAGTAAGGTAGTTAGACTTCTCAAATGGTAGCTCAGGGCTCTAAGATCAACGGTTCCAAGCCTGGGCCCAGAACTTGGTAGTGTTACTTTTGGCATATTCTATTAGACATAGTAGCCACAGAGCCCTCCCAGATTCAAGAGGAAACACAGATCCCACCACTTTGTGCAAAGAATGGCAAATAATTTGTCGTCACCCTTGGGCTGTGATGAAAGCACTTGAATGTCATATGCTTAAAGAGACTACATGTTAATGGGGACACAATGCAGACCTCTAATAAGCAGTTATTGTTAGAATAGCTGATTTATTGTTAGATCTGCAACTGCGGATATTTCTTTCCCCCTCCATTATCTGGGGGACCTGAATCTTCCCTTTACTTTCAGATCTGTGAATTGTTTCTATTATACTTTCATCTCTGCCATCCTGGTGGTGCAGGAGATATAATATGTTACTCACACATTACTCACCACTTCTGGGAAGGCTTCCCTGAAGAAAACAGGAATAGCCAGCTTTCTATCTGCTAGAGAGATGTGTACTGTGTGTCTTTAAAACATTTCCAAAATTCAGGGAAAAGAGGATTGTTAAACGCTAAAAGTCAGAAGGCAATCTCCAGTAAATTGCACTTTGGTAGATTAAAAAAAAAGAGAGAGAAAGAGGAGGTCCAAGATGGCAGTGGCCTAAGAGGCTTAATTATTAATGGACATAAAGGGAGAAATCCACAGTATATAATAATTGTAGAAGGTTTTTAATATCCCACTCACATCAACCAATAGATCATCTAGACAGAAAATTGATAAGAAAATAATGGCCTTAATTGTCACATCAGACCAGATTGATTTAATTGACATTTAGAGAACATTTTATGCAAAAACTGCAGGATACATATTTAATTTAATTTAATTAAAAATATGTTTTTATTGATTTCAGAGAGGAGGAGAGAGGGAGAAAGAGATAGAAACACCAATGATGAGAGAGAATCATTGATTGGCTGCCTTCTGCACGGCCCCCACTAGGGGTGGAGCTCATAATGGGACATGTGCCCTGACCAGAAATTGAACTGTGACATCCTATTCTATAGGTCGATGCTCAACCACTGAACCACATCACCCGGGAGGCAGTAAAACTCTTTGACATTGCTCTAAGCAATATATTTTTGGATATGTCTCCTCAGGCCAGCAAAAGAAAAAATAAAGGGACTACATCAAACTGAAAAATTTTGCACAGAGAAGGAAACCATCAACAAAACCAAAGGACAGCTTACCAAATGAGAGAAGATATTCACCGATACATCCAGTAAGGGCTTAATACCCAAAATATATAAGAAATTCATACAACTTAATGCTGAAAAACAAACAATCTAATAAAAAATGGGCAGAGGATCCGAATAGCCCTTTCTCCAAAGAGGACATACAGATGGCCCATAGATATATAAAAAGATGTTCACCATCACTAATCATCAAGGAAATGCAAATTAAAACTACACTGAGATATCACCTCACATCCATCAGAATGGCCATCCACAATAAATCAACTAATAGTAAGTGTTGGTGAGGCTGTGGAGAAAAGAGAACCCTCATACACTGTTGGTGAGATAGTAAGCTGGTGCAGCCACTATGGAAAACAGTATGAATATTCCTCAAAAAATTAAAAATAGAGCTGCCATATAATCTAGCAATTTCACTTCTGATATTTATTCAAAGAAAACAAAACCACTAATTTGAAAATATATATGTACCCCTATGTTCATTGCACCCTTACTAGATGTCCATCAACAGATGAATGGATAAAGATATGCTAATATATACCCAGTGGAATATTATTCACGAATAAAAAAGAATGAAATCTTGCCATTTTCGACAATATGGATGGACCTAGAGAGTATTATGCTAAGTGAAGTAAGTCAGACACAGAGACAAATATTGTGATTTCACTCATATGTGGACTCTAAAAAAGCAAAACAAATGAATAAATAAAACAAAATAGAAACAGACCTATAGGTATAGAGAACAAGCTGATGGTTGCCAAAGGTGAGGGCCATGGTGGGGGTAGGAGGGGCTTAAAAAATAAGAGGACTTGAATAAAAGAGAAAAGAGAGAGGAGAGGGGAGGGAGAGAGGCAGACAAAGAGAGAGAGAGAGAGACACTAGCACTCTTTAGGTAATAGAATTACACTTGATAGTTTCAAAAAATTTTATTTCTTTGTTGTTACAACTGGAGGTACCTCAGATGCTGGGAGCGCTAATCCTTTTTAGCAAGTTAGTTGCTGGTTTCAGTAACATTGGAGAGTAGTGAGCAGCAACCAAGGTTAATTATATAATAGGTTAATTATATATGTTAATTATAGCCATTGATATTATACTATACTTCAAAACTTAAAGGGTAGGTCTTAATTCCTAATAGGGCTTACCTTGCATGATAATTCTAGCAAATCTTTTATTTATTTATTTATTTTTAAAATATATTTTATTGATTTTTTACAGAGAGGAAGGGAGAGGGATAGAGAGTTAGAAACATAGATCAGCTGTCTCCTGCACACTCCCTACTGGGGATGTGCCCTCAGCCAAGGTACATGCCCTTGACCAGAATCGAACCTGGGACCCTTGAGTCCGAAGGCCGACGCTCTATCTACTGAGCCAAACCGGTTAGGGCATCTAACAAATCTTTTTTGATGTGAATAAATAGATCACTTCCCTTTCAAAAGTCAAAGTTCAATCCCTCAGGAAAGCTGAAATAGGTGATAAATACTCTTCTTTGTTTCAAATAATGGAACAGAAAAATAAGTGATCCTTGACTCTAAGAAATAGTATATTTAGGGTAAACATGTCCCTAAACTCCACTTAATGTACCTACATATTACTGTCTCTAAAATATCACTGTTTTACTGAAGTCAGGAAAATGATAGAAAGTTTTATTCTAACCTAAAACCTGCTTTAGTACTAACCAGAGGAAATTAGATGTTTGTAAGCTAACCAAGAGTCCTTAAACTCCACTATAGAAATGATACATTGCCCTTTTTGTATTAAGAGACTAATGGCATCGCTCTTCCATAAAGCTGTGTCCTCTGGCACAGGCTCAGAAGACAGCAGTGGTTTAGAGATCAATTGCTTTGAGGGTATTGGAACCACTGAGGTGCTGAGTAACTCTACTGAGAAAGGAAAAAAGAGGACGCTTTTGGAGTTAAAATAAGACCGAATGCATGTTTGGAGAACATAGTGGCTGAAGACTTTGGGAATTCTCAACATCTCAGGCTACCACAAACTGTTCAGTTTTCATCTGTGCTTTGGAGGTGTGCTAGAAAGCTAAGACAACATAAGAATACAAATGTACGTTTTTACCAGCCCCCCATACAGGAAATTCTTTGTTGGTGTAGAAATGGCTCTGCTGTTCATCCCCGAAGGACTTGCTCCTGTTCCCTCTTTGTCAGGATGCAAGGGGAGGTGTTCGTGAGGAGTCTCGGTTTTATGTATCTTATTCACACTCTCACAGAATTGGAATCATTTCGAGCTCTCATAACTTTTGAGGAGACCTTGCAGTATTTTATGTTCTGGGCGGTGCCTGGAATTCTGCGAGAGATCGGTAAGCAATAGGTGATGACGAGGAACACATCTTTTTTGCCAGCGGACCAGGAAGGTCGCTGCCCTCCTTTCAGCAAAGAGCAAACTTATTAGCAGGCACTCGCGCCAACTTTTCCTCTTCGCTGCAGCTTCTAGTTATTTACCCCGGCTTAAAGAGAGCCCGCCAGCCAGCAGCTTCATAGTATTTGCACACAATTTGGGTCCGTTTTTAATTTTTCTCTCCGTTTTGAAGCTAGGGTTGCCTGAAGGCTAATTCAAAGAGAAAGACGTAGGAGCGAAAGGTTTCGTTTTGATTTCTGGAGAGGAATCTGGGATGGGCAGGGTGAAATCGAGTACCATTTGCTTAAGGTTACAAAAAAAATAAAAAGTCACCCAGTGTGGAGGTCCCCGTAAGATGAAACCAGCTTTGGGGGAAGGAAAGAGAGAGAGAGAGAGAGAGAGAGAGAGAGAGAGAGAGAGAGAGAGAGAGAAAGAGAGAGGAGAGGGGGAGGGGGAAGGAGGGAGAGAGGGGGGGCAGGGCTAAGGAATGAAGGAAGCGCCGCCGAGCCTCCAGCCCCGAGCTCCCACCCCCACCAGCTGCGGAGTGTTATCTCGGGGGACCGCCCCGGAATCCCGAGCAGCCCCACGCGGGGGCTTCTCAGCGCGCGCGGGGGCCGAGGCGGCGGGCGCCTGTCCCTTTAAGGGGCCGGTCTCCGGGCACCGCCGGCCCAGACGCCCGGACGTGCCGGGGCCGCCCCGCCCCGTGCCGGGCGGCGCGACGGCACCTGAGCAACTGCGGTGGCGGCACCTCGGAGCTGGCGGTCGGGCTGTCGTGCGGGCGCCGCCGTGTCTTCCCGGTCTCCTCCCCGCGCCGCGCAGGGTAAGGACGAGCCAGCGGCGTCGGGTCGTGGCGCGGGCCGCGGGGACCGCGGGGTGGGGGCGGCGCCGGCCCCGGGGCCCGGGCGGGAGGGCCGCACCGGTTGGGGGGCGCGGCCGCGGGGCCCGAACACGGCCCGCCGTCCGCCGGGTAGGCCTCGGGCGCCGGGTCCCGTCGCCGGACTCCAGCTCGGGCCGGGCCTTGGCGGCGGCGGGCTCCCCGGGCGGCTCGGCCTCACGGGCGGCCCGCTCACGGCCCGACCCCGGCTCTGCCGCGGCGCCTCCGAGCGCGACCCGGGTCTCCCCCGAGGACATCTCTCGAGGGCGAGGTCGGCGGGAGAGGGCCCTGGGGTGACGGAGGCGCCTATTTTTAGCCGGGCCTGCGGGCCCCCGGGAGGGAAGGCGGATGACCGCCTCCGGGGCCGGTGGACGGAGGGAGCGCGTCTCCGGCGCGTCCCTGGGCCGGAGGGGCCACGCGTGCGCCATGCTGGAATTTCAGCCTCGCCTCCCGGGACTCCGAGCGCCCGGCCCTCGCCCCTCCCAGGGCCCCTTCCCGCCGCCCGGTGCGCGTCCCGGGTTATGGTGGGGGGCGGTTGGGGATGGGACCGCTCCGGGAGGGGAGAGTTTGGGCAAATGTGTGGCTCGCCCTGGAGAGCTGGGAAGTTCTCCCTTCCTCTCCCGGAGGGGTGTGTCTTCCTTACCGCTTCCCCTCCCCCTTCGGTGTCCAACAATGAGACTTTTGGCGTTGGGATCTGGTGGGCGGAAAGCCCCGCTGGCCGCCTAGAAACGTCTCTCGGCCATGAGATACCTGGCGGGGGCCGTGCAGCCCCGCTCGGCGGGCGGTCGTGGAGGAGCGCGTGGGCCCCGGCGCCTCCTGACCTCGTCCAGCGGTGCCGAGATTCGGTTCGAGACGGGGCTGTCGGGTCTTAGCCGCCCCTCCTGGGAGGAAAGAGTCCAAACTCGTAGTTGGGCCTGGACTCGGAAAGGATCCCTTCCCAGGTATTGGAACAAGCACTGCTTGAAAAGCTGCCGTGGAAGTTCACTGTTCAGAGTTGTGGGTGTGTTTTCAGATGCTTTGGGAAACGTAGATGCTCATCGCCCGCTGGAGGTAAACACGTGGGGATGAACCGAACACCGAGTTGTGCAGGAATTGACCTAGCGTTTGAGTTCTTGCTTAATTAGATGCACTTGTCCTCCCTACCGCACCGAGCGAGCGGGCACTTGGCAGCCCTGTCTCCAGTTTTGGCCGAAGCAGTTGCTGATGAGCCTGCAATGATCCTCCCAAGAATAACCCTGGAGAATGCTTGCATTGGTCTGTGTTTCTGGTCTCCGTGCTTTGCTGTCGATTTTCATATTGTGTTCTCCGACAAAAAGAGGCTCTCCCCACCCCTTTTGTTCAAGGATTTAGCAAGAAATAGCGGGGTTTATTGTTTGTAGGTCCTAAGAACAATTCCTTACTCCCCTCCCCCAACATTGCATTAGAAATATCTCTTCTAAATTTGCAGCATCACCAATTGTAACAGTACTCTGTTAGGTGAGTTTAGAAAATGAGGTGTTCTATTTATTTTAACTTTCTGAGACTCACTCTGAAACTTCAACTATAACAAAGCTTAGTGAAAAACTTCCTTAAATGTATTAAGCACTTTGAAATTATAAAGGCTATTCAGTATTACTTAACCGTGATGACTCAGGGTCAACATTATGAAGGGCCATTAATACATGATTTTGGTTCTAATTCAGTTTTTTTCTATATCCTTCTTTAATATCAGTAGTCTCTTCTGTTTGGTATGTTTTCTTGAGTCTTTCACCCCAAACCTCCTTTGAGTTTATAAGTGTTAATCTGCTGTTAGTAGGGAGGACATTTTAATAATTAGATGGTAAATAACAGTCTGTAGCTTTTCTAAAGGACTTAAGTGAAGGATTTTTTTTAGGCTTAACTTCTAAAGGACCCGTGTTTTAGGATTGTTACTGTCACTAAGTTCTTGAATTTTATTTGAAACATGTCGAGAATGTATTTTTAAAAACATGTTTATTGATTTGGGAGAGAGAGAGAGAGGAAGGGAGAGGGCTAGAGAGATAGACTGGAAACATCAATGAGAGAGAAACATGGATTGGCTTCCTTCTGCACATGTATCCTGACTGGTTCATGTGTCGATGCTCAACCACTGTGCCACACTGGCCAGACTAATTGGTTTTTTTTATTTTTTTTATTTTGCATTTTCTTTTTTTTTTTTAAATCTTTATTGTTCAGATTATTACATTTGTTCCTCTTTTTTCGCCCCATAACTCCCCTCCTTCCAGCTCCCACCCCACCCTCCACCCTCACTCCCCACCCACTGAGTTCATCCATAGGTGCATGATTTTTGTCCAGTCACTTCCCGCATCTCCCACACCCCTTTTCCCCCAAGAATAGTCAGTCCATTCCCTTTCTATGTCCCTGATTCATTATAGTCACCAGTTCATTCTGTACATCAGGTTATTTATTCACTTGATTCTTAGATTCATTTGTTGATAGATGCATATTTGTTGTTCATAATTTGTATCTTTACCTTTTTCTTCTTCTTCCTCTTCTTAAAGGATACCTTTCAGCATTTCATATAATACTGGTTTGGCGGTGATGAACTCCTTTAGTTTTTCCTTATCTGTGAAGCTCTTTATCTGACCTTCAATTCTGAATGATAGCTTTGCTGGATAAAGTAATCTTGGTTGTAGGTTCTTGCTATTCATCACTTTGAATATTTCTTGCCATTCCCTTCTGGCCTGCAAAGTTTCTGTTGAGAAATCAGCTGACAGTCGTATGGGTATTCCCTTGTAGGTAATTGAGCCTCTTTCTCTTGCTGCTTTTAAGATTTTCTCTTTGTCTTTTGCTCTTGGCATTTTAATGATGATGTGTCTTGGTGTGGTCCTCTTTGGATTCCTTTTGTTTGGGGTTCTCTGCGCTTCTTGGACCTGTAAGTCCATTTCTTTCTCCAGGTGAGGGAAGTTTTCTGCCATTATTTCTTGAAATAGGTTTTCAATATCTTGCTGTCTCTCATCTTCTGGCACTCCAATGACTCTGATATTAGTCCGCTTAAAGCTGTCCCAGAGGCTCCTTACACTATCTTCACACTTTCGGATTCTTTTTTCATTTTGCTTTTCCAATTGGGTGTTTTTTGTCGAATCTTTGGTTTGATTCTTGTGCTCCTCTGGTCTGCTATTGGGTATAATATTCTTTATTTCAGTCCGTGTATGCTTACTTTCTAATTTCTTTATCGTAGCATCGAGGGTCTCATTAGTTTTCGTGAGGCTCTGCACAAATTTATGGCAAGCCCTCAAAATTGCGATTCTTAGCTCCATATCCTCCATTTCTGTCATGTTTTTTTGTCTCCGCATCTTTTATGCTTTCTTGGTGCACCCCCTTGTGGTCTCTGTGCGCAGTCTTGTTCTAGCCAAGCCTTAATTGTTGTAGTTAACACTAGAGGGATTTGACCACCAGGCCGACTGGCGGTGGAAATCAGCTGTGGGAAAACTTCAGTCCTCAGGGGAGGCGCTAGTCCAGCCCTTGCCTGAGGCGATCGGCAAATGGCTGTGCGCAGGGTTTGGGCGGGGCGGGCTCAACAGGGCGGGGGGGAGGGAGCAGCTATGGCCGCTCTCAGTCCGTCCCCAGGGGCTCTGCCTCTCTGTCCCAGCAATCGCTGCAAACCTCGGAGGGGCCGTAGCCAGACAGTCCCGCTTCTCCCGTTTGAGTCTGGGTCCCTAGAGACTCGCCCGGATCTGTAGCCCAGAGTCTGAGACTCGCTCCTGATTGAAAACGACAATCGCGCCCTCAGCCTCCAGCCCGCTTTGCGCGCGCACCCTCACCACCGCACCGCCGTACCTTTAAATTTTCCACACTGCGCCTCCGCTGAGCGTCGGAATGCTGTTGTTTTTGCTTCTAGTTGAAGAGACTCTCCTCAGCCAGCCTTCCTGTGGTTCTGGTTGATGTCCGCTCCGACTTTTAGTTGTATTTTTGAAGTGGTTGTCCACGGCGGCAGTCTCCGGTGTTTACCTATGCCGCCATCTTCGATTCCCCCCCAGACTAATTGGTTTGATGTTAAAAAGATAAGAGGTGAAATATACTTTTAGTACTAAGAATACTAAGTAGAAACTCCAATGGGAAATACAGTGTTCTTAGGAGATGTGTAAGAAATGTTCACCTCTTTTTTAAAGATAAAATTAGTATTTTACACATCACCTTAACTACTATGGGCTGATTAAGAACTTTTAACCTTAAATCTGGTCTCAGCAAGGTGATTTGTACACTAAGTGAAACTGTTTACACTCCCCTCCTTTGCTTTTTTGGTTTCTCTTCTTACCAAGTTGCTTTGCTCATACTGACTTTATAATTCCTCTGTTCTTGAGGTTGCAATGTTTAGTCCTTGGTTCACTTTTTTTTTTAATACTTCCCTGGTGATCTCATCCCATGTCATAGCTTTAAATACCTATATGCTGATGGCTGCCATATTTATATCTGCAGTTCAGACTTCCCTCCTACCTTCCAGACAACCTGTTCCACATTTCGCCTTGGATGTTAAGTATAGTAAACCCTTGATTTTGTGGACCTCAATATAATGGACTTTGGATTTATCAC
Source organism: Myotis yumanensis (assembly GCF_028538775.1). Lineage (NCBI taxonomy): Eukaryota > Metazoa > Chordata > Mammalia > Chiroptera > Vespertilionidae > Myotis > Myotis yumanensis. The sequence goes on along the minus strand of NW_027223752.1, from coordinate 44,287,008 downwards.
ACAAAATTTCTGGTTCCTATGTGATGTGTGGAAATTAATACCCTGTTAATTTTTAAGTGCTTTTAACCAAGATTTGCTCATTAAGTTAACAGGTGGTTTGTTTGTTTTTTGTTACTAATAAAGTTATTTTAAACAAATTTTAGTGAATAGGCCATGTGTTGGAAAAAAACAGTGTAATAATTTCATCAATATAAATAAATATTACATATCTACTACTATAGTCTACATATTTAAATCCAAGAATCACTGCTTGGAAACAATGATGGGTAATGATTAGCACGTGATCACACTGCATAGTGCATGCTAATTGGTTCTGTTGTCTCCTGGCATGACTTTCTGAAGCAATTTCAACCGATGTTTCCTTCTGTGCTAAGTCACACCACAGCCATGTGCTCTCGGTGACTGGTGAATGCACCCATTTCCTAGACTGAATAGGTATAAATTTAAAATTAAGTATAAATTTAAAATTAAGTAATAAATATAGAAAACTTTTCTGTGAAATTAAAATTTCAAACATACTTAATTTTAATTACACAAACGTGTCTTATAAGTAAAAACAGGTAAACTAATTTGTCAATTTTTTAACTAATGCATTCAGAAAACCTAACGGACTTTTGGCTTTAACGGACACCCCTTGTCTGAATTAGTCCTTTATATTGAGGTTTAGTCAACTTAAACTAAACTTCCATTTTTCTTTTTAAGCCTGCCTCTGGTGCAGTCTGATTTATCTCTTTTGATGGCTGTTCCAGCCAACATTCAGGCAAAAAACCTGTTGGAGTTATCCCTGACTTATCTCTTTCACACTTGGCATTCTGACTCTGTTTCATTTTGAAAATGTATTCAGAATTAAATCACTTCTTACCTCCTCCACGGCTCACTAAGCTGGTCCAAGCCATTCTTATCTCTTGCCTAGATTTCTGTAGTTAGTCTTCCAACTGGTCTCCCTGCTTCTACCTACCCTAGCTCCCTACAGTCTTTTTCAACATAGTAACCAGATCATATCACTTCTCTTCAAAACCCTGTAGGGCCTTTCCATATGCAGAGTAAAAGATGAAGTCTGTATGGCCTACAAGGCCTTCAGAAGTTGGGCACTCCTACTTTCCCCATCACCCCTTACCTGTCTTAATTTAGCTGCTACTCTTCCCCCTGTTAATTTCCCTCCAGCCCAACTAAGTGTCTAAGGGCCTTTAAACTAATTGCTTCCCCTCCTTGGACTACCTTTTTTCCTAAGATATTTGCATGGCTGACTCTCATGTCTCCTTCAAATCGTTGCTTTTCAAATGGTCTATCTTACTGTACTATTTTATATAAAGCTGCATTCCCCTACTTATGATCTGTATCTTGCTCTATTTTCTCCATAGCATTTGTCACCTTCTGACAAACTATGTAAATTCTATTTGATTGTGTTTATTGTTTCTTCTCTTTGCCCCCAAACACATACTATAATGTAACCTCTCTGAGGGCAGGACTTTTTGTCTGTTTTGTTTATTGAGTGTTTAGGGCAGTGCTTGGCACATAGCATGTGCTCAATAAAGATTTGTTAATGACGAATGAAATCCTTATCCTGCAGTTCCTTACTGTGATGGATACCTCATTCTTGGACACATGTAGTTTTCAGTTTGCTCATATAGTTTTCAACTTCAGTTAGTCAGAGAGTAGGAGAAAAGAGGTATTGGAGCTTTTGGGAACCCCTTGGTGGACGGAATGATGTTAGAGTGTGATGGAAACTTTTTTCCCAGCTCGGGCCGGGCCTTGTGATTAGGACCATTGGTTAGGTTGGTTAAAGCAGGAACTGAAAGTATCTGTATGCCTTAAATATTTTATTTTAACTTAAAACATTTTTATTTGTCTGTCTTATTTTTTTGATCAATCTTTTGTCTTTGAATTGGGGATTGGGGGGCAGGGGGGAGTATCTTCTGATCTCTTTTCCATAAATCATACCCTAAAAGCATTGTTGGTAATTTCTGTTATTGGTTTCTTTAAAGGGGAATGATAATGTGGCCACTAGAAATTTTCAAAGTTGAAAGTCAAGTCATTCTAGATTTTTTTACTTCATCAAGGCCTTCCAAAGGATTTAATTTAGTTTTCATAGCAATAGCAGCTATTGTCTTTATATTCTCACTAGTGACCCAGCACACGAAATCACGCGAGACCTGGGATCCCAGACCCTGCTGCACCACGGGACTCCCCCAACTCCCACCGTCGCTGCGAGACCCAGAGTCAAGTCCCTGCCCACCCGCGTGCACGCCTCATTGTGCACGCAACCTCCTGGTGACTGGTCTTTGGTCGTTATAGTGTTAAGGCCACTGGGTTTTTATAATATAGATGGGTTTTTATAATATAGATATTTAGTGGATTTATAAAAATAAATGACTACAGCCTGGTTGGTGTGCTCTGTGGTTGAGTGTCGACCCATGCACCAATAGGTTGCTGGTTCAATTGATCAGGGCACATGCCTGGGCTCTTTCCTCAGTACAGGGTGTGCAGGAGGCAGCCCATCGATGTTTCTCCCTCATTGATGTTTCTATATCGCTCCTTCTCCCTTCCTCTCTAAAATCAATAAAAATACACACACAAAAATAAATAAATGACTACACAGGAGAATAGTAGACTGCTAGCCAGAATCATTAGCTTTCTGTAGACACCAGTCCATGTATTTCTACCTAGGGGAGAAATGTCATTTAATTCAGTGAGAGGTTCTTTAAAGTGGTTTCCATATTGAGTAGGCTCTATAGGAGCCATAAGATCCTAGCTGCCTATCATTACTAGAGGAGAATGTCACTTATCTATGTTTCTTTATTTTCACTCTGAGTAACACCTATAATTAGTTATCAGAACTTATATGATTTTCATATATATTGTCTTTCAGGAGTCTTGATGTTCTACATGCTCCCTGGAAAATGTGGGACAATTATTATTTATTCTTGCACACAAGTCATTTAAGTTGTCAAGGAAATAGTCTGATTTGGTGTAATAAGCTGGAAGTCATTAGTTAGACTTAAGTCTTAGACCTTATTAAGTCTAAGATTTTTATGCAAGTTTCTTACTGCTCAGTTCTTTAATTATAGAATGTATGATGTAGTGAAAAGAGCATAGGTGCCAAGGAATCTGAAGAGTTTGGGTTTGATTTTGGCTTTGCTAATTATTGCCACTTAATGTATGTGTGAATTTATCTTACTTAACCGAGATTCATTTGCCTTGTTTATATGATCTTAGTAGTTGCTACATAAGTGATGGGTAACATTAGAGTGCTTATTTGCTGTAAGATTCTGTAAATACTTTATGTACAGTATCATTTAATTCTCTCAACCTTATGACATAGGTACTATTTGGTAGAATAAAGGTGCTAGCAGTTTGTGAATGGGCTCAACTCTCTAAAAGGAGTAATGAACCACCTCTATTTTTTTTTTTCATTAAGAGTGTAGTACTTTTAGTTAATACCCATTGTGTTGATAGTAATTAATGCCACTTTATTTCCATACATAGTAGTATTCATGAATATTGTACAATAAAAGTACTAATAAAGTATTAAAGGTGGATATTTGGGGGGAAAATGAATGTCTTTTTTTTTTTTTTTTAAATATATTTTATTGATTTTTTACAGAGAGGAAGGGAGAGAGATAGAGCGTTAGAAACATCGATAAGAGAGAAACATCGACCAGCTGCCTCCTGCACGCCCCCCACTGGGGATGTGCCCGCAACCCAGGTACATGCCCTTGACCGGAATCGAACCCGGGACCCCTCAGTCCACAGGCCGACGCTCTATCCACTGAGCCAAACCGGTTTCGGCGAAAATGGATGTCTTAAGTTTTTTTTCCTCCTATTAGCATCTTTTCACATGATTGAAAAATGGAAGGATGTGTTACACTTGTTCTAATTACCACACATTTTTCTTCCATAGTGTATTTGAACTGTACTTGGCAAGGTAATCAAGTATGTGATTTAAACAACTAACGTGATTAGATTTATAGGTCAGGTTAGATCTGAAATACCACTTGAAAGAGCAGAGGTTTTGTGTATTTAATTTTTATAAGACTAAGGTTTTTTTTTTCTTTCTTTCTCTTTTAGGCTTTATAGGATCACATTAACAAAAGCATGATGGAGTTTTATGAGTCGACATATTTTATTGTTCTTATTCCTTCAGTAGTTATAACAGTAATATTCCTCTTCTTCTGGCTTTTCATGAAAGAAACATTATATGATGAAGTTCTTGCAAAACAGAAGAGAGAACAAAAGCTTATTCCTACCAAAACAGATAAAAAGAAGGCAGAAAAGAAAAAGAATAAAAAGAAAGAAATCCAGAATGGGAACCTTCATGAATCTGATTCTGAGAGTGTACCCCGGGACTTTAAATTATCTGATGCCTTGGCTGTAGAAGATGAGCAACTTGTACCTGTTCCACTGAATGTGGTTGAAACTTCTAGTAGTGTTAGAGAAAGAAAAAAAAAGGAAAAGAAACACAAGCCTGTACCAGAAGAGCAGGTCACCAAAGAAAGTGATGTATCAAAGATTCCAAGCAAAAAAGTAGAACCTGTCCCAGTTACTAAACAGCCCACCCCCCCCTCTGAAGCAGCTGCCTCAAAGAAGAAACCAGGACAGAAGAAGTCTAAAAATGGAAGCGGTATTATAATCTATTTAACTTTATTGGATGATAGTATTTGTTTTTAATAACTTTAGAGCTTGAAATTCACACCTAATAAAGTATTAGATGTGCATACAAAATGTTAAATGCTGAGTCTGAAACGAAATCATTATCCTTTTTACTGTGTGTTTGCTTTCATTAACATTAATTGCTGATAGAAATAATTGGTATTGATCATAAAACAGCATTTAAAATTAAACTTCATATTACAAATATTGGAAGGACCTTTAATAGAAACATAAAATCGAACTGTTTTACTAACACCACAAGGGATCTTTAAGTACCAGCAGTTAGAAACTTACTTATTTCAACCAATGCTGTCTAATCAGTGTGATAAGAATTAAAGATGAAAAGATAAATCAGATATCTCTTTTCACTCTTGATTGATTTTGCAAACATTTAGTAGACATCTGTTTTATGGTAGGCATTATACTAGATGTCAGGACTACAGAGATGAATTGTGCATTTTCAAGGTATTTACATGCTAGCTGTAGATACAAACATCTATATATATAAAAGCCTAAGCGACCGTTTGACCATTCGACCACCAGGGGGTAGATGCTCAAAAATAGAGGCATGGAAACATGCAACAGACTGATGAATCTCAGAGGGAAGAGGGGATGGAGAAGGGCGGGAAGAGATTAACCAAAGAGCTTATATGCATACTAGAGGTCCGGTGCATGGATTCGTGCACCAGTGGGGTCCCTTAGCCTGGCCTGCGGGGATTGGGCTGAAACTGGCAGTTCGACATCTGAGGGATCCCGGATTGCAAGAGGGTGCAGGCCAGGCCGAGGGACCCCACTGGTGTACGAATCCATGCACTGGGCCTCTAGTAAATATTATAAAATAAAAAGTTATCTATAATCTATGTATATCTAAACCAGTTTAGGAGTTCTATATTGGCCAATTAGTTCATATAATGACTGAAATTAATCTAAAAGGTTGAGTAAATACTAGCTAGTTTATTTGGGTGGCTGGAAAGGGGTGGGGATAGGGTATTACAAGAAGAGGGGAGAAGGACATATAAGCCAATAATAAAATGTCATTTATATAAGAGATGTGTAAAGTATAGAAGAAGTACAGAGGTCTAAACAAGTATTTATGGAAACCAGGGGAAAAAAGCTTTACAGAGGAGGGAGTGCCTAAGCTGGGTCTTCCAGGGTGAATCATGTCACCAAGCAAGTAGTGGGGTCTTATTCCATACTAGGAACTCAGTGCACAAATTCGTGCACCTTGAAAGGCGCTGTGTGCTGCGAGGCTGCGGTGGGCACAGGTGCGGGTCTCGGCCAATCCTCCAGGCCCCTGCCCGGCCCCTCCTGCTATGGCCCCCGATCCTCTCTCTGCTGATAGCCCTGCTCCTGCTGCTGCTGCTGCTGCCACATGGTGATGGTGCCGGCCCTGCTTGCACCTGCTGATGGTGTGGATCGATTGGGGCCAGTGCCAACAGTGGGAGCGAGCAGGGCCATCGCTGGCAGCAGGTGCGAGAGACGGTTGCCGGTCCTGATTGCCCCTCAGGAGCAAGGGGAGGTGGAGAAGCCCTGAGAGGTGATTGGGGCTGGCAGCCGTGGCTTGCACCCGCTGACGGCGCTGAGCGATAGGGGCCGGTGCCATGTACCGGTAGTGGGTGTGAGCGCGGCCTGTACCAGCAGCAGGTGTGAGCGCCGGGAGGGACTGTGGTGCAGGGGAGCAAAGAATTTTTAGTAACCACCAGAGGCTCGCCTCATGACAGCAACCAATGCCCTGCCTTCGTCTGGTGCCCTTGCTCACCTGCTCCACCATCCCGCCATGGCCGATGCCCATCATGTTCCACGTGAACCCCCAGTGGTCAGTGCATGTCATAGCGACCGGTTTGGTTGTTCCACCGTTCGGTCTATTTGCATATTACGGTTTTATATATATAGATTGGTAGAATATCATGTGTAAAGGCACAAAGGTATAAGAATTCAGTGTATTGCCCTGTCTGGTGTGCTAAGTGATTAGAGCATTGGCCCAAGCATGGAAACATTGAGGGTTCGATTCCTTGTCAAGGGCACATACCTGGGTTGCAGGTTCGATGCCTGTCCCCAGTCAGGGTGTGTGTGGGAGGCAACCAGTCGATGTGCCTCTCTCACATTAATGTTTCTCTCCCTACCCTTCCACTCTCTCCCACTCCCTGCTTCCCACTTTATGAAATCAATGAAAAAAAATCCTCACCAAAAAAAGAATGCAGTGCATTATTGAACCGTGAAATATGAGGTGTAGGGAGTGGTAGGAAACAAAGCTGAAAAGATATGCAGTGGTTAGTTCATGATGGTTTTTCTATACTGTGCTAAGGAGCTGGGTTGTGATAGTTTAGCCATTGTAGAAGACTTTCAGGTAGATTAGTTACATGGTCAGATTTATGTTTTAGACAGACATCTTTGGTCGAACTTGGGAGTACAAATTACATGGGACAGTATTTGATATAGGCAGACTATATCAAAAAGGTTATTGCTTTCCAAAGTTAAGTTGAGGGACTCAGCTATAGTAGTCACAGAAGAAATGGTACATTAGGAATGGCTGAAAAATGGGATTTAAAAGAAGGAGCAAGTGCTAGAATTCTTGATGTAATTAAAGAGCAGGTGTAGCAAAGTAAGAAAGCTACAATGACAAGTTATTAGTGGAAGTTATATATTAGAGCTTAAATTTGGGTGGTAAAGCATTCTTTGAATTATATATTAACAATTGTATCTTTTCTGATTATTTTCCTTTATTTTTAATATGATTTTAAATTTATTTTTAATAAAGATGATCAGGATAAAAAGGTGGAAACTCTTATGGCACCTTCAAAAAAGCAAGAATCATTACCCCTGCACCAAGAGACTAAACAAGAAAGTGGATCAGGAAAGAAGAAAGTTTCATCAAAGAAGCAAAAGACAGAAAATGGTGAAATGTGTAGATACATATTTTACAAATACTAATTCTATAGCAGTACACTATGATAAGGACCCTAGAAACCTCACATACTCTTTAATTTCCAGTTGAATGTATACCTTAATAGCTTTAATACTAATGTAAGTCCAGGGTTCTCTTTAGCCTTGTGGGTTTGTAGTACTTTGACAGATGGGCAGGGTATAAGTTTGTGATAAAGAAGTCTTTATAGTTTAAATATATTCTCATAACTACATTTTGAAAATAGTATAAATGGCATACAAACTCTATAGAAGAAAAGGATTCCTGAAATATTAATACTTTTTAATATCACTTAAGGATTATGTTTGATAACATTAGCTTGATCTGTCATTACTTTATATTCCCAACTATTTCCTGAATATAATTTGCATGTATATATGGGAAGCATCCAATTAAATGTGGTAGTGTAATTTTTATATGTTCAGAATTATCCAGGAGAAACTTAACTGAAATTTATGTAGTTTAAACAGTAATTTTTAAGTAATATTGGGCCGTGTTATCAACTAGTGCTACAAAATAGTAAAATTGAAAAAGGAAAAAATTAAATTCTATTATTTGCATTAAAATTACAACACATATCAAGCAATCAGGTATAAAAAATATTATGCACAAATATTTCATAACATTAAATATTATGTTTTAAATAAAAGAGCTATGCATGCCCAGTTTTTTAAAAAAGTAGGAATATCGAGAGATTCCCATATAAATATGGAAGTTTGTATCTCTGACCGACAGGAGACTTTACTGTTCATACTCATAGAGTTTTTCCCATTAAAATTAGGTACAAAGTAAGGAGGCTTTCTTCCTCCACTTTTATAAAAAAAAAATACTTTTATTGATTTCAGAGAGGAAAGGAGAGGGAGAGAGAGATAGAAACATCAATGATGAGAGAGAATCATTGATCAGCTGCCTCCTACACGCCCCCTACTGGGGATCGAGCCTGCAACCCAGGCACATGCCCTTGACCGGAATTGAACCTGGGACTCCTCAGTCACCAGGCCGAAGCTCTATCCACTGAGCCGAGCCAAACCGGCTGTGGCTCTTCCTCCACTTTTAATGCTGTTCTGGAAGTTTTAACCAATGTAGTAAGATGTGCCACAGAAATTGGAGGCATACTATTAGAAGTGAGAAGATATCTAGAAGAAATATTGACTGATCTGTATACTTAGCAAGTCAAAGGAACTCAATTAGAAATTATCACTTACATTCAACAAAGAATCAACATAAAGAAAAATTAATCTTTTCTTGAGCATTAATTAAATGTAAATGGATTTCTTAAGTAAAATGTGAACCAACTAAAATGTAAAGGATGTATAAGAAGAAATTTTCAGATACTATTAGAAAGAGATAAGCTGCAAATTTTTAGATGATTAAATGTTTACTGTACTATGAAATAATATTGAACTGGTACTGTGTTTTGACTTTTTAAATGATAAAATAGGAATTTAAAGCCAAATTTAGGTAGTATTAGAGATTTGAAAATAACTGCATTTATCATTAAACTTAAATGTGCTTACATGATATTTACTGCTGTAAAAAAATACTAATTATAATTTTTTTGAATTTAAATTGCAGTCTTGGTAGATGAACCTCTTATTCATGCAACTACTTATATTCCTTTGATGGATAATGCAGACTCAAGTCCTGTGGTGAAGAGAGAGGTTATTGATCTGATTAAACCTGACCAAGTAGAAGGAATCCAGAAAATGGGGGCTAAAAAACTGAAGGTGGAAACTGATAAAGGTAACATACAGAATGAGGCAATCTATTGTATTGAAAAAACACATTTTTGAGTTCTAATGGAATTGAGTACATTTTCTCATAGAAGCAATGAATCGCAAAAGACTAATAGAATATTGTAGTAAAGGATTTATTGGTAGTTTTCTAGTCCAACTTCAGTTTTTGGACACTGGCTTTGATTTGAGCAAGGGCTCACAGTTATTTTGGTGTCTGGTGATCTTTTCCCTTCTATGATTGTCTTATACAAGATTTCTATGCTAATTCACAATCACCTTTTATTTTTATTATCATTTTTTTACTTTATCTTTATTGTTGAAAGTATTACAGATGTCCCCCTGTTTCCCCCCCATTGACACCCTTCCCCACCCACTCCCATGCCTTAACCCCCCCTCGCCCCCTGCCCCCAGGCCTTTATCACACTATTCTCTATGTCCATGGGTTATGCATATATGCATTAAGTTCTTTGGTTAATTTCTTTTAAATTTTGGTTAATTTCTTAATAGACTAATTTTTTTAGAGTAGTTTTAGGTTTACAGTCAAGTTGAGTGGAAAGTACAGAGTTCTCACATACCCCTCGTCCCCACACATGCACACAATGCCTGTTTAAACTTAATAATGTAGCTGAAATATTAAAAGCCCTGGGCTTTTTTGGGTCTAATGGGTGGCAGTTGCTTTTAGGAAGAGTAAGTTGATGCCTAATATGAGAGCACTCGAGGAATTGAGATGGGTGAGTCAGATGTCTGATACATGGATTTTTCTAAATGTTGGGATTTCTTGTATGTATTTGAAAAATCAGATTTTCTTTTAATAATTATCATCGACCTTATTTTCTCACCTTTAAAATTTGGTTTATATGTCACGAGTATTAAGGTTAAATGAGAATATTTGTGAACATATCTAGTATAGATGCTATTACATCCTAGAGACTTGAGTGATTTTTTTGTTTTTAAAGTGAGGGCATATTGGCACCTTAGTATTAAATTTTTGTATTTAAATTGCAGTCTTGGTAGATGAACTAAGTATTGTACAGTTTGAGCAAATTGTCAGTTAATGTAATTCATTCCATATTACATTAAAGATGCTTAAACACTTGCTCTCTCTTGACTAGAGTATTTATTTTTGTTTGATGCAATATAAGTCTGTTTTGTCTTGGTTATTTTCTGGGTTAAGAATTCTTGATGCTTACTTTACTGAAGTTACTGTGTCTTTTAAATGCCAACTGTTATTTTGTTTTGCTTTTAGAAAATGCTGAAATGAAATTTAAAGATTTTATTCTGTCCTTGAAGACTATGATATTTTCTGAAGATGAAGCCCTTTGTGTTGTAGACCTGCTAAAGGAGAAGTCTGGTGTGATACAGGATGCTTTAAAGAAGGTAAGCATATTTTTGGTTATGAGCATATGTGGAAGCAGTGATTAGAAGTTCTCCAAGCAAAACTTTTGCTAGAGCAATAAATTATCATCTACTTCCATTCTTTATACCCCAAAGCTTATGGCCACATTTAGAAGTTCTAGAATGCCCTTAGAAGTTATTTCATATACCCACACTAATCAGTACACTTACTTAGGTGTGGGAGTCATTAGATGCTTTGACAAAAGCAAATTGCTTACAAGTAAGATGATTTATCTCACTTTAAAGTCTTTTGGCTCCTGGCTAAGTTGTAGCTTGCTATCTTCTAATTGGAAGTATTGAAAGCAAGTTCAGGTGATTTCTGGATAGCATATAGGGGATATTTTTGTGACTGAAGATAGCACCATTCGAAAACCTGGGAATTTGTTATTGTTGTCTGTGCATGTATATAATATTACCCTTGTAAAATAAATAAATTATTTGGATAGTGTAATCATTGCTATGACTAAAATAAGTAAGGAAACAACAACACAAAAACAAAATCTGTGGAGTTAATATTTAATTCCTCATGAGTCTTACTCACTATATTATGTGTACTATGTCTTACTGGGAAAGGTGACAAGTTTTTATGTGTTACTTGTGTAACATCAGATGACACAATTTCTGGTATTCATTATTTGATGTAGCCTTAATTGTTCTAAACACACACACATTACACCCCCTACCCCCTAGAAAACACTAGTTATCTGCTTTAAAACCTTGAGTGGCTTCCATATTTTCTTAAACACCCCCCCCATCCCCCCTCCCCCCCATCCAAGCTATCACCTCTCACCTGATTGTCTTCAGTAGTCTCCAAGGTGATGTTTCTGCTTTCCCTGTTAGTCCTCTAGTTTATTTTTTCAATACAACTGCAAGGTGACCTTTATAAACCCTTAGGTGTCTTTCTCTTTGCAATAGAATATAATCCAAATTCCTTAGCGGGACTTTATCTATCTCTCTAACCTTACCTCATGGCATTTTCCCCGTCAGTCACTACATTTCACCTATTCTAGGTCTCTTCTGGTTCCTCTAGAGCAGGGATGGGGAATGTCCAGCTGGAAATAATTTGATCTGGCCCTGCCAAGGCATTAGGGGTGTATTTGGCCAAATATAGCAGGCTCATTTTAAGTTAATAATTTTGTATGGCCTGCGAATGATGTTCTAAATATATAGTGACCCTTGGCAGAAAAAAGGTTCCCCACCCTTGCTTTAGAGCAGTGGTTCTCAACCGTCCTAATGGCACGACCCTTTAATACAGTTCCTCATGTTGTGGTGACCCCCAATTTCATTGTTACAAATTGGACATAATTAAAGCATAGTGATTAATCACAAAAACAATATGTAATTATATATGTGTTTTCTGATTGTCTTAGGCGACCCCTGTGAAAGGGTCGTTCGACCCTCAAAGGGTTCGCGACCCACAGATTGAAAACCGCTGCTCTAGAGCATACCAAACCTTCTATTTGGACTGTCCCAACAGCCCACTCCCCTAACCTCCCAATTTCTCCCCTTGGCTAATGCTTCTTTCAGATCTCCACTTAAATATCCTTTCCTCATATAAAGGTAATTTGAATTCCCCGTCCAAATAGTTCTCACTGTTGTTTCTCATAACTCTCTGGACTTTTTGTTGTAACATTTACTTAGCATTATAAGTCTGTCCATGCTTGTAAGTATCTATTGATAACGTGTCTTATAAACCTATGGCGTTTTACAATGTAGTATGCTTGTTGGATAGTCTTCATGTGGTATCAGCAATGGCCCAGAGTAAACAAGGTGTTTGAGGGTAATCAGAGTAAGTGTGATAACTATGTGACTTTGGATACAAAATCAGATTATTCTGCTGCAAAGAACATTCTTGAAATTCTTAATTGATGAATTTGTCACTTGATGTACTTCATTTTAATTGGATAAATATATATAAAAAAGAGTAGTCATTTTTTTGTCTGAGACAATGTTGAACTCTAGTGAGTAGGTGGGAAATAAAACTCCCCTGGATAGGTATTTTAGGCAGGTCAAGGAGGAATTGGGGACTGCTAAAGACAGCATTTTGACATAAAGTATTTTGAAACTACATTTTTTCCCCCTTTCCTTGCAATGTTCTGGGTTTCTCTGGAGTGGTTCTATTCTCATCAGAAGGGACTCAGTGCCCTGTAGGTCCACTGTATCTGGGAAAGACTAGGTAAGTTTAATTTCTTCCTTTTTTGTCAGAGAATCAGACCTTTTAATAGATTTCAAGGTCCCAAATGTAAATGAATCCCCAATCTTATAAAGACCACTTGAGAGAAAGGGTAAGATAAATGCAGGAGCATTTGCACAGGCATAGGGTATAGATAGAGGAGTTAGAGGACTTGCTGATTAATTACATATGGTGGTTAAAGAAGAGTCTAGAACAGCCGTGGACAAACTACGGCCCGAGGGCTGGATCCGGCCCGTTTGAAATGAATAAAACTAAAAAAAAAAAAAGACCGTACCCTTTTATGTAATGATGTTTACTTTGAATTTATAGTAGTTCACACACTCCATCCATGCTTTTGTTCCGGCCCTCCGGTCCAGTTTAAGAACCCATTGTGGCCCTCGAGTCAAAAAGTTTGCCCACCCCTGGTCTAGAATGAATGCTTGTTTTGCTCTTGAGTAACTGGATAAATTGTGGTGACAATGGTATTTGTGAACACTTGCAGAGGAAGAGAGAGTAGAGGATTGTTTTTTTAGGAAGTTGTTTTAGGTATTCTTTGGATCATTTAAGTGGATAGAATCATTTCACAATTGAATATATGTTTATTTCTCTGGAGTTGAAAAAGGATTTCAATGGAAGTGATTTAGGCAATTAGTGTATTATCACCAATACGTATGGTGGATGTATATTAGACCAGAGAGGATGTAAAGAGTGATAAGAAAGTTAAAGAATGAGAAACATTAACATTTAAAGGGCAGGGAAAGCCACTACAAAGGAGGAGAAGGAGACATATCAGGAGACAGTGGAATCACTTGTGCTTAGGGAGGATTGAAACTTTAGGGGTTGGGGAAGAGAGATTGCATAATTAGAGAGGAGGTATTATGTTGTGTGTGTGGGTGCACATGACTTGTGTTTAAGCTACATGACACTAGTACTGTATATTTAGAGTGTAGGTAAAAATCTTGGGAACTGGCGTCACATTTCCTGCATTCAAATCTGGGTTCTGCCACATTGAACTTTGTGGCCTTAGATAGGTTACTTAACCTCGGTGCCTCAGTTTTCCCATCTCTGAAATGGGAATGATAATCAGGTTTTGAGAATTAAATGAGATAATATGTAGTAGGTGCTTAGAGTTCCTAGCATACAGTAATTGCTCAAAATATGTTAACTGTTAATGTGATTACCATAGAAAATTTTAAAGATGTATTTGATTATCTTAGTTAATAGGTTATTAGTTTCTTAGTATTGGCCTTTAAATACACTTGCCTCAATAATGTAATTTTTCAACTTTAAATTATTAACTGTTTTGGCCCCATGTTATATAATAGGAGGAAATCTGCTTACTTAAGTTTTTTTCTACCTTCTCTCTTCTTTCTTAGCTTTTGTTAATTATAGCATTTGTTTATCAGGTACTTCTAATATTTATTGTTTCTTTTGTGACTATAATTCTCATGTTTGTTTTAGTCTTAATTCTACAGTTTAATGATGGGTTCAAAGCTTGATACCAGTTCTTTTGCCATAGCTTCTGTATTCATCTCTTGGTTGCCTGAAGTTGTTTTTCCTGGAATTTCTTCAAGAAGGGCTCATGGAAACTATATTTCCCAAATTCTGGCAAGTTAAATGCTTCTTTGTCATCTTTATACTTGAATGATAATTTGGTGGGGTATAATGTTTCTGGATGTCACTTTCTTTCCTTGAGAAATTTTCATATTTGCTTTACTATTCTTTACATTCAAATTGCTGGATACAGATCTGAGACCTGCCTGAATTTTGCACTCTTTTCATGTGTTTTTGTCGAACTATACTCACAATAAAAACATCCTTTGGGCAGTCAACCAAGTGTTTATTATTTATTGGACTTTTCCAGTATATGCCCTACTGTACAAACATCCAGGGATTCAGCTTCTTTGAAGTTTAGCAATAATTTTACTATAATATATCTGAGCATCGACTCCTTTATTAATATTACTTGGGATAAAGCATGTCTTTTCAATAATGAGATTCAGTGTCCCTTAAAAATAAGTAAAATAATGAGTATCAATTAAGCATATGTTGGATCTTCTTTGTTGTCTTTAATCTTTCATATTTATTTTAATTCTAAAAAAAGCTTTTGGTTTATTTGCTTCTTTTTATTTACTTCACCTTGTACTCTGTCTCATTGTATTTTTAGCAGTCTTTCTTTTTCTGTTTGTTGCTTCTATTTGGATTATATTTCTGAGATGGTGTTACTTTTACTTCTGCTTTGGGTTTTGCCAGCTCATATTTTATCTCATTCTGTGGTCTGGTCTTTTCTCTGAGCTCTTTCTCTGAGCTCTGTTCTTTGCTCTTATTTTTCCAGAAATGACTGTTATGCCAGGTTTTTAAAAATCATGGTGATATATTTTAATTACAATTTTTGTCTACTCTTTGACAATCTTTTTCTGGTGATTTTTCTTCTTGCCATTTGTTTTTTCTTATTATTTTCCTTTTTTTTTTTTTCTTATATCTTGTATAGACCCTGTTTTATTTATTTTTGATCAGTACTCCTCTTCCACTGAGGGGTGTTCTCGTTGGGCTGTGTGTGTGATTGAGTTCTTTTAGCCTTTCCTTCTTCCCAGATAAAATCTTCATTATAGAGAGTTTCACTAGAGTATCTCCCTTGACTATACCTCACTGTAACTGCTTTCTTTGAGTAAAGTTTGTATGATTTCTTCTTCATTTTTTATTTATACTGCTTCTTGAGACCTTCTTCCAAGAAAATTTCTACCTTCTGTCTTTGTACTTGTTCCTGATGTCAAATGGGAGATTGTTGGTTTTACTTCTCAGGATATGCCTATTAACTTCAGAGAACTAAGCACCCATGGCACTTCTGTAGTTTTGGGTATATTCTGACAGGGTTGTTGAGCACCTGTGTTTGATTTCCACTGCTTTTGGCAATCTTTCCTGATATTACAGATGACTTTGACATTACAGATGACTTTCATTTTGGTGCATTTTGGTTTCATATTATTCTTTTGATTTTTTAGGAGGAGGAAGGGGAGATTGCTATATTGACTCATGGTTAATACCTGGAAGACCTATATAATTCTCCATAAAAATATGTTTTTTTGATTAATATGTTTCCTATTATGTGCATCAGAATATATACTGAGACAGTGACTTTTCTGAATGATATTTTACTGACCAGTAGTTGCCAGTCATTCTACTTACATGTATTAGTGAACTCTGTATTGGCTTAAGAACACTTGATCTAGATATTTCATTTTCATTAGCCTGTTTTAACTACTAATACTGTATTGATTTCTCAATTGTAGACAAGTAAAGGAGAATTGACTGTACTTGTACATCAGCTTCAAGAGAAAGATAAATTACTTGCTGCTGTGAAGGAAGATGCTGCTGCTATGAAAGATCGGTGTAAGCAGTTAACCCAGGTGAAGACATTCTTGCATTTAAAGGATATACTTTTTTTTAAGCAAAGGCTATTGTATTTTTTTTATTGATTTTTAGAAAGAAGAAGGGAAAGAGAGAGAGAGAGAGAGAGGAACATCGGTGTGAGAGAGAAACGTTGATGTGAGAGAGAAACATCAATCGTTGTCTCCCACACATGCCTGACCAGATTCAAATCTGAAACTCGAGTATGTGCCCTGACCGGAAATTGAACCCCCTGCCTTTTGGTGTGCAGGATGATGCTCCAGCCAACTGAGCCACACCAGCCAAGGCTAAAGGATATACTTTTTGAATCAGAATCAATGAAGGATTTTAGAAATTGTCCACAATTCCTGAGTTAATTATTTGTGTAAAAGTCATTTTTGTTTACAGTTTTGGTGGTGGGGTCTTACTCTTTTGTGTTATTTATAGCCTACAGTTGAAGTATGAATTTAAAATAACAGTACTTATAGATATCCTAATTTCAAAATAATGGAAGCATTTGGACATTTGGACATTGTTCAATTGACCCGACTTAAATTATTCTCTATAGAAGCACAAAACTCAGTGTGATTTTGTTTAAATTATAAAAATTTACAATTTCTAATCATTGAAGTTCTTCAAGCCCTGGAAATTTTACTCTGAGAGGTAAAGAAAGACCTTTAAAAAATCATGTTAAACGATATAAACTTCTAGATGTAAGGTACAGCATGGTGACTACAGTTATTAATACTGTAATGTGTATTTGAAAGATTCTAGGAGAGTAGATCTTAAAAGTTCTTAAACAAGAAAAAAAATTTCCAACTGTGATGTGTTGATATTAACTAGACTTATTTTTCAATATATACAAATAACAAATCATTGTGTTGTAAACCTAAAACTAATATAATGTTCTATGTCAATTAAATCTCAAAAATATTATGTAGACTGAGAACATAATTGAAAGTCAGTAGAAAATGTGGTCTCATTCCTTCTGAAATACTATTTCTCCTTTTAGGAATTAAGTACAGTAGAGTAAAATGAGGTTTATTTCTGCATCATTCACAGAACTTCTTCATGACATGAGAATGGCCTTATTTGAATATAAAATTCTTTATGTGAATTTGAAATAAATATGTCATTGGAAAAACTTGGTCAGATTAAGATTAATCAAAGTTGTTACTAAAATAATCATTTGCTTAAGATTAGAAACTTTAGTATAGTTTTATGTTGCTATATTTTTCTGACTGTATTTAAAAAATGTAATAAGGTAACTACTTTTTGGTTATTCATTGAGCTGTACACTTAGGATGTGAATACTTTTTCCTAAGTCCTTTATATCAGTATAACAATTTCCTAATGTAAATGAATTAACTCTTTTGGGCAACCATAAATTACATAAAAATCTTAAATTTTGTCAGTTTCTTATAGCAGGGACATGGGCTGATCATACCTGCAGATAACTTTAAAATTGTTTGGCTTTTTTTTTTTTTTTACTTTGATAATTAATATTTGTTCTAGAAGTTCATAATATTTGCAACACAAAATGAAACCACCCTTTTAAGATTTGACTTAGGAAGATAATAAAACTTTGCTTTCTGATTTTTTACTTTTCCCTTATTCCAAATTTCCATTCTCCTATAAACATATCAATCTCTTTCCCTAGGAAAGAGGCTTCTTTTTTCCTCTTCTATGCTATTTTTTCCAGTCCTTTTTTTTTTGTACCCTAAAAGAGAGCTAGTACCTACAAATTATAGAGAATTAACTGTTTTGCTTTTTTTAAAAAAAATGTGTTGATTGATTTTAGAGGGAGAGAGATAGAAGCAGCAGTTTGTTGTTGCACCCATTAATGCATTCATTGGTTCTCCTTGTGTGTGCCCTGACTGGAGATTGAACTGACAACTTTGGTATCGGGACGATGTTCTAACCAACTGAGCGACCCGGCCAGGGGAACTGTTTTGCTTTTAAAATGTTCTTTCTTATCAAGTTAGAAGGTAGGATTTATTTCAGTTTCAGCTCTAACTCTTAGACCAAAAAGTGCATTTGAAATAAGAATTAACAGAACAGTGTTTATGAGGGAATTGGTGTAAAGAGAAGGTGAAATGCAGATGATAGTGTTTTTATTTTTAACCTTTGACCTTACTTTTTAAGTACTTATTTCAGAATTCATGATTATTTTACTGACATCATTTTTCTTGATTTTAAAAATGTTTTCTTACTATTAGAGTCGTATGTACTTATATTTTTAATAACACATTTTTCATAATATTTTTTCTGGTTTACTCTTCTAGGAAATGATGACAGAGAAAGAAAGAAGCAATGTGGTTATAGCAAGGATGAAAGATCGGATTGGAACATTAGAAAAGGAACATAATGTATTTCAAAACAAAATGCATGTCAGTTATCAAGAGACTCAACAGATGCAGATGAAGGTATATCTTCATTCTTTGAAAACAAAGTGAAGTATTTGCATTGATTTAATTTACTTAAGTGCCTAATATGGTAAGGCTCTATGCTGGGCCATGGTACAGTGGCTAGTTAAGCTGGCTGCCTCCTTAAGTAAACAACTTTTGTAGGTGGGCATGAGGAAGGGGGCTGGAAGTTGACAAGTAAATACTCCATTATAATAGCGGTGTAAGCATTCGGTGCTTTGGAACAATGGAGATGGGAGGTGGGGAAGAGAAGGAATGATAGGGAAGACTTATTAGAAATGTTATGCAGACTGTTGAATCTTTTGAAACAATTAGGCATGGTCAGCTAAGAGGATGAAAGAGTGGGCACTGGGTATAAGGCACTTGGTGTGATTCCTTAGTCACATCTCTAGAGATGATGATTCATTGGGTCTATTTGGGGGGCAATTAGAGCTTTTTAATTAGTGTACTCCAGTGTTTCCCATACAGAATGTCTAGAGATAACAGTTTGTAAGAAATAAAACTTATGTTATTTGGGAGTCAAGACTGGAATGTAGAAGAGAAGATGTAGAGAAGTAAATAGAGGTCCTGTCTTAAAGGGCCTTGTATAACTGAAGATTGGGGAGCCAGTAAAATTTAGCAAACCAGAGGTGTTGATGCCGGAGGAATTAAAGGGCCAGACTTCCCAGACATAAGTGGGAGTGAGGCTCTGGGGGTGCTGCTGAAAGAAGCATTTTCAGAAGCCCCCACGAGAGGATGAAATGTGGAAGAAGGTTTTATTGGGGTAGAGTTATATTTCCCTAGTTCCAGTGTCTCTTTTCCCCCATGCCAGTCCTGGAAGAGGGGCAGCTGGGAGTTCAGCAGAATCAGAAACAAGGCAGTGTCCAAAGTTTCTGTTCAAAGTTGCAGCCGATTGTGGTTCAGCATTCAGGCCAGATTAAAATACATCAGTCCATGTGTGGAATCCAACATGGCCTTGTGCCATGTGGGTACAGCGTAGCCTCCTGCAGCAGGAGTCCCCAGAGGGCTTGGGTGTGTGTGTGTGAGAGAGAGGAAGGGCTGGCTTTCTTTGTTTAGAAGTTTATATATTTAGATTTCCCAAGCTTGCAGTGGCCACGCTCATCTTGGCCACGAGTTGTTTTTAGTTTTGCTTGACAGGCAAGTATTTTCCCACTTCACTCAGACCTTACTGGCAATGTGTCTAAACTACCTTTGTCTAGTCCCTTCCCCAATCAATGAGCTGGGAACAAACTTGGAGTATTAAATGAAGCTTTTTGGCAAAACTGAACAAATGTCATGCCTATACTGTTCGGTTTCCCCTTTCATCCTTTCATGTTAAATAACAATCAGGTTATTAAAATGGCATCAGTGTGATTATATTAGTATTTTAAATTATTACTCTGGCAGTATTGTGGAGAATGGGACAAAGGATAGATCTTTTGGAAAGCTTTTGCAGGAAACCAAGAGAACAAAGTCCTTAAATCAGATGTTGACAATGGAAAGATGAGTTTGAGTGATTTAAAAGAGTAGATCGAGCTTCGTGATAGAGTGGAGGAGAGAGGAAGAGAGAAATGATAATGAAGGATAACTCCTACAGTTTTGGTTCTGTCTCTTGTTCTTACTTTCACCTGTCTTCTAGTATTTAAGAAGGTTTCATTCTTACTGTATATATCTTTTCTCTGTATCATCCATTTTCATAATTCCAATTGGGTCTAGTTCAGCGATTTTTTTTTAGTCTTTTTTTTTTTTAGGTTTAAATATTATCTTTATTGCTAACAAAGAGGGTTTTGGAGAACATGGTTTGGGTCTGCTTGCCAAGTGGGCTTATAATACCTTCTTAATTAAACTTTCTGAACCAGTAATTTTTTGAAATTATTTTCATTGCTGGATGATGCTTCAGTTTGGAAGCTCTTATCACCTGTCTAAAATCATACTCTTGCTTTTGATCAGGTTGTTTTTGTTTTCCAACATTTTGAGGCATTATTATTACTCTTCAGTCCTTTGACTTTTTTCCCTTGCCAGTCTATAGTTTATTCTTAAAACCTTAATAGATACTGTATTTCTTGTTACTCTTGCATTTAATTCTTAGACATTACCTTAGTTCAGT
This sequence comes from Myotis yumanensis, assembly GCF_028538775.1. NCBI lineage: Eukaryota > Metazoa > Chordata > Mammalia > Chiroptera > Vespertilionidae > Myotis > Myotis yumanensis. The sequence goes on along the minus strand of NW_027223752.1, from coordinate 44,266,232 downwards.
GGTTGGCAAACTGCAGCTCGCGAGCCACACGCGGCTCTTTGGCCCCTTGAGTGTGGCTCTTCCACAAAATACCGACTTCTGCGCATGGGCCATGAAGTTTCAGTCCCACTGTACATGCATGCCCGCACGTGGTATTTTGTGGAAGAGCCACACTCAAAAGGCCAAAGAGCCACATGTGGCTCACGAGCCGCAGTTTGCCAACCACTGCCTTAGTTTATTATTTCATACTGTAGCCGGTGGAAATGGGGTCCTTTCACAGAGTTGCAAGAAAAGCATTTCGGGAGACCCATGCATGGGAGGATAAGATGCAGTGGAAAGGTTTATTGCAGGGGTCCTCAAACTTTTTATTTATTTTTTATTTATTTTTAAATTTTTTTTAAATTAAATCTTTATTGTTCAGTTTATTACATTTGTTCCTCTTTTTTCCCCCCGTAACTCCCCTCCTCTTAGTTCCCGCCCCACCCTCCGCCCTCACTCCCCACCCACTGTCCTCATCCATAGGTGCACGATTTTTGTCCAGTCTCTTCCCGCATCTCCCACTCCCCTTTCCCCCCCAAGAATAGTCAGTCCATTCCCTTTCTATGTCCCTGGTTCTATTATAATCACTAGTTCATTCTGTACATCATATTATTTATTCACTTGATTCTTAGATTCACTTGTTGATAGATGCATGTTTGTTGTTCATAATTTGTATCTTTACCTTTTTCTTCTTCTTCCTCTTCTTAAAGGATACCTTTCAGCATTTCATATAATACTGGTTTGGTGGTGATGAACTCCTTTAGCTTTTCCTTATCTGTGAAGCTCTTTATCTGACCTTCAATTCTGAATGATAGCTTTGCTGGATAAAGTAATCTTGGTTGTAGGTTCTTGCTATTCATCACTTTGAATATTTCTTGCCATTCCCTTCTGGCCTGCAAAGTTTCTGTTGAGAAATCAGCTGACAGTCGTATGGGTATTCCCTTGTAGGTAACTGAGTTTCTTTCTCTTGCTGCTTTTAAGATTCTCTCTTTGTCTTTTGCTCTTGGCATTTTAATTATGATGTGTCTTGGTGTGGTTCTCTTTGGATTCCTTTTGTTCGGGGTTCTCTGCGCTTCCTGGACTTGTAAGTCTATTTCTTTCACCAGGTGGGGAAGTTTTCTGTCATTATTTCTTCAAATAGGTTTTCAATATCTTGCTGTCTCTCATCTTCTGGCACCCCTATAATTCTGATATTGGTGCGCTTGAAGCTGTCCCAGAGGCTCCTTACACTATCTTCGTATTTTCGGATTCTTTTTTCATTTTGCTTTTCCGGTTGGGTGTTTTTTGCTTCTTCGCATTTCAAATCTTTGACTTGATTCTTACGCTCCTCTGGTCTGCTGTTGGGTGTCTGTATAATATTCTTTATTTCAGTCAGTGTATGCTTAATTTCTAGTTGGTTCTTTATCACAACATCAAGGGTCTCATTAGTTTTCTTGAGGCTCTCATCAAGTTTATCGGCAGTTTCTAGCAAATTATTGAAAGCCCTTAAAAGTGCGGTTTCTAGCTCTATATCCTCCATTTCTGTCATGTTTTTTTGTCTCTCATTTTTTATGCTTTCTTGGTGCATCCCCGTGTGGTCTTTGTGCGCAGTCTTGTTGTAGTTAAGCCTTGATTGTTTTCGGCAATAGGGGCGGGGGATGAATTGACCTCCAGGCTAACTGGCTATGAGAGTCAGCTGTGTCTGCAGTGGGAACGCTACTGTGCTGAATCTCTAGGGCGATGCTAATCTAGCCTTTGCCTGAGGTCTCCGGCAAATGCCTCTGCAGGGCTTGGGTGGGGCAGGTCCCCAGGGTATCTACAGGGTGGGCAGAGCGAGCAGTTATGGCTGCTCTCAGTTCCGTCTCCAGTGGCTCTGCAACCGCTGCAGACCTCGGAGAGAAAGCTGCCCTCCCGCTTCTCCCGTTTAAGTCTGGGTCCCTAGAGACTCCACAAGGGTCTGGAGCTCAGAGTCTGAAACTCCCTCCCGATTGAAGACAACAACCACGCCCTCTGCTGCTGACCCGCTCCACATGCACTCCGAACCTTAGTATTTCACTTCAGCACTGCGCCTCCTCTCAGTCTCGTATGGTTTCCTCTTTCCTCCTAGTTGTAGAACTTCCACTCAGCCAGCCTTCCTGTGGTTCTGGATGATGTCCGTTCCGTCTTTCAGTTGTATTTTTGAAGTGGTTGTTCGAGGCAGCAAGCTCCGGCATTAACCTATGCCGCCATCTTGGTTCCGGGTCTCGGTCCTCAAACTTTTTAAACAGGGGGCCAGTTCACTGTCCCTCAGACCGTTGGAGGGCCGGACTATAGTTTAAAAAAAAACTATGAACAAATTCCTATGCACACTGCCCATATCTTATTTTGAAGTAAAAAAAAACAAAACGGGAACAAATACAATATTTGTATTTGCATGTGGCCCGCGGGCCGTAATTTGAGGACCCCTGGTTTATTGGGATAGAAATAGAAGGCTGCCCCCAGGTTCCTGATGTCTCATTGCCATCTGTCCCCCTGTGAAAAAAGTTCAGCCTTGTCTTCATCAAACCCAGGAAAATAGCTAATGTCCAGAAATTCTGTGCCATTTGTTTAGTGCATATCAAGCTTAGTCCAGTTCAACCTCTGTCCCTGTCTAGCTAGCATAGTCTCTGTTCCTATCTGCACTCCATTTGACGCTGTGTTGCTTTACCCAGGCTAGCGTTTGGTGCCTGCACTTAGAGTGCCGTGGGTGGCTGGCCTCCTGCAGGCGGCTGCTATGCCCATATGGCTACTGTGGAGAGAGAATGCATGAGCATATGAATGAATGCATGTTATGGGATGAGAGAGAGACAGACAGACTGAGAAAGAGAGAGATTGCTTTCAAGCTTGGACTGTGTTATCTCTGATTTGGGAAGGACCAGGTGCTCTTTCAAACCAACCCCTGTTGGTGCTGGATCCTCCCCCTAACTGATTCATTTTTTAGTTCTTGCCTATTTCTGTGTCTTTTATCCAATCAAATCCTTCTCTCAGGTAAGGCAGCTCCTCTCCTTTATGGTCTCCACCTTGGCTCCCGTGCATGCCTGAAAGTAGAAAGACCTTCCCCTGTACCATCTTGGCTTCTACTGGGCATGTGCCCAATAGAGGAATTTCTTCTTTGTTGTTTTATTCCTTCCCCCTTTAGTTTGGGAGAGTGGGCCAATTATACCCAGGGGAGATTGTAAAGCCAGTCCTTCCTTCCTACATGGGGCAAGGATGGGTGTTAATCCTGTTGGTGGGGCAATGCTCTGATCCCCTGGGGAGCATATGAATGCTGCAACTTCCTAGTTAAGCAGGCTTATTTCCTAATTTAGCTCCCTCTTACATTAGGCTTCTCAATGTCTGATTCCCTTTGCTCCCTTCCTTTATTAATAACAAGCTACCTACACTAACAATTCTAACATATTTGTAGCACCTTCTTAATAGGTCTCTCATTTCTGTGCTAACATGATTAGTACCAGATTTATGTTTCTAAAACACTATTTTGACCACATTGCTAACCTACTGCAAATTTTTAACTTACTCTTCACTGCTATCAAAGTCTAAATGTTTTCCATGGAATTACACTAATAGTGGAATAGTACAAAAGAAGTGAATGACTGTTGTCAGGTTATTACCACATCCACTGCTGCTTTTATGCTTTCATTTGGTCCAATCCTCCATCTTCCCATCCTCCAGCCATTTGAAATATTCTTTCCCATAAGTCAGATTATGGAAGAACTGATTTTTCCAGCCTCAGGTGATATTTTCTTCTTCTTAATTGCTACTTAATGTTGATTTGAAAATTAGCTAGGTACTTATAGCATCATCTTTTATTGAGGATGAAAGGTGTTGAAGTGGTTCATCTTTTTTTTTTTTTTTTTGATTGCTTATGGAGGCCATGATATATAGATCCCATATGATAAATTCTCTGAAAAATAGAAACATACATTTTAATTTCTCTTAATTAAATAGATTTATTAAAAATTATTAAGATGATTTCACATATTGAAGTAAGATATGTCCTTATGGAGATATAAGAGTCAGTGTTCTTTATCTTTTGATTCTATAATTCTGAAATAAAAAATTAGAGGCCAGAATATTTTATCAAATAGATTTTTGTGTAATGAATTTGCCATATATTTGGTTATGGCTCAGTTTGCAATTTAATATAAATGTATTGAACATATTTTCAACTTTAAAACTTGATTACTAAAATTTTTAAAAAATATTGTGTACATAAAATTGACATAGGATTAAGACAGGTTTAATTCTGTATGAGTCTGGGGTAGGAAAAAGATTCTAAATCATTTTTAGTTCTGAAACAGCATCTCAACGTATTTATTTTGCATTTCAAATATGATAACAGCTAGCATGTACTTGCATTCTTTTTTTAAAAAAATATTTTTTAATTGATTTCAGAGAGGAAGGTAGAGGGAGAGAGAGAGATAGAAACATCAATGATGAGAGAGAATCACTGTTTGGCTGCCTCTTACATGCCCCCTACTGGAGACCGAGCCTGCAACCCAGGCATGTGCTCTTGACTGGAATCGAACCCGGGACTCTTCAGTCCACAGGGCAACACTCTATCCACTGAGCCAAATTGGCTAGGGCTACTTGCATTCTTTTTTAAAAATTGTATTTTTATTGATTTCAGAGAGGAAGGAAGGGTGAGAGAGAAAGAGAGAAACATCAATGATGAGAGAGGATCATTGATTAGCTGCCTCCTGCATGCCCCATACTGGGGATCGAGCGCACAATCCGGGCATGTGATCTTGATGAGACTCGAACCCAGGAACCTTCAGTCTGTAGGCCAACACACTATCCACTGAGGCAAACTGGCTAGAGCTACTTACATTCTTGGATTTCTGTGACAGCTGGTATTTGCTTTGCATTCATCACTATCAAAATATATTTCATCTTTTAAATTCTATATAATAAAGAGCTAATATGCTAATTAGACCAAACAGCAGAACAACCGTCCGGACAGCCTTTTGGATAAAGCCAGGGCTGCAAGGGCCAGCTGAGGCTGTGAGGGGCTGTGAGGGCCGCATGAATTTCGTGAATTGGGCCTCTAGTTTGTTTATATTTAAGGATGGTGCAAACTTTATTCTTGATGCCTTTTATGTTCTCACTAGAGGCCTGTTGCAGGAAGATTCCTGTAAGAATAGGGCTTCTTGTGGCTGTAGTGAAGCAGAGAAGGGAGCAAAACCCGCTGAGGCGGGCTTTGCACCCGCTCCGCTGCCCGGCTGGTTTCCCTCCTGCCTCCCGCCTCTGCCGCCTTGGCTCCTTCCTGTCTCCACCGCCTCTACTTTGCTCCCTTCTGCAGCGCTTCGCTTCCACGTTGTCTTTAGTCTTCGCTCCTAGCCGGTACATGCAAATTAACCGCCATCTTGGTTGGGTTAATTTGCATATAGTCGCTCTGATTGGCTGGTGGGCGTAGCAAAGGTACGGTCAATTAGCATCTTTGTCTTTTATTAGTGTAGATCACAATAAAGTATCTTTTAAAAGATAGCTCTGGCAGCCCTGGCCGGTTTAGCTCAGTGGATAGAGTGTCAGTCTGCGAATCAAAGGGTCTTGAGTTCGATTCTGGTCAAGGGCATGTACCTTAATTGCAGGCTCCTCTCTGGTCTGGGCCCTGGTTGGGGCTCATACAGGAGGCAACCAATTGATGTGTTTCTCTCACATTGATGTTTCTCTCTGTCTTTCCCTCTCTCTCCCACTCTTTCTAAAAATCAATGGAAAAATATCTTCAGGTGAGGGTTAAAAAAAAAAGTGAGCTTTGGCAGTTATTGTTTTCTAAATCTTATGTTTGTAAAATAATTTTTTTTTTGGTAAAATAATTTTAGTTCCAGCAAGTTCGTGAGCAGATGGAAGCAGAGATAGCTCACTTGAAGCAGGAAAATGGCATACTGAGAGATGCTGTGAGCAACACTACAAACCAACTAGAAAACAAGTATGTTTCCAAATGCTTTATTTTTAATTGAATGGCAGAGTCTTTTCTTGAATCATCAAAATGATGTTTGATAGTGATTGGTTAGACTTTTGTTTTTTTATATTTGTTTATAAAATCAGTTAATTTTAAAAAACAATTCTCTTGCTCTGTGAAGAACCTCTTCAGCTAAACTACATGATAAATACTTTACCTCCTGTGGAATAGTATACAAATTTATGAGACTGAATTTACAAGATTTAAACCATCTATCCCCCTTAACAGTAGTTATCAAATTTCATTATTCTGAAGAGCATCTTGGTATGTTATTTAAAAAAGCATATTCTTGAGTCCGATCCTTAAAAGATTATGATTCGGTGCTCTGAGATGGAGCCCAGGAGTGTACATATTAAGACACATTCCACTGATAGTTATTTAGTTGGCTCTGATATTTTGAGAAGCAGTGCATTAGAGAAGACTAGTAGCATCCTTACACAGACTAAATCCTGTTTGATTTTAATACATTTTTCAGAATATCAGTTTGAGGGTGACACTGTTGATTGTGCTTATTGAGTGTGGTCATTTACTTACTTGATTATATTATAGTGATTTTAGAATTTGTGTAATTGTCACCAGAATGATTCAGAGGTTACACTCAATATGTTTTGCTTATTCTTTATATGGGTCAATAATAATGGAAGGTTCCTAATCCAGTTACTGTTTTCAGGCAGTCTGCTGAACTAAATAAACTGCGCCAAGATTATGCTAGATTGGTGAATGAGCTGACTGAGAAAACAGGAAAGTTGCAGCAAGAGGAAGTCCAAAAGAAGAATGCTGAGCAAGCAGTTACTCAGCTGAAGGTGATATATTTCCACCCATATTTATCATTTCATAAATAATGTACACATTCAATAATGTACACGTGTCCTAAATGTATATAAAGGGTTGAGATATGTAGTTTGAGGCTTAATGGGACCTGTAGTACTCTGCCTATATACATGTGTATGCACTTATGTAAGAATTGAATATTGGCTTAAGTTTGAAGTTAAAGACTGAAGATATGAAAAATGAAATGAGCTGATTGATAGGTATAACCAGTTGAAGGAATTTCATCTTATATGTGGAGGTTAGGGTGTACCTGTGTAAGTAAAAAATCATGTAGTTAAAATTACCTTCAACATCACGTATACATAACTTGGATTCCTTAGTAAGCTCAAGCAAAGTTTATTTTCCTTCCAGCATTAGAATAGATTATTTTCCCTTGTCTGAGTACCAGACCTAGTAATGCTCCAATAGCTTTTGCTTGAGCCATAGTACGCAAAAAGTACACACTGTTTCCTTATACACTAGAATTTATCTTTAGCCACTTGGTAAGTTGAAATGTTCATATTGAGAAGAGATGCATGTGTTTGCTGAGGCTGTCTGAGGGAGGAGTAGATATGTTCTCTTGACATTATAGCATATGCATATTGAGCAGAATGGTGGGTAGAATTGTCTTTTCCTCCTTTTACTGGGGAGAGGATTTGTTGAGTGTGTAGTTGAATTTGTATAGAAGTTAAATGTAGTAGTTTCCTAGGTATTTGATACAGTCATATCTTGATATTGGTTTCAGAGTATTCAGGATTAAAAGGGCTTTGGGAATAATTGAATGTAGAAAATAGTGTAATTTTTGTCTTCTTAGTTTTCATGGATCCCTTTGGGAGATTGATATAATTGTCCTTTCTTTTATTTAATACTAGAGGCCCGGTGCACAAAAATTTGTGCACTCGGGGGGGTGGGGAGGGGAGTCCCCCAGCCTGGCCTGTGCCCTCTCGCAGTCTGGGACCCCTCAGGAGATAACGACCTGCTGGCTTAGGCCTGCTCCCGAGTGGCAGAGGGCAGGCCCAACCCTAGGTGCAGCCCCTGGTCAGGCTCAGAGCAGGGCCGATTGGGGAGATGGGGACGCCCCGTCATGCACAGAGCAGGGCAGATCGGGAGGTTGCGATGCCACCCTCAGTCACGCTCAGGGTAGGGCCGATCGGGGGGTTGGGGCACCGCCCCCTGTCACACTCAAGGCAGGGTCGATGGAGAGGTTGTGGCACCACCCCCTGTCACGCACAGAGCAGGGCGGATCAGGGGGTTGGGGCGCTGCACCCTGTCACACTCAGGGCAGGGCCAATGGGGAGGTTATGGCTCTACCCTGTCACACACAGAGCAAGGCCCGTGGAGGGGGGTTGGGGGACCACCTTCTATCACCCACAGAGCAGGGCTGATCAGGGGGTTGGGGCACTGCCACTGTCACACTCGGGGCAGGGCCGATGGAGAGGTTATGGCTCTACCTGTCACACACAGAGCAGGGCCCATGGGGGGGGGGGGGGGTGTTGGGGCGCCGCACCCTGTCACACACAGAGCCGCAGGGCAATCAGGGGATTGGGGAGCTCCCCCCATCAGGCACAGAGCAGGGCTGATCTGGGGGTTGGGGCGCCTTCCCCTGTCACGAACAGAGCAGGGCAGATAGGGAGGTTGTGGCCCCGCTCCCTGTCACGGCGATCAGGTGGTTTGGGCGCTGCCCCCTGTCACGCTGATCCTGGTGCCAGGAGCCTTGCTGCTCCGCTGATCCCGGTGCTGGGAGGCATATTACCCTTTTACTATATAGGATAGAGGCCTGGTGCATGGGTGGGGGCCGGCTGGTTTGCCCTGAAGGGTGTCCTGGATCAGGGTGGGGGTCCCCACTGGGGTGCGTGGCCAGTCTGGGTGAGGGGCTGAGGGCTGTTTTCCGGAAGCGGGTGACTGAAGCTCCCAACCGCTCCTTTTTTTCTTTTTTTTTTTTTTATTCTGGGCCAGCTTTAGCTCTGAGGCCTCGCTGCTGAAAACATCGATACAATGTTGCGGTCAGGCTGGATGAATCCCAGCTGAATGAAAGCCGGTTTCTGGGGTTTTGTTTAGATTCTTATTTGCAACTTAGTACATAGTTGCTTAGACTTGCAGCTGAGAGACCGGCAAGTTAGGCGGGGAACGTTGGAGTCTGTAGTCACTGGAGTAAGGAAGCCTCCCTGCTCGCTTCAGTGCATGGCTGCTGGCCGCCATCTTGGCTGACAGTTAATTTGCATAAGGATATGCTGATTAGCCAATGGGAAGGGTAGCGGTCGTACGCTAATTACCATGTTTCTCTTTTATTAGTGTAGATACTAGAGGCACAACGCACAAAATTGTGCGGGTAGGGTCCCTAGGCCTAGCCTCCTGCGATCTGGGCCATCTTCTGCCCATTCGCCAGTCCCCAGGCCAAATGCTGCCTCCGCCGCTGGGCTGTCAGGCTGTTGGGATCACCAGCACATCCCCAGCTACTCGGGGGCTCAGGCCTGTGGGAAAGCGGGCGCCAGTGACTTCACCTCTGTGCGCGTGCACTGGGCTGGCTGCTGATGGAACGTGCTGCCCGCTTGGGACTGCTCATGTGGGCGCTGCTGGGGCTTGAGGCACTGATGGAAGCTGCAGGACGTCTGCGACCTACATGCCCTGGCGCGAGCGGCCCCGAGCGGGCATCATGTTCCATCAGTGGCTGGCCTGGTGCACACTCATGGAGGTGAAGTCCCTGGCGCCTGCTTTTCCACAGGCCTGAGCCCCCGAGCAGCCAGGGATGAACTGGTGATCCCAATGGCCTGACAGCCAGCCTGGTTCTCCCGCCACCCACCCCAATTTCCCCAGGGAGGGAAATTGTCAGCAATTGTCTTTTTTTTTTTTAAAATATATTTTATTGATTTTTTACAGAGAGGAAGGGAGAAGGATAGAGAGTTAGAAACATCGATGAGGGAGAAACATTGATCAGCTGCTTCCTGCACACCCCCTACTGGGGATGTGCCCGCAACCAAGGTACATGCCCTTGACTGGAATCGAACCTGGGACCCTTGAGTCCGCAGGCTGACGCTCTAGCCACTGAGCCATACCGGTTAGGGCAGCTATTGTCTTTAGTCTCATCAAGATCACATGCCCGATGGATCACCATCACTAATCCATCAGAGCTTGCGGGCCGGGGGCAGGGACCAAGAGGTCAGCCTTTCAGCCTGCTATCCAGTCCCCAGTCCCACCCCGCCCCGCTCGTGGGCAGGGTGGGAGGGACCGAGAGGTGGTCAATGCCACCTCAAGGTGACTGGTCTTTCTGGTTGTCCTAGTCATCACGGACACTGGCTTTTTATATATATAGATTTGTCTTGCTGGTGTGTTTATTGCTGGCAGTTACAAATATGGAAGTTTGTTCTCTGGCTATGGATAAGTAGATAATGACACTGAAGATTAAAGAGTTGTGCTATACCTCAAATTACAAATTATAGGTACCTACTGAAATTTAGCACTAAAGATAGAATTTTGTCTTTTAAAAGCCTATCAGCTCACGGTAGATTAATGGAAAACAGATTATAGCTAAGAGGATCAGATATATACATATTAGCTATAATGATCCACCAGCATAAATATTGTTTCGAAACAATTTCCAATCTTTAAATTCTGTATTCAGGTGGCGGAGGTGGTGGTGGGGGGGGTGGTAGGATGGCTGTGGCTGATAATATCTATGCAGATTATCAGGCTAGACATATCTGCCTATCTTATTAAAATGTAGGAGACTAGTTGTTGGAATAAGCAGTTTTATGATACAACAGTAAAGGTAGAGGATACTTAAAAATAAATGCAATCCTGTCTTTGTGCTGATTTATCCATTCTCCAGGTTCAATTACAAGAAGCTGAGAGAAGGCGGGAAGAAGTCCAAAGTTATATCAGGAAGAGAACAGCAGAGCATGAGGCAGCACAGCAAGGTAAGGGGAAGAGGTAGTCATGTAAATTTAGTATATAATTCTGGGTAAAATTTTCTCCCCTTTCCATATTGTAGAGACAGTATGTAATTTGGCATTTTGATTATAGCTCAATAAAAATAGCTTTTAAACTTTTAAAGCACCTTTATTTCTTTAATATTTCTTAGGGTTTTACAAATAAGCACTCTAGCCCTGGTTGGTGGGGCTCAGCTGTTTGGAGTGTAGTCCCTACACCAAAAGGTTGCGGGTTCAATACCTGGTCAGGACTGGTATAGGAAGAAAATAGATAGATGTTTCTCACATTGATGTCTGTCTGTCCATCTGTCTGTCTCTTTCCCCCTCTCCCCTCTCTAAGTCAATTAGCATGCCCTCAGGTGAGGATATTTTTAAAAAAAGCAGTCTAATAGCCTTGTTTAAAGCATTAAGTTGCAAAAAAATTATAGTCCATAATAGGGTAATGGGACCCTTGCTGTGTGTTTCCTTTCTTTAGTTATTTATTCCTTTTGGTTCTTTGATCAAATCTTCATTTGATTTTTTTGTTTCTCAGGGACTCACTTCCTATATTATGAAGAGAAAAACAAGAGCATTATTATTCCTAGTAGTTGACTTAAAACTTCCTACTCCTTAAATACTAACTTTCACCACTTATTCTTAATTTTATAAATATACTAGAGGCCCGGTGCACAAAAATTTGTGCACTCAGGGGGCATCCCTCAGACCAGCCTGCCCCTCTAACAGTCTGGGAGCCCTCACAGGATGTCCTACTGATGTCCCTGTGGGGAGTGGGCCTAAGCCTCAGTCTGGCCTCCCTCTGTGGAAGGCAACTGGCCGATCAGGTATATAGATACTTTCTGAAGGCAGCACAGACTCCTTCCTTATTTCTTTCCTCTGTGGTTGGAGAATAGGGGACTAAAAGGTGGAGACAGAACTGTGGCCGGGCCTGGGGCTCTTGTAGGCAGCGGAAAGAAGGAGAGGGCTGGGGAAAGTCTAGACACAGTTTTCTTCAATTGTCCTCCCTCCCTCCGGGCCCCTCGCTCTGTTCTTTCCTTGTCGTGGTGGACGCTTGGGCCTCGGACTGACAGGAGCCCAGCGACAGTGGAGTTCAGCCCCCTCACTTCTCAGCTGAACATATAACCGCCTCACATTCCAAGTGGAGCTGTTTTCAAGTGGGTAAAGTGCTGGCAATTCATGCCTCCGGCCTTTCCCCTCTCAGGTTTCCTCCTTGGGTCAGTTGCATACTTCACGGAGACACTGAAGCAACTCTGCCCTGGTAGTTCTGCACTGGCCCCTGCCCGGGCCCGACCAGGCACTCTTCCTTGAGGTCTCTGGGTCCACAGTCTGAGCTCAGGGAGGTCACCCAGAGCCCATTCCCCTGGACAGGTAGGGCAGGGGGGCTAGCTTGAAGAGCTGGAGGCAGATGGCAGAGTAAGAGTTGGTATGAACCAGCGCCTGCTTAGCCAGACTTCCTAAGCTCCCCATTGGGCCCAGGCTGGGCCCCTTCCCCACACCAGGAGGATCCCAGCTGAGGTCCCCTCCCTGCACCCAGTGCTCTCCTCCCTGTTCTACCACTGGGGGAAGGAGCAGCTCACCTGCTCTGGACCCTGCCAACCTGGCAGGCTGAGACACAGGCGGTGCAGCCTAGGGTGCTGGTGGCTGCGAGCTTTCTCCCCCTCCCTGAAACGTGGGGCGGGGTTGCAGCAGCTCATAGCCGCCCCTGGGCACCATGCGTGGAGACACTGCTCTCCACTGAGCCACCATCCGCCCAGGACCTGTGGGGGTTAGGGTGGCCTCGGGCTCCCACTGGCCCCACTGAAGCCAGACTCGGCTTGGCCAGCCACCCCTGCTGCCGAGGGCTGCGCATGCCCCACGGGCCTCATCGCCCTCATCGCCCTCATGAATTGCCGTGATCTGGCCGTCCCATCCCAGGAAGTGGCCATCCCTATCACCATGGCTCACTCCCTGGTGCAGTTGGGCCTGCCAGCAAGCATGTAGGCAGGAGCTGGGCCTCTGAGGGGAAGGAGGAGGCATGCGCGGGCCAGGGCAGAAGTGGGGAACTTGGCGGTGTAAACACAGGCCCCCCCCCGCCCCCCCACGTCGTGCCGGCCCCTCGTGCTGCATTCCCGAACCCCTGGGTGCCCCTGCCCAGCACTGTGCTCTCGGGCCTGGGGTGGGGGTGAGGGACCTGGAGCTGCGGCCTGAAGGCAGCCCTCACTGGCTTGGAATCACAGTGGTCGATCAGGGAGGGATGTGGGATGCCAAATTCCACCTCTCTCTCTAAATCTCTCTCTCTCTCTCTCTCTCTCTCTCTCTCTCTCTCTCGGAGTGGGCCCCATGTGGGTGGGCTCGGGCTCGGGCGAGGCGATCGGCACTGCTTGCCTTCGCCCCAGCCCCCGCCAGCCCCTGGTTGCACACGGGGGCCTGGATGGCGGCTTGCGCTGTCTTACCCTGCCTGCAGTATGCAAATTAGCTGCTATCTTTGTTGGTGGTTAACCGCCATCTTAGTTGACAGTTAATTTATATATCGCCCTGATTAGCCAATGGGAAGCGTAGCGAAAGCACGGTCAATTACCATGTTTGTCTATTATTAGATTAGATATGGGAGATAATGAAGCTGGTGTGTTACTTATGTCTTCACTACTCATTTTCCCCTATGAAAGAGGCAGTGAGCTAATAAAATATAATTTTATAATTTGGATCTTCACACCTTTGGTTTCTTGTGATTTTTTTTTTCTCCCCAAGTATTTCCCTTTGGTTCAATATATAAATATACCCAAGATATTAAAGCCCTATTTCTTTATATGTAAAGTTTATATTTATGTTAAGATACATTAGCTTATTCTTAAAATTAATATTTTATATTTAATCAACAAAGCACATGTGAATCTTGCCAAAAGAATTGTAACTATAAACTTATATAACTGCCCAGCTGGCATGGCTCAGTGGTTGAGTGTCAACCTATGAACCAGGAAGTCACCTTTTGATTCCTGGTCAGGGCGCATGCCCAGTTTATGGCTTGAGGGCATGCAGGAGGCAGCTGATCAGTGATTCTCTCTAATCATTGATGTTTCTATCCCTCTGCCTTCCTCTCTGGAATCAATAAAAATATATTAATAAAACCAAACAAGATCAAAACTATAACTATAAACTATTGTAGCTAATAAAAAAGTAATATGCAAATTAACCATCACTGATACAAAGATGGCGGCGTCCAGTCCTCAGCCCCACTAGAGTCCTCCAGTCCTTGGGGGGGTGGGTGGGCTGCTGAGAGCAAGGCCTGCTTGGCTGTTGCCGTGGCAACCCGGGAGAGGCCAAGCAGGCCCCGTAGACAGCAGAAAATGACGGGGAGCGGGCTTAAACCGTCAGTAGGACATCCCCTGAGGGCTCCTGGATTGGAGAGGGTGCAGGTTGGGCTGAGGGACACCCCCCCCCCCCCCCGCTCCCCGTGCCTTGTGCACGAATTTTGTGCACTGGGCCTCTAGTCTATACTAATAAAAGGGTAATGTGCTAATTAGACCGGACATCCATCCAGACGTCCTTCTGGACAAAGCCACAGTGGCAGGGGCCGAGGCAGAGGCAGTTAGGGGTGATCTGGCCAACAGGGGAGGGCAGTTAGGGGCGACCAGGCCGGAGGGGAGGGCAGTTAGGGGCGATCAGACTGGCAGGCAGAGGCAGTTAGGGGCGATCAGACAGGCAGGCAGGTGAGTGGTTAGGAGCCAGTGGTCCACAGAGATTGGGCCTAAACCGGCAGTCAGACCTCCCCCAAGGGGTCCCTGATTGGAGAGGGTGCAGGTTGGGCTGAGGGAATCCCCCTTCGTGCATGAATTTTGTGCACCGGGCCACTAGTGTAACTATAAATAATAAAACTGTACTCTGATCCAAAGCAGTTACTTTTGCTTTTAGTGTTTTCTATCATAACTTTTTTAGTGTTAATATAAGTGATCTTTTAATGGAAAGTAACTGATTTTTTTAAAAATTAAATTTATTGGGGTGACATTAGTTAATAGGGTCATATAGGTTTTAAATGTACATTACTATGATAAGATGATATGTATATTACAATGTGTGCCCACCACCCAAAGTCACATCATCTTCCATCACCATACATTTGGCCCCCTTTACCCCTTACTACCCCTCACCCCCTTCCCTCTGGAAATCACCAGTTGTCTGTGTCTCTGAGTTTCAGTTTTATGTCCTACATATGAGTGAAATCATATGGTTCTTAGCTTTTTCTGACTAACTCATTTTGCTTAGCATAATATTCTCAAGGTCATTCCATGTCGCAAATGCCAGTATTTCATCTTTTTTTATGGCTAAGTAGTATTCCTTAGGATGTGCCATATCTTCTTTTTCTACTTCTCTATCGAAGGACACTTTGGTTGTCTCATGTCTTGGCCACTGTGAATAATGCTGCAGTGAACATAGGGATACATATATCTTTGTGAATAAATGTTTTTGAGTTGTTCGGGTTGATACTCAGAAGAGTTTTTTGAGGAACCCCCATACTGTTTTCCATAGTGGTTGTACCAATTTATTGTCCCACCAGCAGTGGTGGGGGTTCCTTTTTCTTTACAACCTCTTCAACACTTGTTATTACCTATCTGTATATATAAAAGCCATCTGTATATATAAAAGCCAAGTGACCGGAATGACGAAACGACCGGAATGACTGGTTGCTATGACCTGCACTGTGGTGGCCAACTGGCCCGATCAGGGCCCCTATCGGCCCTCCCCAACCTCCCATAGCCCCTCCCCCCTGCTGGCCTGGCCTAATCGGCCCCCATCGTGGTGGGCCGGCCAGACCCCACCTGTACATGAATTCATGCACCGGGCCTCTAGTCTTGTTAATAATAGCCTTTCTAACAGGTGGTATCTCGTAGTTTTGATTTGCATTTCCCTAATAGCTAGTGAAGTTGAACATCTTTTCATATAACTGATAGTTGTTTGTATGTCTTTTTGGGAGAGGTGTCTGTTCAGGTCCTCTGCTTATTAAAAAAAATTTTAAAAATTGATTTCAGAGAGGAAGGGAGAGGGAGAGAGAGAGATAAAAATACTGTTACTGGGAAACTCTTGGGTGGACTCTGGCTTACCGTAGCTGTGTCCAATAACGAAGGCCAGGTTGAATCATATAAGGCGTTTATTGAGAAGGCTAGCCAACCAAGAAGACAGCATGCCTACAAGCATTCAATTCCTGTCTTATAGCAAGGTGCAGGGGACAGGATTATAAAGGGGCATGGGCTAGGATGAGGCTGGGAATGGAATGCAGATACGTGCAGCCCTGGAGGTCCGCAGACATCAGCTATTGTCTTTAGTCATCAGGTGATGAGATGATGTTTTGAGTCCTGGTGGGTTGGTTTGACCCTGCTTATCGGTTCTGCTTGCTGGATTCACAGCCAAGTCACCTCCTCAGTCGCTTCGCACAGGCCTTGAAAAAAGTAAACTTTAAGAAAAACTTAACCCCCTATTCACATATAAGAAACTTAACCCCCTATTCACATAAGTATATGTGTTTTAAAATTTAAAATAATATGATTATTTTTCAGATTAATTCAGGTGCTCTATCACATTATAAGTCCCTCTATCATTATCAGTGATGAGAAAGAATAATTGATTGGCTGTCTCCTGCAGCGCCCCTTCTGGGGATTAAGCTACTACCTAGGCATGTGCACTGACCAGGAATTGAATCAATGAACTTTTGGTTCATGGGTTAATACTCAACCACTGAGCCACACCGGCTGGGCTGTATGAGTGCTTTATATATTTTGGATATTAATCCCTTGTCTGAGCTGTTGCTTGCAAAAAAACATTTCCCAGTTGGTTGGTTGCTTTTTTTTTAATAGTTAGTTTCTTTTGCCGTGAAGAAGCTTTTTAGTTTGTTATAGTCCCATTTATTTATTTTTGCCTTTACTTCCCTTGCCTTTGGGGTCAAATTCATAAAATGTTCTCTATGACCAAGGTCCATAAGTTTGCTACCTGTGTAATTTATTGTTTCAGATCTTATATTTAGGTTTTTGATCCATTTTGAATTAATTCATGTACATGGGGATAAATTAAGCTAATTTCAAATTTTGCATGTGTCTTTCCATTTTCCCAGCACCATTTATTGACGAGGTTTTCTTTTCTCCATTGTGTGTTTTTGGCTCCTTTGTTAAACATTATTTGCCCATATACCTGTGGTTTTATTTCTGGGCTCTCAATTCTATTCCATTGGTCGGTGTGTCTGTTCTTCTGCCAATACCATGCTGTATTGATTATTGTAGTCCTGTAGAATAATGTGAAGTCAGATAATGTGATACCTCCAGCTTCTTTCTTTTTCTTAGGATTGCTTTGGCTATTCTGGAACTTTAGTGGTTCCATACAAATCTTGTGATATTTTTTGTTCTATTTCTTAAAAAACAACAAAACACGCTATTGCGATTTATTTACTTATTATTAATCTTCACTTGAGGATATTTTTTTATTACTTTTTCAGAGAGAGTGGGGGGGGGAAGAGAGAGAGAGAGAGAGAGAGAGAGAGAGAGAGAGAGAGAGAACAGAGAAACATGAATGTGAGAGAGACAAATCCACTGGTTCCTTCCCATACCTGCCCCTACTGGGAGTGGGGAGGGAACCCTTGACTGGGAATCAAACCTGCAATCCTTTGGTGTGTGGGTCCGACACTCTAACCACTGACCACATCTGCCAGGGTGACATTTGGATTTTGATGAGGATTGATTAAATCTATATATTGTTTTGGGTAATACTATAGCCATTTTCACTTTGTTGATTGTTCTAATCCATGATCAGGGAATATCTTTCCATTTCATTGTGTGTGTTTCAATCTCTTTTAATAATGCTTTGTAATTTTCAGTATATAGGTCTTTCACATCCTTTGTTAAGTTTATTCCTAGCTATTTTATTCTTTGGTTGCAATTGTATTATATCTCTAATTAAGCATATTATTTATATTTACACTGCTGTCTCTTGATAGGCATCAGTTAACTTTCTGTCACAGAAAATGAGTGCTTAATACTCTCACACCACTTCTCTCACCTTTCCCTCATCCTCCTGATAAGGTTATGTATACTTTTTGATCATGTCAATATTCATTGTTTGCATCATTATGACTCTGTACTCAGTGCTGAGCCAAGAAAAATATTAAAACTGCAATACTTTTCTTGAACAGTGTTTTAATTTTCTGGAGCTAATTATTGCTTTATGTTTTTAAGTTGCTTGATCTTTTACCATTTAAATTTTTTCCTGTGGTTAAACTCCCTTTAACATTTTCCCCTCCCCTAGCCTCTCAACATGTTAGATAGTGGAGACCCTATTAGTTTTTCTTGGAACCATCTGTCTGGAGTACTTAGTCTTCCTGTTTGAGTACCTTACTTTCTAGGTTTGCTCCATAGCTATCTTCCTGAGACTTAGTTTTGTCTCTTTATCCTGTTTTTTGGATCTTGTGTCACTGCCATCTTTCTTGCTTTCCTCTCTTATTTAATAGCAAATGTTTTAGTAGCTTCACAAGAATAACCCTTGAAATGCATAAGTTTGTATATCTGAAAATGTTTTTATTCTTTCTACTTTCATGCTTGTTTTATAGTTTGACTAGATGTAGAGTTCTGGGTTGGAAATAATTTTCCCACAGATTTAACTTCTGTTGCTGATAAGAAATATTATGCTCTTCTGAGTTCTAAACCTGGACATTATAATTATGTCTTTAATTTTCAGGAGCTCTTTTATGAATTGTGTTCCATTCTGATATTAGTATCTTCTTATGGAAGAAACATCTAACCTTTCTTAAAACATATCTAATGCACACATATACACATTCCTTCTTCTTCCCTCTATTTCCATCTCTATTCTCCCTGTTTTGGACTTGATTGTGTTATGGGGCCAGGAAGCAGCTCTCATAATGCCTGGTATTGTGATTTCCTGAACCTTTCTAGGTTTTTAGAATCCTTTCCCTTTCCTCCAAATTAGTGATCATCTCACCATTCATTTTGTCTTAATTTCTTGTGATTTTTGGAGTTACATTTACTTATGATTGCATCAAGGATAGTTTCTCTCTCTCTCTCTCTCTGTCTCTCTCTCTCTTTCTCTCTCTCTCTCCTGTGTTGGGGTTATTAGAAGAGAAGCAAACAGAAAATTTTTACTGCATCTTACACCAGGACATTTGTCAGCTTTCAGCATCTTTCTCTGCTTTCCAGGTAGGAGAGTACAGGGAATTTACAAGAAATTCACTAAATAACTTACTAAAGTACTTACTAAGAGGTCATTGGAAATCAAGAAATGGTATAACCCTGGCCAGTGTGGCTCAGTTGGGCGTTGTCTCATGCACAGAAAGGTCGCCAGTTCAATTCTGGGTCAGGTCATGGTACATGCCAGTGTTGTGGGCTCAATCCCCAGTAGAGGGCAGCAGGAGGAAGCTGATCGATGTTTTGCTTCCCTGGCGATGTTTCTCTCTCTAAAAAAAAAAAAAAATCAATAAAAAAAAGAAATGATGTAGCAGTTTTAAACATCATGTACTGTTCAGTTAATACATTTATTGAATATGTACGTGCTGTGTGCCAAGCATTGGTCATAGCTCTGGATTCAGAAAAGGTAATCTCTGATTTCAAAAAGCTGTGTGAGAAGATGAATTAGTATGGTGTGGCAGGTACTGTGATTAAAAGTAAGCACATAGGCTGTTCATATGCAGGCAGGAAGGAGGGAGCAGAGGAGACATTCAAGGACGGTTTTCCAGAGGAGATCATGTCTACACTAAAGATGAGTATCAGTAACCAGGAAAGGAAGAGACCTTTGTAAAATACAATGTTTTGTTACAGATTTACAGACTAAATTTGTGGCCAAAGAAAATGAAGTACAGAGTCTGCATAGTAAGCTTACAGATACCTTGGTATCAAAACAGCAGTTGGAGCAAAGACTAATGCAGTTAATGGAATTGGAGCAAAAAAGGGTGAATAAAGAAGAGTCTCTACAAATGCAAGTTCAGGTATCTAGTTTTCTCTCTTTTAAAAAATAAACGTGGGCAGGAATTGGATGTATCTGAATAGAAGAGGGAGGATAGTCTGCCTTGTCCTAATTCTGGAGTGGTGATGAATAATTAAAACTTAATCTTTGAGCATTTGTCACAGTATGGGGTTTTTGAATATATACTTAAAGATGTCCTCACCCACAGTCTTAGGCTTTTTGTATTAGATTAGGAACAACACAACATATTCTTAATTTCTACCTTGTAAATTAACTTTCTTAGAAGAATGCCCAACATTATTGTTGTAAAATGACGTCTTTTGGAATCAAAGAATGCCTTTCTAAAGATAAACACATGTACCTGTAACTCATTTTGTTCGTATGCATTGGTATATTTAGTAACAACACACTTTTCCCTTTCTTCTTTTTGGTTGCTATTTATGAAAGGATATTTTGGAGCAGAATGAGACTTTGAAAGCTCAAATTCAACAATTCCACTCCCAGATAGCAGCCCAGGTAATGGTGCTTTCTTATTGTTTATCATTACTAATAGCTTCCTAGCTGTGTAACTAATCTCCTGAGTGCCTGTTGAGTGCTGAGCACTGGATTAGTCGTTGGGAGACTAGTCATTGAATCAGCATTGATGATCCTGAGTGCTAAACTCTCTGATAATCATAATAAGAAACAATAAGAAATTCAAATTCAGCTAGTTGAAAGGTGGGTTATAGAGTTTTTGCCATAGGAAGAAAAAAATGTCCACAGTTCTGTCACAAAACAGGAGGAATTGGCCAAATGGTGTCAAGAATAGTAATTTGTCTATTAGAAGTGTTCTCTACTATTGACTAGCCATAAAGGAAAATTTTATATTCCCTCAGGTGGTAGCAGTATGCTGATCATAACTCTCAGATTATATATGCAAAAGGGTCATTTTAAGATTTATATTTCAGTTCAGTGAGTGGAGAAACTTTCCAAAGTTTTGCAAGTGGTATTACAAGACCTATTTTTCTTTTGCAGCATTTTAATGTAACCCATCTAGGTATTAACTATTTCTTGTTGAAATTAATGTTCGATCCAAAGAATTGATTATTTTTGAGATATCAGAGGAGCAGTTAAAATACTCTTAATGTGCTGATTTGGTTTAGTCTTCTACCATTTAATTAAAAAAAGGATATGTTTTTTTATTATGGTAGATAGGTAGATACAGTCTTTGGAATATAAATAATACAACAGTGACAAAAAAGAAAAAACTTCTAGTACTTGTTTCCATTATATACATATTGTGAATTTTAATTCTACAACTTTAAAATTCTAAAAATTGTAGAAAAATGAGTAGTTTGGAATAGAAATCACCTTTCTGTATAAAAAGTAGTTTTAACATTAAAAACTTGTTTTTAAAGTTTCAGGCAAATTTGAAGTCCTAAAACTTTGAGATAGCAAATATTTTTCCCCACCCTCACCCCCTATTTGCTTTCTTTGTAGAAACTGTAGTCTAAAATTAATTAGGAAGAATTATTTAATATAGGGAAGGATGCTTGTTTGTTTATGGAGGTGTATGTATATATAAATTATCAATTCAAATTGGATTAAAATCCAAGTTATTAGCTGAAAGAGAGCTCTAGAAATTTATCAGGAATTAAATACTTAGAGGATGCTATAAATACCTTTTTTAAAAATTTTAAAAAAAAATATATTTTATTGATTTTTTTACAGAGAGAAAGGGAGAGAGATAGAGAGTTAGAAACATCGATGAGAGAGAGAAACATCGATCAGCTGCCTCCTGCACATCTCCTACTGGGGATGTGCCCACAACCCAGGTACATGCCCTTGACTGGAATCGAACCTGGGACCTTTCAGTCCGCAGGCCGACGCTCTATCCACTGAGCCAAACCAGTTTCGGCAACTATAAATACCTTTTAAAAAGTAAAGATCAGCATAGGTGTTACCAAAAAGTAATTCTTACCTTAATCATGAACTATTATCATTTCATTATTGGAAATAGTTACTAAGGAAAAGAAGTACAGGGATGAAAAATGAACTTCATGCTATTTTCCTGATGTTTTGTTTCTTTGTTGAATGTTGGTGATCAAATTTGCCTTAAAAATAATAGCTACTATTTAATGAACCCTTGCTATGGGCCAGCTGATGCCTTAATAATTTTATATACTTTAATTTCTTTTGATTTTTAATGATTATTGTAAAACTTTTAAACTTTGTCCTAAATGCTTTTATGTTGACAATGTTTTTCTTTCTTAGACCTCTGCTTCAGTTCTAGCAGAAGAATTACATAAAGTGTAAGCCTTCCTGTCTACATTTCTCTTACAATTGCTTAGTCACCATTAACTGATTACCTGCTGGATTCAGTACTTATGATTAAATTTATATTCTAACTTGTTCAGAAAATGCAACTAAATTTGGAGCAACTCTCATCCTCTTGCCTGCCCCCATCCCTCTCAGTGATTTGGCTCCTGAAAAGTTAAATGTTCTGTGTTTTGTCTTCATCATAAAAAGAATTGGAGAATTTTTTTCATTTGGGCTTGAGCAGTTATATGGGAGAGATAATTATGATTTGAGATCAGAGGAAGTTAGTTTTTGTGTCTAATAAGTAGTTGCAGGTATTCTATATCTAACTATATGGTGGTGGCCAAAACAAAGTTCTGTGTTTTTGTGTATTGTGTAATTGAGTTCAGAAGCCCTAAACTCAGGTTTTGACATTGCCAGGGTTATGAGCTTAAAAAAGTTACTTATTTCACTTCAAGATTTAAAATAGGGGTAGGTATTTTAAGGATCTGTAGTAATGCGTATGACAGCTATTCCTAAACTGAAAGGGGGGCTACAGAAATGGAAGGTACAGTTTATGTGAGAAACTGCTTTGATTTGTGGTTTGACTTCTGAATATTTATTGAATGTGCAAATGTATTTCCCGTTAAAGGATTGCAGAAAAGGATAAGCAGATAAAACAGACTGAAGATTCTTTAGCAAATGAACATGATCATTTAACAAGTAAAGAGGAGGAACTTAAGGTACAGTAATTATTATAAATGGCTGCAGTATTTTACAGTCATTGAGTTACCCTGATCTTGTAATCAGTATATGTGTTTATGAAGAAGAAAATACTCTAGCCCTGTGGTCGGCAAACTGCGGCTCGCGAGCCACATGCGGCTCTTTGGTCCCTTGAGTGTGGCTCTTCCTAAGCCTTAGGAGTACCCTAATTAAGTTAATAACAATGTACCTACCTATATAGTTTAAGTTTAAAAAATTTGGCTCTGAAAAGAAATTTCAATCGTCGTACTGGTTATATTTGGCTCCGTTGACTAATGAGTTTGCCGACCACTGCTCTAGCCCTAGTCAGTTTGGCTCAGTGGATAGAGCGTTGACCTGTGGACTGAAGGGTCCCAGGTTCGATTCTGGTCAAGGGCACATGCCTTGGTTGCAGGCTTGATCCCTTGTAGGGGATGTGCAGGAGGCAGCTGACCAATGATTTTCTCTTATCTTTTGATTTTTCTATCTCTCTTTCCCTCTCCCTTCCTCTCTGAAATCAATAAAAATATATTTAAAAAAAAAAAAGAAAAGAAAATACTCGAATTCATCTCAAAAGTGTCTCTTTTCTAAACTACAAAATCCTTTTTACCCCTCTAAGAGGAAAAGTTTAAAGGTTTTTTTCTCACATGATGTAATTGACAATAATTTGGAAATATGTTAAACATCAGGAATTGATGGTTTTTCTTTCTCATTTAAGAAATTATAATTTGAGACTTTTGCTTTGAGACCTTTGCTTAAGTAGAAGAGTGTTTTGCAAGCTTCAAAGTCAATTATATTAGGTATTTCTAATTCTATTTTTCCTTTTTGTTCTAGGATATACAGAATATGAATTTCTTACTAAAAGCTGAAGTACAAAAATTACAGGCCTTGGCAAATGAACAGGTAGATCTTTATTGCTTTTTAAGCATTTACCTCAGAATTTCAGTTTGTTTATACTTATTTTTATTGGTATTGCAAGCTCTAATTTTACTCATGTAGATAGCAAATAAATATAATGGTTACTCGGGTATGGCTGCATGGTATGTTGTTGAAAGCCTCTTCTATTTTACAATGACTCTCACAACCCATCTAGATATTAATTATTTTCATGTTGAAATTAATGTTTGATCCAAAGAATTGGATCAAACTACTTTTGATATATCAGAGGAACAGTTAAAACACTCTTAATGTGCTGGTTTGTTCTAGCTTTCTACCATTTAATTAAAAATGGACATATCTTTTTATTAGGATAAAAGTTGATCAATAAGAAGTACAAATATTGGATTGCATAATGTATTGATATTGCTTTAATTTTACTTCAAAGTTGCGTTGGTGGTATAGTGGTGAGCATAGCTGCCTTCCAAATACATAAAAATGTAACTTTTTGATATGTAAAAATAAGTAAAAGAATAATTCAGAGTACTGCCTGAGAAATGACATAATTCTCATCTCATTCTAAACACAGGCTGCTGCTGCACATGAACTGGAGAAAATGCATAAAAGGTAATTAATGTATTGTACATGGAGTCATTCGTACATTTATGTCCAACTATAATTACAGGAAATAAAGCTGCTTATAACTGATACTTGTGCACATAATTTATGTATACTTTCTGAATATATTATGTGTTTTAATTGATTTTTTTCTCATAGTATTCGTGTTAAGGATGATAAAATAAGACTGCTTGAAGAACAGCTACAGCGTGAAATTTCAAACAAAATGGAAGAATTTAAGGTGTGTGATTACGCTTGTTTTTTGAACAACCTTGTAATAGTTTTCAGTTGAAGTGAATCTAGAAATACTACTTTTATGTGTAATGACTCTGAAACAGTGTTTCTAGAGTTTCTTTGGGGACTTATACAAGCAATGAATTTTGTCAGATTCTTCTTGCCTAGATTATCTTATTTCTTCTTGTAACACTTGAAATTTGTTTTGTTCCTGCCTTTTCTCTACAGTGTTCAGTTGGTAGTTTATGACGGTTCTATCTGCCTATGTTGTTGATGCACTGCTAGTTTTTGGTCTGGCCAACCAGCTTGAGTGCTGTAAAGCATTCTGATTCCCAAGGTGCATCTCTGTGTAGTATGATTTGCTTCTTGGGGGCTTTTATTTACTGGTACTCCCTTATGAAAGCAGGGTTTCCTAGATTCCATTGGCACAAACTGTTCAACTTTTTGAAATACACATGAAAGCAGTTCAAAGCACAGTGTTAACACTGTTTTGGGATAAACTACATGACTGAAATAGGGGGCTCGGTAGAATTTGTTTTAGAGATTATTGTACATGTACTTTATACTAGTACTGTATTCCTGTACTCTGGAATGTATTCATTAAAACTGGAAACTGGAGCCGTGTGGGATTTGTATTCTTATGTACATTAGTGTATAATTCACCTGCCACTTTATTAGTACTTAAAGCAATAATATAGGTTTGATACTTTTTTAAAAAGTTACTCAAATTATTGCATTGTTACCTTTTCTTAATAAAACAGTAAATTGAGATTCTTTCTTCCAGATTTTAAGTGACCAAAACAAAGCATTACAATTAGAAGTTCAGAAGCTACAGACCCTTGTTTCTGAACAGGTAAGGCTTTTCATGAGTTAGTTACAAGGTAGAAATATCTAGTACATAACAAGATTTGCTTCTTCTTAAATAGTAACCAGTTCATTTACTTTGAAAGATATTGATTGTATTTTTATTGTTTTTGTGCTTATCAAATATCCAAACTAAGGAAAATATAACTTTACTTCCTGAAAGGAAGTTAATGCTAACATACTTGTAAGCATCCCTCCCCCCCAAAGGAAAGAAAAATGTAATAGGATGCATAAAAAGAACATTTTAAGTTATTTTGATGCATTTGGCTCTTAGGATAAAAGTCCTCAGACTTGGAGCTTCACATTTTCTAAGGCAGCATGGTTCCCTAAAGGAGAATGGGTTTGGCTCAGCCAGTGTGGCTCAGTGGTTAAGTGTTGACCTATGAACCAGGAGGTCATGGTTTGATTCCCAGTCAGGGCACATGCCCATGTTGCTGGCTTGATCCCCAGTAGGGGGTGTGCAGGAGCCAGCTGATCAATGATTCTCATCATTGATGTTTCTATCTCTCATTTCCTCTCTTCTTCTCTGAAATCAATTAAAAAAAGAGAGAGGGAGGGAGAGAAAGAGAGTATGGGCTCGAAACCTAATACCAGCATTTAAAGCAGTGATGTTGATCAAATTGCTTAACCTTTCTGAGGCCTCTCATCCCAAGTCTTTCACATTTTATTTACATCATAAACTTGGTAGATTTAAATGGGTAAGTTTATGAATAGTGTATAGCCTAGTGCTTTGCATATAGTAGTTATTTTAAACCTCCATATCTTTCCCTTAGATATTTATTTTTTCCATCTCATTTCCACCCCATACTGCCATCGTATTTTTTCTATATTTATAGCAAGCCATCAAAACTCTAGCAGCCTGAATAAGCATCCTATATAATAAAAGCCTAATATGCTAAGTGTCCGACTGTTCATTCGACCAGTCGCTATGACACGCACTGACCAACAGGGGGCAGACACTCCAACCAGTAGGTTAGCTTGCTGCTGGGGTCCGGCCGATCAAGACTGGGTGAGACAGGCCGGACACACCCCAGAGCCCTCTCGCGGTTCCTCCCCGGCTCCGATCATGCACTCTGGGATCCCTTCGCCTGACCTGCGCCTTCTCGCAATCTGGGACCCCTCGGGGGGATGTCCACAGGCCAGGCCAAGGGACCCCACCTGGTGCATGAATCCGTGCACCGTGCCTCTAGTAGCTCCATAAATTAGAGCCCCAGGCAACATCCATTTTATGTCTGTTTCTGAGGGTTGCCTTCATACTCTTCTACACAACTTTTCAAATTTCAGTGTTAAAAAATATTCTAAAAACTCTTGATATTAGATGACACATTAAAATAGAAGCTTGGCATGTGTTTCTAATACAGTTAAATTTTTAGAACACACTTATTGGAAGCTGAAATGTAAGTTATTGCAAACGATAGCACTTCTTTCAGCAGGTGCCTACTTTCTTTTTTATTTTATAATCCACATTTATGCAGGTATTGAATTGGTGTAAGTAGCTGTGCCAAGTACTGTGGAAGTATTTTGGAAGTATTTTGCTAATATCCTAACAGGATAATCCACTTATTTTTCTCCTCCCTTCAGTTTGATACTAGTTACTAGGTGTGTCGGTTAATAATTCGAATTTTGTAATCAAAGAAAACATGATAATTTCAAAAGAAACATCAAAAGTGCTTTATTCAAAGTATTGTCCATTATACATTTTCCCCATATTTCAGGTAATTTGTGGATACTGTCCCAATAGAACTTGTTTTGAGGCAAACCATTCAGAGACCCAGTTTTCCACTTCTTCATATGTTTTGAAGTGCTGCTCAGAAAGCACATGTGCCATTGATTGGAACAAGTGGTAATCTGAAGGAGCAAGGTCTGGTGAATACGGCGGGTGGGTTAATACTTTCCAGGCAAGATCTTTTAACGTGTCTTTAACTGGTTTTGAAGTGTGTGATGGTGCATCATCATGAAGCAAAATTACTTTGCTGTGTCTTCTGGCACATTCTGGTCATTTCACAATCAAAGCGTGGTTCAAATGGATTATTTGTTGTCGGTAGTGATCAGTACTAATGGTTTCACTTGATTTTACAAGCTCATAATACACCACACCTTTCTGATCCCACCAAACGCAGAGCATTGTCTTCTTTCGAAGCGATTTGGCCTTGCAGTTGATGTTGATGGTTGACCTGAATCAACCATGATTTTGTGCATTTGGGATTCTCAAAATAAATCCACTTTTCATTGCCAGTCACAATTTGATGCAAAAGAGACTTTCATTCATGCCGTTGAAGCAACATTTTACTGATGACTTTTCGATTTTCCACGTCTTTTGTTCAGTTGATTTGGCACCCATTTTCCTTCCTTTAAAATCTTTTCCATTGCTTGTACACAATCGGAAATTATTTGCTGAGTAACGTTTAATCTTTCTGCAAGTTGTTTTTGAGTTTGACACGCCATCTTCATCCAATAATGCTTGTAATTATTGGTCTTCAAACTTTTTCAGTTGACCTTGACGTTCTTTGTCTTTCACATTGAAATCATCACTTTTAAAGCGTTTAAACCAGCATTCACAAGTATCTTGAGATGGAGCATGTTCACCATAAGCTTCCTGAAGTATTCAGTAGCACTTTTATTCAAAATAAAGTAATGAACTAAAACTTCGTGCAAATGCCCTTTTTTTTGGCACGAAATTCGAAATTTTTAAGTGTAAAAATATCTATGATGTTAACACCTTCAGCAAATTTGACATATGAAGTTTTGAAGCTTGCTGTCAATACAACAAAATAGCATACATATCAAATCGCAATATATATCAACATATGTGTAACTCCATCTACTGAAAAATATCCGCATTATTAACAGGTACACCTAGTAAGTGCTTTGCTTAATCTTTATTACTTTGTATATTCTTTACCCCTGCAAATTAAAGTTAATAGAGGAGAAAATTCTGAACAGATAATACTTAGTGCAGGAATATGATTTCATGCCTCTAATCCTAAAGTGGTATTTAAATCTTATCTTAAATCTTAGTCTTATTTCATGTTGTTGAGGTATAGCTTATAAGAGAGATGATATTTCATCAATTGTAAGTTTTTTTCTACCTCTTAATTTATCATCCATCTTTGAAGTCTGGTTATATCTTACAGTCTCTGGTTACAGTTTTAGTTGGCAGCATTTTTAATTTTTAGTGCTACATAAAATACTGGTTGTGAGATGTAACGTCAGTGACCTGGATTAGAGTAAATGATAGATAGATAATTTTTTATTTTTTTTATAAAATATATTTTATTGATTTTTTAGAGAGGAAGGGGGAGGGATAGAGAGTTAGAAACATCGATGAGAGAGAAACATTGATCAGCTGCCTCCTGCACACCCCCCACCGGGGATGTACCCACAACCAAGGTAGTACTTGCCCTTGACTGGAATCGAACCTGGACCCTTCAGTCCGCAGGCCGATGCTCTATCCACTGAGCCAAACTGGCTTCGGCAGATATATAATTTTTTATCCTCACCCCAGAACATGTTTTAACTGTAGAGAGAGAATGGGGTGGTATGCATGTAGGGGAGATGGGCAGAGAGAGAAACATCAGTTGGTTGCCTCCCATATGCACCCTGACTGGGGATTAAACACACACCTAGGTATGTTCCCTGACAAGGAATTGAACCTGAAACTTTTTTTTTTTTTTTTAATTTTAATAATTTTTATTTCTTAAAGTATTACAAAGAGTATTACATATGTCTCCTTTTTTCCCCCCCTTGACATTCCCCCGGCCCCTACCCCCCGCACCCCCCGCCCCGTGTCTTGTGTCCATTGGTTAATCTTATATGCATGCATATAAGTCCTTCAGTTGGTCTCTTAATCCCCCCCCCCCCCCCCCAACCCTCCCCAGGCTTCCCACTGTAGTTTAACATTCCGTTCAATGTTGCTCTGCTTCTGTATCTACCCCTGTTCATCAGTCCATACTGGTCCCCTTTATTTGTCCCAACCTCACTGGAGTAGTCTCAACCTCACCAGGGCCGTCTGAGCCTCACCAGGGCCGTTACAACCTCACCGGGGCCGTCCCTACCTCACGGGGGCCGTTTCAACCTCACCGGGGTCGTCCCTACCTCACGGGGGCCGTTTCAACCTCACCGGGGTGGTCCCTACCTCACGGGGGCCGTTTCAACCTCACCAGGGTCGTCCCTACCACACCGGGGCCGTTTCGACCTGACCGGGGTTGTCCCTACCAGACCGGGGTCGTCCCTACCTCACGGGGGCTGTTTCAGAACCTGAAACTTTTTGGTGTACAGGACAATGCTCCAACCAACTGAGCCATGCAGTCAGGGCTTATGGATGGTTTTTGATTGTGTTAATTCTTACCCAGAAAAGTAGAATGTAGTTTTTGTGAGTTGGTTATTAGAGATTCTGGAACACCTACAGTGGGGCCTTGACTTACGAGTGTCCCGACTAACGAGTTTTTCGAGATATGAGCCGTCTCTCGGCCGATTTTTTTGCTTTGAGTTGCGAGCTAAAATTCGGGTTACGAGCCAGCTTCAGATACCCCACCACTAGTTGGCGCAGCGAACGTCACAGTGAACGCCACAACATCAGCCCAGCATCACGTGTCTCATTCGTTCACTTTTTGATTTGACATACGAGTAATTTGAGTTACGAGCTCCGTCACGGAACGAATTAAACTCTTAAGTCAAGGCCCCACTATATTTCAATATGTAGTTTTAAACTTTCTAAATTAACTTTATGGGAGATTAAAGCAAATGCGTAGAAACTTATCAATCTGTCCTAGAGTTCCAGTATTAAAGATGCTGGTAAATTGTATTTAGGTTTAAAAGAAAACCTGAATTTTTAAAACTCTTTTGTTCTGTACTAAAAATGGTAATTCTCTATCATTAGGCAAGAGTGAAACCACTAGCCTTTAAGCTTTCTTTTTCTTAAAGGTAATATGATGCCCTAAAACGGCCATTTTAATATCTTATATAAACTATCACATGTGAAAGTTAATAAATATTAAAAAAAATATTTTTTAAAATCCTCTAATTTCTACCTTATTTAGTCAGCCTTTACTGTGAAGTTTCTGTGTGCATTTAGGTATTGTTAAAATAACAACTTTCAGCATGAAATGAAATTTTTAAACGGATAATAGTTGTATGAAGTTTTGGAAGTAGTCCTCAGAACAAAATTTCATAGTAACATTTTTAAAATTTATTTAAAAGAATTATTTGATAAGAGTGGAAACTCATTTTATGGTACTAACTTAAGATTTGCTTTTTAATAATTCTTAGAATTTTTCTCTTCTGAAAACTCTCTTTTTTATTTTAAAATATTGTAGAAAACATATGACTGGTGTTATGTTTTTGGTTGTAGTTCTGACTTATCTCGTCTTGGCAGACCAAAGAACCACCTCTTCGACTTTTTTCTGGTCATTTCTTTGTTATTGCTAATAAAAGAAGAGATAAAGATTAGTATAATGTTTTTTCATTTTTACCTTTCTTTAACCCCTTCCTACCCAGCAGTCAGAATTCCAAGTGACAGTTGAGAGATGAACAGTTCAGTTATTTAACAAAATGTAGTCCTTTTGCCCCATGGATTTTTATCCTGGAGGAAAAGATTGACCTTATTGAAACAGAAACCAACAATGGTGCCAGGTTGTTGTTTCTTAAGGTGTAGGAAGCAGAAAGACAACAAACACCAGGTAAGGGAACCTGTTTATACACTAAAGAAGTGAAAGCTCCATTTATAGATGATGCAAATAAATCAGTCACAAAATCTCGTTTATTCAGAATAAAATAAAACTTTCTGGGGATGAGGGTTCTTATGTGTCCTTTTTTTTTTTTTTTTTTTTTTTTTTTTTTTTTTGGCGCATATTGACTTTTTAGCAAAGGAGCAGCACGACTTTTTATTAGATTTTTAAGATTCAGTGATCAAGATTATTAAGTAAAAATGATGGGAATAGGCAATTTTTACTCCTTGCCCTGCTACCTGGTTGTATTTTACTGCAGACTAAATCATTATTATATAAGATATAGTTTTGAAAATTAGGTAGGGAGGGAAAAAAATTGGATTAGATTTGATCAATAATGTATAAAGTAAAAATGTTGGATAGATGCTAATTGGGCCAGTTTGTACAATTGAATAGTGAATGAGCAATTGACCAAGAGTACTTGTTAAACTGTGATCTCCTTAAAGGAATTCACTTTATTATTTACTAATTGAGTACATGCTAGAAACTATGCTATATGCTGAGGCTACAGAGATGGAAGAGAATTGGTTCCTATCTTCAAGACAGGTTTAGTGTGAAGATAGATACATAACACAGAAAAATGTGATGAATAAAATTCTTGAACAGATTAGGAGGAGGAGATAATGAATTCTATTTGAAGGAGGGTGAGGGTGAAATGTGCAGAGAATAGGGGACAGCTAAATGTGATTTTGAAAAAGGGCCGTGAACTTGCCAAATGGCTAAGAGGACCATTCCAGGTCTAGTGGATACAGTATTAAATGTCATGACAATATATGGTAAAATTGGTATATTTAGAGCATATTAGAGAACTGCAAAGTATGAGGTGTAAGGAGTAGAGAGTCAGTAGGGCCTAATAATGAAGAACTTTGTATGCTTTGTAAGGATCAGGAACTTGATTTAGCATATAGGTATGCCATTGAAGGGTGCTGTAAGAATAAATAAGCATTTTGTCTAGCATTTTAGATAGATCAGTGTGGTGACAGTAAGGTGTTCAAACACTGAATTTACATAGGGGAGAAGTATGTAGGACTAAAAGTAAAATACAACTGAATGGTTAAGGTGAAGATAACTTGGACTTAATAGTATTGTCTTTTTTTCCAATCTTCACCAAGGACATGTTTTTCATTGATTCTAGAGAGAGGAAAGGACAGGGAGAGAGAAACATCGATGTGAGAGAGAAACATTGATTTGTTGCCTTCCGTATGTGCCCTGTCCAGGGATTGAACCTGAAAACCTTTGGTCAGTGCATGGGGATGACACTCCAACCAACTGAGCCACACCGGCACGTGCATGCGTCCGTCCTTCCTCCCTTCCTTCCTTCCTCTCTCCCGCGCTCTCTTTTTTCTTTCTTTCATTTTAAAATGGAGCTTTAATTGACACTAACATTATATATAACATAGTGATTTGATATTTGTGTAAATTATGAAAAGATTACCACTGTAAGTGTGGTTAAAATCCATTACCATGCATAGTTATAAATTTTGTGTTAAGTCTTTATGTGAGACTTAAGATGGGCAAAAATCATCTTGACAAAAGATGTAAACTTACTGCATGATTTATTTTTCATAGTTTATAAATCTGATTAGAGACCCAAGGCATGAAAATTCATGCACTCGGGGGGTAGGGGGATGGAGGGAGTCCCTCAGCCCGGCCTGTGCCCTCTTGCAGACCAGGAGCCCTTGGGGGATGCCACTGTCTGGCCTCCTTCTACGGGAGGCAACCTGCGGGCCAATCTGGGGACAGTGCCAGCCGGAGAGCAGTCTACCCCTCCCTCCAGTCGCCTCTCCACCACTGCCAGTCGCTGCCATCCCTTCCCTCTGCCCCCTGATCACCGTCCCTTCCCTCTGCCCTCTGGCACCTGCCTTGGCTGGCCTGGCACCACCCCGCTTGCCGGCCCCACCCCCTGCTGACGGCCCCACCCCCTGCTGACGGCTTGTTCTGCCTTTTGGTCAATTTGCATATTAGGCTTTTATTATACAGGATTTAATATATGTTTGACAACTCTTACCTCCTTTCTGATGGTAGGAAGAATTTTTCCCATTTGGAAGTTCTTTCTGTACTTCTCACAAAATAATCCTTGTGGATTAGAAGCAGGGAGAAGAATTAGGGTGATGTGATAGTTGAGAAGAGTAAAGCTGAGAGCCTAATCTAGGGAATAGAAGAAAAGGGGGTTAATTTTAAAAAATATGTAAGAAGCAGAATCTTAGGATTTGGTAATGAAAATTGGAAAAATTAATAGTGTTTGTAAAAATGGTTGTAATAACATTGGGAAAAAATTAAGAAACTTAGAGAAATTAGGAGAGAGCAGGTAGAGATGGGTGGAAGATAGTGTTCAAGGAAAAAGACCCTAAACCTGTTTTGTCAGGGTGTCTAGCTGCCTGAAGGCCTGGGGATACCCAGGGGAAACTCTGCTTCTGGATACACAATAAATTATGACCATGAGGACTTCTGTATGTATGGGGGGATGACAGGAGGGAGGCCAATGTCAGGGGTCAGTTGTATTTTATTGCAGACTAATTCATTATTATATAAGATGTAGTTTTGAAAATCATGCAGGGAGGAAAAAAATTGGATTAGACTAGTCCAGTTGTGTATAAAGTAAAAATGTTGGATAGATGCTAAGCTGTGTCAGTTTTGTGCAATATTGAATGAGCGATTGACCCGTTGCTTTTCATATGTGTCCTCACCAGGGATTGAACCCGAAACATTGTCATGTTTTGTTTTTTTAAATGTATATTTTAAAATTGATTTGAGAGAGAGAGAAAGAGATGGGGGTGGGGGGGTGGGGTGGGGGTGGAGAGAGAGAAACATTAATGTGAAAGAAAAACATCAATTGGTTGCCTCCTGCAAGCACCTCAACTTGGGACTGAACCTGCAACCTGGGTATGTGCCTTGACCAGGAATCGAAGCCATGACCTTTTGGTGCATGGGTTGATATTCAGCCAACTGAGCCACACTAGCCAGGACTACATGTCATGTTTTAATGATTTACAAGGAGGATATGTTCATATGTTGCTTCTGCAATTTATAACTAGTTCTATATATTGGTCTGGAGGGTAGTTATATAACCATCTGCATGTTAAAAAATTCTTGAGTTGTACATAGGAGTTTTGAACTTGCCTATATAAATGTTATACCTTAAGTGTTTAAAAAAAACCCATTTATAAAAAGAAAGAACAAAGCCTCCTTCCTGGCCTTAGAACCTTTGATTTTTTTTTTTTTAATATATGAAGAACTGAATTAATTGATGAAAAGGAACTAAGGCACATTCCCTTCTTATCCTTAAGATTTTCTTTTGCAGTAATTAAAGAATTATTAATATACTAACTCACTTTACTAGCCCATTTTATATTTCATGTTTTTCTGTCTTGTGTATCTGCTTCTCTTTTGTATTGTGTTTGTAAATTATTTAATTATTAGCAGTCTTCAAATATGGATCATCTTACTAAATTTTGAATGTAATTAAAACAATTTTTATAGAATCCTATTTCAATGTTTAAACAAGTTTTACCTCATGTAAAGTTGGTGAATTAAACTCTTTGGTGATTTTTATTTTAGCCTAATAAAGATGTTGTGGAACAAATGGAAAAATGGTGAGTTTAAAATTTTCTTTAGATATTTTAATGACTCACTTCTACCAAATTTGAGATAACAATTATTTATACTAATAAAAGGGTAATATGCTAATTAGATCGGATAGTCCAGTCGTCTTCCGGACAAAGCCGCAGCGGCTGCGAGGGCCAAGGAGGGCCGGCAGCCGCAGCAGCCAGCAGTGGCAGCAGCAGCAGGGTGATGGGGGCATTGCCTTTCCCTGATCGGCCTGGTCGACCCCTGCAGAGGGAGGCCAGACTGCGACTTAGGCCTCCACATCTCCTGAGGGCTCCCGGACTCTGAGAGGGGGCAGGCCAGGCTGAGGGACTTCCCCCCCCCCCCCCCCACCTACCCCCCCAGTGCACGAATTTTCATGCACTGGGCCTCTAGTTCATATATATATATACACATATATACATATACATATACATGTACATATATACATATACATATATATGTACATATATATATATTTATATATATATATGGCTAAGTGTCTGTCTCACTGGTAGCTATGATGTGCACTGACCACCAGGGGGCAGAAGCTCAATGAAGGAGCTGCCATGACGCGCACTGGCCATTTAAAAATAAACGGCACCATGGACCTGGTGCCGACAAACCAACACTCGGTTTCTCCCAAGTGGGACCCAGGCCCTGCCACCCCCCGGAGGGACACCCTACCAAATCGCAGCCAATGCTGCCAAGACCCCGTGGTGCAAAATGTGGCCCACAGCCCAGCCGAGTGCAGCCCGGAAATGGCCTCTGTTGATGCTGGGTAATGATGTCACATAGAATGCCTGGCTTCCTCTCCCTAGTGACTAGCCTCCTTGGAGTTTCTTCAGCCCAGGAACATGACTTGCTTTATAGCCAGCTGCAAACATTTTACACTTTAACCATATGTCTGTGAAGTGTTTTCATGTGCCTCATCCCATTTGATCCTCAGAAGTCCTGGAGTAGGTAGATAGGAGTCTTGGTAGAATCCTATTTTCTTTTCATTAGCTGGAACACGGAGATTTAGAAAGTTTAGAAACTTGACCCGACTGAAAAGAAGTAAGAAATGGTGGACCTTGAAAATGACTTCAGGTTTTCTCACTGTGCAGAATATAGTCAAACACTGCTGCAGTTAAATATTTTACCCTTTGTTCTCCCTGCATGATCTACAATAATAATCTGCTTCATGTTGATATTTACTGCTGTGTTGCTGACAATTACCTGAAAGAGAAGTTGGGGTGCTTCACTGGGCTGGAAAAAGTTTAGCTAAATCAGAAAGCAGGTCTAATTAAGCAAATCTATTCTGTATATATAAAAGGCTAAGTTGACTCGCGATACATATAAAGCTCTCGCTGGTGCCAATCGCATGCGTGTGTTTCGATCTGTCATTGTTGATCGTGAATTTGGTTGACACTTGTATTATAGAGAAAAGGTGAAGAGCGCTATTACAATATTTCTTCTAATTAATTTACTTTCTATGTTCACTAATCCATGCACCGGGACACTAGTTAACTGTATTAATTAAGGTTCTCAAAATTCTTTTTGTATTTTACAGTGGAAGATAGTGGTATGCTATTGATTGATTTGGGATTACATTAGGTTTGTGGGTGCCATGCGTAGCAGTGATTTATTTGTTTAGGCTAGCATGTAAACATGCATTACTTGAATACATTTTACTTACTGGTAAAGAAGAAGTACCCTTAGACATTAATCAAAAAGTCTCAGAAACATTTCTAGAATTAAATTTTTATAAGGAACAATGGACATGAGTAATCCATGTAAAATACTTAGGAATGATATCATTCATTTACCTTAAAAAATAGTTCTTACATATGTTTTATAATTTCAGCATTCAAGAAAAAGATGAGAAGTTGAAGACTGTGGAAGAATTACTTGAAACTGGACTTATTCAGGTGGCCACTAAAGAAGAGGAACTGAATGTAAAGCACTTTTAGATTTATTTTCCTGTGGTTATTCAGTGAAGGGGTTTCACTGTAATTTGTGTAAGATTTTTCCCATAGCTTTTAAACTGCATATGAGTTAACTACATTTTATTACATTTATGATTTTCTTTCATTAAATTTAAGATTTTATTAAAAATACAAAAATGCATGGTTGATTATAGCATTCACTGCCTTAATGAAGTAGATACTATTGTTACGGTTTGTAAAATATGCTCTCACACCTCCATCTATGCTCAAATGATAACCAGCGGTAATAGCAGACTTCATAAGTTCATGAAGTAGTATTGGAGGCCAGAGAAAGGAGAGACTGCAGTTCTGTTTTATGATTATCATTAATGAACTCGAGTAGGATAAGTGGTATTGCTGGAAGAAATAACTTAAAAGTTGTATTTGAGTTTAGGGTGACAGGTGGTATAGTATGTGGTTGTGTGATTGTGTAAACATAAATAGAAATACTTTTGGGGATAATTGGATTAAAAATCGATTTGGCTAGCTCTAGAAGTTACAGAATTGTAGACAGACATGTGAAAGAAGGGAGATTTCTGGGCCTTCCAGAGAAAAAAAGAAGCAGTTAAAGAAAAATGAGAAGCTAGTTTATTTTGAAGCAAGCTATTTTTCCCCCAGAAAATAAAAGTATGTTCTGCTTATGTGTCTTTGAAAAAGGCAATAAGAACAGAAAACTCATCTTTGACAAAAGAAGTTCAAGACTTAAAGGCAAAGCAAAATGATCAGGTAAGGAATTTAATAGATTCTACAACCATTTTCTTTAAAACAATGGACAGGCCTGTTACATTCAAATGGAGCCATTCTGTCATTTGTCTGTTCCTTCCTTCTCCAAAGTGGAATTTGTCAATTGTAGTTTTTTGTGAATGATTAGTGACTTGATTATCAGTAATAAAGGCAGCAGTTTTATTGGATGCTGACTATATCCCAGGTATTAGGTAGAGTATTCTAGATAGGAGGTCATTGCTTTTTATGACAGAATAAAAGGGTTGAGTATACAAATAGAAAGTGAGACTCTAAATCAGTGATGGCTAACCTATGACACGCATGTCAGAGGTGACACACGAACTCATTTTTTTGGTTGATTTTTCTTTGTTAAATGGCATTTAAATATATAAAATAAATGTCAAAAATATAAATCTTTATTTTACTATGGTTGCAAATATCAAAAAATTTCTATATGTGACACGGCACCAGAGTTAAGTTAGGGTTTTTCAAAATGCTGACATGCCGAGCTCAAAAGGTTCGCCATCGCTGCTCTAAATCATGGGTGGGGAACCTTTTTTCTGACAAGGGCCATTTGGATATATATAACATTCAAGGGCCATACAAAATTATCAACTAAAAAATTAGCCTACTATATTTGTTCAAACATTTAATTAACTCACCCCTAATGCCTTGGCAGGGCCAGACCAAATGATTTCTCGGGCTCTATGTGGCCCGCAGGCCAGATGTTCCCCACCCCTGCTCTAAATAGTAGTAGAAGGGGTTACCTGATTTAGGTAATTTTTTAAGTTGTATTTTCTCTTTAGTTGGTTAGAATTATTTAATAATTTTAACATTTATGTGTTGATTTTTCTTTTGGCCTATACTTAACCATAAGTAGCCTTAAAGCTGTTTACTTTCAAAGTGCTTTTCATTTACATAATTATGATGTTAAAAGCTAGTAAAAATTAATTCTTGGGTTTCCTTTTCCTATTTGGATTTTGGTATAGTGGAAAATTTAAGGATAACATACTTTTCTATTTCTAATCCATTTGTATTTTGAGCAAATTACTAACTAGGATGCCTTCTTGTTTTCAGGTTTCTTTTGCATCTCTAGTTGAAGAACTTAAGAAAGTGTAAGTGGTGACATATTAAACTGGTCTTCCTCTTTTAGTCCATTTGCTTAGCGATGTATGTTAGTTTAACTTTCACTCTAGAATTTTTCATTGATCAGATAAACTGTGATTTCCCTGGTATAACGTGATGGTTAAAAAATGTATTTCCATAATTGTTTCCACTTATTTTCTTAACTTACAGCAATGCATTGTTAATTTTCTGTTTCTGTGGTAGGAACTATTAAAGAATAGGTTTTATTAGATGGGGAGATAAGTTCCTTGCTTGTCTCCTTTCTGAGATGTCTATAAAGTTTGATTCACAATTGTGTGTAAGTTCTATCACAGCTTTTGCAGCCCTAAGAGCCAATATTATTGAGAGGAACTTGATTCTCTCTGCTATTCTTCAGGGTACACCTCATATTCTCTGTGTACTTCTGAATCATGTCACTAGCTTCTCCTTATGTGCATAGGCTTCAGCTACTTGATAGTTACTGATTATTTCTCATTTAGAAAGAGCTTTAAATATTATTTCCCCTTCTGTCTGATATGTTGCTATTTTACTTAAAACAGGAGAATTCATTTGGTGAGCTTATTCATGATTTGGTGCTGTTCTTAGTTGGTGATGGTTTCTATTCAAATTTAATACTCCATTTCTTTATCTAAGAATTCATGAAAAAGATGGAAAGATCAAGTCTGTAGAAGAGCTTCTGGAAGCTGAACTTCTCAAAGTTGCTAATAAGGAGAAAACTATTCAGGTATTAGGAATGAGAAAACTGTGCTTGTCTATTTGTTTATCAACTTTAGTGAATACCACGTAATTTCATGTGTTTGTCTGTACATTGCATTTTATGTCAATTTCTGTGTTTCCATTGTCCAATCTTGTCTGTTTTGTCATTGTCAAGGATTTGAAACAGGAAATAGAGGCTCTAAAAGAAGAAATAGGAAATATCCAGCTTGAAAAGGCTCAACAGGTAAAAATCCCAGAGCCATAGCATGACAGATTTGTTAGTGTATGTGTATTTATAAGCTACTTGGTTTTCTTCTTGTTACTTGGAAAAAAACCTTTTAGTCATGTGATGTAAGTATATTGGGTAATGTGCTTTTTATTTTTTTGCCTGATTTGAGAAAGCATTCTTGATATTTAATCAATGAGTCTTTGAACTGTTAAAGATTCCTTTTTAGAAAGTTTTCTGTATTAATGTTTCATTTTAGTTTTCCAACTTAATACACGAAACACTTGGTAAATCTTTTTTTAACTTTTTTCTTAACTGCGTGGACTGTAATGTTTTGTTACAGAATACGTATTGCTCAACCTTTGCCTTTAGGACAGTGGTTCTCAACCTTCCTAATGCTGTGACCCTTTAATACAGTTCCTCATGTTGTGGTGACCCCCAATTTCATTGTTACAAATTGAACATAATTAAAGCATAGTGATTAATCACAAAAACAATATGTAATTATATATGTGTTTTCCGATGGTCTTAGGCGACCCCTGTGAAAGGGTCGTTCGACCCCCAAAGGGGTCGCGACCCACAGGTTGAGAACCGCTGCTTTAGAACAAAGTACAGATTTCATATTTCAGAGGTAAGAATGGTTACTGGAAATAGATGGATTTTGTTGAATTTAATCCAATAAGGCTTCATTGAAAAAATGGTGAGGCTGCATGGAAGAGATTCCAATAGATTGATTCAACAATATTTTTTGAGTTCCTCCTACTTGTCAAAGGAATATGTTAGTGATTGAAGATAATGTGTTGAAGGAAATGGGGTATGATGAAAGATAAAAATACTCTAAATACAGATTGAGAGATCAGGAAAGTTTCCTCCTGAGGAATTGATATCTAAGCCAAGCTCTGAAGGGGCTATGGGGGATAAAAGGTACTGTAGAACTGTGTCGGATAAGAAAATTAGATTAAAGAAGGACACTAGAGTGCTACTGAATAGTTGGCCTTGAAGACAGGGAAAGAAGAGCTCTGATATGGTAGGGAGGTATGTGGACAGTTTAATGTTCTAATTTTCACAATTACAGAAGTATTACATTATTTAGAGTTAGTTATTCATAACTATATTCCTTGCCACCACCTGCCTGCCTACCTTACATTTTTAATTTGTTATTACTCTTACTGTGTCATTGGAATCAAGAGATGACAAAATCAAAATGCATCTTATTTTGGCATGACTAATTCATCGAGGATTTTTGTAATTTAGAATGTATCTGTGTTTATCATAAAGCTTTAATAAGGTAAGTTGAAAGGATTATGAATGCTTTTTCTCTGCTTTTTTCTTTGTATTTCAGTTATCTATCACTTCTCAAGTTCAGGAGCTTCAGAACTTGTAAGTACCATTTCTTTAATTTCCCTTTAATATTTCTTTTCAGCAAGTTAAATATAATCATAACAAAAATTATAGCTTCTTTTTACTTGATTTTAAGTAATATTTTAGGTAATATCAAATTATACCTCAAAAGGCCTTAAGGTCTTAAGTTTTTATTGGAATTTAACCTATAGGTTTTTATTTATCTATTTATTTAGTTATTTATTTTTTAGGGGAGTGGGGATATAGTGGAAAGTTGTATTTTTTTTTATTTATAACTTGAATATGACCTTAAATTGAGATGATCCTCTTTGCCCATTTTCATAGCCACTGTGAAACTGGCTGTATACATATTTCAAAACCAAACCAGTTGTAATAAGCTGTCTAAATTTGCTGGTATTGACTTAAAGAGCATGATATGGAGTGGGACTACAACTATCCTAGTTTAGTCAATATCTGGATCTTCAGTGATAGATGGATTTGATCATCCTATGCTTTTTAATTTGATTTATTCATCCTATGTTTTTTAATATGATATCTCCAAAATCTTGCATGTTTAACTTTTAATTTATTTAAATTAGCTTGGGCTATAAATATAAAATATATCTTTCCCAGTCTCCATTATTTTTGCTTTGTGTAGTCTTATAACATTTCCATTGATAGTTCTTCTTAACTCACTGTCAGATTAAAAGGAAAGGAGGAACAGATGAATACCTTGAAGACTGTTTTAGAAGAGAAGGAGAAAGATCTAGCCAATAGCGGGAAATGGTTACAGGTGAGAAGATAAAGACAAAGAAAACATCCTTTTTATACTTGAATATCAGTTCAATTCATACCTATTCTTTTTCAGGATCTTCAAGAAGAAAATGAGTCTTTAAAAGCTCATGTTCAGGAGATAGCACAACATAACTTGAAAGAGGTATAGTATAAGCAGATAACCAGAATATTACATAAAAATGACTGTATTAGAAAGCAAAGAAGGTAATCTGTTCTCTGAATTTCTTTGCTTAAAAATTATTGTAAAACTCATTGACACAAGAACAGTATGGTTACCAGAGGGAAGGAGATCATTAAAGGTAAAAGGAGTTAAATATATGGTGACGGAAGAAGATTTGACTTTGGGTGGTGGGCACACAGTGCAATTACAGATGATATATCATAGAACTATACAATCAAAACCTCTGTAACCTTATTAACGAATGTCACCCCAATAAATTTAGTATTTAAAAAATTGGTAGCCTTTATAATATTACTGATGTGGAATCAGAATGTTATTTATTTAATTCAGTATTGATTAATAAAGATGTGTTTTTTAATCTTTAAACAAAAATTATTATTGTGCCACAGTTTTGTTGTTGATAAAATAAGTTAACTTTTAACCCTGTCAAGTATGTTACCGCTTGATTTATCAACCTGAGCCTAAAAGGAATTTCTATCCTTAAATTTTCAGGTGGACTCTTAAGCTCATCCTTAAGTGTCTGTGTTGAATTGATTTTATTAATCTCTAATCTTTTAAAGAAATGGATATTACAGATTAAGTTAGAATTTTGTAATTTTTAATAAATTATTCTGTAAACTTAAAATTACTTTAAAAAAATCTGTTAATTAAAAAAATTAAAGCAAAATCTAAGGGGAAAATTTAAAATTCATTCTGTCTTTTAAATTTGCCATTTATAATTATGTTTTTATGTTATTGGTGAGGTATTTTACATATATATATGTTATAGTGTCTGATCTTTTTGATGTTAGAATTGAAAATGTGAATCTGTTTCTTAGGCATGTTCTGCTTCACAGCATGAAGAACTTGAGACTGTGTAAGTATATTTTTAGCTAACATTTAAAGAGAAAGTTCTCATTATTTTTCAGAACGTGCTTGAATATTATAATGAGTTTCTTTTAAATCATTAACTTTCTGGTTAAATATGAATTGTAGTCCAGAGGCAAATAAGCAAAGTCTCTGTTTGGTATAATGAAACATGGGCCTTTTAGAAGAGGGAACTCTTGTGTACTGCTGGTGGGAATGCAGATTGGTGCAGCCACTGTGGAAAATAGTATGAAGGTTCCTCATAACATTAAAAATGGATCTGCTGTTTCACCCAGCGATTCCACTTCTGGGAATATACCCCTATATTCATAGCAGCATTATTTACAATAGCTAGGATCTGGAAGTAGCTCAGGTGCCCATCAGTATATGAGTGGATAAAAAAGCTGTGGCACATTTACATCAGGGAATACTATATGGCTGTGAAGAAGAAGAAGGATTTCTTACCCTTTAAGACAGCAGCATGGAGGGACCTGGAGAGTATTATGCTAAGTGAAATAAGCCAGTTCGAGAAAGACAAATATCACATGATCTCACTCTTATGTGGAATCTAATGAACAAAATAAATTGATGAACAAAATAGGTCTAGAGCAGTGATGGCGAACCTATGACACACGTGTCAGAGGTGACACGCGAACTCATTTTTTTTGGTTGATTTTTCTTTGTTAAATGGCATTTAAATACATAAAATAAATGTCAAAAATATAAATCTTTATTTTACTATGGTTGCAAATATCAAAAAATTTCTATATGTGACACGGCACCAGAGTTAAGTTAGGGTTTTTCAAAATGCTGACATGCTGAGCTCAAAAGGTTTGCCATCACTGGTCTAGAGGTATAGATGCAAGGAACAAAGTAACAGACCTTGGGGAGTAGGGGTGGAAGTGGAGGGAGGGGGAAGGGATAGGAAGAGGTTAACCAAAGAACATCTATATAATAAAAGCCTAATATGTTGAGTGTCCAGTCGTCCGTTCAACCAATCAAAGCGTAATATGCTAATGATATGCTAAGGCTGCTCAACTGCTCACTATGACATGCACTGACCACCTGGGGACAGATGCTCCAACCGGTAGCTTAGCTTGCTGCTGGGGTCCAGCCAATTGAGACTGAGCGAGACAGGCCAGACACCCTTGAGCCCTCCCGTGGTCTCTACCTGGCCCTGATTGTGCACTGGTGGGGGTCCCTTGGCCTGGCCTGTGCCCTCTCGCAATCTGGGACCGCTCAGGGATGTTGGAGAGCCAGTTTTGTCCGATCCAGCAGGCCAGGCCAAGGGACCCCACTGGTGCACGAATTCGTGCACCGGGCCTCTAGTATATGCATAACCCATGAACACACATATGGCATGGGAAAGCCTGGGGTGGGGCGGTGGTTGGGATGAAGGGGCAAAAAAAGAAAAAGTGGGAGTCATCTGTAATACTACCAACAATAAAATAAAATTAAAAACAAATAAATGAATAAATAAAAAACAAATAAATATGGCCCTTTAAGTATTTTTCAGACACCTGGAGACTTTATCCTTCCCCAGCCCTTCAGACTCATTTTCTGAAATACTCTCTCTGCTTAGTATTGACTGGGGTTAAGCTTGTTGTAATTCTTGTAAAGAGAGGTAGGAATTATTTCAAATTAAGATTATTTTAGTATTTGAAAGAATAATGTTTTAATTAACCAGATGATAATTTTAATCATAACTTGATAATAAATATTGACTCTATAAAAATGACTTGCTTATTGGGGAAAATGGTATCTGTTGTCATCAGTATGCTGTGCAGAATAGTAAAAATATTGAATCTGTTTCTTTTAAAAATTTTATCCATAAAGTCTGTTTTCTTAAACTAAATCAGTTTACAGTGTTGAGAAGGGTACCTCGACTTTATCTTTTTGGTCCCCTATAGCCGTGGTCGGCAAACTGTGGCTCGCGAGCCACATGCGGCTCTTTGGCCCCTTGAGTGTGGCTCTTCCACAAAATACCACGTGGGCGCGCACGTACAGTGCGATTGAAACTTTGTGGCCATGCACAGAAGTCGGTTTTCGGCCTGGGCGAGTCTATTTTGAAGAAGTACTGTTGATATTTGGCTCTGTTGA
Organism: Myotis yumanensis; assembly: GCF_028538775.1. NCBI lineage: Eukaryota > Metazoa > Chordata > Mammalia > Chiroptera > Vespertilionidae > Myotis > Myotis yumanensis. Next base: position 44,221,667 of record NW_027223752.1, on the reverse strand, counting down.
CTGATGAGTTTGCCGACCACTGTCCTATAGAATTCCATTTAAGAGGTTTTGCTTTGATGTGATGTCATCAGTCTTTATTGATGTTTAAGAAGTGGCCTAATAATCTGTGTCTTTAAAAGTAAGATATTGAGGATATTTATTAGGTCACTAGAGGCTCAGTGCACAAAATCCATGCACTGGTGTGGGGGTGTGTGTCCCTCAGCCTGGCCTGCGCCCTCTCGCAGTCTGGGAGCCCTTGGGGGATGTCCAACTGCCAGCTTAGGCCCACTCTCCATTGGACATCCTTAGCGCTGCTGTGGAGGTGGGAGAGGCTCCTGCCACCGCCGCTGCGCTCGCCAGCTGTGAGCCTGGCTCAGGGCTTCTGGCTGAGCAGCGCTCCCCCCTGTGGGAGCGCACTGACCACCAGGGGGCAGGTCCTGCATTGAGTCTCTGCCCCCTGGTGGTCAGTGCGTGTCATAGCAACCAGTCGTTCCGCCGTTTGGTCGATTTTCATATTAGCCATATATTATATAGGATTGTCCTCAGGAAGACAAAGGAGATGTCTCTATTCCTGGCATTAAGAGTGCTCATTTGTAGTACATAAAATATTGAGATTGAAGTAGGGACTTCCAATATTCTCCCCTCCCCCATACCTCTTAATATTTATATCTTGTATTAGTGTGGTACATTTGTTACAAATGATGAACTGATATTGTTATATTGTTATTAACTAAAGTTCATAGTTTCCATTAGGTTTCATTCTTTGTATGTATGGGTTTTGAGGAATGTATAACAACATGTATCCATCATTACAGTATCATAAAAAATAGCCCTAACTGGTTTTGTTCAGTGGATAGAGCATCAGCCTGTGGACTGAAAGGCCCCAGGTTTGATTCTGGTCAATAGCATGTACCTTGGTAGGAGGTGTGCAGGAAGCAGCTGATAAATGTTTCTCTCTCATTGATGTTTCTAACTCTCTATCCCTCTCTCTTCCTCTCTGTAAAAAAATCAATAAAATATATTTAAAAAAAAATAGTTTTGCCTTCCTATAAATCTCCTGTGCTCCACCTGTATCTCCCTCCCTCCCCACCACTCATCCCCCAATCCTTGGCAACCACTGATCTTTTTACTGTCTCCATAATTTTACCTTTTCTGGAAAAGTCATATAATTAAATATATAGTATGTAGCTTTTTCAGATTGGCTTCTTTCACTTAGTACTATGTATTTAATATGTGCTATTCTTTTCAGTTTTTAATCTCACTCTTTGGGTATGCTCTTTGCCATTTTTAATATAGACCTATAAACATGTTGAAATTCTAGATTAAGGTGGGAGAAAAATAACTTTCAACTCAGCAAATATTTGAGAGCCTATTATGTGCCCTTGGTACTGGGAATACTGAAATGGCCAAAATGGCTAATGGTGTTAAACATTATGCTGGAGAGATCTGTATTTAGGATGACAAAGACAGTTGGAATTCACTTGGGCCATATATAGTAATGTTACTGACAGCCCCCTTGAGTTAGAGGGAGGGGGCTCTCCCCTCTTTGGCTCTTGTTAATCTTGCAAGAAAGATTTGAAGAACAATGACAGACAGCAGCTTTAAAACAAAGCAAGTGAATGTATTAAGAATACACTTGGCATAAGCATAAGTAGGCAACTCAGCTAGTCTGATCACACGCCCGGTCGGGGTTCAGGGGTTTTATACCCTTTCCCCTATAGGTTCCTAAGTTCTGCTGGATATCTTCAGTAGCAAACTAGGTTTCAAAGTCTTCTTCTGCATTGTTGTAGAATGTTTGAGATAACTCCCTCTCCCCTCTTTCCTGCCCTAACATCCCCCAAATGATATTTGTCCTTGAGTTTAGCTGGCACAAATTGCATTAATTGGGTCTTTGTTCTCTATTTTTACAGCCCAGTGTGATTTAAGTTATGTATTCTCTGGTTAGGGAGGAGAAGTATAAACCATTTGCTCTCAAGTTTCCTTGGTTGGGAAGATAAGGTCTTGCCATTCACAAGCTGGCTACAAGCTGCCCAAACTGTTGGCCTTGTTTAATTTTCTTGTCTCAGTTTCCCCATTCCACTTGTCCAGGAATTTTCCTGGTTTCTTACTATCCTGCCATAGTGAGACATCTCTGTGTTGGATTAGGGAGAGCCAGATAAAATTATATGTAGCATTTCTTCAGTACAAAGGGTTGGGAATTTTAGGGTCAACTAATTATGGCTTTTCTTTTAGATTTTTCTCCTAGAGAAAGCCATACTTGCTTAAGAACTGTTAAATATGAAATAAACTGTGTTAGGAAGTACTTGACTTTGAGTTGAATAATTCTGGAAATAATTACCTTTTAAAAAATTTATAAATTGGTGTAATATGGGAAGAAAGCTGATAGGCATTGTTTCTGCTATCTTTTTTATCTTACAGCTGGTATTGGAGTCTGCTTATCCTTTTTTATGTGTATAACTAAATTTAAGGTGTTTGTAAAAATTCTAGGTTGAAAGAAAAGGAAAATGAAATGAAGAGAGTGGAAAGTATGCTAAAAGAGAGGGAGAGTGATCTTTCTAGCAAAACAAAGCTGCTACAGGTGAATGTTTAATTATTGTATGAATTATTTATATGTTTTTAATACAATTTTAACTACTACAGAAGAAAACAGAATACAGAATGACTGTTCCTCCCACATAGTCCTAAAGATGACTTTATTCGTTTGTGTATCTTTTGAGAACATGCCATGCATATGTATGTATACTTAATATACTTAACTGTCTTCCATATTTAACCATACATACGTTTGTATTTACTCACCCATCCCCATTTAATAATGTTTTTGAGATCTTTTCACATGAGCACTTTTCTGTCTTTAATTTTCAATGACTTCATGGTATCCTATATAATAAAAGAGAAACATGTAAATTGACCGTCCCTTTGCTACACTCATCAGGGTGAATATGCAAATTAACCCAACAAAGATGGTGGGTTAATTTGCATACACAGGCACCAGGCGGAGAGCAGAAGTGAGACAGCTGGCAGCTTTGGGGGGATTTGGCTCCCTCGGTTGCTCCCTCAGTCACTTCCTTGGGGGGGATGTGGCTCCCTTGGTCGCTGGGCAGAGAGCAGAGCAGAAGAGCCAGAGGCTTGGGGGACCGTAGCTCCCTCGGTTGCTTGCAGCGCGGGGAGCACCAGGAATTCTGGGAATATAGTAGTTCTGATGGCAGCCCCAGGACCAGAAGCAGAAGCCCAGAGCGCAGGGAGCACCAGGAATGCTGGGAATTGTAGTTCTAGTGGCATACGGATCTCCTAGACACTAGAGCAGCGGTTCTCAACCTGTGGGTCGTGACCCCTTTGGTGGTCGAACGACCCTTTCACAGGGGTCGTCTAAGACTATCCTGCATATCAAATATTTACATTACAATTCATAACAATAGCAACATTACAGTTATGAAGTAGCAACGAAAATAATTTTATGGTTGGGTCACAACATGAGGAATTGTATTTAAAGGGCCAGAAGGTTGATAACCACTGCACTAGAGCAAAGTGAGCCTGGAGCAAGTTACTGTTGCAGTGGGGGATGGAAGGAAAGCAAAGATGAGAGACATAAGTAAAATCAGAGTGTCTAGGAAAAATTAAAGGGAATATATCCTAAAACTTCCAGGAAATCACCAATGAAGCAAAGAAAAAAAAATGCCTCTATTATTCTGTGAGCAACAAACCAAACTGGGTTGGGGGGTCTCAGACAGTTCGTTCATATGATTGCAAAGACAGAGAAACTCCCTGATTGGAGAGGGCTCCCCTGAGGGCTCCCAGATTGGAGAGGGTGCAGGTTGGGCTGAGGGGCCTCCCCCCCCCCCCCCCCCCCCCCCCCCCCGCAGTGCACTGGGTCCCTAGTTTTACTATATAATTGTATCATCCTAGTTTATGGATACCTAGATCATTTACAGTTTCTTGTTACAGCAGTTCTACAGTGAATATCCTTGTTACAGCAATTCAACAGTGAATATTCTTGCACACACATTTTTAGTACTTTTGTTAGTATATCTGTACCTAAAATTCCTAGAAGTGAAATTTGGGATCAAAGGATTATGCAGAGTTGTTTTTCTCCTTTTTGAAAGTGATAGTTAAAATAGAAAATCAGTGTATCCTCACCTTCATGTAGTTAATATTGAAAGTACTTACAAAACATTCCTTTGAAGTGATAGCAAATTTTAGATTTCTGCATTGTCTCTGACTACTATTGTTCACATTTCATGCTCCAATGGTTGGTTTTGTCAGTTTCCTTCTTCCTCCCAAGTAGATTAATTTTAAATTTGTTTAATAATACTAAATCACCCTCCAAAAGTATTTTTACTCATCTACCTTTCTGCCAACTGAGGGCCGTTTTCTTTTCATCCTCTCCAATAGTGACAAAGATGAAGACATTTGGTATGGTCCTTGGTAGATGGTCAGATTGTTTTAATTTGCATTTGATTATGAGAGAAGTTAAGCACTCTTCTTTTGTATATGAATTGGCCTTTATTTTTTCCCACATTTTTTCTCCAGGTTAACTTTTTCTTACTAACTTATCCCTTTCAACATATAAGGGAAATTAATCTTGTCATATGTGAGGTGATTTATTCTAAGTTTTTCTTTTGTGTTTTTTCCTCTCTTTTGGAAATTTAAAACTTTTATGTACTCTAGTATAAGTAATTTTTTTAGTTTTAAATCTTGGGATGAAAGGTATCTCTCATATTATCATAAAAATATGTTTACATGTTTCTTTTAATACATTTATGATTATATTTTTTGTTGAGATGTTTTATTCATATGTACTCTTTTTGAGTAAGTTATGAGAATAACATTTCAACTTAAAAAAAAAGGCTAGCCACATTTTTAAATAATCCATGATGATTATTTTAGTGTAGTAGTTCTGCCCCTCAGGGGACATTTAGCAATATATGGAGACATTTTTGTTTGCCACAGCTGGTGGAGGCCTGTACCTAGTGGATGGGGACCATGGATAAAGCTAAGTATCCTACAGTACGTGGGACAGCCCCTCATGACAAAATAACAGCTAGCCAAGATATCACTAGAATTTGTCCTATGGGTTTAAAATGTTACCCTATACTAAATTCTTATAGGTATTTGGCTCTGTTTCTGGATCCTATTTTCTTCATTGAGACATACCCACTTTTAGACTAGTACAAAATAATATAATTATTCTCATTTTATAATTAGGACTTATGCCCCTTTAAAATTATTACTATTTTAGAATTTTCCTGGTTTCAAAATAAAAAGAAAACTCTCTGTCCAGGTATTAATGTTTAATTTTTGTTTAAATAGAAGGTACAAGATGAGAACAATTTGTTTAAATCCCAAATTGAACAGCTGAAGCAACAGAACTACCAACAGGTAGGTACTATGAGATGGTTTGCCATTTATTTATGTGGTGAAAAATTATATAACCCATGATGGTCTGGATAAAATTCTTACCATTTTGCCTTTTCATTGAGAATAAAGTATGTGTTGTTTTTATTTATAAGTGTCTTATCAAATTTCCTGAAAAAACAAAGCAGTTTGCTATGCCATATCCAAGATAAAATTTATAATTTGTAAAGTACAGTGTATAAATAAATAATGTGTATTCCAGATCTGTTATGTATCGCTGTGTGTATTTTCACATCTTTTAGAATACCTTTTTTAGCAACTCAGTTTAAAATCCTATGAGGTCACTTTTAACGTGTGTGTAGACCCTACTACCCCTTAACCCCAAATGAAATGTCAGTAATTGGAGAGAAACTAAGAAATGTGTAATATTATGGTAAGTAATAGTTTACTACTATTTAAATAACTTTTTCGAGATATAATTCTGCTTGGTTAAAATTTTAAAAAGATGTTAACAAAATATTCTTTAATTTATGAATGTATATGGATAAACTAGAAAGTTTTTTCAGGGGCAAAAAAATTAGTTCCTGCTGACAAGAAGCTTATAGTAGTTTAATTTGAGATATTGGAGTCATCAAGGAATAAATATCATATGTGAAGGGCTATAAACCTTTACATATTATGTAAAATTAACTTTTTGGTACATGCAAGTTAACTCTTCCTAATTTTTATTTTGACCTCATTTATGGTATTTTTTTGATTTTGGGAACTTAGTGTCATCATATAGGAAATACACAGTATGAAAATTTAAAGGTATTAGCTCAGTGCTTTGCACCTAGAAGGAAATTGATAAATTGTTAAATGAAGAGTTTAAACATGTAGTGACAATGAAGATTCTATTTAGGGCTTAGTACATTTTACAAATTTGTATATGTTTTTACTAAAATTACTTGGTGACATATAGAATGTATGACATGTTTACCTTTGGTGTTGTTTAAATTGATGTCTGAAAAGAGTTAATTTTTTAGAATCTTCTGGAAAGCTGTGTTTTGAAATAACATTTAACTCTTTTTAATAGGCATCTTCTTTTCCCCCGCATGAAGAACTATTAAAAGTGTAAGTAATAATTTTGATTCTTAATTTGGGAAGTGGTAACTTTTTATGTGTTAAATAGTTCTAAAATAAGCAATTTACTGTCATTGCAAATGGTCACCAAATTTTTACAGTTCTTTTTGGATTATTTGAACTGCAGATCAGTAGAGTTTAACTGTGCCTTTGGCTAAGCTAATGTACCTTTTTGTAGTATTTGGATTTCTTTGAACATTTTGTTGAGGGAAATTTTTATTTATTTTTTTTTTAGTCATTCCGAAAAAATCCAATAAAATAAACTATACTTTGAAGGCTTTACTTATTTAACTTAAATTTTGTCACTTACTCTATCATTGTGGATTGAATGATGAAAATTTGGTTTAGCTTATGCATTAAAAACAAACAAACCCTTATAATCTGTATGGTTGCTCTCTTCTAAGGAGACTTTTTAAAACTGAAAAAATTTTTTTTAAATTCTTGACCTGTACTTTTCTCTAAAGAGGCTACATTTAAGGTCATTTCTGATAAGTTGGTATATTTCAAAACATTTAATGCCAAACACGTTAGTAATTAGGTGATATAAGTAATCTAAATATAAATCTATATATAAATATATGTATATATATGTATATATATACACATACATATATATATATATATATTTTTTTTTTTTTTTTAAACAATTTTTTTAAAAACAAAATTAGCTCTTGGCTTGAGGACTATACAAAAACAGACTGTGGGGTCACACCCAGAGCCCTAGTTTGCCAAATCCTTATATAGAGCTTTATTTTTAGGGAAGAGCTATTTATAATTTAAATTTCTACTCAAGCTGCTGTCCACTATAACAGAATTGAATTGTGAGTCTGCTGACAAGACTCACAATTAGAATACAATTAGTGCCATTGCTTTCCACTAACTCATTAGATAGAACCAGAAAAACAGGAACCTCGAGACTGTTACAAAAATTACAAGGGAACACCTACCTTGCATTAACTGCCTACTTTTATTGTGGGTTAGCCACTTTAAGAAACTCACAACTGACTTTATTGTCTTCTAGAAAAAAGTAATATTTAAGAGAGTGCTTCTACATCAGTTTCATTCTTCTGAAAATACACTGAGTGGCCAGATTATCATGACCACCTGACGTTTGTAGGAAAATTAGCTATAATTTCACACTGAAGTTGCTAGAGGGCCGGACCTTTATAAATAGGGAAGCAGGTTGTTTACCACGACAGTAGAAGTGATTTTTTTCTGAAGATATGGGTAAACAACGCAATTTAATAGCCTTTGAATGTGGGATATATATTATTATGAGTGGCCAGATTATTATTACCACCTGAAGTTTGTGGGCAAATTAGCTATACACTGCATCATATGGGATATGGAAGCCGAAGGCCTGTTTGAACACCTTTGCTGTCTGCAGTTACCAAGGTAAAACGTCTCCAATTCGCACAGGAGCACAAGGATTGGACAAGTCGAGCATTGGAAAAAAGTCATGTGGTCCGATGAATCATGTTTCCAGTTGCATCATACAGATGGCAGAGTGAGAATGTGGTGGAAACGGCATGAAAGCATGCACCCCACATGCATGAGTACAACCTTTCAAGCTGGTGGGGGCAGTGTTATGGTTTGGGGCATGTTTTCCTGGCTTGATTTGGGCCCTTTAATTCATGTGGAACAACGTCTGAATAGCACAATATACCTAAGTATCGTTGCTGATCAAGTTCATCCTATCATGTTGATGGCATATCCCAACGGAGATGGCTTCTTCCAACAAGACAATGAGCCATGCCATGGTGCTCGTATTGTGCAGGAGTGGTTTCAAGAACATGAGGGAGACTTTTCCTTGCTTAGGTGGCCCCCACAATCACCAGATCTCAATCCAATTGAGCATTTGTGGGACGAAGTTAAAAGAGCCATCAGGCAGCTGGTTCCACAACCATCAAATCTCACAGAACTGGACGGCGCTATTCATCAAGCATGGTGTCAGATTCCTCACATCATCTTTCAACATCTCGTGGAGTCAATGCCAAGAAGAATCACCACAGTATTAAAGGCAAAAGGTGGCCCAACGAAGTACTGATGGGGTGGTCATAATCTGGCCACTCAGTGTGTGTGTGTGTGTGTGTGTGTGTGTGTGTGTGTGTGTGTCTGTGTCTGTGTACATATATATCCATCCCACATTCAAAGGCTGTTAAATTGCGTTGTTTACCCATATCTTCAGAAAAAAATCACTTCTACTGTCGTGGTAAACAACCTGCTTCCCTATTTATAATGGTCTGGCCCTCTAGCAACTTCAGTGTGAAATTATAGCTAATTTTCCTACAAACGTCAGGTGGTCATAATAATCTGGCCACTCAATGTATAGTAAATCATCTATTTTGCAGACCTCAATTTAACGGACTCTGGATTTAAGGGATAAAAATTTCTGGTCCATATGTCATATATGAAAATTAACACCCTGTTAATTTTAAAATGTTTTTAACCAAGATTTTTGTATAATTAAATTAACAGGTATTATTTTGTTTATTAATTCACTGTTATTTTTAACAAATTGTAGCAAATAGGTCATGTGTTGGAGAAAACACTATAGTAATTTCGCCAACATAAATAAACATTACATTTCTACAACTGTAGTCTACATGTTTAAATCCAAAAGTCACCACTAATTAACAGTGTTCAGCAAATGATTAGCACATGATAGCGCCTCATGGCTAGCAGGAATAGATTCTGTTGTCCCGTGGCGAGACTTTTTGTAGCACTTTTAACCCTGCAGCTGATGTTCTGACTTGTGCTAAGGCACACTCCAGCCCTGTACATTTGTTTACATGTGGTGACTGGTGAATTCATGCACTTACTAGACCTTTCTATCTATATCTATATTAATAAAAGGGTAATATGCTAATTAGACCTGATGTCTTCCAGACAACCTTCCGGACGTCCTTCTGGATAAAGCCATGGTGGTGGGGCTGAGGCAGAGGCGGCTAGGGGCGATGAGGCCAGCAGGGGAGGGAAGTTAGGGGGATCAGCCAGAAGGCAGGTGAGCAGTTAGGAGCCAGCGTTCCCTGATTGCGAGAGGGATGTCCAACAGACCGGCAGTCGGACATCCCCTGAGGGGTCCCGGATTGGAGAGGGTGCAGGCCAGGCTAAGGAATAGCCCCCTGCCCCCATGTACAAATTTGTGCACTGGGCCTCTAGTATCCTATATAATAAAAGAAATATGCAAATTAACCGTCCCTTTGCTATGCTCAAGCCACACCCACCAGCCAATCAGGAGTGAGCATGCAAATTAACCCACCTAAGCTGGCGGTGGCCACAGAGCTGGAGTGAGCAGGAGGCTTGGGTTGCCCCCAGTGATGGAGGAAGCCATGCTTCCCACCTGCCTTGACCGGACCTGAGCTCCACTCAAGGCTACAAAGTTTCAATTATAGAAGATAAATAAATCCAAGAAAAAAAAAAGAAAGAAAAAAAGGAGAGGCTGGGAGGTTGGGTTGCCAGGGGGCGTGGCCAGCCGGAAAACGGCCATCAGCTCCTCACCCAGGCTGGCCAGGCACCCCAGCAGGACTCCCCCACCCTGAAGAGGCTCTGGGCAGCCTGAAAATGACCCTCAGCCCCTCACCCAGACTGGCCACACCCCAATTCAGTGAGGGTCCCTGCTAGGAGGCTTGGCCAGCCTGCAAACAGCCATCAGCCCCTCACCCAGGCTGGCCAGGCACCCCAGTGGGTACTCCCACCCTGAAGGGGGTGTGGCTAGTCTGAAAACAGCCCTCAGCCCCTCACCCAGGTTGGCCAGGCACCCCAGCAGGACCTCCACCCTGATCTGGGACACCCTTCAGGGCAAACCAGCCAGCCCCCACCTGTGTACCAGGCCTCTATCCTATATAATAAAAAGGTAATATGCAAATTGACCCTAACAGCAGAAAGACTGGGAATGACTGGTCACTATGACACACACTGACCACCAGGGGCCAGACGCTCAATGCAGGAACTGCCTCCTGGTGGTCAGTGCGCTCCTACAGGGGGAGCTCTGCTCAGCCACAAGCCAGGCTGACGGCTGCCAGCACAGCGGTGGTGGTAGGAGCCTCTCCTGCCTCCTCAGCAGTGCTAAGGATGTCCGACTGCAGCTTAGACCTGCTTCCCTCTGGCAAGTGGACATCCCCCGAGGGCTCCCGGGCTGCCAGAGGGATGTCTGACTGCCAGCTTAGGCCCAATCCCCTGGGGAGTGGGCCTAAGCCAGCAGGTGGACATCCCCTGGGGAGTCCCAGACTGCGAGAGGGCACAGGTTGGGCTGAGGGACCTCCCCGGGTTTACAAATTTTTGTGCACTGGGCCTCTAGTATATATATAAAAGGTTAAGTGACCGACCATCCATCCATCTGACTGACCTACTGACCATCTGGTACATATGACGAGCACTGGCAATCTATATATATAAAAGTCTAAGCGACTCTTACGACTGAACGACTGGTCAACCAGTCACTGTGACGCACACTGACCACCAGGGGGCAGACACTCAAAGCAGGATCTTCCCCCAACCTCCCACAGCCAACCTCCCACGGCCCCTCCCCCTGACTGGCCAACCTCCTGCAGTCCCTCACACTGGCCGGCCAACCTCCTGGGGTCCTTCCCCCTGGCCTCGATCGCCAGTCAGGCCAAGGGACCCCACCTGTGCACGAATTCATGCACCTAGACTCTATTTTAACAGTAAACGTTGAGTTGTACATGTGCGATACATGTAAAGCTCTTGCTGGCACCAATTGCACGTGTATTTTTTCGATCTGTCATTGTCAATTGTGAATTTGGTGGTGGTTGTTGACATTTAATGTGAACCATATCGCGATTTATTCATCGACTACTGACTGACCAACCGACACATATGTGCACTGGCAATTTAAAAATAAACGTTGACTCGTGCATGTGCAATACTTAAGCTCTTGCAGGTGTCAATTGCAAGCGTTTTAATTTTATAATACTATATTATATATACTATTTTGACATGTAATTTTTTGCAGTAACGTAATTACCGCATGATTCTTCTAATTAATTTTCTTTCAGTGTGCACGAATCCATCCACTGGGCCATTAGTTTACTATAAAATTAAAATTAGAGTAGCACATATAGAAAACTTTTCTGTGAAATTAAACTCTTCTGATATACTTAATTGTATCTAATTACACAAATGTATCTACATAAGTAAAAACAGGTAAACTAACTAATTTGTCACTTTTTAACATACACACTTATGGACTTTGGGCTTTAACAAACACCCTTGAATTATTGAGATTTTACTGCTACTTCATTAACCTACATAAAAATAGAGATAACTACAAGTACAGCAGTTTATGTATTCATGAACTATTTCTTAGGGGATTATTTCACTTTAACACAAATGTCAGCATGTAATAGTGTAAAAATTTATTCATAGATAGGCTTTCTATGGTAATTAAGTTTAAGAATTTGCCTATTAAGTTAATGCATTTTTTAAAGCATCATTTACCTGAAGTTTTTATTTTCCAGTAACAAATATTTTATTTATTGTTTACCCAAAGTATTGCTGTGTGTATTCATGTTCTGGTTTAGAATTTCAGCAAGAGATAAAGAAATCACTGGTCTCCGGAATGAGATAGACACTTTGAAGGATGCTGTTGAACACCAGAGGAAGAAAAACAATGTAAGCAAATCTTGATCAGAACAAAGCTTTCCTTTTTATTTGTTCACTGAAATATCATGCTTCAGAATTTTTTCAAATCTACTTTTACTTGAGATACTTTTCTTAGTCTTTTTAAGTACTATTTTGTGGATAGCTTTTTTGGGGAGAAGTATTGGGCTAATTTTATTGGAGAACAGATGTTTTAAAATGAATAAATGAAAAGACCAATTTGTACACTTCTGAATATTATTTAAAATGTTGAAGCTATGATTATTAAAGCTTCTGATTAAAAATATTTTTAAATTAAAATGCAGTTTACTTTTTGTTAAATTTTTATTTGAGAAAATTAGCTTTTCAAGTTCAACATTTTAAAATCAAAGCTATTTCCTCTTATTTTGATTGGGCTAGCTTCTTTGTAAACTAAAAGTAATGCCAGTATTCAAACCAAGTAATTTTAATAATAACTGTCTTTCAAAGTCTTCTGGAATTTTCCTTTTTTAACTGAGATAGTTCAAATTTTGGGAATTAATAAGCATGTTATAGAGGTCTCTCAGGACCTGAATACTTTTATGCTAAAATGGGAAGGGATAATGCCCTCAGAAATATAAATCCTGATACTTTTATTAAATAGATAAAAAGTGAATTAAGATGACTTTTTTAACTTCTCTTTGACCAGAGGTGACACCTATGAGAATACAAATATTTTTGGCAGAGAAGGAATTTTTGCACACAAAAGTATGATTGCTAAGTCTTAAGCAAGGTTACAAATGTTATTGAAATCTAAAAGGGGCTATTGATAGCAAATCGATATGTGTTTTCTAATGAAAGTAAAAGTTTTCAAAGTTTGCATTAATTTGTTAATTTAACAAGTTGAAATGTTCCTGCACCCCTGAGTTTGTCAAAATTAGGTATGTGAATTGCCCTTGTGTGTTTGTGTAATGTTACTAACAGCATTGCTTGGCCACAAAACCTGAGTTGAATTTGCCACTATACTGCTAACATCCTAACTGTGTAGGATATAGTAAATGTCATTCTAATGCAGCAGTGCTGGAGGCATTGATGTGTGAGAAGAGTCAGGACACTGGAGGCAAGCAAATTACTAGTTCTGCCACTTCATTTGCAGTGTTCACTTGACCAAATTCCTTAACCTACCTGAGCTGTGGATTCCCTGTCAATGCAATGGGAATAAATACCTCTTAGGGTTGTGAGAATTAATGAGAATTTGTGTGAAGCACTAAGTGCAGTGTTGGGTACATAAGTAAGCATTCAATAAATGGTGATTATTGGCTTTTTTTTTTTGTTTTTTATCTGTTTTGATTTCTGAATTTGAACAAAGACTGACATATAGCAGATTGTCCTTTTTTGTATTTGCTAATAAAATGCTGTGAAGTAGGTCTTTCAGAGTTCAGTTTCCAATGACCTCTGTTTCTCTTCTAAGAGAATGTGTTTTATAGTCTTCCTATCTCCTGGTTTGCCTGGATCGAGTAGCTCATACAGTTCATGTCAGGTTGCTTTATGGCATATATATTTGACCATGCCAAGAAAGATACAGAAGCACAGTGAGTCACTATGTCATTCCTAGGTAGACTTGAAATATGTTAATTAAATTAAACATATTTAGAGAAAAAATGATAGGCTGCAGTGGAATGTCCCATGAGTGATTGTGGGCCTTGTTTAAAAATCAAGCTTTTAGCAATTCTTATGTATTTGCTCTGTCCTTAATCCTTTAATTTTCGGCGTACCTGAAATCATATTTGTAATCTTGGTATGTGTGTTTACTTTTAAATGCTTTCTTCTTTGTCATATGTGCACAGTAATTTCTTTAAAGCTGGCATATTTGACATGTATACTAAAACATGCGAAGTGGGCATCTTTGTTTTCTCATTCAAATTTCTAAACATTGCTTTTTATTTTTTTGCTAATGTACATATTTTTCCATTGAAATAATTTTGCAGTAACCAGCATTTAAATGCAGTGCAAAATACTGATAAAGTAAAAAGCAAAAATCTTTCAATAATGGATAAACTGAAATCATTCTTTCTAAAAATGATTAGGACCTTCGGGAGAAAAACTGGGAAGCAATGGAAGCATTGGCATCAACTGAAAAAATGCTGCAGGACAAAGTGAACAAGACTTCCAAGGTTGTAATGCTAACTCCTAGAAACAATCTGCTGAACAGAGAAAATCTGCAGCTTGTCTTAAAGTCAGACTAAAGCATTTAATTATACTGCAATTTAAATATATAATCTCTTTATCCATCCACATTTATCATCTCTGCCATCTCTGCTTTTTTCATCTACTCCTTGAAGCTTTAATTTTGGGCTTGCTAGTTTGTTATGATTACCTGATTGTTTGAGCTTTGGTGATTACTGCTTTAAGCTGAAGAGTCTCAGGAAACCTATACCTCCCATGTAAGCTCTTGTGAGATAGTGTGTGCCTCTTGGGTTAGCTAAGAAAGCTTCAGTGAAAACTCAGCCAAAAAAACTAACTGAATTAATAAACACATTTGGATAACTAGATGTACCTACAATGCACAGTGAACTTTCCTAGGTTCTTTGGGGCACACCAAGACAACTCAAAGTGGAAAATAATAAGTCTTAAGAAGTGCAGGGAAGGGATCACTTCTTGGTATATTATTGGGAATGGTTCCTTAAAAGAGGTGGAATTAAAATTAAACTTTACCTTTTGAAGTGGCTGGATAGTAATCATGTATTATATTCAGTATGGAATATTACTATAAGGGATAATTCCCTTGACCAGAGAATGTACAGTACTCTCTCCCTGTCTTCAACATGATAAAAGGTATTCTTCTTAAGTTCAAGTTCCATGGGTTTAAAGATTTCTAATGAATTATAATTAAGAAGTTGTTTTTAAAGATTGAGAGAAATGAATGTGCCAGTTCAGTCAGTCATTTTGAAAATTTTTACCAAGAATGCATGTGGAACAGAAATATTGAATTTTATAGATGGGTTAATAAAGCTCATTAATTATGTGATTCAGTTCAGCATACTATAAGTATTTTGTGTGCCAAGGAAATCTGTTGAATGTTAAATGTAAGTCTTAGTGACATTTGAAGGACTTTTTTTAGTAGAGTTTTTATAAATTTTTAAATCAAGTAAAATTTATAGTTATAGTTCCTTTAGTGTAATGGAAATTTACCTAAACTTGAGACTGCTGGCAGATATTGGGCCCAGAGAAATCTAGGCCAGGGAATAGAAAAATCTAGGCCAGGGAGGACATTGTTTCATTGTGAGTGGTTGTAGTCAGTTCTATCAGTAATGGGGTGGTTGTTTGTTTGTGACTGTTAAGAACTACCTTTTAGCTTTTGTTTTGGTAATGAGACTGGGTGTCTACAAAGTACTAATCCTATCCTATATAATAAAACCCTAATATGTGAATTGACTGAATGGTGGAACAACCTGTGGAACAACCAGTCGCTGTGACACGCACTGACCACCAGGGGGCAGACCCTAAATGCAGGAGCAGCCCCGGGCTCATGGCTGGCGAGTGCAGTGGTGGTGGCGGGAGCCTCTCCCGCCTCTGTGGCAGTGCTAAGGAGCAGTGAGCCCGGCTTATGGCTGGTGAGCGCAGCAGCAGTGGCAGGAGCCTTTCCCACCTCTGCTGCAGGCGGGTGGTAAGGAGCAAGGGGTCCCGGACTGTGAGAACCCCAGACTGTGAGAGGAATGTCTGACTGCCAGCTTAGGCCCGATCCCCCAGGGGATCGGGCCTAAGTCAGCAGACGGACATCCCCCAAGGGGTCCTGGACTGTGAGAGGGCACAGGCTGGGCTTAGGGACACCCCCCACCCTCCAGTGCACGAATTTCATGCACCAGGCCTCTAGTCTCTTAATAATCCTGCAAGAAGTTATATGCTACCTGTCATAGGCATTCTGGCATGTTATGATTCCAAAAGAAAGCCAGAGTTTATCCATGTTTCATCATGTGCTTGATGATGAGTATAAGAATTTATCCACATTTCCAAACTCACCACCAAGTGTACGATGGCTTCTTGCATAGCTAGTAATCAACAGAGAATAGAATTTACAGTCTTTCTCTATTTTAATGGAATCTAGTCCTCAGATAGCATAGGTGTAAAGTGATATTGATTGACCCAGAACCTCAAGTTGTGCTGTAAGGAGTATATATTCTTAGGAGCTACTATAAATGTTAGATTCACATGGAAGATACTTTATATGTATTACTTAGACAAAGATAGTAAGGAAATTATAATGATTACTTCCAATTATTGGCTATTTCCAGGTGTTACAGAGGAATGGAAACATTTTAGCTAAAATTAGTACAGACTAAAAGTAACTTCTCATCTTTGTGCCACTTGGTTAAAAGTTAAACACTTACTTTCTTTAGATTCATTTTTCCTTGGAAAGTTAAAAAGATTCTGCTCCACAGTGTATCTTTTCCTGGGTGATTTTCTTTAGCGATTGCTCTATCATTTCTATGGTCAGATGTTAAAAATTCAGAGACCTCTTAATTGTCTCTGAATTGGCAGTTAAATATTTTCCTTGAATAAGTATACCTTATTCTATGCAGCCAGGTGGGTATATTCCTGAAAAATAGTCGAATTTATTGAATTATTTAAAATTCTCCCTTAAAACGTATTTTTAAAATCCTCCACTAACCCAGAATATAGTAATAACTTTTTGTGTGTAGAGAATATGATTAATCTCTAGCTTTTTATTGTGTGACTTTAGATTTTCTTAAATTGAAGTGTGTGCATCTTAAATCTGTAATAAATTTCAAATCACATTTAAATGATGGTGGGGGGATTGAGTTGAGAGCTTGCTAACTTGCTTGTATTTCTGTCACCTGTTGAACTTCACAAGTGTTTTGAGATGATTTTCTTGGCTTGGTTTTAGATGTGCATTTTTATAGCTCTCAGATATCTTTTATATCTTGTACAGATAGTTTTATTATTAGATTTTTATTTTGTGTGTGATCAAGCCATTACCCTAATTTTGACAAACTGTGATTTTGAGTTAATTGATATTCATTAGGTTTGGATTTAAATTCACCAAATTTAGACATGCATTTGTAATACTGAACTTTAAATTTACAGTGGACAGAGTCCATACAAAAGTGTCAGAATTGGTCTTCTTGATACTTGGCATTGGTGAAGTAATATGACATCAGTTTTTCCTCCTTCTCTTCTTCCCATATGTACCACCCATCAAATTTTGATTTATTTATTTTTTTGCCTTGTTTAGAATAGGTAATTTTACCTGATCTTAAAGGTGGAAATATGAAAGTTGGCATTTTAATCCCCTGGCATTATAGTCCATCGGTGATGCATTTTTTTGTGGAGATTTGTCAGGCAGTAAGCCTCAGTCAGTTATGTTGCCCAGATGCCTACTTTTTGCATGTAGTTTGTTATATTTCTAGGTTTCTTTTGTAAATGCAGTTTAAAATTTTAGCTGCGGGAAGTGTATTTTGTTTTTTGGGCTTTACTTGCTTTTTTGAAGTGTTCCTAGAGGGGCAAATAACTTGGTTTCTAATGACAAGGAAAATGTCCATATTGTTAGATATTGCCTTGGCTTGATTAATATAAGACGTTATTTGTTATTTAGGGTGCTTTAGAGATTTGCAGATTTTTATGGAAGCCATTTTGACATTTCAAAATGGGGAAAATTTGACATTTGTCAATATTGACATGAATTTTTAAGAAATACTTTCACTTTTTCCTCCCTGAGAACTTAAAAGACTATAGCTTTTTTTTTTTTTTTTTAATTCTATAAACTTGTAAGTTTGATTTGAACTTCTGCTTTAGGAAAGACAACAACATTTGGAAGCTGTTGAGTTGGAAGCTAAAGAAGTTCTCAAAAAATTATTTCCAAAAGTGTCTGTTCCTTCAAATTTGGTAAGATTAATTTATTATTTTGTAAAACATGACATCTTTATCACTATTCAAGAAAGTTGTGAATAAGCAGCATTTGCACTCTGTACTTGTTTTTGATAGTGCACCAATTCCTTATTCTTTTCCATTGTTAACCTAGGGTGCTTCTAAGTAATGAAGATCAATTACTTGATTCAAAACTCATTCCTGTTTATTCAGCTGATACTTTTGTTGTATTCTATAAAATTGAAATAGGAGACATATATTTAGAAGGTCATAAACATATTTGGGACAAAATGATTTCTTAATAGTTAACCAGCCAATAATGTTCTTAATGGCTTTATTTAAAATAGAATTTAATTTTAAGTGATTGCTTCCTAGTGTTAGGAACATTTAATTTTTTTAATTAAAGGTATTTAATACTATGAGATAAGCTCTTTAGTTCAAAATGCAAGATTTTGGTCATCTGTTAAGGTTTTCAAGTAACAGTCTTGAAGATTATATAGAACAACTTTCTTTACTTGAGGCTGTGTGTGTTTTAAGTGGGAGAGAAAAGTTGCTTTGATTCATATAATTAATGCAGTGGATATTTGAGGCCAGAGAAAGCTAGTGAATGCATGTAGTTTCCTAAATGTTGGTGTATATATTTTTATTTATTTATTTTAATGGAGAATGGTATACATATTCCGAAGTAGAATAGTATAATGAACCTGATATACCCAGTATACCACTTCAACAATTAATAGTATGCAGCATGAATTGGTAATACATAGCATCTTGTTTTTCCTCCAATTCTGCACTTCCTAGATTGTTTTGAAGGAAGTCAAACATAAGAGCATCTCATCTATAAATATTTCTGTATACATATGTATAAAAGATAAGGATTCCTTAAAATAAAACTATGACATTTTTAAAAATCCTTAATTTCATACATTTAGTACATTTTTCTAGTTTGTCATACCAATTATCTATTTTAATAAAATAATAACTACTTATTGTAGTGTGTGTTAGTCAGGACCCAAGTAAGGGTCAACAATGTGATTTGTTTAAGATGTCTCTTAGATTTTTTTTATTGCATGGGTTCCCTTCTATTTGTTAGCAATCCCTACCCTTTAAAAAACACACACACACCACAAAACCAGTGTTTTATATGTAGTTACCCTGTTTGGATGGAGCTGACTGAATCCCTGGAGTCAGTATGTTCCTCTGTCCTTTGTGTATGCATAAATTGGTCGTAAGTAGAGGCCTGATTAGATTCAGGCTCAACACTTTGGGAGTAGGAGCAAGACGACTGCATAGGCAGTGTGGTGCACTTCATCAGCATAGGAGAGATGTAAACTATATGACCTAGAGCAGTGATGGTGAACCTATGACATGCGTGTCAGAGGTGACACGCGAACTCATTTTTTTGGTTGATTTTTCTTTGTTAAATGGTATTTAAATATATAAAATAAATATCAAAAATAGAAATCTTTTTTATATTATGGTTGCAAATATCAAAAAATTTCTATATGTGACACGGCACCAGAGTTAAGATAAGGTTTTTCAAAATGCTGACACGCTGAGCTCAAAAGGTTCGCCATCACTGACCTAGAGGGAGGGTTACAAATTTTAAACAACTAAATCAGTTTTTCAGCTGACGTTTATTTATATTAAATCCCAGTATTTGAAGCGAAGTAGGATTTTAATAGTATCCACTTTTTCTTGGTTCAAATTTATAATGTGAAAATGTGAATCTTTTCTTTTTAAGGAGAGGCTTTTTTTTTTTTTTAACTTATTTGTGCTTTGGGGGTATTATTTTATTGTACTATGGGGTGATCTCACAGCCAGTTTTTCTTCATTTTTTTGTTCTGATTTGATAGACTATGGAGAATCCTTATTCAGCATGTAAATGAAGCTTTAAATTACAGCAGTTAATAGAAATTTCATTTGTGTTCTTTTTTTTCTTAGAATAAACTAAACCAAAGACTTAAAAGAGGATTAAGAGGAAATTTGATTTAAAGTATCTAACAAATAAATACTCTATCAAAGTATAAAATTTAGATAAGAAGCATCCAAAATGTAGAATAAATTGTTCTAAAATTTAGAATAATGACTAAAACTATAAGACTTAAGTTTATATGTATATTTTTTATTTTTAGAGGACATTTATTAAAGCTGGGGACAGTGAAACAAGGGAGGGACAAGGTGGAAAATGAGCCTAGGCTGGGCTGCTTTGGCTTGTTGAGAAGTTGGGGACTAGGGGGGCCTTGGGGACAGTCAGGGGATTAGCCTGGGATGAACTGCTGCTGCCCATTGCTCCCTGGTTGTAAGCCCTGTGGGTCCCTTAGAGTTTAGGAGATGCATGCCTGTGGGGAGAGAAGAGGAAGAAAGGAAAGGCGTCGGCATGCTCCTGGGAGGGAGAGCATGCGCCCATAGGTATATTTTTAGTGTTTATTTTCAAGGTTTGGTTATGTAAAATTTTTAAAAAAATCCTCACCCAAGGATATGTTTTTTATTCTTTTAGAGAGAGAGAGAAACATCAGTGTGAGATGAAAACATTGATTGGTTGCCTCATACTCGCCTTGATGGGGATCAAACCTGAAACCTAGGTATGTGCCCTGACCAGGAATCGAACCCTCAACCTTTTGGTGTACAGGATGATGCTTTGGCCAGCTGTGCCTCCTGCACAGGGTGGTTATATACAATTTATACATTATATTCTTCTTCGAAATTTCCAGAGGGCTGGTGTTTATGTAGTTTTCCTTAAAAAAAAAAATGTTTTTATTGTATTTAGAAAGAGAGGAAGGGAGAGAGGCGGAGGGAAGGGGGGAGAGAGAGAGAGAGAGAGAGAGACAGACAGAGAGACAGAGAGACAGAGAGGTGTGTGAGGGAGAAACATCAATCAGTTGCCTCCCACACACAACCTAGGCGTGTGCCCTGACCAGGAATCAACCAGCTACTTTTCAGTGCACAGGACAACACTCACCCAACTGAGCCACACTGGCCAGGGCTATGTAGTTTTCTTTTACAGTATAATATAAATTAGTTATTTAAACATTTTTACCTATTTTATTTATATATTTTTGGATATTGTTTATTTTTACTTTTCTTCTCCACAGAATTATAGCGAATGGTTGCGTGGATTTGAAAAGAAGGCAAAAGAATGTATGACTGGAACTTCTGGTTCAGAGGAGGTTAAGGTTAGTTTAAGAAGTGAAATATCTATGTTTTAACCAAAAAAGAATTAAATCAGAATTTTTCTTTATGAGCTTGGGAAAGATAAAAGATATATAGTATGAATAGGCTAATGACTTTTTTGTTGTTGTTAATCCTCACCTGAGGCTATTTTCCCCCTTGATTTTGAGAGGATGGAAGGAACGAAGGGAAAGAGAGAGAGAAAAAAAAACACATCAATGTGAGAGAGACACAGGGATTGGTTGCCTCCCTTACTCGCCCCTACCCTGACCAGGGATGAGATCCAACCGTAGACCCTTCAGTGGGCTGTTACTCTAACCAATTGGTTACACCAGCCAGGGCAAAATAACGATGTTTTGAGAAAGTATAAGGTGATTTCATTTTGTGTAAATTTTGGTAAAAATGCTGTAAGTCTTCCATGCATTTGATTTGTATACAAAGTTAATGTTTGCCATTTCTTTAACTGTACAACTCAGTTCTAAAACTGAATATTTATCTCTTACTCTCTTTTTAGCCTGAATTTAAAAAGTAAAGCTCAGTTGAGGTAGGTAGGTAGAAACTGACTGGTTTGCTAAAGCAACTCCAGATACATCGTTAGAAGTGTTCAGAACCTAGATGTGTTTTTATCCTTGCCTACTGAAATTTGGGGATTAACTTTTCTTTGTATGTCAAGTGACATGATTAAAAATCATTTTTCCCATGTGTGTAGCCTAGGTATTATGACTTTACTTCACATGTGGATTTGCTTTGATTTTACCATCCTGTTAGAGAGTGATGAGCCTATCTGTACTAATAAAAGGGTAATATGCTAATTAGACTGGGAGACCAGACATCTTCCAACCGTCTGACTTCCTTCCAGACAAAGCCACGGTGGTGGGGGCCGAGGCAGAGGCAGTTAGGTGCCATAAGGCCAGCAGGGGAGAGCGGTTGGGAGCCATCAGGCAGGCAGGGGAGCGGTTAGGCGGCGATCAAGCCAATAGGCAGGCAAACGGTTAGGAGCCAGCGGTCCTGGATTATGAGAGGGATGTCTCCCAAGGGGTCCCGGATTGGAGAGGGTGCAGGCTGGGCTGAGGGACACCCCCCCCACAACAGTGCATGAATTTCGTGCACCAGGCCTCTAGTCCTATATAATAAAAGGGTAATATGCAAATAGACGGAACAGCAGAACAACCGAACAACCAATCAAAGTGTAATATGCTAATGATATGCTAAGGATGCTCAACTGCTTGCTATGATGTACACTGAACACCAAGGGGGCAGATGCTCCGACCAGTAGGTTAGCTTGCTGCTGGGGTCCGGCTGATCAGGACTGAGTGAGATGGGCCAGACACACCCTGGAGCCCTCCCACTGACCCTCCCCAGCCCAATCGTGCACCAGTGGGGTCCCTCAGCCTGGCCTGCGCCCTCTTGCAAACTGGGAACCTTCAGGAGATGTCGGAGAGCCAGTTTCAGCCTGCTCTCACAGGTCACTCCCCTTGGGAGGGCGTCAGATGGAGCGCTCATGGCTGGCGAGTGCTGCTGCAGCAGTGCAAGCCTCTCCCAATTGGGACTGATTGGGCATGAGCCCGCGGTAGATACAGTGGGGCCGGGATGAGCGGGAGTGGCAGGTAGGAGCTGCAGGTGGCGTTGGACTGCAAGTTTTAGCCCGATCCCCACAGGCCACCCAGAGGGACCCCACCCGTGCACGAATCCGTGCACGGGTGGGGTCCCTCAGCTTGGCCTGCACCCTCTTGCAATCCAGGACACCTCGGGGGTCTAGTAGTGTGGAAAGTGGCAGGCGGCCGGGGAGGAGCCCAAGCCTGGGCTGGCTGCAGCTCCCGCTATTCCGGGCCCTGACTGTGCCTGCCACTGCTGCCGCAGCTGCACTTGCCAGCCATGAGCCGGGCGTCTTGGCACCCGTTGGTCAGCTGAGTGGCGCTCCTGCTATGGTAGCACACTGACCACCAGGGGGCAGCTCCTGTGTTGAGTGTCTGCCCCTGGTGGTCAGTGAGTGTCATAGTGACTCGTCGTTCAGTTGCTTAAGCTTTTATATATATAGATTGTGTAATATGTTTTGTAGTAAACAGACTCAGTTTTATTAGCAAAAACCAAATGACCAAAAAGGTCATTGTACTTTATTGCTCCTTAAGAAGGTTGAAATGTAGTGTTTCATTTTAAAACAGTTAGAAACCCTTTGTCATAATACACCAGTAAGTACTGAAACAAGTTTGAAGCACAAAACTTTCTGGTAAAACTAGGGAATTTTTCTTTATGTCATTTTTTGCAGGTTCTAGAGCACAAGTTGAAAGAAGCTGATGAAATGCACACATTGTTACAGCTAGAGTGTGAAAAATATAAATCCGTCCTTGCAGAAACAGTAGGAAATGATTTTTAATCTACATTTTGGTTTCATTTAAAAATCATTAACTTATTCCTTAGTGGCTTAAATAGTTTATTTTAGCATCAGAGCATGAATTTTTCAAAACAACTGTACTTTTATCCATAGGAAGGTATTTTACAGAAGCTACAGAGAAGTGTGGAGCAGGAAGAAAATAAATGGAAAGTTAAGGTCGATGAGTCACAAAAGACTATTAAACAGGTACTGTATTTAAAAAGGAAGAGCTTATTTAGAACTGATTTGAAAAAAAAATAATATTTTTATTGACTTCAGAGAGGAAGGGAGAGGGAGAGAGAGACAGAAACATCAGTGATGAGAGAGAATCATTGATTGGCTGCCTCCTGCATGCCCCCTACCGGGGATCGAGCCCACAACCTGGGCATGTGCTCTTGACTGGAATTGAACCCAGGACCTTTCAGTTCGCAGGCTGACGCTCTCTATCCACTGAAACCAGCTAGAGCAGTGATTCTTAAAGTGTGGGCCCTGAACCAGCAACATCAGCATCACCTGGGAACTTGTTAAAAAATGCATTCTCGAGTCTCACCCAAGACTTACTGCATCTGAAACTTTGTGGGGCCAGCAGTCTGCTTTAAAGAGCCCTCAAGTGATTATGATTCCCACCCACGATTGAGAATCTTTGGTTTAGAGTCCAACTAAAGGGTAATGATAAAGAATATAAAGTGCTTTGAAAGTTACAGAACTACTATGCAGTGACATGAGTTAAATTATTTGGAGTTCAAAATGACTTTAAAAAATAGGTTTTTATTGATTTCAGAGAGAGGAAGGGAGAGGGAGAGAAAGATAGAAGCATCAGTGATGAGAGAGAGTCATCGATCAGCTGCCTCCTGCACGCCCCCTACTGGGGATCAAGCCCGCAACCCCAGGCATGTGCCTTAACCGGGAATCGAACCATTACCTCCTGGTTCATAGACTGATGCTCAATCACTGGCCAGGCCACAATGACTTTTATAACATTATGTTGTGACCCATGGCATATAGTATTCAAGAAAAAAATAAGTTCTTATATTCTTCATGGAACTGGATGTTTTTGTACAATCTTAATTTCTCTCCCATTTACTTGGGTGTGGTAAAGAGTGCCATCTGTTGCTTGTTTGTTTTTCTGGGCCAACCTGTGCAGAATTTAGGGATGCTGATGGTACTCTATGTTAATGCATTTGGGGACTAAATACAGTCAGTTATAAGTTAATTGTTAAAAAATTTAAGCACTTCTGGCAAGGCCTAATATAATGACATGCAAGTGGGGTGGATTTTTACTGCAATTTAAATCAAGTTAAATGTGACACTCTCATTTTTAAGGTCTTTTAAAATTCATTATAACTTTAAATGAGATGCATTTCAAGAAAATGGATTAAAATTCTAGAACAGTGGTTGGCAAACTGCGGCTCGCGAGCCATATGCGGTTCTTTGGCCCTTTGAGTGTGGCTCTTCCACAAAATACCACGTGCGGGCGCGCATGTACAGTGCGATTGAAACTTCGTGGCCCATGCGCAGAAATTGGTATTTTGTGGAAGAGCCACACTCAAGGGGCCAAAGAGCCGCATGTGGCTCGCGAGCCGCAGTTTGCTGACTATTGTTCTAGAAGATAGACGTATCAATATCCTTGGTGGTTTAGTTGGTCATATAATTGTTTCATATTTCAGATGCAGTTGTCATTCACATCTTTGGAACACGAGCTAGAGCAATTAAGAAGAGAAAATAAAGATATTGAAAATGTATGTTATTTCATTGTTTGACTTTTTATCATTAAGCGTATGGGTTTTTTTTTTAAAGATCTGTGTTAAGACTTCTTTAGTCTACTTATGCACTTGTTATGCATTTAAGAATATCTTGTAGTTTTTGAGATAATGGTTTTTTATTCAGAAGTGTCATAACTCTTCGTTGTGGAGAAGCATCATGAAGGGAAATCTTAAATGGGTTTGTTAACTTTTCCTTCTTTGTTGCATTACTAGCTGAGAAGAGAACGAGAGAATTTGGAAATGGAACTAGAGAAGGCAGAAATTGAACGATCTACCTATGTCACAGAAGTCAGAGAGGTACTTACAGTAGAATTTTTTCAACTTTGCTTCTCTACTTAAATTAAGTTTATAACAGAGTAATAAAATATTTTAGTGTAAGTTGTTAGTGGCAGAGCTTCCAAGTTGCATACATAACATGGGCTACCATAAGGAGATCAATCTTAAACTCTAAACTTCATTGCAGCTGAAAGATCTGTTGACTGAATTGCAGAAAAAACTTGATGATTCATATTCTGAAGCAGTAAGACAGAATGAAGAGCTAAATTTGGTAAGAAGCTTGTTCTCCACTGGGTATCAAGTAGGCTCTGAAAACACTTGTGATGACACGTGGAGAAACCATCCAAACTTTTTCTCCTTGCTAACATCTTTAGCTTGGCAATTTTGTAAGTTTAAGATAATCTTCATATTCTGTTGACTCCTGAGGTGATCTTTCTTTTCTTGATTCCTAAGATGATCCTTCTTTTCTTAGCTCCTAACAATAGCATGTTTGGCTTGCAACTCTTTCTCAGAGAAATTTTCCGTGTTTTATGAAACCTAATTTCTTAAACAGCATTATGAATAAAGAAATGAAACATGCTGATAAAGACCGACTGAATTGTGAAGATTCTCTTCTCAGAGTTACCATAATTAATTAGACCTCTTATTTTTTAACCTGGAAGGAGGAGAATATTAAAGGTTGAAGATGCAGCCTCTTCATTCAAGGGCAATAATCTAATCCAGTTTCTTATTTTAACTGGTCTTTCTATAAATTACTAGAAGCCCAGTGCTCTAAATTCGTGCACTGGGGGTTACCTCAGCCCAGCCTGCGCCCTCTTGCAGTCTGGGACCCCTTGGGGGATGTCCAACTGCTGGCTTAGGCCTGATCCTTGGGAGCCCTTGTTCCTTACCACCCATCTGCTCACTCCTTACCGCTCAGCTTGCTGTTCCTTTGTGCTGCCACGGAGGTGGGAGAGGCTCCTGCTACCGCTGCTGCACTCGCCAGCTGTGAGCCCTGCTTCTGACTGAGTGGGGCTCCCCCTATGGGAGCGCATTGACCACGAGGGGGCAGGCAGCCCCTGCATTGAGTGTCTGCCCCCTAGTGGTCATTGCACATCATAGTGACTGGTGGTTCTGGTTGTTCCGCCATAACGGTTGCTTATGTTTTTATTATACAGATAGTTAACGAAAAGCTAAACAGGGGGCCAGTTCACTGTCCCTCAGACCGTTGGAGGGCCGGACTATAGTTTAAAAAAAAACTATGAACAAATTCCTATGCATACAGCGGCGGCAAAAACACCTGGCGGGCCGGATAAATGTTTTCGGTGGGCAGCATGTGGCCCGCGGGCCGTAGTTTGAGGACCCCTGATTTAGGGCATAGTAGTCATGAAGCTATAAACTTAAAGATTTAACTAAAGTTAGCTAAATGTCTATAGACATAGAGTACTCCCATTATTAAATTTCTGGAAATTTATACCGATTGTGTCAGGCTTAGTTGTTAGATAAATATGACTATCTTGTAGTATGTTTCGAAAACAATTGTTATGTCTTTCCGTGACTTAAAAATTGTTATAGCATGTGATTAGATTTTTAAAAAGTACCAGAATAAACTCTAGAAAGATTACAGTAAGTTTTCTTCTTATACCAAGTTAATCCTGCCCAGTTTGGAATTTTCTTACTACTTTGCTGTAGGTACCAAAGAAAACTTTTTAACTTACCCATTTGTGGTTGATTTTCTGTGTTTTGTTAGTGATTTATGGGAATTAGTTTTCAGAATAGGGCTCTATGGAATATACATGTAGAGCCTCACCCTTCTCCCCCAAACACACACATACACACAACAACCTCTTTAGTTTTTAAATAAAATTTTTGTTTTATTTACCTTCATTTTATCTTAATTGAGTCATTCCCACTGCAGTGTGAGACTAGTTTTATACATATGTTTGCTATACATTCATTGTACAGATCACGACTGTGGT
The DNA here is from genome assembly GCF_028538775.1 of Myotis yumanensis. Classification (NCBI taxonomy): domain Eukaryota; kingdom Metazoa; phylum Chordata; class Mammalia; order Chiroptera; family Vespertilionidae; genus Myotis; species Myotis yumanensis. The sequence goes on along the minus strand of NW_027223752.1, from coordinate 44,194,206 downwards.
ATGCTACAGCTGTAAGCCTTACTCTATAATGTGTTTTTAGAAAATAATTTCTCCTACTGTTGTTGGAGACACTACTATTAACTTTGGTGCGTGGTGACTAACTCTAACAGTGGCATCAAACCCACAGGATTATGGTTGAGTCTTCATTCAGACTGATGCTCTCTTTGATTATTTGCTCCTCGACTTCTGTCAGGAGGTTTTTTTTTTTTTTAATGTTTTTATTGATTTCAGAGAGGAAGGGAGAGGGAGAGAAAGATAGAAACATCAGTGATGAAAGAGAATTGTTGATTGGCTGCCTCCTATATGTCCCCTATTGGGGAATTGAGCCTGCAACCCGGACATGTGCCCTGACTGGGAATTGAACTGTGATCACCTGGTTTATAGGTGAACACTCAACCACTGAGCCACCATGGCCAGGCAAGAGGCCATTTTGAGTGGGTTTTTTCACATTGAGTTTGTAATCTTAATTTTAGTTTTTCTGTTTGTTTGCTCAGGAAAACTGTTGCCACATTTTAAGATAAATTAAAATAATTTTATTTGCCTATACTTACATGGTGTGTTCTTGGGCCAAAGGAATAACCTCTTGCCCGGCCACGGTGGCTCAGTGGTTGAGTGTTGAGCTATATAAACCAGGAGGTCACAGTTCAATTCCCAGTCAGGGCACATGTTTGGGTTGCAGGCTCGATTCCCCAATAGGAGGCGTGTAGGAGGCAGCCGAGCAATGATTCTCTGTCATCATTGTTGGAAACATTACTATTAACTTTGGTGGTTGGTAACTGACTCTAACAGTGGCATCAAACCCACAAGATCACAAGATTATGGTTGAATCTCATTCAGACTGATGCTCTCTTTGATTATTTGCTTCTCAACTTCTGTCAGGAGGTCTTTTTTTTTTTTTTTAATGTTTTGATTTCAGAGAGGAAGGGAGAGGGAGAGAAAGATATTAAATCAGAATTAAATATCTGGTGTATTAAATCAGAATTAAGTAAAGGAGCAAAAACTGAAGAAGTTGGGATTTAAATAGAGTTCTAAAAATAGTATTTCCAAATGAATGTCCCCCATTAATTCTCCCTCCAGTTCGAAATGTCAGCATTTTGTATTTCCCCCTTTTGAGTCTCCAGACCTCTTGGAATGTTATGCCTGTGGGTGGGAGGCTAAATCAGTTAACTTTGAGTTTAAATAAAGTTGTGGGTTTTTTTGTCATTGTAGTCCATTTTCCTTATTCATATTTAATCAGAACAGTTAACAAGATCTCTTAGAGGCATTCTGTATTGGCACCAGAGTTTTATAGAGCTTTATTACTGTTTTGACAAGTTGGTTATTGAGAAGTGTGTCTTAGGACATTTCTTGTTGCCATTATTAGGCCAGTATGGTCTTGCACTCATTTCTTCAGTGCCATTTTAAAGGATGAGCAACATTAAAATTTTTGAAGTTATCATTTTACTGGATTTGCAGTCTTTTGTTCAATGTCTTTTAAAATATTACACAATTGACTTTTCTTAACTGTATAGTCATGAAAGTCTTTAAAAATTAATAAAGTTTCTGACTACTTGCCTTTTATTTATTTTTTAAAATATATTTTTATTGATTTCAGAGAGGAAGGGAGAGAGACAGAAACATCAGTGTTAAGAGGGAATCATTGATTTGGCTGCCTCCTGCACGCCCCCTACTGGGGATCAAGTCCGCAACCCTGGCATGCGCCCTTGACTAGAATTGAACCCAGGACCCTTCAGTCTGCAGGCTGACGCTCTATCCACTGAACAAAACTGGCTAGGGCCTGCTTGCCTTTTAATTTGAACAATTTCAGTATGAATGAATTATTATGAATAGTGAATAGGAATACTTTTAAAGGCACTTGACTAGAATTTAATAGTTTTGTTTTTACATTTACAATTTTCTTCTCTAAACTCTAGTTTGTTTCTATAGCTTTTCTTACATTGACTTAGCTTTACAGATGGGATCCTCCACTGCTTAGCTTTTCTATACATCTGGTGCAGCATATTGCTAATCCACTGTGCATAACTTTTAGAGATCCCGTTCTTTCTCATTCATTCTTCAATCCTAGAGGTCTAAGCATAATCAAAGAAGGATGAAAATAAAGTTGATTATGGTGTCCTTTATTTTTACAGCTAAAAACACAGTTAAATGAAACGCTCACAAAACTTAAAACCGAACAAAGTGAACGACAAAAGGTAGCTGGTGACTTGCATAAGGTAAGACACTGCTTGTCCAGAAGATGGTATTGCATTATGCAATATTGTGCCTTGAATCTTAAACAAACATACTGCTAATTCTGCTGTTATTTTTTGCATTATATTAATTTGTTTATAAATTTAAACTATTTGATATATAGTTTTTGGAACTAAACTGTTTGGCTTGTTTTAACATTCTTCATTTGCCTCATCATTTCATCACATTTGTGTAATTAATTTCTTTATAATGTATAGCATAAACTTTAAATTTATTTGAAGTTATTCTTTTTTTAAAACTTATTTTTAGCCATATATTTTTTTGGGGGTGGGGAGGAATTAGCTTATGTAGTTGTTTATCTTTATGGATCTGAAAGATGTATATAGACCTCTGATGTTTCAGAAGTTTGTTCCTTTCATTTATTACTTTGTAGAAATACATTTTTCTTAGTCTCATAAATAGGCAGTTTTTAGGATTACATTTTTTATTCTTTGCATTAGGTTGACAAGTTATTTGTAATTTTGAGATATTTTTCAAAGTATAATTCACGTGTGCTTATTATCAAAGCTGCTTTAGAGCTATGATCGTGTTCATTAGCAAAACAAATACGTCACTTTTTCAAAAGTTGAAAGAAATGTTTTTGTTGGTTCTGTATGATGTTATGCAAAAATAGGAATTCAGAATTGCTTCAGATTACTTTGGTGTTATTGTTACCCGTAGATAAAATGTGAACTTAGGAAGTTTGTTTTAGAGCTCAAAACTTAGGTACATGATACAATTGTCAAGGCTGAGCAGTCTAGTTTACTTTAGTATGTGGTAATTTTTGACCTCTGGACCAAATATATAAAACATGTAGTTTTAGCTTAGCAATTTAGTTTCTCATACATACTTTAAGGATATTAAACAGGCACTCAAAGATACTAGATATGCCATGTTATTTGTGAAGGCTAAAGTGGCAACGATAGGCAATAGTGTTGTGCCCATGTCTATATAGAAAGACCGTGTAGCACTTGATTGGAAATGCACATAAATATTTATTGACATGAAAAAAGTTAATAAAATACAATGTGAAACAAACAAGTATAAAACAGCATGTATGTTAAAGACCATTTATACATTTTTTTTTTTTTTTTGCCAGTTTTCTATTTGCCCTTGTATGCACAGAAGAGGGATCTAGATCAGGGGTCAGCAAAACTACAAACTATTTTAGGATTTGTGGGCCACATATGACTTCCTCTCACATACTGGTCTTTGTTTGTTTGTTTAACATAATCCTTTATAAATGTAAATACCATTCTTAGCTCGTGAGCTGTATAAAAACAGGCTGTGGCCAGACTTGGCTGACCCCTGACCTAGCTTAATGTTATCCTAAATGTGTATTGTTTGAATTTTTTAAAACAGTGAGCCATGTGTTTTTATAGTCTGGTGGGGGAGGAAGCTGTTTTCATTTTGGAGAAAAAACTGAATAAGTTGGCTTTACATTGTGTTTTTAGAAGAGCTTTATTCTTGTACAAAAGATGTAAGAAAATCGCTCATTTTTTTTCTTGTCTATATTTAATTATCAGTTGTAGTTTGCGGAGGCTACCATATTGCTTTCTTTACAGGCTCAACAGTCACTGGATCTTATCCAGTCAAAAATAGTAAAAGCTGCTGGTGACACTACTGTTATTGAGAATAGTGATGTTTCCCCAGAATCGGTATGTCTTTTCTTTAACTTCAAATCTCAGGCCTAATTACCTTATAAATTAAGTGAAGTTAAACATGTACAAGATCCATCTATGACTTAAAAAATGCCTTTGTAGCCCTGGCTGGGTTCCTCAGTTGGTTAGATTATCATCCTACACATAAAAAGGTTGCAAGTTAAATCCCCAGTCAGGGCCCGTACATCAGAGGCAAGGGATCAATCCCTCTCTCTTCTGTCCCTCTCTCTTCTCTCTCTCCCTCTTCCTCTCTCTCTCCCCTTTCTCTTCTTCTCTCTCCCTTCTTCCTTCCCTCCCTCCCCCTTCCTCTCTCTCTCAGATCAATTTTTTTCCCCTTTTTTATTGCTTAAAGTATTACAAAGGGTACCACACATGTCTCCCCTTCTCCCCCGCCCTTGATCAAATCAATTTTTTGAAAAATCCTCCGGTGAGGATAAAAAAAAAGCCTTTGTAATGTGCTTCCTTCAGTCATGTTGCTTTTTTAACTGATACCCTATCTCTGAAATGCAGTGTTTTTGTTAATGTTTGTTTTCACTTTAGCTTAGTAAGATGTTAATCAAGGTTTGTGTTGGGAGGTATTTTGGTATACTGTTTAAGAGTATAGACTGCTTGTGTTAGAATCCTGCCCCTACTGCTTAGTAGTTGTAAAACTTCAGCCATATTCCTTAGCCTCTCTGTGGTTTAGTTGCCCCATTTGTAAAAGGCAATTATAATAGTACCTATATTGTAGGATTTTTGAAAGGAATAAGTGAGTTACTGTATAAATCAGCGGTCGCCAACCTTTCGGACCTCATGGACCACCAATGTAGTCTGCGGACCACCGATTGGCGACCGCCGATATAAATCACTTAAAATAGCTGGTAACACAACAGTGCCTAGCACTTAGGAAAGCTCAGTATGTTTATTGTTGTTTTTACTGTTATTATGAATGTTCTCTTCTTTGGTGCCCTGCATATTTTTTTCTGAGCAGAGAAATGAATTCATATCTGACATTCAGAGATTCTAGGTTTTTCCCTTGGTGGTCCAGTGACAACATTAATGACAGCTTTCTTTGGTGCAAACTAATTTGCATCACTAAGTATCAAACACTCTTTCTGTATGTGTTTTTATTATTGATTTTCATGTCACCTTTCAGATATTTCATGTTGTATTTAAAACAAAAATGATCTGCCTTTTTCTTGTGTTTGGAGTTTTTCACTACTTCTACCTTTGTTTTAGGAGTCTTCTGAGAAGGAGACTATGTCTGTAAGTCTAAATCAGACTGTAGCACAGTTACAGCAGTTGCTTCAGGCAGTAAACCAACAGCTCACAAAGGAGAAAGATCACTACCCGGTAGTAGGTAAGAATCACTGAACTATTCCTGTCTGTCTGTGGGTAATAGGCATAGTGTGAGTATGTGAATGTCTGTGTAGAGTGTGTTTATCATAAATACAGGAGCTGTTATTGCCCTAGCAGAAATATTTCCTCTATCTCTTTCAGAACCTCCAGCAACAGCTTTAGCTTTTTTAGAGCTTTATTACCATTTTGTACATATTTTGGTCTTCAGCTTGGAGGGAGGGAAAAAAACCTTTATTTTTATCTCCCTTGACCTTTGCATAAAACATACACTCTTGTAACTTGTTTACATAGGTTTTGTTCATTGCCATAATGTCTGCAACTCCTTTACTTTATCCTGATCTAAGTTCTGATAAAGTATCTGTGCATTTTTTTTAATGACTTGGTAAAATAAAGTGACTGTGATGTTTTTACTAAGCTAAGATTCTGAGCTGAAAATCAGATTATAATTTCTTTAAATTGGATGCTGGATTTTTTTTGTTTCTTTGCTTGCTTATAAAGCTAACCAGATCCATTTTTTAACTCCTGAAGTGACGGTCTTAATAGAAGATAAATAAATCCATCACTAACCAAACCATGTTAAGAAATTTTATTGCCTATATTACCTGGGAAAGCTCAGATTTGTTGCCACTTAAAAATGACTTGCAGGGATATAATGTGCAGCATAGAGAATATAGTCAGTAATATGATAACTATGATTGGTGACAAATGGTTGATAGTCTTATTGTAGTGATCACTTTGCAAGGTGTATAAATGTGGAATAACTGTTGTATGCCTGAAACTAATATAATATTGCGTGTCAGCTATAACTAAAAGTAAGTTTTAAATATATATATTTAAAAAGTGACTTGTGTTTTAGCTGGTGAATAAGATCAGTTAATTAGTTGATTCCTGGGTTTTATCTGTTTTCAGAATGATTTAAGTCTTATTAGCCTTGGGTAATTAGGATATTACAGTATGCATGGAATACTTAAGATATTCTTCTTTCAAAGCTGTTTGTTCTAAAATAATCATGGTATCCTGGAGATGAGTGGAGTGGCTTGTGCAACACAAAGGGGCCACTCATCACTGAACTGTCCCTTTCAGAGCCCTTACTTAAGACTCTTTAAGTCTGTACGGAGGCCTCAGGGTAAGTTAGGTGTCCTGGAAAAGCTGGAATGGACAGCTTTTTTTTTTTTAGACATTGTTTACATTTATTTATTTATTTAATATCCTATGCTTTAACTTTATTTTTTAATCTTTATTGTTGAAAGTATTGCTTATGCCTCCTTTTTCTCCCCATTGACCCCCTCCAGCCCAACCACACCCTCCATCCTAGGCCTTCACCATACTATTGTCTGTACCCATGGGTAATGCATGTATGCATATAATGTCTTTGGTTGATTACCTCCCACACACCCACCCTCCCCCGCCTTCCCTCCGAGATTCCGTACTCTGCTCCATGCTTCCATTGGACAGCTATTTTTATTACAGGGGCATTCTGTCTTTTTTTTTTTAATCCTCACTCAAGGACATGCTTATTGATTTTAAGAGAGAGGGGAAAGGAGAGAGACATTGATGTGAGATAGAAACATCAATTGGTTGCCTTCTCATACCCCCCCCAACCAGGGATCAAACCCACAACCTAGGTAAGTGCCCTGACCGGGAATTGAACTCCAACCTTCCAGTGTATGGGATGATGCTCCAACCAACTGAGCCACCCAGCCAGGGCCTGCCTCACTTTTATAGAATGATTATCCCCTCACCTGCCTTAGCATATGTTCTCCTTTAAAATGCTACTTCAGGCCAGTTACCTTTAAGAAGACTTTCCAAATAAACCCAGCTCATTCTTTTAACCTGTCAGCAAAAAAATTATATCGTAGTCTTTAAGCCTTAGGATGTTGACCTTTCAGTTACCTAGAGTTACGCTTCTGCCACATTACCACATTCCCAAATTAGGAAATACCCTTGCTTCCTGCTTCTTCCCTCCAATGTCTTAAGCCCTACTCTTTTCTCTCCACGTGCTCCTTCTGTTCAGTCTTGAAAACCTGCTCAGATGTCTTATTTTAACCATGCACTTCCTTTAGGTTACCACCCTATTTTTTCTTTTATTTCACTGTTCAACAAAATTCTTAAACTATTCTCATAACATCTACTTTTTGATATTAACTTGTTCATCTAGTGTAGAATGGCTTCTCTTCCTGCCTTTCCAATGAAACGTTTGTTTTTTTTTTTTTTTGCTGAGGTCATTAGTACTTTCCTAATTGCTAGATCTAATACAGGTCCTTTGTTTGCATGGAAGATAAATGAAGTATGCTAAATAGGCTGAAGTCAGTCCATAGGTCTTGGTGTTATAAGGGAAGGGCTCATTTCCAAGAGCTTAAAAAATTATGAGATCACCAATTACCTTTGTCTTTAGACCTCATCAGTAGTATCTCTCCAGCATCTCAAAGGTGTTCTTGAATATTTTCTTTTTTCCCCATGCACATGGGTTGCTCATATTAAGTCTTGTGAACCATCTTTAACGTGGCCTTTTTCCACATTTACCTTAATCATATTAAATTTGATACTTATACTGATCATTGGTAATAGCACTTTTACTTTTTTAAATTTTTTGATCTTGATTTATAAAGTTATAGTAACTTGTTAAATAAATATCTATGCTCTGGAACACAGCTAAAACTGAACTGTTTGGCAGGCAGCTCCCATAAGTGATAGCTCAGCAGTCTTTTGTCAGCTGATGAGCATAAGTCCATATCTGGCAAGTGGAAGGGAGGGGCGGAGCATGAGCAGTAGTACAGCAGGAAGGGTAGGATGGGGTGTGTGAAGGTGGAGGTCCACCAGGCACTGAAGACCTCCTTCCTTCTGTGTGTTCTGCCCAGCACTGACAGCACTGACAAGGCTAGCTCCTCCCACAGATCCCTTGGTTCCCACAGCTCTTCATTAAGTGTTGGTGTCACTCTCAGGTTTTTAACTTCAGCCATCATTTTAGCTCAATGTATTCTCCCTCTTGTGAAGTAGTTTAAAACTACTAGATGATTGGATTTTTTGGGAAGATGGCGGCATAGGTAAACACCGGAGACTGCCGCCGTGGACAACCACTTCAAAAATACAACTAAAAATCGGAGCGGACATCAACCAGAACCACGGGAAGGCTGGCTGAGGAGAGTCTCTTCAACTAGAAGCAAAAACAACAGCATTCCAACGCTCAGCGGAGGCGCAGTGTGGAAAATTTAAAGGTACGGCGGTGCGGTGGTGAGGGTGCGCGCGCAAAGCGGGCTGGCGGCTGAGGGCGCGGTTGTCGTTTTCAATCAGGAGCGAGTCTCAGACTCTGGGCTACAGATCCGGGCGAGTCTCTAGGGACCCAGACTCAAACGGGAGAAGCGGGACTGTCTGGCTACGGCCCCTCCGAGGTTTGCAGCGGTTGTTGGGACAGAGAGGCAGAGCCCCTGGGGACGGTCTCAGAGCGGCCATAGCTGCTCCCTCCCCCTGCCCTGTTGAGCCCGCCCCGCCCAGGCCCTGCGCACAACCATTTGCCGACCGCCTCAGGCAAAGGCTGGAATAACGCCTCCCCAGAAGACAGACGTTTTCCACAGCTAATTCCTACAGCCAGTCACCCTGGTGGTCAAATCCCTCTAGTGTTAACTACAACAATTAAGGCTTGGCTAGAACAAGACTGCGCACAGAGACCACAAGGGGGGTCACCAAGAAAGCATATAAGATGCGGAGACAAAAAAACATGACAGAAATGGAAGATATGGAGCTAAGAATCGCAATTTTGAGGGCTTGCCATAAATTTGTGCAGAGCCTCACGAAAACTAATGAGACCCTCGATGCTACGATAAAGAAATTAGAAAGTAAGCATACACGGACTGAAATAAAGAATATTATACCCAATAGCAGACCAGAGGAGCACAAGAATCAAACCAAAGATTTGACAAGAAACACCCAATTGGAAAAGCAAAATGAAAAAAGAATCCGAAAGTGTGAAGATAGTGTAAGGAGCCTCTGGGACAGCTTTAAGCGGTCTAATATCAGAATTATTGGAGTGCCAGAAGATGAGAGACAGCAAGATATTGAAAACCTATTTCAAGAAATAATGGCAGAAAACTTCCCCCACCTGGAGAAAGAAATGGACTTACAGGTCCAAGAAGCGCAGAGAACCCCAAACAAAAGGAATCCAAAGAGGACCACACCAAGACACATCATCATTAAAATGCCAAGAGCAAAAGACAAAGAGAAAATCTTAAAAGCAGCAAGAGAAAGAGGCTCAATTACCTACAAGGGAATACCCATACGACTGTCAGCTGATTTCTCAACAGAAACTTTGCAGGCCAGAAGGGAATGGCAAGAAATTTTCAAAGTGCTGAATACCAAGAACCTACAACCAAGATTACTTTATCCAGCAAAGCTATCATTCAGAATTGAAGGTCAGATAAAGAGCTTCACAGATAAGGAAAAACTAAAGGAGTTCATCACCGCCAAACCAGTATTATATGAAATGCTGAAAGGTATCCTTTAAGAAGAGGAAGAAGAAGAAAAAGGTAAAGGTACAAATTAGGAACAACAAATATGCATCTATCAACAAATGAATCTAAGAATCAAGTGAATAAATAACCTGATGTACAGAATGAACTGGTGATTATAATGAATCAGGGACATAGAAAGGGAATGGACTGACTATTCTTAGGGGAAAAGGGGTGTGGGAGATGCGGGAAGTGACTGGACAAAAATCATGCACCTATGGATGAACTCAGCGGGTGGGGAGTGAGGGTGGAGGGTGGGGTGGGAGCTGGAAGGAGGGGAGTTATGGGGGGAAAAAAGAGGAACAAATGTAATAATCTGAACAATAAAGATTTAAAAAAATAAAAAAAAAAAAAAAAAAAAAAAAAAAAAAAAAAAAAAACTACTAGATGATTAAATTGTAAATATAAATTTTTAAATCATCAGAATGTAGGGTAATAGGTTAAAGCTGATATCAGGAGATTTGTTTTTAGTATATATGAATTGTTTAAGATAATGCTGTACATTATCACTAAGGGAAAAGTTATTTTTAAAAGACAAAAATGAGAGAGGTGATAGACAGTAATTTAGTTTTCTAAATCCTAATACACAGTACTTAGCATTTTTGTAGGCATAGGAGTATTTATCTTATATCCTTAATTGGTAAGACCTTAACCTTTCTTTTCTTTTGGATGTCTTCCTATACATCTCCTATTCCTCTCCCTGCAAGCCCCCAAAAGAAGGCTATCAGACCCCTGCTTTTTAAAAAAATTAAGATAATTGCTTAATTATCTCAATCACTAGTATTTTATAATATACTTTTTTGTTCCCAGATAATCTACTCTTCTTTATATTTCATATTTGCCTGACTTTGTGTTCTAAGTGTGTACCTGTCCGTATCAAAAAACTTCATCACCCCAGTGTTTTGATCTGTTTGATCTATAACAAAAATCCCACGGACGAGTGGCTTAAACAACAGATTATTTCTCACAGTTCTGGAGGCTGAGAGTCCAAGATCAAGGTGCCAGCAGATCCTGTTTCTAGTGAAACCTTCCTGTTTTAAAGATGGCCATCTTCCCTTTGTGTCCTCACATGGCAGAGGGGTGAGGGAGGTCTCTGGATCCTGTTTATAAGGACACTGATCCCTATCATGACAGTGGGGTCTTCAAAGACCCCACTTCCAAATCCCACTTACATTGGGGGTTAGAATCTCAACATAAGGCTTTAAATGGACACAAACGTTCAGACCGTAAGATTCAGCTTCCCTGACCTTGGAACCAGTTTGTGGAGTCCTGTGGAGGGAGGATGATAACTTTAATAGCTGACACTTCACGAGTGTGCCTCTAAGCATGAGCATGCTTCTAGCACATAGGCATTGTCATTCATGTAATCTTCACAACACCCCAGCATGGTTTAATTCCCATTATCAGTAGACCCAAAATTGGTTCTGTAACTTGCTGAAGGTCACACAGCTAGTAACTGGTGAGCTGGGGTTTAAATCAAAGTGGTCTGGGCTCAGGGTCTGTGCTCTGAATCAGTACTTTTGTTCTCCCCGATTCAGACATCGTGTGCTCTGATCCCTTCTGCCACTTCTTCCTTTTCTCCTCATTCTGTCTCATCCTTTGTTGCCAGCTTCTTAGAGTTTCTTCTGCTAATTCTGACTTTTTCCTAAAGTTGGTCTGTATTTGGTTTATCAATAATGAATGGGAGAGGCTCTCAGTGTTATCCAGAAAAACTGGGGTGAAGTTTTGTATGTATGTGCTTTCCCTACTCCCATTGACAAATAGATTATTTTATGATGCTATTGTCTCTTGTTTCTGAAAGAAAGAATTCTTTTGTAGTGAAGTACAGTGTTGACATTCCAGATAAAAACTAGCTTTTATTTCTACACTTTACACTTGATCAGGTTTTCATTTTCTGTAATGTGTTTACATAGCACTTTATAGTTTAATATATGTACTTTCTGATCAGCTGTTAATCTTGTTTAGATAACATGATAGCCAGTGATAACTTTTAACTTTCTAATTGCTTCTTTTCCCCCTCAACTTTCTATTTTGAAAAATTTCACACAAAGTGTTGAATGAATAGTACATTCACATAGCTTACCTGCTTCATCGCTCTCTCTCTCTCTCTCTCTCTCTGTATGTTTTGTTGATGTCAAACCATTTGAAAGTAATGATGACATTTTATCCCTGAGCACTCCAGTGTGCATCTCCTCAGAACAAACACATTCCTTTACAAGTCCACAGTATCACATCCCAAAAAATAAAACAGTAGTTCTATATCATCAGCCAATATTAAACCTATATTTAAGTTCCCTCAATTATACCTCAAGTAGCTTTTATTTTTCCCAAACCAGCATTCTATCAAAATTCACATGCTGCACTTGGTTATGTCCTTTGAAGGTTAATTTCTTTAGTCATTTTATCAGACTTGGAAAGCTTCATATGACCTCAGAAAATCTCTGAACCTATTTATGCATGAGTTGAAAGGTAAAAATTTCAGTCCCTCTTTTCAGTGCTACTCACTCACCTGAATAGCTGTAGAGTTCTCTTGAGTAGAACTAATAAAAATGGATTCTCAGTGTTGTTCTCTTAAATGTTTTTTAATAGGATTTCAAAATCCTTACATTATTCTAAATTTGGTATGAAGTTTTGACTCATATTTTAAAATCCATGTAAAAGTTTCTGAATTTTTTCCCCTTGGATTACTATTAATATTACTTGCTTTGATCCTAGTCGAAAGGACCATGCTAGTTCAAATGTGTACTTCTGGTGCTTGTTAGATGTTTCTGATTGCCTTTTGTTTCTTTGTTTTAAAATGAATTTATTTATTTCTGATCTTTTACAGAGTGAAGTAATTGAGAAACTGTTCATTCAAGAATAACAGGAGGCATTGTATTATATTTTGCCAAATTAAAGCCTTATTTATGTTTCCACCCTTTCTACTTCGTCAGAAACACTGAACAGAGTTTTGTCTTTTCTAATCCTTGTTAGACTACTGATTTAAAGAGAGAGAAAAAAAAAGCCAACTCTGTAGACACCTTCAGAGTTTAGTTTTATAATAAAAACTGTTTGAATAATTAGACCTTTACATTCCTGAAGATAAAATAAACATGTAATTTTTATCTTGCTCAATAAAATTGTCCAGAAGATCAAAAGTGGTAAAGACAATGTAAAATTTAACATTTTAATACTGATGTGCACTGTTTTACTTAACATTTTGGGGAGTAACTGCCTCTGACTTCCACTCAAGAAAACACTTTTGTTGCTAATGTAATCAGTTTTTGTAATGGCATCAGCAAATAAAAGGATGCTTATTATCAGACTTGTTCTAATTTCATTGAGCTTTAATAGATTCTATTAGCATTACAGGCCAACACAGTTAGTGATTTCAACCTTCAGACAAGATGAGATAGGCATTGTTGCTCATACAACCTCTCTGCTGGAGCTCTGGTCTTCTCTGGGATTCTGTGCAATGTAAGTCTTGTCCAGAAGAGTTGCCGGTTACAGATAGCACAAGCAAATATTTAGGGTTTCATGCTTACCACCCCCACTTGAGGTTGAAGAGCTCTACTTTACTTTTACAATTTTTTTAAGTAATAAAAATTAACTTTTTTAGTTTCCTTCTTGCCAAGCACTATGTTATAGTTCATGTGTTTATCTTTTTTGTTTTTTAATCCTCACCCAAAGATACGTTTTTATTGATTTTTTTAGAGAGAGAGGAAGGGAGGGAGAGAAACATCGATAGGTTGCCTCCCAAACACACCCTAACTAGGGGTTGAACCCACAACCTAGTAGGTATGTATCCCAACTGGAAATTGAACTCACAACTCTTTGGTATCTGGGATGATGCTCCAAGTAACTGAGCTACCAGGCCAAGGCCATGGGTTATCTTTTTTTGTTGTTAAAGAAGCTTTAAAAAAAAAAATTGGTTGGCCTGGCTGGCATGGCTCAGTGGTTGAGCTTTGACCTATGAACCAGGAGGTCATGGTTTGATTCCCAGTCAGGGCACATGCCTGGGTTGCAGGCTCGATCCCCAGTGGGGGGTGTGCAGGAGGCAGTCTTTCAATGATTCTCTCTCATCATTGATGTTTCTATCTCTCCCTCCCTCTCTCTGAAATCAATAAAAATACATTAAAAAATAATAATTGGATGAAAAACAGCCCTTCAGATGCTAAAAAAACACTGACAAATGTCTGTGCCACTGAGTATTAAAGCATTAAAGTGCCTGGCCTCCCTGCAGTTTGTCATGCTTCTACCATGGGCCTCTCCACTTTGTTCTCTTGCATAAAACTTCCTTTTCTTGACTTGATCCCTCACCATCTTGAGATCTATTGAAATGTCACCTTTCTCATCAGATCTTTCTCCATCATCCAGTATCCCCTTGCCTCCCTGTCCCCCTACTTGTTTTTGTCTATAACATTTATAATTTTCAAATATATACTTGGTCACTCCACCAGAGAGTACCAGTAAGCTCCATGAAGGCAGGAATCTTTTTGTTCTTTGCTTTATCCCCAGCCCTGAGAAAGTGCCTCACACCTAATTGTGCTCAAATTTTTAAATGAATGAATGGATGAAATTTATTTTTATAGATTGAGGATTGTTGCTTCCCAACCTTTTCACCTCATAGCACACCTATCAATTAATATTTCTAAGGTATATAACCAGGGATGCCTGCCTAGGGATTTGGGCTTCCCCAGGCCTTACCTGGCTGCTTTCAGCAAACCATTGGGAAATTGATCTGAAGGCCAGATACTGTGTCGGCATCTTCTCTCTCTTTTTCCTTCGTTTTGCTCTAAAGCTACTTATGTTTTTGCCACCTGAAAACAAACAAACAGAAATCCTGTCTTCTATTTTACAACCTTTCCTTTGCTACTCTTCTCTCCCGAGTTTAGTTTCTAAGAATTGTATAATTGTATTATTTTTCAATCTTCCTCTATGTTGGAATTTTTAAAAAATAAAATAATTGCAAGAGACTCAGAGGACTCTGTCTGGTGTCTTGTTTGTGTCCTCTTCCTCAACATTCCAACCCAAATATTCATCTTTTTTGCGTCTGAAATGGCAGGACGTTGTGAATACTGCCTATTCCAGTTAGGGGCAGTTGAAATTGTTAATGCTTATTTAATTTTATTAAAAGTCTACTCCTGTTACTTGCATCAATTTATCTAACGTCCTTACGCCAGAATCAAATAGGAAAAGTTTATCACACTCCCATTTGGTTATTTTTCAGATATGCCAAGATAGCTCTATGCTCTCCAAGTCATTCCTCTAGGTTAAGTATTCCCAGTTCTTAGTTGCCCTGAATATGAAGGGCCACACTGCCTGCTTGCCTCATCCATCTCCAACTGCCCAGTGTAAGCAGTTCACTCACTGGGGTAGGAAGGGAGCATCAGAACGAAGAGGGAGCCGTGTGTCCTGGGTCTCTAGTGGCTCCCCTTGCCACTATTGCAGCCAGTAAACCCTGATTACTCAGACTAGGGAGAACCTACAGGGAGGAGAGAATGAGCAGTGTATTTGGGAGCAGACTTGTTGCTCCCCCAAAACAGAATGGAGAGAGCTGAAAGGAGTGAGGGGATGCCTGTGAAGCAGGCTATCACCTTGTTTGGTGTGGCAGAACTAGTAGGTTTCCTGGAGGTCAGTGACCAGTGTAAAGCAACCAGGCTGGAGCGGCTCGCAGGTGGTCCCCCAGCAGCATGAGGTTGTAGGTGTGCACCAGTTGGCAGAAACTGTGTTGCCCACAGTTTGAGCCAGGGACAGATTTCCCACGTGTCTTGCATTCCAGGACAGACTGCATATAGGCACCTGCCACTCATGGGATCTTCCCTCGATGGTGTGTACAGGAAAAGAAGTGACCATCAGCAAAGGGCTGGTCTTGTAAGACCCCAAAGGCACCTGGTGGAGCCGTTGATTCTTGACTCCTCCCTGAAATGGAGACAGGGGCCAGTGCCTGTTATGAGGGTGGCCCAGGTGACTCTTGTGTCAAAGGTGTTTGCCTGGGAACAAGCTGCTTGCTCTTCATCCTGACATCTGCTGGGTCCAGGTGCTGGAGCTATTTTAGGTGGCTGACTACAGGAGTTCCTTCGCACCTCCCCCGAGCAGATTTCATGAGCTTGTAATTGCTCTGAACTTGTGTGTGTGTGTGTGTGTGTGTGTGTATACGTGCATGCTTTATAAGCTTGCTCAGTGATAAGTATGATGTAGAGTTCTAAGGAGCTCCCTATGGATTTTCCTGTCCTTTCTCAAAGCAACTGGGTCCTCTGTCCACCAGGGGATAAAGTCTCTGAAGAAGAGAAGTTCTGAATGAGCCTGGGGTGAATGTTCTCTTGTCAAGCTCAGCTCCCTGGGTTTCGGGGTGGAGAGAGCTGAAAGGGAGGAACTGAGGGAGCCCAGGGAAGAGCGTCCTGTGGCTCTGGGCTTGACACCAAAGCTGAGGGGCGGCAGGATGGGACTCTAACACCAAAGTTCTCCTTTAGAAGCGAACTGGACAACAGGTCATAAGCCAGGCCAACTGGGAGAACTAACCAGAAGATAGGAAAACCGGACAAAAGAAAGATTTTAAGTTATAGAGACATGTTTTTCAGTTAGATACAAGGAAGAAACGCCTCCCAATAGGTCCAGAAATCTTAAATAGGTTTCTAAGGAAGTGGACAGCACTCTTCAAAGATGCTGTGAACAACAGAAGTAGCAGCAACATCCCTCACATTTCTACAGAATTCGGGTTCCTATTCGTTAAGTTCTTGCAGCCTCAACAATGTATCACACTCATGGAAGAGGAGGTTCACATTTTAAGCCACTGGCTGGAAATCACAAAGGGATGCTTGAAGGCACCGGGCTTCAAATGCAGATCTGACTCCACACCTCTAGGTTGTTCTCTTTTCTCCAGTTTTTTTTAAAAATATATATACACACACACACACACACACACACATACACACACACACACACATACATATTTATTTCAGAGAGGAAGGGAGAGGGAGAGAGACTTAAACATGTTTCAGAGAATCACCAATTGGCTGCCTCTTGCATGCCCCCCACTGCGGAGTGAGCCCACAACCCAGGCATGTGCCCCTGACCATAATCAAACCTGGGATCTTTCAGTCTGCAGGTCGACACTCTATCCAGTGAGCCAAACCAGTCAGGGCCTCTTTCTCCAGTTTTAATAATAGACTCCAAAGCAATGTTGGAGGTTTCACAGGGCTGTTGTCAGGACACAGAGGTTACACGGGTGAAAGCACTCAGGAATGGGCAATACTCTGCAAATATAAAAGGCATTAACTGTTCCTATGGATTCTAAGCATACATCATATATGCAATCACTAGGGGGAGGCATTAGACAATGCATATAGGCAAACTTGGTTTTGGAAGGAAAGTGTGTTTTTTCCCTAACTGTTGCTCAGGGATTTAAAATAGAAAAGCAAAGGTTTGTATTAGGGACTGGCTGCCATTCTCATCAAGGTTTGATGTGCTTTTGATGAGGTATTTCCATGAAGGCATCTTAGTCTATCATGAATAGTTTGGATTGTGGGTGATGCCCAACAAATGAATGGAAGATACTCAAGGCTAAGCATAGACTCTCTCATGGTTCTTTTTGCCTTCTGTCTGCTCTGTGATCATTTCTGTGTTTGTTGAGGTTCTGTTTCTCCTTTATTGTTTCCACTTCATTTCTTTTTAGACCGTGTTTGTTGTTCATGATCCTGACCCTTCACATCCCTTTCATGGTGTTCTGAGCTGGCCCACTTGGCTATTTTATCCAGATCATTCTAGGGCTATTTCTAGGTCATTTTCTTCCCCACTTTTTCCTATGGTGATTTGTTTTCTTCTCTTTCCATTCTTCTAGAATTCATCATTTTCCTTCTGCTAGCTGCAAAGAATGTTGGATTAGGAAACCAGGTCTCATGAATACCACTAACTAGCTGGTTGACCTGAGACATAGCAGAATCCCAGTGAACCTTTGTTTTCAGGGAAATTATAATTTCCATGTTTACCATCCAGGTATATTTTGTATAGTAATCTGGCTTTTGCCTCTTCTGTGCATTCAACATTATCCAAATAGTCCATCTTCTCTGCCACTTAAAGTATTTCTGGGGTCAGTTTCCAGGTCCTCATGAAGAAGTCTCCACCTGCAGTGTCTGCTCTGTTACGTCAGATGATCCTCTGGCCAGAGCAGACCAATGCTGTGTGCGGCTCTGTTGCCAAAGGGAGAGTGGCTCCCTTGCCTTTGTGTTACCACTTGCTAGAAGGGTCCCAACGCAGTGTTGTTTGAACTTCCATGTGTGGTGGAGTTTTACAATCATCTCGGTCGCCTTTCTCACATTCAGGACTGCCTGGAGGTGGATTCATATCATAGCCCCCACACTTTCATCCTGAGAACCTCCTCTAACAACCAAGGACCAAGGCCTACCGTTCTACACTGTTCTGAAAACAGGTTATGTGCCAGGCATAACAAAAGTTATGAACCTATCAGGGGACAAATCTTGAGTTCTTTGCCAAGGACTTTCCTTGTGCACAGACTGTTGTCAGGCCTGTTCCTATGGCTTCTGAACACGTCGGAGCCTCAGTGGCGCACACAGGAAGCTCTGGCTGAAAATGACATCTTTGTTTTAATTGAAGAAAAGTTGCCATAGTCACCATGACTACCCTCTTTTTCGGTCCTTCATGGTTCTTCCTTCTACATTTCTCTCAATCTCCTTTCATTTTAAATGCCATTATAATGTGTTCCAAACTGAAGAGGGCATGTCAAAAGGACACAGGCTTTGCTTAAAGGGACTCCCCTAATCACATCTGGAGCAACTTGAGCATAAAAGTTATTAACAGCAATGGATAATAGCACATTGCATTAAAAAAGAATCCTCCAGTTTATATTTATACTAAAATAAAGTGGAAGGGGAGAAGGAAAGCTTTTTTTTTTTTTTTTAGAAGAATGCCAATTAATAAACAGGACTGATTTAAAAACATTTTTTAGCCACTATAGTAATAATTTAGGTAAGAATTATGAATGGATGCTGAAACCACTTGGGGAAGGGTTTGGGGGGAAGAGAATATTCATACAGTCCCAAAGTATCATCCTCTAGATTACTTGTGAATTAAAAAGGGAAAAGGGTACTCTTATGATGGAGAACTCTGGCAGACACTACCGTAACTAAGCAATCAGACAACAGCACCAAGAATGGACAAATCGACACAGTGGCCTCGGTGAGACATACGAGGACACCTGTGTGGGATTCTTGCCAGAAATGTTGAGCCTGCATGGAATCAAGAAGAGACAATCAAACATCCAAATCTGGGAACATTCTGCAAAACAACTGGCCTGGATTCTTAAAAGAAATTCAAGGTCATAAAAGACAATATGTCTGGGAACTATCCCAGATTAAAGGAAATTAATGAGACATTTCAGTGAAGTGCAGTGTGTGGTCCCTGGATCCTGGATATGGGGGAAGTCAGACCCTAAAGGACAGCATGAGGACAGCTGAGGACATTTTAATGTCGATGGTAATAGTGTTACATCAATGTTAGGAATCATAGTTTGTGTAATAAAGGAAAAAGTAAATATCATTTATTTTGTATGCATGAGTGTCTCAGAAAAAGAACTGCTATGTTTTTCTAAAAGTTTCCCAATATTGTGGACTCATAAACAGTCCTGTGACCCGGGCTGGCTTCTTTTCTGATTTCCTCTCCCCATTTTCTTTTCTGTGTTTTTCAGTTAGAGGGATCTCACAAAGAGGAGGGAGAATCAAGAGATGGCAGTTGAAGGGCACCATGCCTAGCTGGTGTTTCCCTTCAGAACAATGGTGGGGCAGCCAGAGACCTGGACAGCAGGGGCCACTTGTTTTTGTTGGACCAGTGCTTGTATAGCACTGGTTTGGAGAGGGGCAGGGCTGGGGGTGGGGTGGGGGTGGTGAGACTTTTACTTCCTCTGGGTCCTAAAAGGTTGCTCGTTTTCTTTGCTTTTTCTAGCTCAGCGCCCAGGGCAGGCATCTGGAACAAGGGAGGCTCCATCAGAGAGCCTGTGGGTCTTGTAGCTCCTTGGGCTACACCAGGGGCCAGAAGCCCACAGTTCTTTGCTGAGTGGAGAAAAGTTGTTGCTATTTAAAAATTATCATCATCATTATTATTGTTATTGTCACTGTTACTGTTACTTGAGTTCCCAAAGTAAAAAAAACAAACCTGAAGGAACATAAGGTGGACTTCATGAATAATAGAATTTGGAAAGAATGAATAATTAAACAAGAACAGTCTTTCCTGCCAAACACGAACTTTTTCTTGGCTTTGGAGAATGTCTTTGGTTTTGTGTTTTTGAGTTAGAGGAGATAAATTGAATTTGACATCAGGAGTATTTCAGAGCCAAGCACCAGGATGCGAAGATGTTGATAGAAGCCTCAGACATGTGTGGGTGACCCCAGAGCACAGATGACTCTTGCTCTATGTGGTGTCCACAGAGGCGACTGGAGGTCTGCCAGGGGCCTCTGAGGCAGCCTCTTGGAGTCCTGGCACCCATCTTGGTACAAAAAGAGCATCCAAGGTCCTGTGCTCCCCACAAGGGCACGCAAGGAGGGGCTGAGAGAGGCCCCGGGTGGGGCTGGGGAAGATAGGGTGCATCTACATGTATTTCAATTTGACAGTTAAGTTCACTACCATCAGCACAGTGTGAGCTCAGATACAGAAATTAAACTGATTTATATAAAATTAACATTATGTCTTGCCAGTCTGAGTCAGAGGTTGTAAAATTCGAATGGTTGTACCTATTTTGTTGGGCTTAGCTGGGACCTGAACAAATGAGCAGGCCTTGTTCTGATGTTACTGAGTGGGCGGTATTGGAATTTGTTTTGCTTGTTTTGTTTTTGGATTAAATGGTTTCCCAGGACTGGGAGGCCAGGCCCTTTCTTTTAGCCCAGTCTCCTGGTCCCCTCCCGGATTCCTGACACACAGGGCCCTGGGTGGTCTGCAGTGAATCTTCCTCCCTCCCTGCCCCTCCCCTCCCTCCCCCCTACCCCCCCCCCGCCCCCCCCCCCCCCCTCTATCTCCTACTTTTCAGCCTCAGTCTGCACCTGGTGGCCTGAGATGATGGAGATAACTGTGTACCAGGCTGGGGGACATGGCGCCCACAGCAGAAGCCACCAGCAGTTCCTAAGAGGCAGGAGGTCTCTCCCACTCCACAGGGCAGAAGCACTTGCTACTGTTTTTCTTCCAGCGCCCACATCACTTCCCCAGGACGCGGTAGTCAGCCTGAAGGGACGAGTTTCAGGGAGCACGGAGCAGGGGTAAGAGGCATCCCCTGCAGCTTTGAGCTCCCTACTCCCCTCCCAGCACCTTGCACAATCCCTCGCCACAGCAGGAAGGGCCCTGCTGGGCAGCTGCCAGCTCAGGGGAACCACCGCTGGAAGTGTGGAGCCTTCTGATGGTCATGACCTTTGGGGACCCAAGGAAATTACACAGAAATCTGTAGCATTAGGAGCCTCAAGAAACTGCAGTTGTTTGGCTTTGAGTTTTAAACCTTGAGTCATAAATTGTCCATTACCCGAGAGACTCACCGATTTAGGAAACAGCTTGCACCATTTGAGGAGGATAAGGTGGGGAGGGTGCCTCCTCCACTCCCAGGGAGCGTTGGCTGGGACTGACGAGCTCAGGGGTGGTTGTGGGCTTTGGAGGTTGCAGCAAGCCATCTGAGAGCGACTTGTGTATTTTAAAGGACTCTTACTCCAGCTCCTCCTCCTCAGCACTCCGCTGTCCCTGGCACTCGAGGTGGTGACAGCTGGATGCTACCTGGCTGCACTCACCTTTTAAAGGAGGGAGAAGCCTTTTCCAGACACAAAACGTTGAAGGGTCAGCACGCAGCCAGGCACCTACCCTGGAAATGGTGGTAGGCGTAGCATACAAGCCAGCTGACTGTTTCTTTAGCTGGAAAACTAGGAGTGGGATGGGGCTGGTTAAGGGAGGAAAGCATAATGGAAAAGGAGGTAAAAGATGCAGCTTATTCAAAGCACATTTGCATGACAATGCAAATACAATAGAGCAGAAAATCAGGGGAAGGAAACACGCTGATAAACAATGCCATCAAAATTTACCTCCCAACTTCTTGGTAGCAAAGACAAAAATTTAGTCTAATAATAGGCAAGAGACTTTCTACTTACTACTACTACTAGCTAATAGTTCATGAATTCTAGGTACCAGGCCTGTTTAGGCACTGCCAGGAAATGTCTTCCATTCTCACAACCCCTCTGCGAGGAGGTTCTTTTTTTTTTTTTTTTTTTTTGTTAAATCTTTATTGTTCAGATTATTACATTTGTTCCTCTTCCCCCCCCCCCCCATAACTCCCTTCCTTCCAGTTCCCACCCCACCCTCCGCCCTCCCCACCCACTGTCCTCATCCATAGGTGCACCATTTTTGTCCAGTCTCTTCCCACATCTCCCACACCCTTTCCCCCCCAAGAATAGTCAGTCCATTCCCTTTCTATGTCCCTGATTCATTATAATCACCAGTTCATTCTGTTCATCAGATTATTTATTCACTTGATTCTTAGATTCACTTGTTGATAGATGCATATTTGTTGTTCACAATTTGTATCTTTACCTTTTTCTTCTTCTTCCTCTTCTTAAAGGATACCTTTCAGCATTTCATATAATACTGGTTTGGTGGTGATGAACTCCTTTAGCTTTTCCTTATCTGTGAAGTTCTTTATCTGACCTTCACTTTTGAATGATAGCTTTGCTGGATAAAGTAATCTTGGTTGTAGGTTCTTGCTATTCATCACTTTGAATATTTCTTGCCACTCCCTTCTGGCCTGCAAAGTTTCTGTTGAGAAATCAGCTGACAGTCGTATGGGTATTCCCTTGTAGGTAACTGAGTTTCTTTCTCTTGCTGCTTTTAAGATTCTCTCTTTGTCTTTTGCTCTTGGCATTTTAATGATGATGTGTCTTGGTGTGGTCCTCTTTGGATTCCTTTTGTTTGGGGTTCTCTGCGCTTCCTGGGGTTGTAAGTCTATTTCTTTCAGCAGGAAGGGGAAGTTTTCTGTCATTATTTCTTCAAATAGGTTTTCAATATCTTGCTCACTCTCATCTTCTGGCACCCCTATAATTCTGATGTTGGTGCGCTTGAAGCTGTCCCAGAGGCTCCTTACACTATCTTCGTGTTTTCGGATTCTTTTTTCATTTTGCTTTTCCAGTTGGGTGTTTTTTGCTTCTTCGCATTTCAAATCTTTGACTTGATTCTTGTGGTCCTCTGGTCTGCTGTTGGGAGTCTGTATAATATTCTTTATTTCAGTCCATGTATGCTTAATTGCTAGTTGGTTCTTTATCACAACATCGAGGGTCTCATTAGATTTCTTGTAGATCTCAGTAAGTTTATCGGCGGCTTCTAGACAGTTCTTGAGGGACCTTAAAAGTGTGGTTCTGAACTCAATATCCTCCATTGACAATTTTGTCCTGTTTCTTTGTCTCCGCATTTTTTATGCTTTGTTGGTGCACCCCCTAGTGGTCTTTGTGCGCAGTCTTGTTGTAGTTAAGCCTTGATTGTTGTAGTTAATACTAGGGGGATTTGACCTCCAGGCCAACTGGCTGTGAGAATCAGCTGTGTCTGCAGTGGGAAAACTTCTGTCCTCTGGGGAGGTGCTAATCTAGCCTTTGCCTGAGGCTATCCGGCAAATGGCTCTGCGCAGGGCTTGGGCGGGGCGGGTCACACAGGATCAACAGGGCGGGTGGAGGGAGCAGTTATGGCTGCTCTCAGTCCTGTCCGCAGAGGCTCTGCCTCTCAGAGTCCCAGCATCCGCTGCAAACCTTGGAAAGAAAGCTGCCTTCGCGTTTCGACCGATGCCAGACAGTCCCGCTTCTCCCATTTGAGTCTGGGTCCCTAGAGACTTGCCCAGAACTGGAGCTCAGAGTCTGAGACTCCCTCCCCGATTGAAAACGACAACTGCGCCCTCAGCCACCAGCCCGCTCCGCGTGTACCTCCACACCTTTGTATTTTCCGCACTGCGCCTCCTCTGAGTCTCGGCACGCTGTTGTCCTTCCTTCTAGTTGAAGAATTTCCCCTCAGCCAGCCTTCCTGTGGTCCTGGGTGATGTCTGTTCCGTCTTTTAGTTGTATTTTTGAAGTGGTTGTGCGAGGCAGCAAACTCCGGTGTTTACCTATGCCGCCATCTTGGTTTCTCCCCGGAGGTTCTAACTTTATGCCCTTTTTTCCTTATGAGAGAACAGAGAGAGAGAGAAAGGGGTTACATAACTGGGAAGTGGTGGCCCAGGGACATTATGCAGTAAGACTCCACAGCCCCACCCATACCCTCAGCCTACTGCAATGCTGTTTCAGTATATGGAAAAGGGGATGCATACTTCTTTTTGGCTTCTTGAGATGCATCATCTAACCAAGAACCAGCAAAGTGTCCCACAATTGCCCAATGGGCCAAAGCTGATTCCACCTGGTCAATAGTATGTTTGTGGATGGAGAGTGGAAAGCCTGTCTCGAAGCAGGTGCAACGAGACATTGGGTATCTTCCATTCCTGAAGGTCACTTAGAGAGGCAGAGGGGCCGAGAGCCCTTGCTTCACATTAGGCTTCCTAACCTCCAGCTTCTGCCAATTCCAAGGATGGATTCAGAAGTGATGACGGCTATGTTGAGAGTTAGGAGTAAGGGGTAAGGCTTTCTTTTAACCAAGTAGCATGTCTTTGTATCTGACTCATCTCAGATGTCCCTTATTCTCTTGGCCTCACCAGCCTTCTAGACACAGCTGCTTACTCCTCTCAGCTGCTGAGGTGGGATCGACTGGCATGGCTCTGGATTCTGATGTCCAGAGTCTCAGGCCCCTCCCAGCATTTCTGGATGTGCATGAGCGTCATACCACAGGTCGGGGCTCTGGCTTCCACAGGGGCAGGACCATTTGATGCAACTCAGTGCAGGGAAGAGAAGCCCATGAGCCACTTTGGCTGAGGAGACTAGAAATGGGCAGATAAATTCTGTCTCCATTTTTCCCTTTGATGAACTCTTTTTCCCCCTCTTTATAGCCTGACCAGGGATGTCCTGTGTGGCAAGAAGGTACACCTATTGGGCAATGGCTGAATCTCATTAAGGCTTGCTGGGAAGTAGTGGACAGCACAGTAAGACAACCCGAGTTTACTTCCCATTCTTCCCTGACCCACCCTCCTTTCCCTTCACTTTGCACTTTCAGACTAAAGCATCAGCCTTTAGCCCTGGCCTAAGGAATGTAAGCTAAGAGGAATCTAACATGAGCTTTGGAGTCAAAGTGAAGTTCCTTCTGAGCTTGCCTTCTAGGTCCCTGTCCTGGACCATTCAGTTTCAAGGGAAGGTGACTCTGTCCATGGACCAGACTGTCCAGGAAGCAGTGGCTGTGTGGGGGCTGTGGGCTCTGCAGAGGGAGTCTACTCCCTGTATCCCCATGCAAGTGTGACCGGGGTGGGGACTTCAGAACCAGAGGACGAGGACAGCTGCCACCATCTTTTATTGCCTTACTGTATACCTGGTCCTGCTTTGATGGTCCCACCTTCTCTCTCTCTTTAAAAAAATTTTTTTTATTGATTTCAGAGAAGAAGGTAAAGGGAGAGAGAGATAGAAACATCAATGATGGGAGAGAATCATTGATTGGTCACCTCCTGCACGGTGCTCCCCACTGGGGACTGAGCCTGCAACCCAAGCATGGGCCCTGACTGGGAATTGAACCGTGACTTCCTTGTTCATAGGTTGATGCTCAACCACTGAGCCACGCCAGCCGAGCCCATCTTCTCTCTTTTGTCTGCACTGGTAGACATGCCTCTAGCCTTCAAATCCTATTGTACTGAGGCGATCCAAATTCCTCTGACTGAGCCTTATGTCTTTCCTTCCTAGCAAGCCCTCCAGGAGTGCGAATCTCTGTTGTGAATTAGTGATATGAGAAAGTTGCTGCTCTAACTTTCCGTTCTAATCACTCTGAACAAATTCCCTTGCTCTGATGTGACTGCCAGATTCCCGTGGGACTCCTCCCAGATGAATTGTGGGCAGCTGAGCATCTCATTGGCAAAAGAGAAATAAGAACTGGAACTTCCCCCCCTTGGTCATCTGTTGGCCCCTGGCTGTAGAGAAGTCTCACTATGAAACACCATGTGGTTGCCAGAGACACATATTTCCCATCCGTTTCTATTGGCTCTCATTCAACAATGACATAACCCAAGATTTCATGAGCTAATGAATCACTAAAAATCAAATTTAAGTCTTTGGAGTTTATAAAATGTCCCCCAATTTTCCTGTAGATGTAATAAAATTGCCAGGGCACAGCTACCCCACAGCAAAGCTGCTCAACCTCCTTCCAAGCCAGTGATGAGGAGCTTCCTTGGTGAGAAGGGTGGAAGGAGCTGCCTTGTCTGAGGACAGAAAGGATGAGTTAGTGCCTTCAGTCCTGGAGATGAGATGGAGGAAACTCTCAGTGTCAGAGAAGCAAAGCCACATAGCTCCTGGCACCGGCCACGCGGTTCTGTCCTTTTCTACCTCAGAGCCCTCAGGTGGGCAGCTCTGAGGCAGGGGTGCATTGTGGGAACCATGGCCCTCAGACTGAGACTGAAGCTCTCGTGGGGTTACTGCTTGAGGAAAAGTCATTTCAACGGCCCCTCCCTGAGCTCGTCAGAGAAGCTCCATTTGGGCAATTGGTGTCCTGGGGCCACGGCCTCAGAGCAGCAGGCAACTGGGCTGCTCGGAAAGTAGCTCATCAGTGGGAAGATGTTGGGGGTGATGAAAGGCAGGGAACTGCAGTAAAGGTAAGGCAGGGAGATGTTTGAAGAGAAAGGAAGCATCGGTGTTTGCTCCTGGAAAAGCTGCCCTGGTCCAGGAGCCAGACGCGAGCTGAATTCTGAGGCCCCATTGCCTAAGCCTTGGGCCTCCTTCTCCATCCACCATCACCTCTGTCTCCCATTCTCCTCCCCTTGTCTGGTCCCCAGGAGACTGAGGAGGTTAGGGGGGCTTCATGGATAGAAGGGTCACCACAAAAGTGCTTCTAGGATTAACTTGAACCCTTTAGACCTTGGAGTCTGGGTTTTTTCTGGGAAAATGTTCCTGCTCTCCCACCTTGGGTACCCTTTGTTGCCTGATGGATGAACATTGAGGCAGCACAGGGCCATTGCTCCTCAGGCTGTGTATGCTGCAGGGACAGCCAGGATGAAAACAGTCTGGTGCATTTGCAGTCGAAGCCTTTTTCTTCGGGTTCTTTTGGGGACCTGTAAACAGATCTTTGCCAGTGTTTTCTTGGTCGTATCTTTGGTGCCAGGGTGTCTGACTGCTGTTTTGTCTGGAGGTGCATCCAGAATTGACTGCAGATGATTCAGCCTGGGGTCTAGTTTCTCTCTGTCCGGAGACTCAGCAAGACTGTCAGTGGATAGGCCTCCTCGGGCCTCTGACTGCAAATCCACTCGGCTCCTTTGTCTCTGAGTGTCCTCCCGTCTGTGTGAAACTTTCAGTAGCTGGGCCTGACTGTTCCTGTGAAGACGGCGGGGTAAATTCCCGAAGAAGGAACAGGATAGCGTATCCACGGTGGCAGCGTGCTGCTGTTTTTCTCCTTGTTTTGTTCACATCTCTTCTCCTTCCTTACATAGCTTTCCTTTTAAGGTTAATCGAGTAGGGGGCCCCATTAGGCTGTAGAGATACTCAGGGTTGCTGGTTTTTCTTGGAGTGCTGAGAGATAACTAATGTTCCCTGTCGAGAAAGAGAAATACCTAACGCTAGAAACCTAGGACACTGCTGTCCACATAGCTGCTTCTCTGTGTGAGGCACACTACCTACTGATTTTACTTTTCTGATCAGCTGGGCATCTCCTGGGTTTTCAAACTTTTAAAAGAACCAGACCCCTCTTCAAGTGAAAAACTGTAGCCGTGATGTATTAAACAGAGAAAACAGAAGCCTTGGTGTGGAGGTGGGACGGATGCTCTACCCTCTTGACCTTATCTCCCCCTTCTTCCCTTGCAGCAGCCCACAAGCCCTGGCCCTCTGTGGAACAGGAAAAGCCACGTGCTCGCAGGAAGTGTGAGCTGGTATATCTCGGTACTTACTGGCAAGGCCATGACACCGGCAAAGACTATATATCATCAGTTTGACAAAAGCATTTTAGGGAATTCATGGTACAGGTGCTACGGCTGCTACACAGGCTGTTTGATGCTTAGTTCCTTCCTAGAGGGAGGTAACCACTTAATTCCTATAACAGGTACATGGATATGTGGATGGTGGTGGTGCTGAGTGCCCATTTCCGAAGTGGCCACTGCGATCCAGGCCAGAAAAACACAAGGATGGGAGGGAGGCACTTGCAGTCTTGAGAGCTACAAGTCTGCTCAGGACTCCAGCAGAAGAGGTTCTTCTGTAATTTCTGAATCAAGGCTCATTGACAATCAAAAAGCCAAGGAGTTGCCTTAATCCATGTTGGTGCAGAGAAGCTGTTCTCTTCCATTTGACTTGAGGGTCACGGATAACAAGTTAATGACTTTGGTGACTGTTACATAATTGTTTCAGGGCTTACGTGTTAGGACGGGCCTCTACCTGCCCTACAAGTTTTCCATGCCCCTATGTGTCTATCCCCACTGCTGGAGCCTACCATGGACCAGTCACCAACTTACTGGGCTGCATCTTTCTCAACAAGCACAGCTAAGATGTGCACAGCAGGTGGAAATGTGTGATCTGAGGGTCGCTGACTGACAAGGCCTTCTTTGTATGTGATACCAGCCTACCCTGCCAACTGCTATTACCCCTCCAGCTTCCACTTAACCATAGTGGTCATCCACTGTGATCACAGACATTGTTAGCTGCAGCCCACTTTGTCATGTGACAGAAAAAAGGAACAAGTACTTGGAAATAGCTTATAGGCTTAGTCTGATTAATCACATCCTGTTGATCTCCCAATATTTCTGAGAAATCACTAAGGGAAGCCTAGTCAGTGCTATTGGTTTATGACTGAGTGATTGCTAATTGGTTATTCATTTAAAAACATGAAAAAATTATATTGAATGTAGTTCTCTTTATCTGGAAAGTGGGTTGTTTTGTTTGACAGAGTATTAGCCGTGACATCTTCGGGTTAGCACAAACCACTTGGTCCTCCTTGAAAATTCATAGATACAGAATTTTTAAAAATTCTTAAGTATTAAAATAATAGGTATTAAATTCTCTCTCCAATTTATTGGTCCCATAACACTGAAATGGGACCTGTCAGGCCCGATGCAGCTTGCGTGCTCCATCCATGGGGTCTCCCCTCTCTCCCTGGAGATAAGCATGGGTTCCTCTCCTGCTTCCACCCTATGACACTTCCCTAAAACACATTGTTCCATAAACTATCTTTCTGCTTTATTATAGTAGCAATCATTTTTTGAATCTCTTCAATTTTCTTAGTTATCGTGGGAAATACAGTTGTGAAGGGTAATCATTGCATATGAACAGTGACAATAACCTTTTGGCTTACTGATCCTTGTCTAAAAGCTTGCTGACAAAGATGCTCTCCTGGGGTGCAGTATATTATTCTCCCATTATGTCCCCAGACACAAGAGATAGACACGGCAGTGAATATGGACTGTAGTGGAAATCAGGAAATACAAAGTTGGATGTGAAATCTTGGCTCATTTCTTCAGTCACCTTCAGGTCACCTTTCACCATGTACGATGTTGAACTGTTGAGCTGTTAGAAACCACAGTGCGTGGCAGTGAGAGCCTCGAGACATGCAAGCATTGTGGTTTAACATATACTTTAAGGAATTTTGTGTATAATACGGTACAAGTGAGCAAAAGCAAACAGCTGTGTGGACCCACTGGGCTCTTTGGATGTCTTTTTATGTGGTAAAACCCAAAAGCCTGTTGAGCCTCAGATATGTGCTAGGTTCTACCATTGTATTATCCTGGTTTTCAGATAAGGAATCTGAGCCTCCAAGTGTAAAGGTAACATTTTCAAGTTCACATGGATAGTGAGAAGCAGAGAAGGGATTCAAAGCCTTAAGCATGGCCTCCATGGTAGTCATTAGTGCCATTTACTTCCAGGCCAGAACATTCAGTCACAGATTCTCCTGAAAGGGCGATTGGCTGTTCTGTTAGCTTGCATCCTTGGGTAACTGTGATGAGCAGAATGCCCTGGCAGCTTGAGATGGACATGTTGTATGAGCATGAAATAAACCTTTGTAGTTTTTGGTCATTAAAATTTTGGGATTCTTTGTTACTGCAGCATAACCTGGCATATCTTGGCTAATAAATGCTCCAGGAAGGTGGTTAACACTGCTACCTAAATTAGCTCTGTAATTTTTCTGTTTGTCAGGTAGAAGCAGCAGGCTGAATAATCTTGGGGGGAAATAATGATTAAACGTCTCTAAGTGCTAACAAGGCAGGTCATGGGTTGAAAAGGATCTTTTACAATAATTTTTTTCAGTGCTTTCTTTCTGATCAATTTCTTTTCCTGCTCTTGCCTTTTTTTTTCTCTACCTTCTACTTCTTCCATTCCATACCCTGAGTCTCCTTTTAGTCTCTACACAGATTGGATGCCTAATGCACTCAAATATTTTTTGAGATAGGAGGGAAATTTCAGAGTCCAGGAAAGCAATGTGTTAAATTACAAATTCTTTTCCCTTTTGTTGACAATTTGGTTTAAAAATGATGCTTAAGAAGTTCACCTTTACCTTTAATGCAACAAAGCAATCATAAGACTCAAGATTTTAGTTTTCACATGTCTTCATGGGTGCTTGTGCAAGCAGATTGAATTTATTTCTGGCTGAGCCCATCCCTATCTGTCATCCAATTATCATCAATAAATATTTAAATGTCAGGGCAGTAACCTTCGAATAGAGCCCTGGGTATTAGGCCTCTGTAAGTTTTAGGTGATCATTATTAATTCAATGAATGTAGTTGTAAATTGGCTAAGAACACACAGTGAAAGCGATTACAAGTGCTCTTGTCAACGTGAGTTCACTTCGTTGAAATATGTTTTAGGCTTGCTTTTGCCTCATTCCAAGAAAATATGAGATGCAATTTGCTTCAAAATAAATGCTCCTTTAGTTTCTTGCCCAAATATTAAACAAGAACAAGGCAGGTTGGAAGAGCCATATTCATATTGTTCTGAATGATTTGGAGGTTTGCAGGGTCACTTTTTGAGCTAATGTGAATGAGCAGGCAAAATGCTTTTCACTGAGATGAATTATGTGTTCAGGGTTACCTGGGTTTTTATCTGAGTTAGATAGAGAAGTCAGAAGTAGATAGAAATGAAATGACCCATTATCAAATAATCAATGAAAAAGCTACACTCCTGCAATGTCTCTGGATCAATATACAAGTTACCTTTCAGATAGATGAATTATTCTTGTGTAGTTCAGAGCAGAACAAAGCTCACTTCCAACCAGACTCGCCAAATGCATTGTGGGTGAAAGCAGAGAAAGAAGGCATTAACCCACCAAGGACAAAAAGGGGGGTGCTCCCTGTGCAGCAGCCTTGCCTAAGCTGTGCCCAATGACAGTATTGGGAACATGTTTTGGTAAACACTGATCCAGAGGCATAAGGCACTGAAGATTAAGATGATAGCAGAGATGAGACTCTGGGAAAAGGTATGTCCTACGCTATGGGCTATAGTATAAATCGGCAAAGACTTTCTGAAAGGCAATTTCAGTTATCTATCCAAATTTAAATTTCTGTACTCTTTGACCTAACTACCCAATTTTAAGAATTTATCCTACAAATGTTATTACATATGTATAAAAAGATATTTGTGTAGAATGTTCCTTTGTTGTGATAATAAACACATAATGCAACTTGAAAATGTTTATCAAAAAGGGAATGTTTAAGGAAACTATCAATATGTTGAATAGTATCAGCCATTTAAAAAATGAGATAAATATCTATGTGCTGATGTATATGATCTTGGGGAAGTTTTTCAGCCTCTCACTGCTTGAAGTTTCTCTTTTGTAAATTGAGTACAGTATTTAATAATTGTTAGAGTGACAGACTAAATGAATATATTTGTGTGTTTATATGTATGTTGTCCATATAAATTTTTTTATTTTTGGAAAGACTAAAATTTAGAAAAGTAACCGAGA
Source organism: Myotis yumanensis (assembly GCF_028538775.1). Taxonomy (NCBI): domain Eukaryota; kingdom Metazoa; phylum Chordata; class Mammalia; order Chiroptera; family Vespertilionidae; genus Myotis; species Myotis yumanensis. The sequence goes on along the minus strand of NW_027223752.1, from coordinate 44,162,483 downwards.
AACTCAGTTAATAGAGCTACGTTTATAATCCCAAGACTTCATCTGGGAGTGGGGGTGGAAGATGGGGGAACAAAGGTGAAAAGAAAGCAGTCTTTATTGAAAATATACACTATGCTAGGCTATCTGCCATATACTAGTAGTTTAATCATATTGATTAATTCTCACAATCATCTGAAATAGGTAATATTATCCTAATTTTACAAATAAGAATAATAAAATTCAGAGAAACTTGCTAAGGTCCTACAGTTGTGAGTAGCAGAATTAGGCTTGCAATCTAGGTCTAATGTCAAAGCCATGCTTTCTACCACTGCCTTCCATACTGAGACCATATCTTACTCATCCCTAAATATTCAGGGTCTAGCATAGGGCCTGACTCCAGGATGCTGGCATAGATCATCTCTGGCTTCTTACTCTTTAATATGTGGGAATAATTACTATGATACTTTATTCAATATGTAAGTTTCTCTGTACTTATTTATCCCACCTTTATCAGTCACCATTGGCTAAGTTATGCTGCAGTAACAAACACCTCCAAAAATTTCAGTGGACGACCACTTTATTACATGGATTTCATGGGTTGATTGCCACTCTGCTTCGTGCTGCCTTGTGAGTGTGATGGGAGAGGAAATGAGGGATGAGGAAATCATGCAATGGCCCTGAAAGTTTTTGCACATAAGTAACACATGTCAATCCACTCACATTTCAGATGGTCAGACATGAACACAATAGGGTGGGAAGAGTATACTCGTCCCTTAGGGAGAGTCTCTGTTGGGAGGGCCCACTTAGGAGAAGCTGGTAAGAGGAGCAGCAGATATTTTGAAGAGTAATGCAGTATGCCCCACTATTCTATTGCAAAATACATTTTAACCCCCTTAAAACAGATACTATGTTTTCTGCTTCTATTTAGCTTTCACTCTTCTAGTTCTAGCACTTTCTTCACTAGATAGTTAAGCTTATTTTTTCATTTATGGGAGTCAGTCTTATCCCAAATCAGCAGTTCTCAAAATATGTTGATGGAACCCAAGTGGTTCCCTAGACACTCTCAGGGGGTCCACGAAGTCTAAACTATCTTAGCAATAAAACTAAATTGTTATCTACTTTTTCACTCTCATTCTCTCTCTCATTTCAGATGCTATATTGCCGTGTGATACTGTAATAGATTGAATACACAAGCAGATAGGAGAATCCAGTTGTCTTCTATGAAGCCAGGCATGAGATTTGCAAAAGTGTAAGTCAATACCATTCTTCTCACTAATGTTTTTGTTTTGGAAAAAATAGTGTGTTTTATAAAAATGCTAATAGGTTTTTAAAAATAAGATTAATGAATTCATTTAAAAATTTTTTCAGCTTTAATTTCTAATATAGCAAATATTGATAGTTGTAATATATGTAAACTATAGCTCTTTGGGGTACTTAATGCTTTTGGTAAGAGTGGAAAGGGATTCTGAGAACAATGTTTGGAAACTTCTGTCCAAATGATGTGGCAGGCCCTTGCTGTCTCCATGAGAGTTTTAGTGGAAAGATCTTTAAACACTGTTATAGTTTCCCTAACTGTACTGAAGGAATCGTGGAGCCCAGTAGGTTTATATAAATTCTGTTATTTTTCATAATCATCCCCAGTGTTCCATAGCTTGTATTTCCTGAAGGGGAGAGATGATTAGTTTGTTAAAGAAGATTGGTTGCATGAATTATTTTCAGCCCTGCAGAAGCTCACAGCTTGATGTTGCATCAGTAATGAATAAGAAAAATGGTGGTGCATAACCCTGGGATGAAAAATGCTGCTTTCTAATAAGAGGCACTAGTAACTTCATGTTGTCTTGAAACTTTACCATCATGTCTCACTAGCTTCGATATAGAAGAATTGAAAACAAGCCACACATTGACACTGATGAATAATAATAATGAAGAATACATTGTGGAGAGCCGTTTTTCAGACTCAAGAGTATTTTTCACGTATGAACGAATTAAGCCTACTTTCTCATTTGTGACCAAGCTCAACTATTTTTTTTTAATCCTCCCCCTGATTTAGCCTTTTCACTATGACAGTATATCCTCCACTCCCAGGAGTTATCTTCCAATAAAAGGACTTAAATTTGCCCAGCTGGTGTGGCTCAGTGGTTGAGCGTCAACCTATGAACCAGTTCTGTTGGATTAGGGCTCTACCCTTATGGCCTCATTTAAGTGTAATCACCTCCTTAAAGGCCTTATCTCCAATTCAGTCACAGGGGTTAAGGCTTCCACATATGAGTTTTTGGGGAGGACACAGTTCAATCCATAACACTTATGTTCACTGAAGTGTGAGGACCACTGCTGCAGTCTAACCAACAAGAAGCAGTAAAGTCAGTGGCACCTTCTGATGTAGCCCCTTTGCTCCTAAGTCTGAACCCAGAGGAAGGGCCAGAGAAATGTGGGATTTCCCGCTTCCTACCTTGCCCTCCAGACTAGTGCTGTTCCATGGAAATGTAATGGCGGCCACATTATGAAGACATATCTAATTAAAAAATTTCTAGCAGCCACATTGAATAATGTAAAAAGGTGAAATTAATTTAAAAATTATTTAGTTTAATTCAATATATCCAAAATATTATCAAAGTCAACATAAAATGAATATATTATTAGTAATCTAAAATGAATTTTTTAGATTACTAATACGATATTTTACAATTTAAAAATATATTTTTTATTGATTTCATAGAGGAAGGGAGAGGGAGAGAGACAGAAACATCAATGATAAGAGAGAATCATTGATTGGCTGCCTCTTGTACACCCCACACCAGGGATCAAATCCACCATCTGGGCATGTGCTCTGACCGGGAATCAAACCATGACCCCCTGGCTCATAGGTCGAAGCTCAACTACTGAGCCACACTGATTGGGCTATTTTACAGTTTTTTATATTAAATCTTTGAAATCCTATGTGAATTATTTTTTTTAATGTGTTTTTATTGATTTTTAGAGAGAGAGAAAGGGAGAGGAAGAGATAGAAACATCAATCAGAGAGAAATACATGGATCAGCTGGCTCCTGTATGCCCCCTACTGGGGATGAAGCCCGCAACCCTGGCATGTGCCCTGACAGGAACTTGAACTGGCGACTTCTTGGTGCATAGGACAACACTCAACCAGCTGAGTCCCTGTGCGTATTATTATATACTTAAAGCCCATCACAATTCAAACTAGCCAGATTTCAAATGCTCTGTGGCCACATGTGGCTAGTGGCTCCCGTATTGGACAGTCGGTGCTAGATTATTGCAACCTTCACTTCAGGGCTGAGGAGGCAGAGCAGACGAAGTGTGTTGTGAACCTGCTGCACAAGTGGCATCATTCCTGAGAGAGGCTTTATGATTAGGATTAGCCCTGAAATGTTTTTGTTAACATGACTCTCCTCCAACCAGGAGCTTAAGATGTCACGTTTAAGCAGAGAATGGGAGCTGACGGCTCAACCTAGCAGTTGAAGATATTGTCCCCATTCACTGTTCTGTTTACCATTTACATAAGAACTCACAGGCTGCTAGCACCGGCTGATGACAGAGCCAGGCAGACTGGAGGAGAGCTTGCCCTTAAATGAAAACGGAGCTGCATTTGATTTATCACCCTCAGCTGTCACTCCTCACCTCCACGGAACCTTTCCCAAGACCACAATAAATGTCACTTCAAAGGTTCAGAGCTGGGTTTCAACTGTGAAGAATGTATTCATCCCACAACAGTCTCCCTCCAACCAAACAGCATCTGTAGTCCGTGTTGGGAGCGGGGAGAGCACATGGAAAAAGTTCCTTGAATTTTACATAATAAAGAAAGCATTAGGCTAATCAGGAGGTTAACTTTATCCATCTCCCACAAATCCCCAGGTGGGTTCTCTGAGGCTACAGGCACATTATTGGTGCTGAGGTGTGTCTTGGGATCCACTAATGCCCCGATGCTTCTAGTTACTTTGAACACAACAAATTCTTGTCTTGTTGGAGGAAATCGGGACTTGGGGGCTGGAAAAGAGAACGTGTAGTGGGGAAGGCGTGAGAAGTTACTCTCATATAGTTGAGGGCTTCTTGGAAGAGAGATTAGACTCATTCTGCATAGTCAAGAAGGGCAGGATCTGAACACATTTTTAGCTCAAAATAAAGAAGATGTTTTCCATGAGACTGTGGCATCGTTAATAAGACACAGACCTCAGGTTGCGTTCTCCTAAGGAAATATTGATCAGGTACCTACTTTGGTTCAAGCATTGTCACTCACATTATTTCAATTACATTTCACAACATTCCTGTAAGGTAGTTGTTATTACCTTGTTTCAAATGTGGCACCCTCCTGCTCCAAGGCCACCATGACAGCCATCAGGGCGAGGAAAACATCTGTCCGGTGCTGGCAACCTGCTGAGCGCCCCGCCTGCCTGAGCAGGCTTTCTGTCTGGACAGGAAATCAAACGTAAATGTCACTTGCTTTCTGTGTTGGATTGGAAAAGAGACAACTTGCGTGTCCTGGACAGCGGAACTTGAATTTAACACGAGAGAAAGGCATTAAAACAACCTGTACAAGATTGCAAAAGGTTTTTATTGAAACCAGAACGTCTCATCTCACCAATAACGTGTGCCTCAGCAGAGTGCAAATTCTCTTCTCCATGTGCGCTTAAAAGTTTTTTCTGGCCTGTACAATCTGCATGTCCAAAATCAGTCTTTTTCACTGAGATATGTCTTGCTGTGTTCATAAAAGAGTATGTTCAGAATGCAGTTCTAAATGGATACTGGTTTTTCTTTTGTCCTACCAGCTACCTCCCATCTCTACCGCCAAGAAGTGGATATAAATGTCTGTTTGTGATACACATCTCTCTATATAAAAGCCTAAGCGTCCATCCAACCATCTTACTATCCGACCATCCAGGGGGCAGATGCTCAATGCAGGAGCAGAAACCATAGGCATGGAAACACGGGGAAAAAAAGATGAATCTCAGAGGGAAAGGGGGAGGGGGGAGGGTGGGAAGAGATTAACCAAAGATCTTATATGCGTACTAGAGGCCCAGTGGACAGATTCGTGCACTGGTGGAGTCCCTCGGCCTGGCCTGTGAGGATCGGGCTGAAATCAACTCTCCGACATCCCCTGAGGGGTCCCAGATTGAGAGAGGGCACAGGCTAGGCCAAGGGACCCCACTGGTGCATGAATCCATACACTGGGCCTCTAGTGTATGATAAAATATTAAATGGCTAATATTACTGAATACTTACTGTGTGGCAGGCATAGTTCGAAGGACTTTATTGTTCCTGATATATCTCCCATAATGTAAATACTCTTAGCACTCCCACTTTATAGAAGAAGAAACTGAGGCACAGACAGGTTACATAACTTGTCCTGGGTCTCACAAGTAGTAAGTGGTAGAGTTAGGATTCGAACCAGGCAATCTAACACAAGACCATAAGCAAGAGGCCATATAGTCTCTTGGTATAGAGGAGATTATAAAGCAGAATACAAGCACACCAGGAAGGCCCTAGTGAAATCCACACTTGTATTGTCTAATATAATATACTCACCACATATGGCTATTGAGCCCTTGGCATGAGGCTAGTCCAAATAGAGATATGCTGTGAGAGTAAAACACATACCAGATTCTGAGGACTTCATATGAGAAAAAGAATGCAAAACATATTTTTTTGTAATTATTTCAAGTAGATTAAATGTTGAAATGACAATATCTTAGATATATAGGTTAAATAAAAACATATTGTTAAAATTAATTTTACCCTTTTTTTCACATCTACAGGTTTTATGAGTATGAGAAAAATTTAAGTTCTCATCTTAACTGAAAAAACCTGGATACAAAATTATATATAGGCAGTGATCACAACTGTTAGAAAGTGCCCAGCCATTTTTTTAAAAGTTTTTCTTATAAGCCAGTCAGAGAAAGACAAATATCACATGATCTCACACATATGTGGAACCTAATGGACAAAATAAACTGATGAACAAAAAAGATCCAGAGATACTGAAGCATGAAACAGACTCATGTATTTCAGAGGGAAGGGGGGGTGGGCACAGGAAGAGATTAACCCATGAACTTATATGCATACTAGAGGCCCGGTGAACGAAATCGTGCATGGGGGGCGGTGTCCCTCAGCCCGGCCTGCACCCCCTTCAATCTGGGACCCTTTGGGGGATGTCTGACTGCTGGTTTAGGCCCGATCCCCGTGGCAGTCGGACATCTCTCTCACAATCCGGGACCACTGACTCCTAACCACTCCCCTGCCGGCCTGATCGCTCCCAACTGCCCTCCCCTGTAGGCCTGATTGCCCACAACTGCTCTCCCCTGCCTTGACCCGCCTCCTCTGCCAGGACTGACCTCCTCCACACCACGTGGAGCTGCAGGAACCCCAGGCCTCACTGTACACAGCGGCCGCCGGGCTCCACCTCTGCTGTGAGTGTGGCCATCGTGTGATGGCCATCTTTTGATGACGTGAGGGTGTGACGACTACCTAGGCTATTATTAGTATAGATAGGCATAGTCCATGGATGGGACAGACAGTAGTTAGAGGAAGACCTGGGGAGGGGGTGGGAGCAGGATGGGGGGGTGGTTAATGGGGCGGGGGGGAAGGGGACATCTGTAATACTTTCAACAATAAAGATACATTTTTTAAAAAAGTTTTTCTTTTTCAAATTTATTTTTAATTTTCAATTACAATTTACTTTCAATATTATTTTGTATGGGTTTCGGTATATAGCATAGTGGTTAGACAATTATATATTTTATAAAATGTTCCCCCCAATAGCCCATATTTCCAGTACCCACTGGCACCATACATAGTTATTGCCATATTATTGACTATATTCCCTATGCTGTACTTTACATCCCTAGCAATTTAACATTTTTTTAAAAAATGTGGCTTTTAGAAAATTTTAAATGACACATGTGGCTTGCCTTTGTGACTAGCATTTCTAATGGGCAGCTCTGACTTAGATGGACAGTTTGCTCATTCATTTGTTCCCTCATTCATTCAATAGTCCTGGCCCCAGTGGCGATGGAATAGAGCAAGTAACCAGATAGACTTGGCTCCTGTCCTCATGTAGCTCAGTATTCTGGAAAGCTGGTGGGTTGGGTGTGGGAACAGACCCTAAGAAATAGTTACTAAAATGACTGGATCATAAGACCCAAAACATGTAGGCAGGGAATAGACTGACATACCTTGATGTTAGGATGGGGAGACAAGAAGAGATAAACGTAAGAACTTACATACTTATACGCATAGCCCACAGACACGGGCACTAGGGTGGTGAAGACTAGGGGTTGGTAGGGGCTGGAAGGAGGTGAGTAAAGGGGAAAAAATGGGAGATATCTGTAAATACTATATATATATATATAATAATTACTGAGTAGTTAATTAATCACCACATATATATTGTCAAATAGGAGGAGTTTGCTATGACAGACTACACTTAAGGGCACCTAATCCTTGGGAGCCACTCAATAAATATTATTCATTCAATAAATATTTGTTGAGTGACAGAATGAATCTGGGGGACTAGAGGAGGCTCCCTGAGGAAAGAACGTGCAGGTGGAATGGGGAGAGTCAGGTGACACACCGGCAGCTTATGCAGTGGTCACAGGCCCTGCCATGCACGTGGCTTTGGCTCCTCTCCCCTTTTTTTTTTTTTTTTTAATTTATTTTTTTATTTTTTTTTATTTTTCGCTTAAAGTATTACAAAGGGTATTACATAAGTGTCCTTTTTTCCCCCCCGCCCTTGACAAACCCCTACCCTCCCTTACCCCCCAGTGTCTTATGTCCATTAGTTATGCTTATATGCATGCATACAAGTCCTTCGGTTGATCTCTTACTCCCCTGCCTCCTGCCCCCCAACTCTCTCTGGCCTTCCCACTGCAGTTTGACAATCAGTTTGAGGCAGCTCTGCCTCTGTATCTATTATTGTTCAAAAGTTTGTAATGGTCTTTATTATCCATGAATGAGTGAGATCATGTGGTATTTTTCCTTCATTGACTGGCTTGTTTCACTTAGCATAATGCTCTCCAGTTCCATCCATGATGTTGCAAATGGTAGGAGTTCCTTCTTTTTAACAGGAGCATAGTATTCCATCGTGTAGATGTACCACAGTTTTCTAATCCATTCATCTACTGATGGGCACTTAGGCTGTTTCCAGATCTTAGCTATGGTGAATTGTGCTGCTATGAACATCTGGTTACATATATCCTTTCTGATAGGTGTTTCTGGTTTCTTGGGATATATTCCTAGTAGTGGGATCACTCCTCTCCCCTTTATACCAGAGCTGTCTCCGGTCAGGTTTCAGCTGACAGCTGTGCCAGGAGTTTCGTTGGATGAGTGGAAGTGCAGGGAGCGGTGTTCCTGGCATGGAGAGGAGTGGTCTGCAGGCACCAGGGGCATCTCAGGGCGCTGGGCAGGGGGAAGCACCCCTCCTCCAGCACCACCCAGCACCAGCACCCCAGCACTCGACCTTCAATGTCTCCCACATGGCAGCTTCGTGTGGCTGCCTCTCTCTCTCCTCTCCGCCCCACTAGTCTTGCCTCTGCAGTCTTTGCCTTTGACAGGTTTTTATTTTGTTGTTGTTTCTGCCCAGTGTAAATGAGACCTCCAGTAGAGAGAATGACTTTTAAATCTTTTGTGACCCTGTAGTACAAAACGTTCCCAATTTCTTCCCCTGAGCAGTTTTCATTTCTGTGGCAAGTTACAACAGAGCACTTATTCTTGTAGATAACAGTGTGGGCGCCAGGGAAGAGGGAGGAGGAGAGGAGGAGGAGGAGGAGGAGGAGGAGGAGGAGGAGGAGGGGGAGGAGGAGGAGGAGGAGAGGCAGGGGGTGGTGAAGGAGGGAAGGAGATGGGGGAGGGGGAGGAAGAGAGGGAGAGGGAGGAGAAGCAGGGGAGGGTTTGAGGAGGGGGAAGGAGAGGGAGGTGGAACCCATGCGGGTGGCTAAGTGGCCAGAATCAGCTGCCTTGTCACCTGCCTGAAGTGGGAGGGGGCTGGGAGCAGGGCTGGGCTGGGGCCAGAGGGCAGCTTTGGGTAGCCTGTGAGGAATGCAGGGCACCTGCCGGAGGCTTCAGGCTGGGCAGAGCCTCACATGTGCAGCTCCCCTGCCCCAACCTTGTGTGTGATTCTTGGATGGGTCTCCTTCACTTCCTTGCATACCTGACCCCAGGTTGCCAAGTTACCCAATGAGCCAGAAAACAATAAAAGCACCATAAACCCAGCTGGGGGTGATTTGCTGGGTTCTGAGCCTGTCTTGCCTGCATCTTCTATTGGGCTTGAACACAAAGAGGGCTGTTGGGGGCTGGGGAACGGTGGCAGCAGGGAAATTAGGCACTGTGCCCCGAACCTATTGGGCACCCAACACATACTTGTTACACCAACGATAGGCGTTTGCAGTAAGGAATACCTTTCTCAGTGCATTTGCTACACAGGCACTACCTGGCAGCAGGTGCAGCCAGCCAAGCGCGACATGTGGTTTGGTAAACAGCGTGTAGCGTTGTTCTAGGTCTGTCCCAACAGCCTGGGTCTCCGTTGGCCTCTCAGTCTCTTACTGTTCCAAGATTCTGTGATCCTTTGAAACATGCCTGGTCAGGGACAGGCTTCTGACCTGGAGGAGGGTGGTACTCCAGGGTTTGTGTCTACCCGGTGGTGACTATTGCTCTTTGAGTTGGGTTTTCAGCGTCGGCACTGTTTTCATTTGGGGCTGGGTGGTTCTTTGTGGCGGGGGCATCCTGTGCACGGTAGGATGTTTAGCAGCATCGCTGGCCTCCCCCCACTGGATGCCTGTAGCACCTCCCCACCCTGCCCAGCGGTGAGAAGCAAAGATGCTTCCATCATTGCCCAATGTCCCCCGGGGAGCCCCTGCCTGAGTGCACACTATGTGGAAAAGCCCAGGATGCAGAGCAGTTTCTGCTGGAATAGGTCAGACAGCACGCAGCGTTTGTGGCTTTATCATCCCAGAACATTTTATGTTGCACAGATGAAGAGTGCTCCTAGTGCTCACTGACTGGGGTGTGGGGAGCCCCCACCCCAGCACAGTGCAGCTCTGTGGGTGGATAACTGAACACAGGCAGCATCTGCCCACCGCGTGCCCTTCTGTCCACACGCCCCTCCTCCACTCCTTGTGCGGGGCAGTGGTTCTCTATCCTGAAGGTGCACTGTGCTCACCTGTGGGCTTTTACAAAAACAGCATGCTTGCTGCACTGCCCGGGTTCTGATTTAATTGGTGAAGATTGGGGCATCCGTATCAGGTGGTTTAACGATCTAGCCAGGGCAGGAAGCCCGAGGTGTGGTAAAGAGCTCGGGCTTTGCAGTGGACAACCCAGCTTTAGACTCAGCCGGCCAAACTTCCGGAGTTTATTGTTGACGAAATGGGGATAATAACATCTCCCTCCCTGATGACAAGAAAAGGAGGTAGCATTTGAAGGAAGTGTGAGGTGCATAATAAATGCTCATGTGAGGTGTAGAGTAAGTGCTCAATAAATGCCCTCTCCTTTTGGGCCCGCCTTCCCTGATCGACTTCCTGTCTTCCTTTCCCACCCCCTTTTCCCTCTAGGTTCCAGCTGGACCTCAGGACACGCTTTGGTGTCTCCGTGTGGCTGATGGGGGGTTGCCTGTCTGGACTCCCTGTGGAGCCACTTTAGTTCCCTGCACGTAGGAAGAACCAGTTTCTGCGCATTTTCAAGGTACGAGGCTCTGACGGCTCAGAGGGCTGTCCCCGTGTGTTTCTGGAGAAGGCGATCTGAGGGGCAGCAGTGAGCCGCTGGGTGGGTGGGTGGGTGGAGGGCGGACCAAGAAACACATCCTTGGCCTGGTATGTCTCCATCGAAGCCCATTATTTTTGTTTATTTATTTATTTGTTTGTTTGTTTGAATGGAGAGGTGGGTGGCTGCTGCAGAGCTTATACACAGTAAGTCTGAACCACTGGGGTCAGCAAAAGGTGATGCGAAATGGAGAGGTTCCATTCATTCTTTCACTCATTCATCCTTTTAAGTTATTTGCCTTTTAAAGGGCCCCCTGTCGAGGAGGCCCCGGAATTGGAACAATGCCTTGAACTAGACTAGAGGGTGATAAATGGGCTCGGAAAGAATGCTCTGTGGAGGTCTGTTGTGGAGGCTACTGGCCGGTCACAATGTTTAACCGGGGACAAGGGGCTCCTGTGAACGTAGCATCTGTGTCTGAGGTTTAGAAAATCCCCACATTTTATCCGGCAGAAATTCAGTCACAGCTGCAAGTTGAAACAGCCTTGTAAATAAGCACCAATGTTGCACGCTCACCAAAGTATTTCCCAGTTTATTCTCCTCCTTTGGAACCCATGCCTGTAAAATACGTGAGATGAATGTCCTTCAGAGGTTTACTAGAAAAGGTAGCCCTGGGAGGAGGTTTGGAGCCAGAACCTCTGTAGGTTCTCTGCCCGCCCCCCCCCCCCCCCCCGCCCTCCTCTGCCCCCCCAAACCCACTATAGACATTTCACTCCAGTGGTTCTCAGCCAGGGATGATGTTGGCCCTCAGGGGACGTTTGTTGTCGCAAATAGGGGAGGTGCTACTGGCATCTCGTGAGTAGAGGACAGGGATGCTGCCAAACATTCGAAAAAGCACAGAACAGGTCTCCCCAATGAAGACGTAGCCAGTCCTCAATGCCAATAGAGCCGAGATTGAGAAACCCTGCACTAGACAAACCGGTGTCCGGGGCTGGCTCTGTGCGGGCACGGGGATGCGAGGGCCACCCTCACCCGGGAAACATGACCTGCTTAGCCTGGTGATGCTCATGGTTAGATCTGAGCTCACGGTGACCGGACGATGACGGTGACAACTATACTAAGAGCTATTTCATTAGTACCTGCTCTGTGCCTGCCCAGAGCTGGGCCCCTTACAGACATTATCTGACTCAATTCTCACCACAGTCTGGGATGAAGCAGATGAAAGAACAGAGCCTCAGATTAGGGAATTGCCCGGCCAAGTCCACACGACTAGTAAGCAAAGGAATCAGGGTTTGTATCCAGGTCTTGTCCCTCCAGAGTGGGGGTTGCCTGTTCCCGAGATAACCTAGGGCCAGGGCAGTGGCTAAGCATCTGCCCAGTGTAAATGAGACCTCCAATCTCATATAAAAACTTTTTATTTTTTTATATTTCTTTCATGCAGCTTTGGGACAGATTTTGTCCAAGAGTTGGTCCTCCCCCCCCACTCCCCCCTTTAAGGTGACCTGCAGTGGATTAAGTCCTCACCTTTGAAACTTTGAACCTTACCTTGATTCATTTTTCATGTGCGGTGATTTTAGCCGGTACCCTTCCGTAAGTAACAGTGATGTCATATCACTCAGTGGGCAGAGTAACTCGCAGGAGCCCTCAATTTGCAGGCTGGCCCAGGAAAGTGGCTGCAGGGCTCCTCGGCTCTCTGGATGCTCAGCTGGTCCTCATCCCGCCGGGATGACAGGGCTCCTTCTCTACCAGCTGTGAGGACAGGAGAGCTGTGAGGACAGGGGAGCTGTGAGGACAGGGGAGCTCGGGACCTCCAGTCAGCTCGTGGCCGGTGTCTGGGAAGACCCTTGTCATCCACGTGGCTGGTGTGACCCTGAGACCCCTCTGGGCAGCCATGGAGAGGTCCCGCGGGTACTAGGGTACATGGGAAATTGAAAGATGGAATATGCTCATTGAGGGTTAAGGTTTACATTCATGACAGAACCCGGGGAAGTCTGGGTGGGCCGTTTCCTGCCCTGATCAGGGGCTGTGCTGGCTTCCTCAGGGCAGACAGAGTGAGCCAGGCCCTGGCCTGGCAAGGTGCGAGGAGATGCCGCTATTGGAAGAGGCTCCAGTCGGATTTGCTTTCTGACTTGCTCTTTGTTTGAAAGCCGCTGTACACGTGGGAATTTGGGTTTCACGAGGAACAGCACACGTGTAAATCCATTCTTCAAAGCTCTGCTGGAAGCAGGCCCTCGGCAGAACTGTGATGGTGTGAAGTCTGCTTTCTGGTTTCACAAGGCCCTCCCTTCTCCGTGCGCCCGGCGAGGCCCCAGCTCACAGGCTCCTTCCCCTTTAGGAAACTTCCCTGTATTGTAAAGAGTGACAGTTAACATGTTACACTGAAAAGGCTTCCGACGGTACGATCTGACTATGTGACATTCTGGAAAAGGCAAAGCTATAGAAACAGGAAAAGATCAGTGGTTGCCAAGGGCTGGGGCTGGAGGGAAGGGATGAGCAGGTGGAGCACAGAGGATTTCCAGGGCAATGAAAATACAATGTACGACACCATAATAATGGATACATGTCATACGTTTGTCCAAACTCATAGCATGTACAACAGCAAGAGCGAACTTTCAGGTAAACTAAGGACTTTGGTGATATTATGTCAGTGTAGGTTCATTAGTTGGGACAAGTGTACCCACTCTGGTAGGGGGGTATTGATAACGGGGAAGCTATATTTGTAGGAGCATAAGCTTATGTATGTATTTATTTTTAATGTTTTAATTACATTTTACTTTCAATTTTATTTTGTATTGGTTTCAGGTGTACAGCATAGTAGTTTAACAATTTTATACTTTACAAAATGTTCCCCTCCCCCTCATTTTTCTAGTACCCACCTGGCCCATACATAGTTATTGCAATATTATTAAGTACATTCCCTAGGCTGTACTTTACACCCCTGTGACTATTTTGTAACTACCAATTAGTACTTAATCCCTTCACCTCTTTCACCCAGTCCTCCAACCACCCTCCCCTCTGGCAATAACCAGTCTGCTCTCTGTGTCTATGAGTCTGTTTCAATTTTGTTTGTCCATTTATTTTGTTCTTCAGATTCCACGCATAAGTGAGATCATATGGCATTTGTCCTTCTCTGTACTGACTTATTTAACTCAGCAGAATGCCCTCTAAGTCCATCCATGCTGTTGCAAATGGTACGAGTTCATCTTTTTTATTAATGGCCAAGTAATATTTCATTGTGTAAATGTACCACCACTTTTTTTAACCACTCATCTACTGATGGGCACTTAGACTGCTTCCAAACCTTGGCTTTTGTAAATAATGCTACAACTTAGTGTTTTGGGTTTCTTTGGATAAATCCCCAGTAGTAGAATCATTAATTGGGTCATAAGGGAGTTCCCTTTTTAATTTTTTGAGGCACCTCCACGGTGTTTTCCACAGTGCCTGCACCAATCTGCATCCCCATCAACAGTGCACCAGGGTTTCCTTTTATCCACATTCTCGCCAACATTTATTGTTTGTGGATTGATTATAGCTGAAAGCTGTCAATCTGTTCTCTGTATTTATGAGTCTGTGGAAAACTTTTTAGTTTGATGTAGTCTCATTTGTTTGTTTTTGTTTGTTTCCCTTACCCAAGAAGATATATCAGAAAAGATACTGCTAAGAGAAAGGTCAGAGATTTTACTGCCTATGTTTTCTTCTAGGAGTTTTATGGTTCTGAGTCTTACATTTAAGTCTTTAATCCATTTTGAATTTATTCTTTTTTATTTTTTATTGTTATTGTTGAGAGTTTTACAGATGCCCCCCATTTTCACTGTTCCCCCCTCCCCCAACCCAGCTCCTGCCCCACCACAGGCCTTCACCGTATTATTGTCTGTGTCCATGGCCTATGCATATATTTACATAAGTTCTTTGGTATATGGTGTAAGAAGGTGGTCTAGTTTCATTTTTTGGGGGGTATGTATCTGTCCAGTTTTCTCAACACCATTTATTGAGTAGACTATCTTTACCCATTTGTATGTTCTTACCTCCTTTGTTAAATATTAATTGACTATATAGGCATGGGTTTATTTCTGGGCTCTCTATTCTGTTCCATTGATCTATATGTCTGTTTTTATGCCAGTGCCAGGCTGTTTTGATTACTATAGCCTTGTAGTATAGATTGATATCAGGTAGCATGATACCTCCAACTTTGTTCTTCTTTGCTGAGTCTATTTGGGGTCTTTTGTGGTTCCAAATAAATTTTTGGATTATTTATTCTAGTTCTGTAAAATATGCCATTAGTATTTCAATAGGAATTACATTGAATCTATAGATTGCTTTGGGTAGTATGGACATTTTCATGATGTTAATTTTTCCTATCCATGAGCACGTATATGCTTCCATTTATTTGTATCTTCATTCTCTTTTCCTTCAGTATCTTATAATTTTCTGAGTACAGATCTTTTATCCCTTGGTTGAATTCATTCCTACATATTTATTTTTTTTGATGTAATTGTAAATAGGATTTTTTAAGTTTCCTTTTCTGATAGTTCATTATTGGTGTATAAAAATGCAACTGATTTCTGAATATTTATTTTGTATCCTGCTACTTTAGTGAATTCATTTATCAGTTCTAATTTTTTTTTGGGTGGAATCTTTAGGGTTTTCTATATACAGTATCATGTCATCTGCAAATAATGAGAGTTTTACTTCTTTTCCAATTTGAATGTCTTTTATTTCTTCTTCTTGTCTGATTGCTGTGGGTAGGACTTCTAGTCCCAT
The DNA here is from genome assembly GCF_028538775.1 of Myotis yumanensis. Taxonomy (NCBI): domain Eukaryota; kingdom Metazoa; phylum Chordata; class Mammalia; order Chiroptera; family Vespertilionidae; genus Myotis; species Myotis yumanensis. The sequence continues at coordinate 44,147,048 of NW_027223752.1, read as the reverse complement.
GTTAAAAAGAGTGGTGAGAGTGGACAACCCTGTCTAGTTTCTGATCCTTTTTTTTCCTGTTAATCCTCACTGGAAGTTATTTTTTTCCACTGATTTTAGAGAGAGTGAAAGGGAGGGGGAGGAGGGAGAGAGAGGAGAGAGAGAAACACCGATGTGAGAGAGCTACACCAATTGGCCAGAATAGAACCCGAGACTCTTCAGTTTGTGGGCTAATGCTCTAACTACTGAGCAACACTAGCCAGGGCATGTTTCTGATCTTAAGGGAAACACTGGGACCATAAGCTTTTTGAGGGCAGATACCATCTTTGACATTTTTTACTTCCCTATCTCTTACCAACTGCATTCTTGACAATGCGAGGCACATAACAGTTACTAAAATAGAATTCAATGTTTTTATAAATACTACTAGAGGCCCGGTGCACAAAATTTGGGCACTGTGGCGGGAGTCCCTCAGCTTGGCTTGCGCCCTCTCGTAGTCTGGGAGCCTTTGGGGGATGTCCATGGGGAGCGGGCCTAAGCCAGCAGTCGGAGGTCGCTGTGTTCGCCATCCGTGAGCCTATGGGAGCGCAATGACCACCAGGGGCAGCTCCTGCATTGAGTGTCTGCCCCCTCGTGGTCAATGTGTGTCATAGTGACCGGTTGTTCCACTGTTCGGTTGATTTGCATATTAGCTTTTTATTATATAGGATTATTAGCAGTCTATGCAGGCTGATGAAAAACTCTAATCATAACTATTTGGAAGGACCCTCTAAGTCACATAGAATACACCTTTTCTACATCAAAACACCATCTACAGTGTCCCTGTCATGACTGGCTGTCACAGCTATTGTCCAATGACTTTCAGGGGATTAGTGTAGTTGCATGGTGAGGAGTAGCTACAATCACCCTCACTGCCCTTGAATCCTGGCTGAACCTTTTGCTCTATATGTGCCTTTGTGGAAGTTATGTAGTGTTCTGGAGCCTTAGTTTTCTTTGCTACAAAATGGGGATAGCGGTGGTGTCTCCTTATATAGGGTTGTAAAGATTAAATAGAAAAAAATTGGTATACACATAAATTCATGCACACATAACATATACACATAACATATATACATATGTATTTTATATAGCTCTTCTGTATGTATATAGATAATGACGTTTAGCACAGAGTCAGCACGGGCAGACACTCCATCGGGGTGGCTATTATTATTATTCCAGAGACCAGTTATCCACTCTCCCTAAAGATGGACTCTTCATTTGGGAACAGCTGTTATGGTTAGTAAGTGCTTCAAAATCTGAAGGCTGGATCTTTTGTCCTCTGACTTCAACATAAAGGTTCAATATTGAAACTAGATTACAAATTTTATTCTCCTAAAGGAGTAATTTTTAAACATATGCTGATTTTGTTTGGCCTTCTGAAACTAGAGAGGATAATTCTTTTCCTTCCCGTGATTTGTCTTCAAATCAGAGAAGTGAGTTGTTGCTCCTCAGCCAGTGTTTCCCAAACTGAGGAAAGAGTCTCTTTTTCAAGTCACAATGCTCATTTGGACATGAAAGGCTCTGAGAAATCCTGCAATAAATCATTCCCCAAGCTAAGGTAAGCGTGGAACCCTTTTGTCACGTAACATTTACTAATGTCCCTCTAATTTCCTGTACACATTTTTATTTGTTTGCCCTGTATTCAACAAGGTCTGGGTGTTGACTACAGATACTGCCAATCTTGGAAATAAGTGCCTTATTTTAACAAAAAATAATTTAATACATTTTTTTAACTTAAAAAACTTGCCCTAACTGGTTTGGCTCAGTGGATAGAGTATTGGCCTGTGGACCAAAGGTCCCGGGTTCAATTCTGGTCAAGGGCACGTACCTTGGTTGCAGGCTCCTCCCCCGTCTGGGCCCTGGTTGGGGGGCTCATGCAGGAGGCAACAATCGGTGTCTTTCTCTTACATCAGTGTTTCTCTCTGTCTTTCCTTCTCTCTTCCACTCTCTCTAAAAATCAACGGAAAAATATCCTTGGGAGAGGATTAACAAAAACAACAACAACCCCCCCCCCCCCCCCAAAAAAAACCCAACAACAACAACAAACTTCTCCTCCCACGTCTTCCTTTTGCTCTTTTCAGAAAGACCCTTTTCACTGTTGGCAAACCCAGGAAGACACAGAGCAGGAGGCAGAAGAGCTTTGCTCTCCTCAACCTGCTCTCCCCTCTTCCTCTCATCCGCGCCCCCGTCTCAGAAGTAAAGCTCCTGCTTCTCGCTACCAGCTGCTGTCATCGCAGTAGATCAAGAAGGGTTACGCACACAGGCAGAAACCTTTTGCCTTTCATTTTCCCCACTGTTCTTGGAGGTGGCGTTTCCCGCTGTAGAGGGATGAAAGTGCAGCATGAAAACTTAAAATCTGGACTAAGGACATGTTTCCACCAGAACCTTCTCCTCCCCCTTCTCTCTCCGTCACTCCTAAAAACCAGCTCCAAAGAAGAACACCTGCTCTGCTTAGTACGTGGGCTCCTCACGCAGCTACTAGTAAAGCCTGATGTTGAGGAAAAGGTCAGTTCTGTGATGTGAGTGACAGCGCTCCTACTCATGGCGTCTGCCCAGACAGAGGAAGGCTCGCACTCCGTTTGCAGGCAAACTGTGCAATTAGGTTTGAGGGACAGCACATGCCCCAGGTCCCCAAGCACAGACTTTCCATTTTACAGATGAAGCAGCTGTGGCCCAGAGAGGGCAAGTGGTTCAACCTACACCACATGCAGAGATGACTTCCTTCTGCCACTCCAATGATACCTTTCTTTGCCGTCCTTCCTGCTCTTTTCTGTGTGTGGGTTGTAAGGACGAGAGGGAACAGTTGGCTTCGCAAATCAGGTTTTTACCTTTCCCCACTGGCAGCCAGGAAATATATTGCTGGGCTTAAGGTCTTTCTCATTCATTCAATATATATTTATTAAGTGTTTACCGGATATCAGGCATTGTGCCAGGACATTCTTCCGCTGCATCTGTTAAACACCCAGGGTTTATTTCCTGTAGAATGAGGCCCGAGGCCAGTTGCCCGAGGTACAAAAATTGTCATTTTATAGTTTCTGGTTCCCGGCACCAGACGCTGTGGCCCCACTCACCAGAGAACCCTCACCGTGTTTCCAGCCTCTTGGTGTCCCTTGAACCAAGGTCTGAGTCTGAGCCCTTGGGCTTGCAGCGTTCCAGAGTGGCCTGCAGAGTCTTTGTGTGGCCATTTCCTTGCAGGGGCCAAGGAGTGGTCCTCTTTCTTGAAGGCTGTGGTAGCACGGGATGGGCCTAGGGGGTGCACCTGAGTAGGCCTTCATCCCCACAGTGCCAGGCCCTGGCTAAGTTGATTGGGGTGTTCCCCCAATCCTTCCAGATTCCTAGGGCTGCTATAACTGATGTTATAAGAAGGGGAAGGGACTAGAAGGTGCATGCTCTGGCCCTGGCTGGTATGGTCAAGGGTTGAGCGTCTTCCTCGTGCACCAAAAGGTCGCTGGTTTATTCCCAGTCAGGGCATATGCCTGGGTTGCAGGTTTGATCCCCAGTAGGGGGCATGCAGGAAGCAGGTTAGCCATGTTTCTCTCTCTCTCTCTCTCTCTCAGAGAGAGAGGGAGGTCATCTAAGATGGAAGCCACAGTCTTATATAACTTAAAGCTGGAATTGACATCCCATTACTTCTGCCATGTTTAGGAGAAAGGATTGCAAGAATATGAGTACCAGGAGTTGGGAATGATTGCATGACCGTGAAGAAAAGGAGTGACAGGTCTAGGACAGTGATGGTGAACATTTTGAGCTCGGTGTGTCAGCATTTTGAAAAATCCTAACTTAACTCTGGTGCCGTGTCACATATAGAAATTTTTTGATATTTGCAACCATAGTAAAACAAAGACTTATATTTTTGATATTTATTTTATATATTTAAATGCCATTTAACAAAGAAAAATCAACCAAAAAAATGAGTTCGCGTGTCACTTCTGACACGCATGTCATAGGTTCGCCATCACTGGTCTAGGAGGATGCTGAGAGGTGACTTGATTGGCTCAAAAGTCTTGTCCCTTCCCAGCTGCTGAGGTATGGATTCTCAGCCATGGAGAAAGAGACAGCCTGTGGTTAAACAGAAGGTCAAAGAGGACTTCAGAGAGGCCAAGCCCCTTCGTACTAATCCTCCTTATTGGAGACCCTTGCGAGGTCCCTTTGTAAGGAGCCAGTGGGGAGGGAATGTGAGGCAGTGCTTAGGACATGTCCTTCTTAGAGTGAGCAGACACCAATTTTCACAGCCAAAGAAAAGGTGATTTCAGCTGGGTATACAGTCTCACCCCAAGTTACAATAAAGTAATAGTGGCAAAAAGGGGGCCAAGCAAGTAATACCAGTTAAGTGGCAGGATACAGTGCCATAGGGACTGGTGAGGACGAGGGGAAAATGGAGAGTGAAGGCCCCATTAAAGGGGCCACATTGGCAATTGTTGCTACATCTTTACATTGTTAAAGAAATACTGATATCCAGAATTTTAATTTACATTTCCTATTTGCAAAATGTTGCCAAATAATTAAAAAAAAATTAAAGCCCTGTTTTGGTACACTGAAAGCACACACACACATACACACACACACACGCGCGCGCGCTCTCTCTGCCTCTGGCAGATGACCTGCAAGAGATAGAGGCAGAATATTGCACACTTTTCCTGAGCAACATTTCTCCTTGCTGTTTTAGCTCGAGGGCCATGTCACAATAGAAATAGGACAGGGAGGCATTGGTGTTTATGGAATGTTATGGAGTAAACTAATTTAAAAAAATCATACCCACTTTTATCCTTACTTACTTAATCACAAAAACAATGATGTCACCTTGTGCGAGTGTTGACCTCTCAGGAAATGATTAAACTTAGTTTCGATGAGCTTCCTATAAAAAAGCAAAGAAATGTCCATGTCTTCTCAACCGGCTGCTTGAGGGTAAGGGGTGTTCTATTTGCAAAGAGGAGCAAATAGAGATTCACTGAGGTTCCTTTAGGAACTGACCAGAAATCCTAAGAAATTTACTTATGGAACTGAGACAGCACTAAGCATATCTGTGCTTGCACCCAAGTAAGTCTCTACATGAATAAGAGACATAGTTATAGTAACTGATAAAGACAGGAAAGCAAGAGGGATTTAGTTTAGACATAAGGAAGTACTTAGAGAATAAGAGGACTTAGGGCAACTGGAACAATGGAGAGAGGCTCCAAGTTGCGTGTGTGTGTGTGTGTGTGTGTGTGTGTGTGTGTTAGTGTTAACCTAGAGTTTCTAAAATGAGGACTTAATAGCCGTCTTCCCAATGTGCTCTGTAAGCGATCTTACCCAGAAGGGGAGGGTGAAGGAGGCACCCTCTGGATCCTTTTCCATCCTGTGATTTCCTTTTGGGTCCAGCAAACAAAGCCCCCCCAATTTACCAACTCACCCAACTGATTTACCAGCTGTCTTTTCCCCCAGGAGGTAAACAGGCAATAAAAGAAATGAAATTCCTGTTTTTTATTACTTGACCCCCATAAATCATTACTCACTCTGGGTGAGCACTTATCTCTAAGGCATCACAAAATATTTAAAATGCTCTCTCCTTTATTACAAAAGAAATAGAGGAAATGAGCAAGAAAGCCAATGATGACGTGTCTTAGTGCAAGGACAATTCCATAAGCACTAAGACCCAGGGTGTGTGTGTGTGTGTGTGTGTGTGTGTGTGTGTGTGTGTTGGGGGAGTGAGGAATCTTAGGGGTTCTTTCATTTCATCCAACTGTTCCAAACTTTTTCTAGGATTAGATTCACTTTTGAAACTTTAGGTCTTCCCAGAGCAGTGGATAGATAAGATCATATGAAATATTATTTTCCATATTTGGTTACTTATAAAGCCTATCTTGAACTAAAAGCTGATTGTGCCAAAATAGGGGCCTTTTGTGTGATGCTGGTGAGCAGGCGGGTGCTATCCTGTCACCATGACAACAAGCATTTTTGCATTAAAGCAGGCTCCTCAGACCACATTACAACCACTTGGCCTGGAGGGACCCTCCTTCGAAACCTTTGTAGTCTCTTCCCTAAGTGTGGTTGTTAACATCTTCTGCACATAATGATTAACCATGTTCCCTAACAGATAATTACGTACTGTACTAAGCATTTTCTATCCCTGAGTGCTCTGTGAAATTCAGAGAATGTAAGAGCTACTCCCGTATTACTTTACCCAACCAAGAAATATAAAGCAATTTGGCTTTTTGAAAGCTGGGAAAGTTTGCATTTTTCACAAAAATATTGTGTTGATCCTGGTATGGGTGTATCTGTCACGTGCGCCCAGCTGTTCTCCATCCCTGGCTTTGAGTCCTTCACGACCTCCCATGGGCAGCTTCTGAACCGCCCTGGGCTCCCTCCTCCTGTCTGTGTCCCCCCTTTTGCCACCGTGTCTGCTCACATAGTGAACTTCTAGTGCCAGTTTGTGTTTCAGATTTATTGCACTCACTTGCCAGGATAGATGGGGATTTTTTTTTTCTGTTTATAGGAGTTTTCCCCCTAGATTTCTCTTTATCACCTACATCATTCCTTAAGACTCCCAAGGTTCATGTCATTATGCAGAGAATTCATGTCTCTCTCTTGACTCTAGTTTGCCCAAGAAAATCTCTTGCTAAGGAGAAAGCCCTTGTTTTATCTTTGATGGGCACATTCAAAATTTCAGGGAAGTTAGGTGAAACATGTTAAAAAGCGAGTGAGTGAGAGAAACAAGGGAAGAAAAAGGAAAACTCCAAACTCCAAGCCATGATAGAGATTGATCTTTACCAACATCTTTCCAAGGCTTTGATTAAAGCATTGCACTAGGTTACCATGTTGTTACACAAATAGGATGCACAATGGTTATGATGACAAAGAGGGCTTAGGTGTTCTAGAAGTTACCTTGCTGGGCCGTCTGGATTCACAAGGTGCAGCAATACCCTTTAATAACTTGGGCTGTCTCTTGCAGGTTAGGGGCGGGGCCACAAAGAAGACTGTCAATCACACAACATGTTTACTCTGTGCCCTGCTCATCTTTCTTTGCTGGTTAATTTGACTATAAAGAGCTTCCAAAACTACATGGGTGCCATATTTTCTGAACTCCAAGTCTGGACCCATGGCTAAGCCATCATAGTGTGGGTGGTAGAATCAGTATCTTCAAAGTCCTGTGACTGAAGGAAGTAGTCAAAGCCCTACCCTAAAGGGAAAAAGGCCCAGGAGAGGATGCAAGAGGTCAAAGGTCAGCCTGTTGGATGAGGGTATATGGGGATGACTTGAGGAAGGGCTGAATACATACGTAATCTGTATTTGATGTATAATGTATATACACTGCATACAGTATATAAAGAATTGGTTTTTTTTTAAACGAGCCACTCAAGCTTTTGAAGCAGCCACTGGCTAGGCCACGTCTATCTCCTCGCTTAGCTCTGGTTCCAGCAGCCTGGTTCCTACAGCGTTACAGCTCCCTTTTGTCCACCCTCCCTCCAAAAAGCCCAGGAAATGGGGCCAATCCCCTTGTGCTGTATCCAGGCAAATCTTCTCTCATAATGAGCTCCCCTGTGAGGCAGAAACCTCGGCCATGAATGCCCAATAGTGAACCGAATTATACATTTCTTCTTTCCAATTGAGTGTTGTTTATTTAATATGCTCCTGCCTTCCTACTGGTAGCATAAAACTGTGCATGGGGAAAGCATCCTGGGCTCCGATTTTGTGTGAGCGTCTGCGCGCGTGTGTTTGTGTGTCAAAACTCTTCTAGTTAGCACCACCAGGAGTAAAGTTTCTTTTGGGAGGAGGTATTGAGTTGGGGCACCGAGACTCTATCCCATCGTGTTTCTGAAGGCTTAAGGCAGAGGAAATTCTTGACGTACAGAATATAATTATCCAAAAATGGAAGATGGCCAAGGTGCTGGAGCTAAGACTTCCTGTTCTCACACACGCTGGGATATTTCAAGAACCTCCCTGTCATAACCAATTGGACACAATTTCCAGGGATGAATGACAATGTGTGGGGCAGGAAGAGAACAGCTGGCTGCCTGGCCAACCTATTGTTCTGCATTAATCTACCTTTTTCTTTCCTTGGTGAGAGCCCTGGTGATGAACTTATTTACAATCACTCTGCCTGCCACATGTCAGTTCAGAAATATTCCGACGCCATGTGGCATTCGTTATGTGGTGTGGGATCTGGGCCAACCAGTTGGAGCCAAGGAATGTGGCTACGCTTTATTCATTGGCAAAATTAATAACCAGTCGCTGTGACTTGAGCCAGTCAGAAGGCGCATTCATAGCAGTTCAGGGCCTCTGGGATGAACTGGCCCAGCCTTTGATTGGCTTCAGCCACAAGCTAGTTCTGTTGTGCACACCAATCAGCATGTGATGGTCCGCAGGGGCACTCCCGTGGCTCTGCATGGGAATCCATTAGATAAACTGATTAAATCTGCATTAATCACAGGGCCCAGTGTAAGTGCCATGGGTGCCTTTGAATATTGCTGGAAGGATCAATTACTTTGGCTTGGAAAAATAAATGCATTTCTGTCATTGCTGGAAGCTATTACCTGGCAAGAACATTCTACTACATTGGTATTACCTTTTAATTAATGAGCACCTGAGGAATACATTCTGACCACAGCCCCAGGTATATGCTACTCAGAGATGGGAGCAGGTAGAAAGAGAGACTGAGTAACATGCCAAGTCTTTTCAGTGGCCTACAAGACTTGACATTACTGACTCCTATCTCTCGGATAATCCCCTACCCCTCTTCCTTCATGCCCTCATCACCCTTGATGCCCTTCTTTCCTGCCTAAGGATTTAGATATCATCAGCTTGGAATGCTTTGCTGAGCACCCCCTCCTCCCCAAGGTATTTGTATGACTGGCTCTTTCTTGTCATTCACAGCTCAGTTTAAATGCTACCTCAGCAAAGAGACCTTCCCTAATCACCATATGGTAAGGCCTCATTCATGCTCTCCATATTACGTCATCCTTTTTTATTTTTTCCATTGCCACCTGAAAGTCCTGTCAGTACTTTATTTGTCTGTAATGTGGCTCTGCCGAGTTCACTACTATGTCCTCAGCCTCTAGCACCGTCTGGCACACAGTAAGTGCTTAACAAACATTGTTTTGTGAATGAATTTTTCTGGCTCCTGTAGCTGTTTTTGGATAAGTCAGGGGACATATGGTTCAGAGTCAAGTACGCGTCACCAAAGGTCTTGAATGCTGCTTCTAGTCTGGACTCTGCCCCTAACCTCGGGATGGCTTTGGGAAGCCACTCAGCCTGTTTATGCTAACTGACCATTTTGGAGCTCCTCGGCTCTCAGACAATGTTTCCAAATGCTGGTTTTGGGTTGAAAGGGGAGCAAGTTGGGTAATTTCTATTTTAATCATTAGAGTTTTAACCTTGAAGGAGATGGAACAGGCTGTGCCCTAGAAGATTGTCATAGAGTGACATGGTGAGGGGATGCCTATTAGGGGACCAGTCTGCAAATCATTGACTGGCTCCCGTACTATTGAACAGGCAACATTCCCCCCTGGGAGACTGGTTTTCTCTCTTTGGTGGCCTGTGGCCCACTGAGTACTTACAGGCCAGTAAAAGCAGGTTATTAATAAATGAGAACGTGGACACTCACCCTGGGTCAGCTCCTGCCTGGATCCCATGTCTAGTTCCTCTCGTGGAGCTTGTGAAGGAGCCTGGGCAGCGCTACAGGGAGACACTAAGCTCTGAGAAGGAGAGAAAAGGGTCTGTGCCCCTCTCCTGTGGTGGCAGAAACCTGTACTGCTGACAGCCTTCACCCCTTATCTTTTTTTTAAAAGCAGGAAGTGTGTACCTGCCGGGCACAGGCGCCAGCAGGTAGCCCAGTGGCCTGGGGTGGGTTGGTGAGCAGCACAGTGGTGCAGTGGGTTGGTGAGCAGCACAGTGGCTGCGGTGGGTTGGTGAGCAGCACGGTGGTGCAGGAGGAGGTCACATTCTGCAGTCAGTGGTTCTTCACGTGCACGGCACCTGTGAATTGCCTGGGAGGCTTTTGAAGTAATCAAGCTAAGGCCCCAACCCAGAGACTCTGTTTTCTCTTTTTTGTCCTCATCCAAGGATTTGTTTATTGAATTGAGAGAGAGAGAGAGAGATTGACCAGTTGCCTCCTGTATACATCCCGACTGGGGATGGAACCCACAACCTAGGTATGTGCCCTGGCTGGGAGTCGAACCCACAACCCTTTGGTGCACAGGATGATGTTCCAACTGAATCACCTGGCCAGGCTCACCCCTTATTCTTACCAAACATTTTCAAGTTTAGGTAACCTGAGGAGCAGATGCATGAGGTTGGATGGTCATGCTGTTCCCAGCTTTAAAAGGCACTGCACCTCGCCCTGGCCAGTTTGCTCAGTGGCTGGAGCATTGGCCTGGGGACTGAAAGGTCCCAGGTTCGATTGCGGTCAAGGGCACGTGCCTGGATTGTGGGCTCAATCCCCAGTAGGAGGTGTGCAGGAGGCAGCCAATCAATGATTCTCTCTCATTATTGATGTTTCTATCTCTCTCTCCCTCTCCCTTCCTCTCTGAAATCAATAAAAATATTTTTTAAAAAAGGCACTGCACCTTAATGTGTTTTAAAAGGACCCAAGCAATTTGAAAAGCAGCAAAATACAAGTGGCAAAGTGCTTGTGTGAAAGTGGAGAGATTACTCCCAAGGTCGGGGACTGATGGAAAAGATGGCAAATCCAGCATCAGGGCCAAGCCAGGCTGGAAGCAGGATGGCCCAGAACTCCCATTTCAGCGAGCTCCGGAAGCCCTGTGTTTAAGCAGGCGTGGTAGGCAGTGAGGGGGTTCCTGGGCCCCTCTTCCCCCTCAGTGCAGTGGTCTGAGCACCTCACCCGCATATCCCAACCAGTGTGCCCAGGGTTCTATCCCAGAATTTGTATTGAAAGGGAACCCTACTTTCCTTGCTTTTCATGTTCAACCCTAGAATAATAATAATAATAATAATAATAAATTTACTTCATTCTAAACCAAGAACATACTAATGACCTTTCCCAAATGAATGAAGTGCCGGTAGCCCACAATATGAATCTAAATCAACTCCTTTCCTAGCATGAAAAACAAACAAATACAACTTCCCAGGAAGGTGAACGCCAGAGGGGACTCTGAAGGGCTCCGGGGGCACCGCCCCTGTCCAGCGGTTGATCTTTTACAAAAGTAAACAGCCCTTTCCTTGCTGGTTTCTGAGCACTTTGCCGAGGGACACGCACCAGGTTTCAACAACACACTGTTGCGAGGCCGAGCGCCGGGTGCTCTGCGTGAAGGGCAACTCCGCGTTGTTGCGGGGTGTGCGGCCACATATGGCGCAGATGCCTGCCGCTTGCAAAGCACTGCAGTGCAGTTAAAAGACTTTCTGAGACTTGGCAATATTGTTAATTCCTTTGCCATTTTATATGAGCAAGAGGACTAATTAGCAGTGGCTTTATAGAGTTATATCTAAATGCATATGTGTTGGGTTAGATATTTCTTTTTACTAGATTAGTCAGACTCGTTCCCCACTGCGAGGGCCGCCTCGCGGGAGCCATTTGTGCCGCCTGAATGCCTCTTGTTTGCGGAGTGTGCTATCCAGGGCCGACACCAGAACCGCTGGCAGCGGGGCGACCGTGTCCTTACCTTGCGATGTTACTTTTGAGGAAGAAATCAGAAGGAAATGGGTAGGGATTTAGAATACAGCGGCAGGCTCGGTTACAGAATGTCTTTCGTTTTTTGTCTATCCTTCAAATGACTTTTTAAAATCAGTCTTCTTTTCCCAATTGCATATTGCTTTGTTTTCATACTTTTAGAGAAAAAGAGGGAAAGTTCTTTGCAGCAGGGCATCTTTTAATGAAGCTCAGAATAGCCCTGCAGAGAGAAGTATTCTGACCTCTTCAGTGTTCAGATCGGAGCCAACGAGGGTCCCAGCTCTTCCTTCTGTCAATTAAGCCATAATTAGCAGGAGGGTTTTTCTGGGAAACTTTGGTGACCTTGGAAGTGCAGGAAATTCCTGAAATAGAAGTTTTCACAATTTTCTTTCTTGCTGCTCATGTAATGAGGGTAGTTGGCGTTACTTATCCCCCAGCACTGGGCCTAGCACAGGGAGGCGCAGGGAAGCACATGGTAGAATGAATAAAACGTTTGGCTTGGTGCTGGGCCCTCGTCTTAGCTGCGTGGGGTTCACGGAGCTGCTCATTAACAGAGTCATTCCAGGCTCCCGCCTCAAAGTTATGATTTGATGGGTCAGAGAAACGGGCAGGAATCCCTATTTTTAACACCTATCCTGATGGATTTGGACGCAGGTGCCCTCTGTGCCTCGCACATTGGGGAAAAAAGTGCTCTGGAGGTACGGCATTTCAGAAATTTGGAGGAAAAGTTTCTTCAAGCAAGCTTAGCTCCTTCCATTTCTGTCCATGCCCATGGCCTCCTCTGAGGATCCCCCATGGTGGCTCCCTCCCTCCGCACTGTTGCTCTGGCAATGTCTCCAGTGCCGCTCCCCAGCCTTCCACGTCCTGACCACAGCCAAGTCCATGTGCTGCAGACCAGATTCTTTTTTAAAAAATATATAATTTTTATTGATTTCAGAGAGGAAGGGAGAAGAAGAGAGAGAATCATTGATCGGCTGCTTCCTGCACGCCCCACACTGGGGATCGAACCTGCAACCTGAGCACGTGCCCTGACCGGGAATCGAACCGTGACCTCCTGGTTCATAGGTCGATGCTCAACCACTGAGCCACTCCGGCTGGACTGCAGACCAGAATCTTGCTGTTCCTCTGGGGCCACCTGCAAGCAGCAAGACTGGATGGCACCCCTTGGTCTTACCCTGGCATGTAACTTGCCCGGTGGCCAGGGTGCCTGAGACTCACCAGTCTGGTGGAGGTGACCTTTGCAGGCACCTGTGCTGTGTGCTTGACACAAGACACTGAATGAGGTTAGTGTATAAATGAGATGATGCATTTAAACTTCTTAGCCCTGCTCAGGGTATATCACACATGTTCTATTCATTGCAGATGTTTTCTCTCTCTCCATGGATTGTGAGCTTTTTGAGGGTTAGGACTGTGTCCCATGCTGGGGAGTCCCTGAACCAGATTTTCCAAGAGGTGGAGCCAGAGCTGACATTCACCTGAAAGTCAGACATCAGTCTGACATGGTCATGAAATAACCAAATAGCAAAGCCCCAGAGAGGCATCCAGTGGGCAGTTGTTAGCCACAGCGGTGCCTGCCACCCAGAGGGGTGCTGACCTTGAGACATAGGAGTAGCTGTGCACAGAGGCCTCCTGCGCAGGCTCAGCAGGACAAGGGCATCTTCCCACCCCGAAGCAGGAGAACCCCCTCTCTGGACCACCTTTCCTAACTGGCAGGCTGTGCAGGGGCGTGCTGAATGAGAGTTTTACTGTCTATAGTAGCATAAATGTGTGCAGTGGTGAACAGGAGTGGAGGAGCCAAACACTGGAAATGTAGCAGCAGCAGAACATAATTTACAATCTAAACTACCAGCCACTACAGGCAGAAACGAAGCACTTCCTCTTGCTTTGCCAGCTCTGATTCTCTTGCTCCTTAGGACACTCAGTGGCACAGCCTGAGAAGGAGAGACGCTGTGGCATAGCCTGTCAAGCTTGTGGGAAACAGGACATCAAGCTGGGGCACAGGGCAGGACGCCTTCCTTTGCAAATCATTGATTACCCAGACTGAGCGTGGCTTAAAGCAGAGGAGAACTTGCTCATAACGAGGAGTCGGTGGTCAGCAGTTGCCGAGTTTGTTCAGCTGGTCAGCCCTCTGGGTTGGTGATTTTTAAATTCTTTTGGTTTTTTTTGTTGAGGTCACAAGATGGTCATCACAGCTCTGAGACCCCAGCAAGGCCCTAAGAAGGAAGGGAAAAGCTTCTCCCTTTCTACCCCCACCCATCAGCCACTCTCTGCCCTCTCCCTACCTATGTCCTTCTCTCCTTTTCAGTCTCTCTGTTCTCCTCTTCCTCTCCTTCCTCTCTCCCTATTTTGTCTGGGAGAAAAATCCTTTCCAGAAGCTTCCAAAAGATTTACTCGATTATTTTTCTTTGACTAGAACCAACTTATATGCTCACCTCCAAACCAATCACTAGCCAATACCTATGGGGTTACCATTTTGATTTAAACCTATCATGGCTTTTTTTCTAGGGTCTAGGTAGGGGCTCCCTTTTTGGAGCCTGTAGCTGCCTGAATTTTATCAAGACTCAATAAGCTAAGCAAGAAGAGAGGAGTGACTATTAGATAGGCAGCTGTATTAGCTTCTAGGGATGTCATAACAAAGAACCACAAACTGAGTGGCTTAACTAGTAGAAATTTGTCTTGCAGTTCTGGAGGCCAGAAGTTCAAGGTCAGGGTGTTGGCAGGAAGACTCTGTTCCTCGCCTCTTCCCCAGATTCTGGTGACTTGCCAGCTGTCTTCGGTGTTTCTTGGCAAGTGGGAGTGTCACCTTGCTATCTGCTTTCATCTTTATGTGGCGTTGTCCCTATGTGTGTCTGTGTCCAAATTCCCCCCTTCTATAAGGTCACCAGTCATAATGGATCAGGGGCCCACCCTATTCCAATATGACCTCATTTTAATTATGACCCTATTTCCAAATAAGGTCACATTCTGACATACTGAGGACTTTAACACATGCATTTTGGGGGAGACAATTGAACCCGTACCAGTGGTCAGTAGTGTCTGCCACATAAAGTGGTTCGGTTGACCTGATCATGACAACCTCGGTTATTCTACTTTCTTGTTTGCGCTTAGCATTTAATTCCGTCTAAAGAGAACTTGTGTTCTTTAAATGTCACAGAATGAAAAAGAAAGCAATTGGAAAGGGTGAGCCCTAGAAACTTCAAAGAACATAAAAAATTAAAAATATCATCACTGTCATTAGCCTCATCATCAATCTATCCATTTATGCGTCTACCTACTTCCTTGCAGTGGAAACCACAGCCGCTCCTCTAGCAAATCCTATGAAAGCCTCACATAGAAATCTAAGAGGCAATAACACTGTGTAGTTACTAAACTCCATACTCATGAGGATCATTAAGTAACTCTAATCATTTATGAAATTTAGTCTAGTGGAGTCATAAAATTGATTTTTCAAACATTTATATTCATTATTTAAACATTCCCGTCCCCCCCCCCCCCTTCCCCAGAGTTGGCCATGGAGAGCACACAGAGAAGCCAGTTTATGCATTTCAGACATTTGGGGACTACACACATGTCAACATTTATAAATATTTGAAATACCTTTTAGAGCTATCAACATAGTTATGTAACAGTCTTCTCTTAAAGTAACTGAATCTGTTTACGCCCATGTTTTATTTCAATGGAAAGCTCACTTCAAAGAAGACAAGAGCATGACATTTCTCCCTAAAATCTTTTTTAAAAAGTTGTTAAGAGGTCAAACAAAGATCACAAAGCACCCTGAGATGTGATTATTTTGAACTTCTTGTAATACCTTTTCAGTCACCACCTCTGTTGTCTGGTACTTTCTGACGGATGCTCATGGATTGTGGGGCAGAGAGGGAGAAGAAGGCGCCAGCCGCCCTGTGTCTGACTCGGTGAGAGATGTGAGGTGGGTGGGAGGAGGCTGTAGCTGCCTGAATGATATCAAGACTGCTAACCTGACAGGCTCAGGGAAGGCCTGCATGGCAGTCTTGCAAACTCAAAGACCTAAAGTAACCACAAAGGATGGTCTGAAATTAAAACTTTAACTAAAAGCAATTATGGTGGGGAGTCAAGTCCTAGGCCGGTATCTTCCCTGACAAAGGTCAATCTTTACCTTAACCGAGCCTATTGTCTTTTTGCATCTGCGATAACATATCATTGGAATGTTAAAGCAATTTTGCTTTTTCTGGACCCGTCAAAGGACAGGCACTGCTCTCAGAGACCACAAATCCCCTCATTGTTATTGAGTTACTTGCTGACTGTTAACTATCCTGTACCCACCTAAGTAAAAGAAGTATGTGTCTGTCATTTTACTTTTTATCCAATCCCAGAGGTTTCCTCGCTTTGCTTTCTCCCACCTCCCTAACTCCGTGGTCGGCAAACTGCGGCTTGCGAGCCACATGCGGCTCTTTGGCCCCTTGAGTGTGGCTCTTCCACAAAATACCACGTGCAGGCGTGCATACAGTGTGATTGAAACTTCATGGTCCATGCGCAGAAGTCGGTTTTCGGCCTGGGCGAGTCTATTTTGAAGAAGTACTGTTGATATTTGGCTCTGTTGACTAATGAGTTTGCCGACGACTGCTAACCTATCATCAGTGGAGTGCATGGAACCCACTTACGTCTCCTCCTTTGAATGTAATGTATAAAACAAGGTGAAAAACCACCAACTCCAGAGCATTATCCCGATACGTTGAGATTCCGCTTCCTGGCAATTGTTGACAGTTGGGCTTAAATAAACTCACAAAACTTCTTTACAGGTTTGAGTGGTTTTTGCGTTAAAGGTTGTATGGGGAGACGCCCAGTTCAGGAGCTGCTGTGCCCACGTCGTGAACCTGGGAAGGGGCTGGAGCTTCACCTCCAGCCGCTGGGCTCTGCTGCACTCTGTGCGTAGGCTGTCTCCTTCTTAAGTGATGTTATGCAAGCGAGGTCTCTGCCCTGTGAAACTGCTCTAGGTGACTTAGAGCCAGCGTCTCTCCTTTGGCTGGGCTGCCAAGAAAGGGTCTGGACTTTGGCAAAAGTATATCTGCTCCAGCCCTTCCCCAGCAAGGGAAGATCTGCTAAAAATCTTTTCTTGGGCTATGCCCAGGGCCTGATCTGGACCCTGAGCCCAGGGAATTTGTATTGAGTTCCCCTCTTCCCAGCTGCCTGCAGTCTGTCACATTCAGGATTCACCAGTTGCTTTAATTGCTTCTGCTTCCATCAGACCTCCCTCTTCTCTAGCAGCCACCTGAGCTCAAAGAGCATCCATTTACTATAAATTTTTAAAAATTAAGGTGAAATTCATTCGGTTAACCATTTTAAAGTGGACAGTTCAGTGGCATTTATATATCACAGTGTTATGCAACCACCAACTCTGTCTAGTTCCAAAGCATTTTCTTCACCCCGAACAGAAACCTGTACCCATTAAACAGTCACTCCCAGTTCTTCCCTCCAGCCTCTACCTCCCAGGCCCTGCCAACCAGTAATTTGGTTTCTATCTCTGTGGATTTACCTATTCTGCATATTTCCTATAAGTGGATTCATACAGTACATGGTCTTTTGTGTTTGGTTTCTTACACTGAACATATTTTTGTTCAAGGTTTATCCATACTGTAGCATGTGCCAGTACTTCATTCCTTTTTATGGCCGAATACCATTCTAAGGTATGGCTATACCACACTTTATCCTGTGGGTGAATGTTTGCATAGCTTCCCTCTTCTGGCAGAGAACCATAGGCTAAAATCATTACCCATCTCTCTCTCTCTCCCTCTCTCTCTTATATATATATATATATATATATATATATATATATATATATATGCCTAATATGCATATTGTCCCCTTGGGAGTTCGATCAGGAGACTGGGAGTTCGCTTGCTCGCTATGACATGCGCTGACCACCAGGGGGTGGTGGAATGAAGGAAGGCCCCGGCCAGCAAGCAGAAGGCCCTGATCGGCCCTGATCACTGGCCAGGCCTAGGGACCCTTACCCGTGCAAGAATTTTGTGCACTGGGCCTCTAGTGGACTCATAAGATTCTTAAAAAGGTGGCACGTGCAGTGTCTGAACCCTGGGGTTCTGAGCTTCAACTGCTCCAGGAAGTATTTGCCTGTCACTTTCTCAAAGGACTTTATGGCTCTATTGGCCACCAACTTGGGACCCACAGCCCTTGCCACAGGGGTGTTCTTCCTCTTATCAGCAGCTCGTGTACATCTACCGGGTGAATGAGTCTTGTCTTCCTTTCAATGTGCTTCCACATCTCTCTTGCAGGTGGTCCCATAAGCCGGCTTCGGGGTTATTTTCACGGTTAGATTTTTCCAGGACTCCAGGCACAGCACTCAGATTTGGAGGCTCTGATGTAACCCAGCAATGGGTCTGGCTCTTTTTGGCATTTAAGTTTCCCTCACTTGAAAGTGGGGCCCGTGGGAATGTTAAACTGCCTCATGGTTTTATAAATGCCCAGTGCTAAAAAAACACACACACAAAAAAAAACTATGTGCAAAATGGAAGGCCTAGGTGAGCGTGATTTTTAAAAACCTCAGCTGTTGGGCTCCCCATGGCTGAGGGCAATAACAAACCGCGCCCCCGCTGGGCTGTGAATGGCAGGCCATAATTCTTTTTGGCTCTTTTGCTGACTCCACAAGCCAATGGAGCCTTGTCTTAAGTTTTATAATGTCACCAGGACCCCCGTTGATGTTATAGCCCACATCTGCCTAAGAATTCTCCTCTGTCCCGTACATCGAGTGAGCTCCCATAAGGCTGTCCCCTGGATGGCCAGTCCTTGGGATGGCCATGTGTTTTGGCTTACTTTCTCTGTCGAGACAGTTTGGGATTGCCTGAAATGACCCTATACATTTATAAAGCCCCAATCTGCTGACATGATTAAGTGATACCTCTTTAAATGTGCAGAATGTTGTTGTACCGTGAAGCGCCAACGGGACTTGATGACATGTGGGAAAACCGCTGCCAGCTGCATAGCGTCTGGGGGCCCCACTGGGCCTCTCGCTCCCCACATCACCGATGCCCTGTCCAGTTCGTACGGGTAGCATATTATAAGAGTCAGAAGAACACAGCACAAAGGAAAAGGTTTGAGCTCCTTTGTAGATGAAAGAAAAATCTATCCTACCCCTCCCCGCCTAAACATGCCTAATGAGTTAGAAACAAAAACCTATAAAGCTTTCCTGTCACATGGCGGCTTGATTCACCTGTTTATTCAGGCTTTTCCTGAGGCTGGGGTGACTGACATGTGGGTGTGATGGAAAGGCCTCGTGGCTGACGTCTGGGCCACTGTGATATAGGACCATGCCTGTCAGCTCAGAGCTGTGCGGAGGGGGATGTTTTCATGTAAAGTCTTTGTGCAGCCTTAGGAGAAAAAGAGCCCAGGGAAATCTACCCTCTCCCAAGCCACACTGGGGGCACAAGGCGAAGACAACCCCCTTTCCTCCGCCTCCCCCCTCCGTCCAACTCTCCCCCATCAGCACTGCCCCAATCTGCTCACAAGCAAAACCAGGCAGAAATTCTCCCTGCTGCCGCCCTCCACGTCATCACCAGGGCACCTTCCTGAAAGAACGGAGGGCCAGCTTCCAGAATTCCCAGGCAACGTGCTCCGCAGGGCCTTTCACCTGTGACCTGCAGTGGAAGGAATTTTGGGCCTTGGCCCACAGGCTAATGGTGCAAAGTGAACGGGCACTGAGAACAGGGTGGGGGATCCCATCAATAAACAGGAGGAAATAAGATCCGTGACTGCTCTGGTGGCATGATTGCACGGGGAGGTGTGTACTGGAAATTATACCCCCACAGGGGCCCACCCGGCCCATGGTGCAGCCGCAGTCCTCTCCTTGCCCGGCCCCTCTCCCTCTGTGTGCCTGCCTTTCATGGCCGAAAGGCCCACTGTTGTCCAACAAGCGCACATCAGGATGGTCTACTCTGGACAAAAGCAATCAACAAGCAGTGTCAGCTCAATCCCTGAGGTCCTTGGGCTTGGGATGGACGGAGGCAAGGTTGGTGGGGAGGCACCCAGCACTTGGAAGTCACCTCCCTGCACTGGCCCAGGCCCCTGCCTGCCCTTCTGCAGGCTGACTTATCTATCCTCCCCCCTGTCCTGGGAAGTATTTTGCTCCCTTGCTGCTCTTTGAAGATTTGAGGTCGTTAACAAAAGTGCTTACAATCCAAAAGGAAACCAATAAAAACTGGATGGGGAGACGTGGAGTGAGGCAAAGCATGGAGGGAATAATAAGCCACCTGGAGATGCACACGCACCAGTAGCGTTGCTGGAGCTGGCCATGAATTTGGCCCTGGGTTTCCCAGGAGCCAAGGCTGAAGGAATAACAATTTATAATTAGGAAAGTTAAACAACACATGTAGTAAGTGGAGGAGCCAGGATTTGAACCCAGTTTTGTCTGTTGGCAAAGCTCATTCCTTCATTCACTCATTTACAGGCTGGGACTTCTGCTATGGTCTTGAGTGGTGGCTAAGGCCCAAGTCTGAAACAATAAACTAAGCACAAGTCCTGAAGGTTTGGGTGAGTCATTCCCGTCTGCCTTCCCACTTGCCCCTCCCCGGCTACATGGGAAGAGGCCTGGGAGGCAAGGAGAGGGCTGGTGTTCTTGCCATTTAGGCCGATCGTGTGGTGAGAGGCTGGTATCCAAGCCTGGGAAGGCTGCTTTCCCTTCCTCTGTGCCATGTGCGAAGCCTGGAGACCAGTGAGCGGGGAAGCTGGTTGGTGGAGGTTTGCTGAGCTGCAGAGCCACAGGCTCACCTGTGCTGTCCCCCAAATTCAGCGTGATGAAGGAGTCCTTGGAAAGGCCAGCCCGAATCCCTGAAGATGACAAAACCTGTACGCAAACACCACTGCCCACATTAGCCTGGAGAGTTCAGAAGACAGACGGCCCTGGAGTTGCTGGTGCCTGTAAGACTTAGGGGATTGTGGGCAGTGTCCCTGGGAAGAGCAGGGAGCAACTCCCACCCTATCTTGTTCTTCACAATCCTTGGAAGGTAGGAAAAGGACCCCTAAGGCCTATCTTTTTATTTGTTCGTTCTTAGAGAAATTACTTGGGCAGGTAAAAGCAAACAACAACAACAACAAAACACACACACAAAACATCTTTAACTTGGAGATTTTGAGCAAGTAGCTGAAATCCACTGTCCCCAGTTTTGTCATCTATAAAATGGACACAGGATGTGTCTCATAGGCCTGGCTCATACGGGACACTCAAAGTCTGATGTGGAATCCGATTCCTGTGATCATTCTTTTAGCCTTCTCCTTGCTTGCTTTTTCTGAGTCCATTTAGTCTTGAGTAATCCCCAAGACATCCTGTTCCCAAGGACTGCAGCTCACTCTCTGTAGGCCTATTGGTTAGAATCTTCAGGGGAAGTGAAGCCCTCAAGGGCTTCTGACTCAGCAGCCTAGAGAGTAGCATAGGAAGATGAAGGTTTAAAAGCTTCCTAGGTGCCGGGCGGTATGGCTGAGTGATTGAGTGTTGACCGATGAACCAGGAGGTCAGGGTTTGATTCCTGTTCAGGGCACATACCAGTGTGGGACGTGCAGGACGCAGCCAATCAGGGATTCTCTCGCATCATTGATGTTTCTGTCTCTCTCTCCCTCTCCCTTCCTCTCTGAAATCAATAAAAACATATTTTACTAAAAAAAGCTTCCCAAGTGATTCTGATTTAGAACCAGATGCCAACACTTTGGCCTCAGGCTATACTTGAAGACCGATTTTTGTGGCCTTTGAAAGCTTGAACAGGGTGTTACCTACTCCTTGTTCAAATATCACTCCTCTGGTTCTACAAAATGTGTGAAATTCCCTGGAGGCTCTCACCTTTGCCTGGAAGGCAAAGTTATTTCAAAAGGTGGGTGCAGATTACCTGCTAAGGCTCCAGCCCAGACTGGTTGATCAGATTAGCTCCCACCCACCTCTCAGGTCCTGGAAGGAAGGGCTGGTATAGAGCCCTTTGATGAGCAAGAGAGTGAGGATGGTTCCAAGCCCGGGAATTCTGCCTGGGAGACCAGAACGTGGCTCTGAGAAGCCAGGGGACAGCTAGCGAGAAGGGAGAATGAGGAATGAGGAAGGAAGACAGTAATCCCTCACTTAATACATTTTTACATTATTAATATTTTTAAAACTTTTTATTTTGGTATAATTTCAGACTTACAAAAGAAGTTGCAAACATAGTACAAAGGTTTCTTATGCCCTTCACTCAGCTTCTTCAGATATTTACCTCTTAGAAACCATAGTCCAATGATCAAAACCAAGAAATGAACATTGATATGATTAATTAATCTACAGATTAATTCTGCAGAATTAAATTCAAATTTAATTGCAAATTAAATTATTTAAACTTCTCCAGTCGTCTCACTGAGGTTCTTTTTTTGGTTCTGGATCCAACCCAGGATCCCATAGTACATTTAGTTCTCAAATTTCCTTCGCCTCCTTGAACCCGGAACAGTTCCTCAGGATGTCTGTCTTTTGTGGCTGATGCTTTTGAAGAGAGCTTCTAGTTATTTGGTAGAATGCCCACCAGTTTGGGCTTGTCTGATGTCTTCTCACAAAGAGACTCAGGTTATTCATGTTGGCAAGAATATCCGAAGAGATGATGTTTTTGTCTCGGGACGTCTTAGGAGGTGGTAGAAGATTAGACGGTTGCTTTTTAATTTCTTTTCCCCAGCAAAGCACCTTAGGAGAAAATAGAACCATTTTAACAACGGACAAGCAATTTTAGCAATCACAGAGAAGAAGCGAGGCTCCCTCCTGAGCCTGTGCTCTGGGGCGCCCTGCTGTGCTATCCTGCGCACCTTAACCCGCGGGCTCAGCGTCTCCTTGCACACCACCCTTCCTTTGTCAAGCTTGTCTGCCTGGTGTGTGTGTGTGGTCTTCTCTTAGGGAGGCGAAGTATGGAAAATATTTCTACAATCTTTCATGAAAATAGGTCCAAAATGTACTAAAAATGTGGCTACGGCCTCTACTTAAGCACAGTTTTCTTTGGGAAGCAAATTTGATGTCATAAGAATTGAAATGTGGTTGAAGAAACAAAAGAAATTTATACTTCTGTGTGTTTGATATTTGTCAGTAAAAAATTTAAACAAAGTACAGAAAAGTCAGTTATTGATATTACAATGTTAGCTCATATGCCAATGGGGTAGGAAAGAAATACTTCAAAATAGTATAGGGAGGGAGGAGGCCAAGAGGAACTGTGAGAGAGAGAAGAGAGCCAGAACGCCTTTTGCCTGCCCTGCACAGTTAGAGGTCATGTACTCTTAGGATGACCTTGCCAGAGTGACAGCATCCAGAAGGTGCTTGTGTTACATGGGTACATCTCTCGTCTTGCTTCAAATTTAACGGAAAAAATGTATTCAGAGAATCAAAGATGAACTTCAGTTTATACTTGTTTGTCCATTTGGTGCTGGAGAAAAAAGTAACCAGAGAATAGGAGGCCTTTATTCTTTGATTTTAATGCCAATGCCCCTATTTTTGGAGAAAATCATATTTACTCAATTTAAAAGAGAAAAACAAAAGAGGAAAGGATAACCCCAATTTGACAAATTCCATTTGCAAAAGACTCTCTTTCTAAATAAGGTCACATTCCGAGGTTCCAGGTGAACATGACTTGTGGGCGGACGCTATTGAGCCCAATATGCTCGAGACCCATATGGCCAGTTTCCTTTTAGACTTTTCTTTGTGGATGTACCACTGGTGTCTCCAACTCAACATATCAAACAGGGAGATTGTTACCTCACCATGTCTATATATATTTACTCACCTTAATTATGTGGACTGACACCAGCACCCTAACTGGGTCTCAGGCGGTTCTGGATAGCCTCGGGAGGAGTTTTAGGGCGCTAAGGGTGTGGCAGTGGAGTGTACCTTCAGGCCACAATTTATGTGCGTCCAGGGATGAGACTTTAGTACCTAGTTTTATCAGTAACTAAGGAAACCCCCCTGAAATGGACAGCGGCTGAGACATTGCTGCAAGCCCTGACGGGATGCTGAGGTGAAGCACTGACAGCAGCAGCAGGTGGTCACCTGTGCTAGGTCTGGTGGGAGCCCTTTGATGAGGAAGCAGCAGTGACAATCTAAGGAGCCCTGGCAAGAAGTCGGCTACACAGATTGAAAGTTATCAAGAAGACGCTTTGAAATGTAAATTTCACATATAATTCTTGTTAGGTAAATGTACCCTGTGCTTTGAGGATGTGCTCCTGCTGGTACAAAGCCATCACAATCAGCCAGACATTCAAATAGTATATCCTCATCCTTTTTAGCTTATATTTTTCTGTGTCTTTCATATAAACACCAGTATATCTTACCTGGCATGTTAATATAGTCGTAAGGCATATCATTTGTATGTAAATAAATGCATGTATTAGGGTGAGTGCTCAGAGACCTTTTCAATGAGTGGAGAGTGTGACCAAAAGTTTGGAAAACCCTGGTCTTCAGAGTCAGGCTCACACTCCTCAACCCTGCTTGCATGGCCTTTAGTTACAGCCCCTAACTTAAAAAAAATTTTATTTTTAGAGTAGTTTTAGGTTTACAGCAAAACTGAGTGGAAACGATGCACGAACCACCTCTCCCGTTATCCACCTCCCCCGCTGGAGCGGTGCATTTATACAACCGATGAGCCTACATTGACACATCATCGTCACCCAAAGTTCATAGTTTATCTGAGGGTTCACTCTGAGTGTTGTCCATTCTGTGGGTTTGGACAAATGTACAATGACACTTATCTACTCTTATAGTCTTGTGCAGAGTCATTTCACCGCCTTAAAGAGCCTCTGTGCTCCATTTATTCATCCCGCAACCCTTGGCAACCACTTATCCTTTCACTGTCTCCATAGTTGAGCTTTTTCCAGAATGGCACGTAGGTGGAATCATAGTGTGTAGCCTTCACCCTTCTTTTTAACCTTGTCTTCACCCTCTCCCTGTGTACGAGGTGGGCCTATGTTCCATGTGTCCATCTACACACTCGATTCTTTGGTTCCAGCTGTTTTCTCTCTGTCAGAACTGCTTCTCACGGCCCACTTTCCTCCTTTTGTAAGAAAGATGGGGTCAATCCCATCTCCTCTTTGAGCCTGTCTTTATTCTCAGGCACGTTATCTATCATCCCCCGTCTGCTCTTGCTCTACTGGCAGTGCAGTAGGTTTGTTTATACCAGGTTCACCACAAACATGTGTGCAAGGCCTTGAGCTAGACCCAGGACCAGTACGACATGATGATGGCCGTGTCACAGATGTAACCAGGGCTACTCAGGACTGGACATGTTTACGACTATGGCAGTAACTAGGCGATAGGAATTTTTCAGCTTCATTGTAATCTTATTGGACCACCATCAATAAATGTGGTCCATCCTTGACTGAAATGTCATTATGCCTCACATGACTGTACTCATCTCAGAAATGGCTACTCAAGGGAGCGGGATGGGGCAAAAATCTACTGGTTATTGGCTTTCTTGTTTGCCTGCTTCAGTAGTTCTGAGGGCTGCCTGGAATGACATTGGTTGTTTATACTTGGGCTGTACATAACCAGACGTAAAGGTAATTTTTTACCATATCTTATAGTATGTTTAAGCAATTATGAGAACATGAATGTGTATCATGTAAAAATAATAAAAAGATAAAATCCAGTTTTGGCTAAGTGGTGAAGCAAAGTATACTCTTGGCTCCTGTTGGCAGGAGTTAGAGTTGGCATGCTTTTCTGGCAAGCAATTTGGAAAAATGCATCCCAAACTCATAAAATGTGCATATCTTTGATCTAACAATTCCATTCCTAGCAATGTATTAAAAGATATCATTATCGTTTTGGACAGAGATTTAGCACAAGGATGTTCTTTGCAGCATTGTTTATAATTGTGATGGAAATTTAGAAATGACCTACTTGTTCAATAGTAGAAAATTGGTAAAATAGGTTATGGTTTTCCCATATGATGGAATATTTAGTTGCCAGTACAAATTGCATTGTAGAAAAAAAAGTTAAGATGCAACTTTTGCATAATGACATATAGCTAAGTGAATTAAGCAGGGTATACTAGTAAGTAGTATTTTCAGTTTTATTGCAACTTGTTATTTAAAAAAATGTGTGTAAGTAGACTTGCATTAATATTCACAACCTGTGGCTCTATCCCCCATCCAGCTTGATTGCAAGAGGTTCTTCCTCCTAGAAGTTTCCCCTCTTCTGTCTCTCATCACCTTACCCTGGCCCTTCACTCCTTTGCAGGTCACTTCTTGAAGCCAACTTTTCAGGCTGTCTCTTTCCTCAGGAAGCTTTGCAGAAACACGGACAGCAACTGGTCCCCTTAATTCCTCAAACACAGGCAAGACTGAGCAGTGGTGCTCAATAAAACTTTCCTGGGAATGACAAAGCCAAAAGGAAAACTTAAAATGGATACTGGATATGTTTGCTCCCAGAGAAGTTAGGCTTGGGCCAGTCTCACCATGTGTTGTTGCTTCTCTCCTCTCCCTCCAGCTGGTCACCATTTGCAGGGACTAGCTTATCACTCCCCTCTCCAGGGTGTCCTTAAGCTTATCTTCCTGCCAGGAGCCCTTGCCACCAGCCCCACTGAAGAGAGGAGAGCTGATTTCCTAAAAGGAAGCATAATTTGTTGAAAGTCATTCCACCCACACTGAGGATAAAAACATTTACATTATTATGCCGAGTGGTTTAACTTAATGTCAGAAACCTCCCCATTTCCCAATGGGATCTTATGACTGCATGACCAAAGGGCCATGAAAGACCTTTCCCTTACTCCCCTTACTTTCCAGAACAAAGGACAATTGGACTTAAAGAGAAATGCCAGCTATCATTGTGGAATGCAAGAATTTTTGGTAGTAATAAAAGGAAATATTCTATCTCAGCCATATGCCTTTGGTTTTTACTGTGTTAAAAAATTCAATTTTAACTGGAATCTCATTCCACATATACATCGAGTGGCCAGATTATTATGACCACCTGATGTTTGTAGGCAAATTAGCCATACACTGCATCGTATGGGATATGGAAGCCAAAGGCCTGTTTGAACACCTTTGCTGTCTGCAGTTACCAAGATAAAACGTCTCCAATTCACACAGGCACACAAGGATTGGACAGTCAAGCATTGGAAAAAAGTCATGTGGTCCGATGAATCACGTTTCCAGTTGCATCACTCAGATGGCAGAGTGAGAATTTGGTGGAAACAGCATGCAAGCATGCACCCCACATGCATGAGTACAACCCTTCAAGCTGGTGGGGGCAGTGTTATGGTTTGGGGCATGTTTTCCTGGCATGATTTGGGCCCTTCAATTCGTGTGGAACAACGTCTGAATAGCACAACATACCTAAGTATCGTTGCTGATCAAGTTCATCCTATCATGTTGATGGCGTATCCCAATGGAGATGGCTTCTTCCAACAAGACAATGCGCCATGCCACGGTGCTCGTATTGTGCAGGAGTGGTTTCAAGAACATGAGGGAGACTTTACCTTGCTTAGGTGGCCCCCACAATCACCAGATCTCAATCCAATTGAGCATTTGTGGGATGAAGTTAAAAGAGCCATCAGGCAGCTGGTTCCACAACCAACAAATCTCACCGAACTGGACAGTGCTATGCATCAGGCATGGTGTCAGATTCCTCTCATCACCTTTCAACATCTCGTGGAGTCAATGCCAAGAAGAATTGCCATAGTATTGAAGGCAAAAGGTACTGATGGGGTGGTCATAATTATCTGGTCACTCAATATATATATCTCCCACGTTCAAAGGCTGTTAAATCGCGTTGTTTACCCATATCTTCAGGAAAAAAAATCACTTCTGTCATTGTAAACAACCTGCTTTCCTATTTATAATGGTCTGGGCCTCTAGCAACTTCAGCATGACATTATAGCTAATTTGCCTACAAACATCAGCTGGTCATAATAATCTGGCCACTCAGTGTATATGGGTGTAGAAAAACCCTTGAAGAGATACATCCTAGAATACAAACAGTAATAATCTCTGGGTGAAGGATATATTAGTTATCTATTGCTGGGTAACAAAATACCCTAAAACTTAGCAGCTTAAAGTAACAAATATTTATCACCTCGACGTTTTTCTAGGTTAGGAAACTAGCTCAGGGTCCTCTGGGTCAGGGTCTCTCACAAGGTTGCAGTCAAGGTGATGGTAGGTCTTAGTCAACTCAAGGCTCAATTGGGGATGGGCGGGGAGAAAGAGGGGGACATCATAGTGCGTTGACAGTCTAATGTGTTGGGGGTGTCAGGAACACCCAGGGATCCCCAAGACCTCCCCACCCCCTGGTTTGCTAATTCTCCAGGA
This sequence comes from Myotis yumanensis, assembly GCF_028538775.1. NCBI lineage: Eukaryota > Metazoa > Chordata > Mammalia > Chiroptera > Vespertilionidae > Myotis > Myotis yumanensis. The sequence goes on along the minus strand of NW_027223752.1, from coordinate 44,119,156 downwards.
GGGCTCACAGGACTCAGCACGTAGTCGTGTTCTATATAACCATGACTGTATAATCATGATTTGTGACGGGGAGAGGATACGAAGCACAACCAGCAAAGGGCAAAGGTGCATAAGGGAGAGGCTGGCGGAAACCAGGCACAAGCTTCCAAGAGTCCTCTCCCGGTGATGTCACGCCAGACACACCGAGTCCCTCAGCCATGTGTGAAATGAGCCCCAGCAGTGAGGGGTGGTAGCCTGTGTGAATTGTTGTCTGCCAGGGACCCACATAAAAGACTCAATGCCCAAGGGTTTTACCGGGCTGGTCACGTAGGCACCCTCTGGTGGCACGTATCAACATTCCAGACTCCCAGAAGGAAGGCTGGTGTCTCGTATCCGCCTGTCGTTTACACAAACAGTTTAGGCGCAGGGATCCCTACTTACCAGGGAACGGTGGGAACCTTTCCGCCTGAAACCCAAGTTCGCAGACGCCAGCCAAGGGCCACCGTGCAGCAGACCTTTCCAAGGAGAACAGCCCAGGCCCGCTGTGTTACCTCTTTGCTGCACTCCTAACCTCAGAAGTGATACCCATGACTTTTCTGTGTTCTCTTCACTAGAAATGAGTCCCTGGGTCCAGCCCACAGGCAAGGGGAAGGGATTCACCAGGATGTGAATCTTACACACTCCCTGCGACAGGGGTGGCTTTGCTTTTTTCCTCTGTGTTTTCCATTTTCTCTCAATGACATGTAGTGCTTTTATAAGAATAAAAAGCTATTTTAAAACCACAATTGATTATATACACAGCAGCTTGTACTGTTGGTGGAAGAAACAGTATATTTCTTGGTGGAAGAAAAATGGGATTTCTTTAGGCCCCACCCACACTCAGAGGTGTGGATTCTTATGGCCTAATAACTCTTGGTGCTTGAGATGGTGAAGTTACCTGGGAGGGAAAGTTAGAATGTTTCTAGTTATATTTATAAAAATAAATGCAGGATTTAGAAAGGTTTAGTCCTTTAGAACTAGCACCAGTAGCAACGGGAGAGCTGAAACGGGACAATACTTTGAGAACTGGCAGGATGCGGAGGCTGGGGGAACCGTCGCCAGGCTCCAGGAAGCTCAGGCCACCGAGACATCATGCCCTGCAGGGCTTTGATAAATGCACGAATGGGCAGGTGCAGAGGGCGGCGCTCGGCACTGCTCCCCTGGGCTGGGCAGTGGCTTTCTCACTGCTGGCCTGGCGAGAAAAGATGAAGGGAGGAGGAGCTTCTTCCCTCTCCCCTTCTGAGCTCAGGATTTCAAGAGGACAGGAGCCTGGCCTGTGGGAAGATGAACCTATCACAGAGCAAGGGAGAGTTGCTGCCTGTTGGTGTGTCACCCATGGTGGGAAAGGGGTCCACTACCCTTCAGAGGTGCACAAGGGCATGGGGGTTGGGGGACACCTGCTGTTGTCAGGTATCTGGAAACACAGAGGGCATTAGGACAGCACTGCCTGAGTCACACCTAGGCATTTAGTGTGTGTGTGTGTGTGTGTGTGTGTGTGTGTGAGAGAGAGAGAGAGAGAGAGAGAGAGAGAGAGAAAGAAACAGAGAGAGGCCTCCTCCAGCACCCATGATCCCCCAAACTGCTCTATCTTTTTCACCCATGTAATTAAGATACTATTTTTTTAAAAAACATTTTTCTTTTTAGTAAATTTATTGGGGTGATATGGTTAATAAGATTATATAGGTTTCAAGTGTACATTTCTGATACATGATCTATATATTGTATTGTGTGCCCACTACCTAGAGTAAAATCATCTTTTGTCACCACATATTTGACCCTAGATAGCCTAAATGCTATTATTATTATCATCATCATCATCATCCATTTCTTCCCACCATAATGTAAGATCTATGAGGGCAAGGATTTTGTCTGTTTTGTGGCAGGTATAGAATAGACACTCAATAAATATAGTAGAATTGAGTTGAAAACCATGTTGATGCCAGTACTTCATGTTCTTTGCTCCTGTGGCTTGCTGGTGTTTAAATTAAAACTGCGTAGGTTTGCCTTTCAACTTAGTGGGTTTCAGCTGTAGAACTTCATGAACTTTAAAACAATTCTGTCAATATTGTCCTAAGTGAAAGCAGCCACACAGAAGGCCACATATTGTATGATTCCATTTATACCAACTGTCCAGAATCGGCCGATCCACAGCGACAGAAAGTGTTTAGTGATTGCCAGGGGCTGCAGGGAGGAGGGAGCAGGGGGTAGCTGAGTGCTAATAGGTGGGGGTTTTCTTTTGGGGGTTAATGAAAATGGGCTGGAATTAGATAGTGGTCGCGGTTGCATAACTCTGTGACTATACTAAAAACCATATGTTTTAAAAGGTGAATTTTATGGTATGAGAATTACACCTCAACAAAGCTGTTATTAGAAAAACACAGATTTGCCATTAAATTCCCCAAGAGGCAGGTTGGCTGCTGCTTTTATTGCAGTTCCACAGATAAATAAAATAAGGGTTGTTGGCAATGTGGTGTGATGAAAATACTGTGGACATTGGAGTCCGACACTCAGCGTTATATCCACAGCCTTAGCACCATGTGACCTTAGGCAAGTTACTGTTCTAACCTCCTGAAGCCTCATTACCCTCTTTCGAAAGTGGGTATGCTAATACCTAAGGCATTAGGCTATGTGAAGGTCAACTGCATTAACCCATGCGAAATGCCCAGCACCAGGCTTGACAGCCTGACAATGAGCTCAGTTCTCTTCCTTTCTTCCTCCTACCTCAGAAGAACTGCTACATGCCTAGGTGAGTGGCAGAGCAAGTAATTAGAATCTGATTACTGAGGCAGGATCTATTTTGTGGTGTCCAAAATGATGAATCTGCCTTTTGAAGCCCATTTGTCTGCAGTGTTCGGCATTGTTGTGTGCATTATTTGCCATGCAAGCTCACTATCCCTTGGTCTCCATTCTCATCAAATTCAGGACAAATGCCCTAAAAATATCTCTGAACATACCCAACAGGAAAAAAAGAGGCAGCCAGACTGAACTCATTCCATGGATTCTTGTTTGCTGGGTGGTTCTGCAGTCTTCCTCTTCACACAGTCAGTTCTCTGGGACATAAAAAAGCTCTGATTTGTAGTGTGTGCCAATTTCCAAGGTGCAAATACTTTCCCCAGGGCTGACTGCTAGCTACCAATGAGCTATCACAGAACGTGGAGTTGGGAAGAGATGTACCCAATCAGTTCTCTCATGATGTGGGAATGGGCTTTGCCATATCACTGCCTTTAAAGGGTAATTATTCCACCACTGCTCAGCAGAGCCTCTAGGAAGCTTCTGGACACAATTGCTTAGAAAGAAAGGGGTCTCCTCGCATATATTTTTCACAGCATGACACCTCTGTTGGGCCTTTCTGCCTCTTGAGAACACAGCATGTAAGGTACAAATTTATGAGCTGGAAACTAGGGTTGGGATCTGCCCAGGGGTCTATCGGAGAGTGGAGGGAAGGGCTGGTTAAGAGAACCAGGCCTGTTTGGGAGATGTATTTTTTGACCATGTGTAAAGTTGCATTGGAGTCAGCACATTCAGGCCACTCAGAAAGTGCAGAGTCAATGGCAGCAAACGGTGGCAGAAAAGGGTCAGGGTCATGGTTGACCTGCATGGGTTCCGTGCAAAAGGATGCGAGCCTTCTGCTCTCGTCAAGAAGGCCACCAGCTCTGTTCAAACATCAAGATCAGCAACGTCACATTACCAGGGTTGTTTGATGATGTTACAAGAGCCACTGGTGAGTTTTAATATTTGTGCCTTGAGTCAGGTTTCCCAGAGGGAGCAAAGGTTTGTGCTACCAAGTTTTCCAGGCAGCTCAGGCGGGGGAGGGAGGGCTCAAAACATGGGAGGGTCTGTACTGAGAAGGCTCTGTTCCCATCTCACTCTCGGTTGTCTTTCTGTGACTTTCCCTTTCATTGTTGTCCTTGATATTTGTGATAGATAGTTTTATGTGTCAATTTGACTAGACCACAAGACATCTGGTTATACGTTATTTCTGGACATGTCTGTGAGAGTGTTTCCTCAAGAGGTTAGCATTTGAATCAGTAAATTGAATAAAGGGAATTGTCTTCCTCAATGTGGGTGGACATCACCCAATCCATTGAGGCCTAAATGGAACAAAATGGTGGGGGAAGGAAGAATTGGCGTGCTCTCTCTTTGCTTGACTGTTAGAGCTGAAACATCAGTCTTCTGCCCTCGGTGCTCCTGACACTCAGGTCTGACTGGAGTCTACACCACGGGTTCTACAGCTCTCTGGCTTCTAAACTGCATGGAAAGCTTCCCTAGGTTTCCAGCTTGCAGATGGAAGGTCATTGGACTTTTCAGCCTCTGTAGTCATATGAACCAGTTCCACATAACCAATCTTTCTCTCTCTCTAATCTCCTTGTTGGTTCTATGTTTCTTGAGAAGCCTGCCTAATACAATATTTCACCTGTGTGAGGTTGGTGGGAGAGCATGACATGCTGATGGGGAACCAGATCGCAGACACTGGATAACTCCAGAACTATCCCTACTCAGAGCTGTCTAACAGCGGAATGGGATTTGCCTCAGCTGGTTTGCTTCCACATGGTTGGGATGAGAAATTTGATGTCTTCCACAGGGATCTAGATATATGTATTTGCCTGCAAAGATTCATAGTGGCCTGATCTTATGGGGTCTTCACCGGTCAAGTACATTTCCTGCCTTAGTCAGAATGATAACAATCCAGATTCTTATGCAGACTAGATTAAAACATTCAGTTATGTTTATATTTATTTTCACTGAGTGACAAATAGCCTACCCTTTAGTATTTCCCTTATTCCAAAAGTTAAATGTGAAAAAATTCAAGAATTTTTCAGGGCATGACAAATAGATACTTCACACAGGAGGGCCAGTAGATTGGTTGTGCCTGTCTGGAGAGTTATGCTGAGAAGAATGTTGGTACTGTATCCAGTTTCAGTATGAAAAGCTATCACAGTTGATTGGCTATGTCTGCCAGGGATGCAAAAGTCAGGAGCAATGACATGTTTGCCACATCCATTCATTCAACCACCAAGTATCGAGTGCCTGTTATAAGAATAGCACTGTCCTAAGGGCAAGGGCACTGTTTAGAGTCTGAGTCTCTATTTCAGGTGCAGGTGCACGGTTCTCGGAGCTGACTCTATTTGCTGTCCCTGACTGACCCATCATTTTCCAGGTCTAGCTAGATCAAATGATTCATCTGAGGCCACAGAATTAGTTACAAGAGAGCCAACCAGAACACAGGACTCTTGACTTCCTAGTTGTCTATCCTGTGATCCTCTAGTCATCATATGGGTGAGCTGACGGGAAACATTTTTATTCTAGGCTCTAAGTTGCAGAAAATTCCTTGACCTTCTTGTATCTCTTTGATAAAGAGTTGACCTTATACTTGGGCTACAGCCCAGGAGTTAGGAGACTTCAATTTTTTCTTGGAACCTCCCATGCCCAATCACCTGCCACTTTTGAGAATGTAACACAGTCAGAAATGCCTGTGGAAAATTCTTTGTTGGCAAAGATCAATGTGGTGTTTGGTTAAAGTAGGATATTATCCAAAGACTCTAATAGGGGTTACCGAGTGCCTGAGGTGGGTGGGAGCTCTATAGATCCAGGATCAAATGGCAATTGGGTGAATTTTTCCATGGCTGAATTCCAGGAAAATTCTTTCTGATATGGTTCTGTTGTTTAAAGTAAGCATGTCCTGCCCAGGTTTTGTGAGAGTTGGCTTGTCCAGATGGGTGGGTGGAGAGGCACTTGGGAGGAGAGATTATTTTTTTCTCATTAGGATCCAGTTTATTCCACCACTTCCGGAGTTCACTTTACCCCATAGTTGGGGAAAGGGTGTGTGCCTCCCTGCTGTGCTTTTAATCTGAACTTCAAAACTTTGCAAAGCAGGCTACTCTATCTCTTTTCCTGCTTAGTCTTAATGGAGTCTGGTGAGATTTGACCTCCTCCTAAGTGTCTACTCAGAGCTCTGTGGCCCTGATTATGATTCCAGGGAGCACAGGACTCCGGCCACTAGTGGGAAAATCTTTGCTTCATGGCCATGAATCTTTCTCTCAGAGAAATTATAGAGGGGCTGATTTATATAACCATGTCTATTTAAGGGTTGTTAAAAGGGTTTCTAGGAAGTTCAGACAGGATTGAATAGGTGTTCTAAAATGCCTTTACCCATGGGGCATTGTTCTAAGAAGCTCATTACTGGTCATTAGAAAGCCTGATGTAGGAGTAGTCCAGCCTGGCTCAAATCTCCCTGGCTCACCTGAACATTACCCATGGGTAGGCAAATCCTGAGTAGGCCAATGGCATCCTGGGCTCTCTGCCTGAGAACATTCTCTGTCAGTGCTTGCTGCGGACAGTGCTGGGGAGTTAACACCCCAGGAACCCTCAGCCAATAAGGGATAGGACTTGGTGGGTGAATCCCCCAGCATCCTCACCCCACTACGAAGTCTCTGAAAGGGGGATGGAACCTCCAGCTATCTGCAGTGGCACGTTGCTCATTTCTGCCTCTTCATTGACTTGCCTCCCTTCCCTGTCTCAATTTCCAGCTCTGTCACTGTGTGTTCTGGTCACTTCTAAGTAAACATTGGCACCCAAATCCTGGTCTTAGACTTATGAGGGAACCCAGCAAAACCTAGCAAACTTCCATGTCTTTTCCTGTCAGAGCTGGACTATCTGAAAGGTGGAGGGATATTTTTATAACAACCCTGGAGACCTCGCAATGCCACGCTGGACGGAGTGAGAACTTGTTGAGGTCCACAGCCTTCTCCTCTCTCCTCTGTTGGTAGGTAGAGAGATATTTGTCCAGCCAGGGGTTGATATTCTCTGGGGTGAGGGAGGAGTCCACAGTGTACACAAAGTATGAATCATAACTCGATGGGGAGATCAGATTGACCTGGAGAATTAATATTATTACTAAACGCAGCCTTTACTCCAGCAGTAACAAGGGACAGTGCTGGGCCTCAGGAGCCAGCAGAATGATCCCCACCATTCACTGAAATACTGGGTGGTGCCTGTGGATCAGAGCCTGGGAGCACCAGCTAGGTCTTGATGGGAGGTTAAAGCAGCTGGCTGGTCTGGGAAGGAGAGGAGCTTGCAGGGCCCTCTCTGCTGGGGTGGGGTGTGGGGAGAGGGAATGATAGAATTTCTAGTCTGAAGGAGCACACAGTCCATTTTCTTTGTTAAAATAGGTGACCCCATTCCCTTTGGGCAGCCAGGTAAAACATCTCCTAGGAATGCCAAGTCCCAGGGCACAGTGTTTTGTTTGCATGGTGCATACGGTATTAACAGTATCACAAGCTTGTGCCCACACTGAACTGTGGTCACAACCAAAGGAGACTAACCTTTGCCCTCTTCTTGTCATATCCAAGGTTAAACAATGTGACTTCTTGGACATCCTGCCTGCCCTATGTTTAGGTAGCACAACTAGAAGTGAATTGTCACTTGTCCTCTAATGTCAGGCAAGTGGTGGAACAGCTCAGGTTGGGGCACTGGGCTGCTCTGTTCACAGAGCATCACTCTGACCGCTGGCCTCTGCTGCTCGGTGACAGGTATAGGACCAGGCTCAGTCCTATGGGACTGACAGGGACAGGAGAAGGGGAAGAGAGAAGGAAAGAATGCTTCTGAAAGAAGTAGTTCTTATTTGAGAAAGAGATGGTGTTACTGTCCCAGCTTAATTCCATGAGCTTTTCTCTTTCTTTCTTCTGATGCACTCACCCGTGGTACCTCCCCCATGCCTGTCCTCCATGGTCTGACTCCTTTCCATTCTTTCAGAACCCAACTACACCAGGAAACTAGTGCATATTGGGAGATGACCAAGTACTAATGGGTTCATATGTTGACACTGATTATAGCTAGTGTTTGTTGAGTGCCTACTCGGTGCCAGGCACTCTGTAAGGCTGTACGAGGATTGTCATGCTTAATCCCCATCACATCCCAGAAACTAGGCACTATCATAATTCCTAATTTTAAGATAAGAAACCAAGGCACGGTAAGGGAAGTGACTTTCCCAAGGTCACACAACTAGTAAGTAGTGGGGCCAGTACACAAACTCCACATTTGCAACAAATATTTATTCAGCACCGACTACATGCCAGGCACCTGTTCAAGGTGAACAAGACAGGCAACGTCCCTGCTCTCCTGCTCCCAGGTAAAGTCATTTACAAAGTCCCAGAAGCAAACCTATCAGCAATCTCTTAGGTAGGGATTAGAGCCAGGCAGATCATTAAAATAAGCTGGTGTGCAGCCACTGGGTGGCCATTTAACCTGGGGGGTCAGGAAAGGCTTCATGAAGGGGTGACATTTAAGGTGCAATCAAGGAGCCAGACTCCAAATATGATGGGGAAGAGGGCTCAGCTGGAGCAACAAAATAGTTAAGGCAGGAACAGAAAGGAGAGAGAGAGAGAGAGAGGGAGAGAGAGAGAGAGAGAGAGAGAGAGAGAGAGAGAGAGAGAGAACACATGACAGGAGGGAGAGGCAGAAGGAGCCCCTTCCAACCTCCCAGTTAACAGTCTTCACTGAGCAGGGTTTTCCAAGCTCAAAGGGACTTGGTGGCTCCCCTGTAGGAACTAGGGGGACAAGGGGACTTTAATATGAGCCACATGGGTAACAATGTGATTAGGACCAGGGTGGGAGCTGGGTGCACACCCAGCCTGCTCCCCGTTGGCACAGTCTGATTCCATCCAGGGAGCCCCACAGTGCTGCAGGGCAGGAGCCACCCAGAGCTGCGGTGGGCGGGCTTTGTGTCAGGCCTGCACTGTCTCCACTCCCAGGCAGGACAGGGCCTGTGCAGCTGCCTCTAGGCTTGGCGCCAGCGCCCCTCGCTGAAAAACACAGGACTGATTGCAGTGATGTTTTGCAAAGGAAATAAGGGAGAGAACGTGACGTGGGCTGAGATTACAGCTCACAGCATTTCAGGCCCAAGCCAGTTCTGGTAGTGAAGGTTCAAACTCCTCCCTGAGAGTGTTTCCAGGAAACCCCACGGCATGAAATGATAATGCCAGATGTTCTAGTAAAAGACAACCCTCCCAGAACAAATAACAACAATAACAGAAGGGAGAATTAATCCTGCAGGTAGGCGAGGGAGAGTGGAGCGAGATCCAATACTGTGGCCAGCAGGCATCTGGATGGTTCTGGACGCGTTCCATATGCCGCATGCCTGTGTCTTCCCATTCTCTCACTCTCCTCTTCCCTGTGATGTATGGGACCAGTGCTTCTGAATGAGGAAGGTCCTGGTCACAGAGAGCAGGCGGCTGGAGAAGGAGGATTTGCAGCCACCCACAAGCTACACATTTCATGGATGAAGAAAGATACTCCTCATGGCATGTGTAGAGCACACGGCCAAGGCAAAGCTCATGCGCTGGATCTGTGCTATGAGGGTGGGGATGGGTGGCATGTTCGGGTCACCAATATCCAGGGTGCTTGGAAGGAACAGCTGTCCCAGAAAAGACAGAGAGCTGTGTGAGTTGTTTTGGAAAACAAATGCCCCGAGAAAAGTGAAGAACGTACATGGGAGTGGAGGGGATGTGGAGCGCATTAACCAAACCTCCTCTACTTTGGGTACTTTAGAAGTGGGCCCAGGAAATTATGTTCACACCAGTCCCAGAAGAAGCCTCGATTTTCCTTTATGCTTCAGTCTTAAAATATTCTGGCAAAATCATTGCAATTTGGGTAGAGGTTAGGGTTTCAATGGTTTGGGCTCTCCTAGTCTCCATGTTTTTGGTGATGGGAAGGGCGGGGAATGTGCATGGATTGGTATAGGGCCAAGTAGGGCCTCCATGCACAGTGGTGCACAGAGTTGGCCCTCGCACACAGATGCTTGGTCAAGGGGGTGTATGTGGAGGCCAAAATTTAGCCAGCTCCACTGGCAAAGCTATTTGCTCTGGTCTGCAGCTATTTCAGCCCAAAGAAAGAAAGCACTGAAAAATTGCTTCTTCTATCAGGACATGGTCCCTCGGGAGCTAAGGATTGGTGCTACTGTTCAAGAAAGAGAACAGGAAGGGGTAGTAGAATAAGGAATTCATTCTGAGAAGCCTCCAGGTCTTGAGCTTGCTGGCAAGAAGGAACTATCCAGACAACGTCTTTGATATGAATCTCCCCAAGATGGAGAAATGTCTGTGCCCAAACAAAGAAGATCAGGATGTTTCGTGTTCCTTTACTTCTTTCACATGCACCCAACTAGAGTCACTATAGGATTGAGAGCCGTGTATAAAGGACTCAAGAGTTTCTAATCAGACCCGAGGGCCACAGCTCCCCTTGTGGCCCTGCAGGGTGATAAGGGCCTGGCTCCTACCCTTGTCCTGCCCTCATTGGCACAAGCTCTATGTGCCACTCTTGGTAGTTGAGGTGCCAGCCTGGACTCCAGCACAGAGTGGAGTTGGAGGATGTGCTCTGTCGGTATAGTTCCTGCACCTGGAAAGCTGGAGAAGAGCAGGTTTTCAACGCCTCTTAGGGTCTGGAAGCTGAGATAAGCCTCCAACTCAACCATGTATTGAGGTCATGTGGAATCTTTCTTCTCAATTCAGATAGACTTGCTTGTTATGTATTTTGCTCATTCAGTTCTGTGATTCATGCAAACTCGAAGCAACCTGACCCAGAAAATCACCATAAAATATGTCAGTCCTCACTGTAAATTTTTGCTAAAGATATCCATTCTGGTATGTTCTATATGATTCTGGAAGTAGTGAAAAAATGTAGAGGACATCATAATAACTCCCAGCACACCAGTGAGAGGTAGTTCTGCCTTTGTGTTGGAGAAGGGAAGATTTCTTACCCTGACTGAAAAGCAGATGAATGCCAATGCTTTCCTCTTTGCCTACATGTGGGATTAGAAAGGATGCACATTATCACGATCTGAATACCCATTTAAATGTGACTGTATTTGTCTTGCCAGATTTTTACTTACATCTGTCTTCTGTATTTTTGCCAGCCAGATAATTAAGTTACTTGGCCTACTCTAAAAGTGATTTCCCTTTTTGTACCTTTAGCTAGCCCCCTGGAGGAAGTTTTACAGATTTATGTGTAGAATGACCATACCTTTTGGTTTGCCCAGACAGTCTGGCAAATTCTTTTTGATTAACAATTGCTAATTATTTTTAGTTCCCAATTTCACTATCCTATGTGTCCCATTTGGATGTTAAATTATATGGTCTCCCTACTCATGAGTGGGAGAAGTGGGTAGGTGGAAATTCTCCCCCTTGTAATCATTTTGGCAACCACCATAGTTTTTAAGATACATGTTTATATACACACACATATACATTTATTTCTTGAACTGTCAACTTTAGACAATATTTATTAATTCCCTATTGTGTGAAATGAGGCTTATAGAACACCCCAAATTTCCTCCACTTCCATCACCTTTGCTCTCTCCAACTTTTGGTCAGTCATGATATTGCTTTCACATTGTCAAGATTTACATTAGTTCCATGTATATTCTGTTGCATAATTGCAACCAAGCTTTCTGCTTCGTCTGTAGCTAAATTCTGAAAGCTGAAATGCAATGAATAACATTTGTAATATTATCATTATGTAACTACTATAGGCCTGGTGCATGAAATTCATGCATGGGGGCGGTGGGAAGGGTCCCCTCAGCCCAGCCTGCACCCTCTCCAAACCGGCAGTCGGACATCCCTCTCACAATCCTGGACGGCTGGCTCCTAACCACTCACCTGCCTGCCTGCCTGATTGCCCCTAACTGCCCCCCCAGCTAGCCTGATCGCCCCCAACTGCCCCCCCTCCTGCCAGCCTGGTTGCCCTCAACTGCCCCCCCTGCCGACCTGGTTGCCCCACACAGCCTGCTGCTCAATCGTTTGGTCATCCCTCACTAACCCCTCTGCCAGCCTGGTCACCCCATGCAGGCTGTTCGGCTGTCCATTCGGTTGCGATGGCCGCTTAGGCTTTTATATAGATAGATTATCCCCAGTAGAAGTAACTTGCATGAATGAAGCTTTAGAGAAGGAAATGTCATCCTATGCCACAAACAGGAAAATGTTTTAAGTCAAATGGATTAATTTTTCTTACATTGTTATAATTGCTCATTCCCCCTACCCTCACATTTTAGTTTGCATTATATCTGAAGTGATTCTCCCCCCAACCCCCGCTTTTTTACAGGCTTTGTGTACATTTATTTATTTATTCATCCATTTTTGGTTTGCTTTCCCCTGTAGTTACTAGTTCTTTTTCTTTTTTTCCTGTCGACTGAAGAAACATGTCTTTAAGAGCTTCCAAGTTCTTAAACATAAATGGAACCATCTTGTTCTTGGAGATCTTCAGAGCCCTGTGACCTTTTATTTTATTTTTTTATATATATTTTAAATTTTTTTTATTGCTTTTAAAGAGAGGAAGGGAGAGTTAGAGAGGGATAGAAACATCAATGATGAGAGAGAATCATTGATCGGCTGCCTCCTGCACACCCCCTACAGGGGATTGAGCCTGAAACCCAGGCATGTGCCCTGAATGGGAATCATACTGTGACCTCCTGGTTCATGGGTTGATGCTCAATCACTGAGCCACACTAGCCAGGCAATTTTTATTATTTTTAAAAATTCTCATCCAAGGATATGCTGTTATTGATTTTTAGAGAGAGAGGGAGGGGGAGAGAGAGAGACATTGAAATGAGAGAGAAACACTGATTAGTTGCCTCCTATACATGCCCAACCTATGATTGAGCCTGCAATCTAGGTATGTACCCTGACCAGGAACTGAACCTGCAACCTTTTGATGCACGAGACGATGCTCCAACTAACTTAGCCACCTGCCCAGGGCTGACCTCTTATTTTAACTAGGACCAGTTGCTTTCTAAGTTGATTGCAAAGTTGTCATCCCAAATTTTGTTTTTCATTGGTTTTTTGTGGTATTCCTTTTTCTTCAGAAATCATTTAGTATTATTCTTTCTAATATTTTATTTGATGTTTTGCTGAAGGCTATTGTCAAATAATGACTGCAAATAATATATCGAATAATTGTCTGCAGTGCTAGATTTCTGAAAATGTCTTTATTTTGCCCTTATACAAGGCCGATACTTATGAAGATCCAAAAGTCCAGAGTATTGGTCTGGATCCCATAAGGAGACAGAAAGCAAACAGAAAATTGAACAGGAAAAGTAATACAGAGAATTATTAACTATAACAGAGGATTGGAGTAATGAGGAATTGTCCAGTAAGAAGGAAAGAGAATTCTGCAGAATACAGGAAGAGCAGATGTAAGGAGCAGCTCCATCTCTATGATGAGACAGAGCATGCAGGAAGAGCCACCCTCCAACATTTTCTGAGATGCTGATCTTGTTGGAAAGGGCACAGCCATGGCTCACTGAATAGCATAAAATGCTAATTTTTATTGAGATGAATTTATCAATTTTTCCTTAATGGGTTTGAGGTTTCATGTCACAATGATAAAGGCTTTTTTAACTCCATCACCAGTCCCAGGATGATTTGGAAAAAAGATCCATGTCTTTTTAAAATGTTTAATGTTTTGTCCACTTGTAATGGGAGCAATGTGTAGAAATCTATCCTATTTTTCTTCCAGATGGTTGGCCAACTGTCCCAACATCATTTAATAATTAATATACTTTAACTTCATCCATTAGAAATGTCACCTCTATCATGTACTAAACTCCCATATGTGCTTGGATCTATGTTTACACCCTTTATTCTATTTCATTGATGTTTCTGTCAACTCATTCATCAGTGCCAAACTTTCTAATTGCTGCACCTCTATAATCAGTTTAAAACATGGCAAAGTTAGTTCTTGTTCCTTTTGCTTTTGTTTGGGAATTTTCATGGTTTGTCTCTTATGTTTATTTATTTTTTTAAATTGATGGCTTTAGTTTAAATGATCAAGTTCCAATAAAAAATTTGTTGGGTGTTTTATTTGATAGCGTGAAATTTACACTGTTAATTAGGAGCCTATTCCCTACATTGTTAAAGATGCCCTCCCTTCTGGTTTCCTCCCACCTCTTAATTATCCCTTCCTATCTCCTTTGTTCTTTGTTTGAGTTGGGTTAGTAGTAAGGGGAATATGTAATTTCTTGCCCAAACTGGACACTTTTGGGATTAAACAGGTTGCTATGGATAATTATGTTGGAACAATAGATGTAAACCAAGGCTGCCTTGGGCACACTGGGATGGATGGTCTCCCTGGTCACTGGCCTCTTTCCAATTTACCATTTCCCCCTCTGTCATCTTATCTAATTGCCCTGGTCATCAATTGCAACCCACATGTTAATGATTCCTGAATTTGCATCCAATTTCTCTCTTGAGCTACTGCTCCACATTTCTAGCCCTTTGCCAAACAAGTCATCCATATGGCTCAGTCATGTCAAACTCAAGTTGGATTCAGCTTCCCTTCAAAATAGCCCCCTCCCTGCTTGTCTTCTAGTGAAGTTAGCCATCCAGTCTTTTGAGCTAGATACCTGGCTGTGATCTGGAATTCATCTCTCTCCCTCACTGTCCCCATTGATCTCCAAATCCTTTCAATTCTATCACAGAAAGAGCTTCTGAATCCAATCCCACTTCTTATTGCCACTGTCTTGTCTTTATTAGGGGCCTCATTATCTCTTTTCTGCATTACACTGGCTTCTTTTCTCATCATCCCACCTTAAAGCTTTCCTCACTTCATCTAGCCTCCTATCCAAGTGAAAGCATAAACCTGATCTTGCCATTCATCTGCTTGAAGATCCGTGTCAGCTCCACCTTGCCCAACTCATGACCATGGAATGCAAGGCCATTATAACCTGGCTCAGTTCTCTGATTTCAGTTCTTACCTGTCCTGGTACAGATGCCCCCAGTCCCATTGAAAGTCTTTTTATTGCCCAGATACACTGTGCCTCTTCCACAACCCTGACTCTGCACAAACTGGGCTCCCTAAAATGCCCTTCCTGCTCTTCTTTACCAAGGCAAACCTCCTTAAAGACTGGGATACAGCCTCACCTGCTTTGTACAGCCTTCCCTGACTCTCCCAGCCAGGGAACCCCTCTCCAGTGCTTCTGTAGCTCCCTATTCACACCTGCCACCCACTCATCACACTGTGACTCCCTCTCTGTTTATATGTTGCCCTCACTCTATGTGTGAATACTTGTGATTATGTGCAAAGTCCATCTGGAATGCAGCCAAGGGCAAGCTTACTTATTATTATAATTATAAATTACAACAATAAATTCCAATTATTCATAGTAGGAGTTGTACAGGAAGACCTACTTTATCTAGGTATTATTCTAATCTTCAAAATAGCCCACCAAGGTCGGTTTCTCTCTACCCATTATACTGTTAAAAAGCTGAGGTTGAAAGAGTGGAGTAACTTTTCGTAAGGAGCAGTAGCTAATAGGTAAGATTAGAACCCTATATGACTCCAGAATCCATGATCTTTCTCCCTCCCTAAGTTCCTTTGAAGGCAGGTTTCCCCTCCTGATGATTTTTTGGGATCACATCTCTTTCTCACCATTCTTGACCTCCCCTTTTCTCTCCCCTGCTTATTGTAGGAAACTTAGAAAATGCAGCAACCACAAGGAAAAAGGTCACTCATAATCCTGCCATGGTGTAGACACTTGAAGCCATTTTTCTCTGCATGCACCCCGCCCACTTTTCCTTTGATAAAAATGAGATCACATGCTGTGACAGTTCTGATGTATGTATTCCATGTTATTGTACAGTCTTCCTCTGCCCATTTTGCATCATTCATAGTGGCCGTGTGAGTGTCATGAACAGACACTGTTTTTGTGTGGCCTCCCATGATCTGGAAATGAGGGAGTGGGCAAAGCGGGCATGGGGAGGCCAGTGTGGGTGCCGGGGTTTAGATCACTGACCTGAGACCACCTCACCAGCCTGTAACATCTGCCATAGACATTGTATAAGTTAGGATGAGAAGGATCTTCAAACTCAAAGATGACTAGCTTCCTGCAGGTGCAACAAGCCGTGCCTCACCTAAGCTCACCTCCTGCCTCTCTCAACACCTATTTAGAGCTTCTTTATTGATGCCTCAGCTGGGAATTCCTCAGATATCTGCCAGGCTCTCAGGTTGTGCCATCCAGAGCAGTTCATGCTCTGCCCTTCAGGCTGGCAGACTCCATAAAGCATCTTTCCTTCACCCCTTCCCACCCATCTCCCTGGGATCACTCACTGAGAAAGTGCTTATTTTTAAGCCTTTAGTCCCAGGCTCTGCTTTGTGAGGAACCTGGTTGGGCGATCCTTTTCAGTGCAAAAATCAACATTTTCTGATTAATTTCCTCCACGATTGCTTAGTGGAACAAAGGCAGAAAACAAGAGTTCTTAAATTGCAGTAGGTGGACCAGGCTTCTGGAGGCTGGAAAACTCTCTAAAATTCTATGAAAAATTGTTAGTGTGCATGCATCTTTTTTTTGAGACCATTGCATTCTACAGATCAACAGATTAAACAATCAGTAACAGAGAGAAGGGGGAGAGGAAGGGACGGAGAAATTTGGGTTCTAAGGCAGTGTTAGAGAGAGCGGACAGAGATGGGACACCAGGGTATAGACTTCTGGTAGTGGGGGGACGATGGCACCAGCGAGAGAAAAAGGGTGAATAAAAGAGGAAGTAGGAGTACATGGAAAACACGTTTCTCTGATTTTATAACTACATGTGGGTGGGAAGATGCTTCTGGCCTTCATGTCCTGTCCAGATAGCCCATGCTGAACATTGTATCGGAACCGTCCTGTTTCTGCGACTGGGGTTCACTTTTCTGATTTATTCGCGGACAGGGTTGGCATTAGTGATTTCTAAAGAACTTGCAGCAAGAAAATGCATCTTCTGGCATTTTCCCTGTGGCTTGATTCTAGCAGCTGGTACCTTAGGAAGTCTAGCATCTCTTGGTTGTGCAGGAGGAGAGGAGCTCCAGCCCAGTCCTCACGAGGGACCTGGCCAGCCCTCACCACCGGAAGTGTCACACTGGAATGAAAATTATGTTAATTGAATTTGGGGGGGTTGTGCCTTTGGAGCAGATGGCCAGAGTCTAATCTAATTTACATACTGATAAGAGTTGAAAAATGATACCTTCTAAGGCACAAAATGCCTGCACTGGTCTGGCTTGGAATTAGCATAAAAGTGTTTATCACACTGGCATACAGTCAGAGTCTGGGTGAATTTGCATCTAAAAATCCACTGAAGCACAGGTCCCTTTCAATGTTTGGTTTGCTCTGCAGCTGACAGGTATTCTGACAGGTCCGAAGACAGAAACCAGAATCTGGCCTACTGGCCCATGTTCTTTTGGCTGGTGAGAGCCCTGGAGTGAAAAGGCAGATCCCTAAGGTCTGTCTTCGAAGTGGCGGCTCCTGATG
Organism: Myotis yumanensis; assembly: GCF_028538775.1. Classification (NCBI taxonomy): domain Eukaryota; kingdom Metazoa; phylum Chordata; class Mammalia; order Chiroptera; family Vespertilionidae; genus Myotis; species Myotis yumanensis. Next base: position 44,101,872 of record NW_027223752.1, on the reverse strand, counting down.
GCCTTGGCTGGAAGACTGGCGTTTGAGAAGGACTGTTTCTCCCCCACCCCCAGGAACTATGAGGCTCAACAGCTTTAGGTGGGCCAGACTTCTGCAAGCGTCATGGGAGTGTTTGGAAATAAAACTTTATTTTCATAATCCCCCCCCCCCCCCCCCCCCCAGCTGCTTTGATGGACTTCTGCCACCAGCAGAATTGACAGGTTGTTTTAGCCTCAGGTCTCTTTGGCCTTCCCAGTTTTTCCCCTTCTTCTGTCAAAGGAGTGAGGTCATGATCAGGTGTGTGTGTGCACTTGTGTGTGTGTATATATGATATATATATCACATTCATGGAGTTTCCTTTGGGGATGATGGGAAGGTTTTGGAACTTGATGCAGGTGGTGCATGCATAGTGTTGTAAGGAAACTAAATGCCAATGTGCTGTACACTTTAAGACAAGTAATTTTATGTTATATAAATTTTACCTCCATAAAAAAGAGAACCAGGTTGCTCTGCATGCAACGTGGAAGCTGCTAGCAGGGCAGGTTTCAGGACTGTTGAAATAGCCCAGGTGGGAAATGATGACAGCTTGGACTAAGTTGGTGGCTATGAAGTTGGAAAGAAGTGGATGGACTCAAGAGATTTCTAGAGGTAATTGTAAGAGACTAAGGATCAACCCTCACATCACAGGAGCCCTAATGTGGTGTGAAAATGAAAGGGAAAAGGGACATGGCAGGGATCTTCCCTCGGGGGTTCCAGTTGAATGCCTTGCTTTATGCACCTAGAACTCCTTGGTTTGACAGGTGCATGTACAGTGACATACGTTCTATTGGTGCCATGTGCAGCTGTGCCACTGTGGAGAATTGAGGCTTTGTGTGGGAAGAAATATTTGGGAGCTTGTGCATTGGTCACTTTTCTGTTATCTTATTGTGTCTGAGAAGCTTCTCAGGAAGTGAGGAGCAGATTATCAGAGACACCCATGCAGCTGGAGAAGCATAGACCACACACACCACACCGCGCGCCCTAGGAGGCCAACGGCACACGCTCGCCTGTGCAATGGGCACAGAGGAGTCCATAGGCTTGTTGAAACCAGAGGGGAAAGCTGTGGCCTGTCTTCCCTGAGCTCTTCCAAGATGGTGCAAATAAAAGGAGAATCATTCCAACCGACCATATGTAATTAGCCCAGGTGAACTCCCTGCCCCCCGCACCCCCATATGGAGCCTCTTCAAGATGATGTGGGATATATATTTGGATATTTCCATAGTAGGAGAAACTTGCCTTGAGTTTCTTCTGTTTTCATTGTAAAAATAGTCAGATGAGTGGGGCATTGACTGGGATTGGAACAGGCTAGCAGAGCCATTAATCCAAGTGCATTGAATCTGAAATTGCTGTTCAGAAGTCCTCTTTCCCTCCCTGCCTTATCATCTTTATCCATAAATAAGATTGTTATTAAAAATTTTTTTCCAAAGCAAGGAAGTTCTTAGTGAGTGTTTTTATCCTGAATTAATCTCCCTCTGGGAGGCATAAGGCGCACTATGTGGGCCTTGCTGCTAATACTGTCCTGAGTGCCCAGTTATCGTCTAATAAGCATAGTCTTCATCCCCATTGCTTAACAGCTTGATTATATTACCCAGGATGAGGGCTGTCCCGGCCTAATCAGAGACAGTTCAGACAGTACACCCCAGTGTGAGGCCTCCCTCCCGAGAGCAGGATGCCCAGAGCAGGACAACACTCCTGGGCATGGAAGGTTGAATGAGTCATGTCTCAGGCCCACTGGTTCTGCTCTGCCTCCACAGCACTAAGCTCTTGGATGGTCCAATCAGGGGCTGGCGCATCTGAGGGCAGGGCGCCTGCCTAGGGAGGACTGAAATGTGAGTGGTGGGGTGCTCCTGACCAGGAAGTTCTGATATGTATTTTAAAAGGGGTGTGAGGTATAGTGAAGGTCACCTAATGAAACCAGCACTGAAGTCTAAATATATTTAAGAAAAAAACCTTACACACAAAAAGGATAGGAGAGGGATTTTAAAAATTAACCTTTGTTGCCCTAACTGGTTTGGCTTAGTGGATAGAGCGTCGGCCTGCGGACTGAAAGGCCCCAGGTTCGATTCTGGCCAAGGGCATGTACCTTGGTTGCGGGCACATTCCCAGTAGGAGGTGTGCAGGAGGCAGCTGATCGATGTTTCTCTCTCATCGATGTTTCTAACTCTCTATCACTCTCCCTTCCTCTCTGTGAAAAATCAATAAAATATATTTTTTAAAAAATTAACCTTTGTTAAATTTTAGAGGAAATATATATATTTTTTCTTTAAATTTTTTAAATGACTGAAGTCATGCATGAATAAATCATAGTTATAAAAATTTTAGTCGCCATAGATGTAGCTAACTATTGGTATTTATTACCAATATAGAGGTCATCCTATTCTCTCCTCCCCATCCCCCATGCCACCCCAATTACTTCACAAAGAATAGAATTCCTGAGCAAATTGTACATGCCTTGAAGCAATTTGGACCTGGATTAAATTTACCGCTAGCTGAACTTTTTTTCCCCTCTGAAAACTTCATATTATTCCACTTTAAAGAAACCAGGCTTTATGCTGGCATAGAATTTTATAATACCCCAAAGCTTTTAAAAGAATAGCAATGTTATAGAAAATCCAATGCTATGGTTAGAACATTGAAGTGATTGAAATTTAAATGGAAAAAGCAAACTATTTTTTAGATCAAAACAACACAAATAATAACATGCTGGCTGTGAAGACTAGAGTAAACCTTGGGTCATCTGCCCCATTTTATAGATGAGGAGACTGAGGTGTGTCCAAGATAAAGATGTTCAGCATTGACATTCCTGCTGTAGAGCCATTGTCCCTGATAATGAAGTGGTGTTTTTGCCAATTGAATCTAATTTTCTATTACCTACTGATTGACTCAGATTCACCATCAACACACTACTAATTCATTTAGCAAACATTACCTGAGAATCATTGTTGCAAGAACCTGGGGGCGTCCAGATGGGAAGGCCAGGTCTCCCCATCAAGGAGTCCACCAAATACACAATAACAATATTAAGTCCCATAATAAAGACAAAAATAAATACTTCCCTATTTTTATGTATTTGTGTGTTATTTTTGTTTTATTTTCTGCCTTTAATTCTCTTCCCACTCCTTTTATCCCTTGCATTACCTTTTAAGACACAACTGTCTTTCCAGAATATTCTAATCCACATTGATTTCTGCTCTCTTAGACTGACAGTTAAAGTGCTAAACTTTTAGAAGGTGAGTATTGTATCAGTCAGGATTAGCAAAGTTACTCTTAAGTAACAAACAACCTCCAAACCTCTGTGATTTTACACAACAAAATGTTTTTCTCATTCACACTACACCTCCTGTGTAAGTTGGCAGGGAGCCTCTGTGCAGTCTCTGAGGGTCTGGGTTGGCAGAGGCTCTATCCGGACACGTACGTCCATGATGGATGCCACAAGGGAGGGAGGTTGGCGTTGAGCACCAGTAATTAAAAGCCTTTACCGAAAATAACACCCATCGCTTTCATTCACATTCCATTGCCTTTCAAAACAAATACATGACTATACTTCTCTTCCAGGGGGTGGAGAAGGATAATCCTTCCTTGTGTGTGGAATGAGGAGAATCTGCATACTTGTGAACATATAATAATTACAGTGATATAGTCCTCATCAGTATGCTAGCATTCCCAGTATGCTCATCTTACTTAGCCCAGTTTTAAGACTTTCGAAGGTAGGAGGACTGTGTCGTGTCCAGCAGAGAGCACAAAACCAGGCACTCACTACATTTATGTTTGACTCGGGATCTCGTGAAATTCTGTTTAATTAAACCCAGTTTATGTTTGCTTCAGGTTCTGGTCTTTGTGTGTGGGTTAAAGGCTTTAGGGAAGTCGAAGACTCTGGCCTGGTTTGTGCTCCAGGGAGGAAACCTGAACTCACTGAGGCCGTTTCTAGCTCTCAGATGTGCCTAAATGTTCCCAGCGATCGTCAATCATGTAACGCCACTCCCAACCAGTCATTTGTTCAGCTTACAATAAACCAGGCAAGGTGACAACTCACATTTATCAGGCATCAGGAGTGAGCATACCAAGTGACCTTTGAGATTCCTTCGGAGACTGTGAAGTTTCTTTCGGGGAAGATGGAGATGAGATAGAGCCGGCATCTTTAAGCTGCTGAACTGCCCAGGGCCAGCAAATAGCTGGGCACTCAGCTGTATGCTGGGTCTGTATCTTGGGCTCCTGAGTCCCATCTGTCCTTGCACCCGCCTGCCCAGGCCTGTTCACAAGCACCCAGTTCCTGAGCTCCCACTTCACCTCTTGTCTGTGATGCTCCCTCCCCAAACTGTGGGTGCTCTTGCAAAGTGATCCTTAAAGTTTTTGTTTAACATGTATTTTAAGGAAAGACTGCATAGAAAAGAATAGAGAAGCAGGATGACTGATAGTAGCACTCAAATTCTCCTCTGTTGCCTTAAAAATATGGCTCTGGCCCTGTATCAGTTACCTATGACCAATATAATAGTGTGTAACAAAACGTCCTCAAATGAGTGGCTTCACACAACAGCCATTTATTATTCCCCATGAGTCTATGGGTTAGCTAGGCTCACTCATGTATCTGTTGACTGGTGATTTGGATGAAGCCAGTGTGGCCACAGCTGGGACTGCTGAAATCTCCTTCGTGGGTGTGTCACGTGCACATGTCTCACACATCCCCTGGCAGGCTAGCTGGGCCATGCTCTCAGGCCAATCCCAGAGAAACAAGAGAGGAAGCAGAAAGACTCAAACACTTTGTAAAGTCTCTGTGAGTGTCAGGGTAGCTACTGTCCCATTGGCCAAAGGAGCTCTCATGGTCTAGTCCAGAGTCATAGTGGACAAAGCCTGCAAAGCTATAGGACAAGATGCATGGACGTAGAGAGGCCATTCACTGGGGCTGGCTGTTAATGCAAACAATCTACCATAGGTCCCAGCCATGCATATCCCACACTGCAAATCCAAGTCCTAAAGAGCCCAGGGCTCACTATCTCAGAAGCCAGTTTACTGTGAAAAGAAATTCAGGAAGCGACTAGGATTTTACTGTGGGTGTCTGGGAGCCAGCTGGGAGAGGTAGCACTCGAGGTAGGGGATGGGACCACTGGACACTTACCTCATTTACGTTTGAGACCCTGGCTCTCGGAATCAATACAGCACCCCTGCTGAGTGAGAAGGAGTCAGCCATTACTATCATCACACTCCTGCATTTGCAGATAGATGGCGAAACTGATGTCTTCCCTCTTGCCAGGACTTGAATTTACAAGGGCAGGGCAGGGAGTGCAAAGTTTTCCACATCATGGCTCTTCCCCTAAGGAGAGATGCTGTCAGTTTTGGAGAGCCAAATAATGTCCTCAGCCAGAATTCAAGGGCCACTAAAATGAGGTAATGCAAATAGTTTTTTATCAAAGGCTGCAGAAACCGATTTATACTCCGTGCCTTTCTGATCCTCTCTACCTTCCTATCCACAGGAGATAAGTGATGAATATTATTAAAATATCACACAGTTTCAGAGGAAGTCCATAACCCCTTCAACACCGTTTATCATGTGCTAAAACTTCTCTTTAATTTGGCAGAAAATGTGTTTGGGTTTTTTTTATTTTTTAAAAATAGTTTTTGGAGTCCGCCTGTTTGTAGTGAGCTTCTCATTTCATCTGAACTGGGACCTGCCTGACAGCTAGGCGTGCCACCTTAACTGCATCTCACACGCAGTGCCAGGGGCAAGCAGGCTGTTGCTTAACAAGGATGCATAACAGCTAATTGCCTTTTAGACCATTGGTTTGTCACCGTGACAGCGCCAAGTAACGGTTTCAAAAGCAAAGCAATGAGGCCAATTTTGAGTCACTTATGAGCCTGAAAATCGTAAAACAGTCTGCTCCCCAGGCATAGGATGTTCCCAAGGATTTTGGCTGCACTGTAGTGTATCCTGTCCATTGTTAAACTTGACTGAAATCCGAGTCTGGAATGCGCATATTATGGATCCTCGATGTCAATCATCAATTGTCACAATCCTCAAATGCACTTACTTATTCTTTCCCCACATTCTGCATCAATAGCCTGTAGAGACAAAGCCTGCATATGAGGAAGGCAATGTTTAGCCTCCCTAATTAACAGCTTTGGATGAAAGAGCATCTCCAAGGTGCTCAGAAGGAAGAGATTCTAAAGAGATTTACGCACTGCTCTTTTGAGATGCTTTGCATGCTGGTGTATAATTTGCAAGTACATGAGGAAGTGGATGCTCAGAATATAATATTCAGAGCTCATCTACTTATGTATTTATTAAGTTCTTTGTGAATCTCAATTTAGCAGATGTCTTCTGGCTCAGAGTAAAGCTCTTCAGGAGGGACTCACTGTGGCTGTGCAACAAAAGTCACATTACCATTTGAGTACAAATATTTGCAAAATAGAACAAACTGGAAAATTAAGAGAAAAAAGAATACCCACTGGAATCTGTGACTCATGAAAGTCTCATGTGCATGACATATTGTTAAAAACTTTGTTTAGTCCTTGTTCAAAGGGTCCTTTCCCTCCTCCTCTCTTGGCTTTTGGCAGTAATAAAGACATCATGGGAGCGTGTGTGTGTGTGTGTGTGTGTGTGTGTGTGTGTACACATATCTTCTCATGGCCCTCTTTACCCTTTCATACTACTGTGTGTTTCCAGAGGGTGTTGTAGTGTGTGTGTGTGTGTTGCATTTCATGTTCCAAGGTCCAAAAAGTATATGGGAAGGTCACTGGTCCCCTGACAGGCATTTTCTCTGAACGTTGACCATGCTTTGTGCCCACAACAGCCTGCTCCTCAGCCCCGGCCAGGTCCTTGCTCCCTAGACAAGTTCCTATATTTGTATCTCGAGATATCTCTCCAGCATCCACCTCCTTCCTCTCTCTTGGACTTGCTCATTCTGTCCTTTTGTCACTAAATGTCATTGTGTTACTGCATATGTGCCGTTCTGGTTATCTCAGTTGTGATTTTAGTCCAAGATGTTGACATTCAGCTTGCTATCAGCTCCATATTCTATAACCTGTGGGCAGTCTTGTCTTACCTATGGATGCATCTGAGGTTTGGGAGGGCCTGCCCTTTCCAGGAGATGAATTTAGCAGAAAGTGACTTCAGGATGATATTTACAAATCTCTCCAGGACTTCAGGTGTATAAAACTAGTTATGTTCTTCCCAAATAAAAGTCCCCTGCTAATATGCAATGGTGTCTCCACCAAAGAAAGGATTCAAATAATTTTCAACCTGATTTATGTTTTTAGCTTCCGTTACCTCTAGCGCTAAGAATTCCATATGTTTATTACCCAGTGTGTATGGTAATACTTTTACTTCCTCTAAGATATCCTTCAAGCCTTGGTTCTGGAATTCTGAGGCTGTGGACCCTGCTGACTCCAGGGTCACTGTTCTGGATTTCTAAGTATATATGGGAGTTTCCTTCCACCTTTGAGTTTCTGGATTTGAGAACCTTATTTATGATTTATGATTATTTGACAATGTTCATATTCATGGATACAGATGTGACTGGAAGGACAGACACATGGTCAACAATGATTTCCACAAGGTATTCAGAAAAGAATTGCTTTCCTTTGCAGTTACCATCAGCAGGAAATGCCTCTGTCTGGGGTCCAGGCTCCTCACTTGCTCAGCTGTCTTTTCTGAATAAGCCTCCATGTCTGATGTCCAAGTCTCTTGCCCAGTTAGTATTTTATTCCTTTGTCCTGAATGTTGGCACTTGGTTCAGACTGTCTAATAATCTATCTGTTGAAACCTTTTTTTCCTGTACTGCCAATTATTCTCTCCCCATGAGCATGTTATTAGGGTCCTCCAAATAGAGAGGGAAGTGGTTTGATATTAAGTTCTGGAGCTCAAAGAAGAGATTGCAGGTGGAAATAGAAAGTTGGAGTCATCAGCATTAAATAGTATTGATGACATGGGCATGGATAGGACCCCCAGGGAGATAATGTAGGGGGTTGAGAGGAGAATGTTGGTATAACCCAATTCACAGTGGCATTTCAATTCTATGCAGCTGATGTCCTGCTGGTCAGCTGGTCCTACTTGTTTGTTCATGTCTTCTGTTGCACAGCTCTGCATCTTCTGCTAAAAAATTTCTTAGTTAGCTTCAAATGTTTGATTTTTTTTAAGTGTGACTGGTGATACTAGTAATTGAAAATATTGTCCAGAGAACCTTTTTTTCTCTATGTCTCTCCAAGAACCCCTACCCATCTCTCTCTCTTGCCTCCCTGCATTCTTCCCACCAACACTTCTTTCCTCACCTGATTCAGACATCCTGAGAAAGGTATATCAGAGTCAACAGTATCTCAGGAGTAGGAGAAGCAACTAGGCCCTAGTAGGCAAATATTTCTCAGGACCATGGTCAGCAGCACACTTGATCTGATTTCCACTTCATTCCCTAATTTTCATTTGAAAAATATTTTTTATTGATTCAGAGAGGAAGGGAGAGGGAGAGAGAGAAACATCAACGATGAGAGAGATTTATTGATCAGCTGCCTCCTGCATGCACCCTATTGGGGATCAAACCCAGAATCAAACCATGACCTCCTGGTTCATATGTCAATACTCAACCACTGAGCCACACTGGCTGGGCTCATTCTTTTGTTTGTTTGTTAATCCTCACCCAAGGATATTTTTTCCATTGATTTTTAGAGAGAGTGAAAGGGATGGAGCAAAGGGGAAAAGAGAGAGAGAGTGACACACACACACACACACACACACACACAAACACACACACACAGACATTGATGTGAGAGTGATACATCCATTGGTTGCCTCCTGCACATACGCTGACCAGGCTGGGATGAATCTGCAACCCAGGTATGTGCCCTTGACCAGAAATTGAACTCATGGCCCTTTGGTGTGATGATTGATACTCTAACCACTGAGAAACGGCAGCCAGGCCCCCACTCCCTAATTTTCAGTCATTGCTATACCTGCAAGTCTGCATCTTCAGCTCCTAGTTTCATGTTTTCCCAGGGGAATGGAACAGTGTCTTCATGGGTAAAGTATATTTTTCAAAGCTTCCCTCTTGCTCTTATCCCACTATCACATCCTCCTTCATTTGAATCGAAAGTCCAGGGAAAGTTGAACATGAGTGACCCCAATACAGTAAAATGTCAGGCAAATTGAAAAAATTATATTTAACAGCTACAACTTAGCACTTAGGTGGCCTATGTGGTAAGTTCAAGATTTATTTAAGAAAATGTTCCTTCTGTATCTCTCAGTAAGTCTTCAGTTTGTGTGAGAGAGAAATGGACAAAGACTCTTGGAGATAAACTGCCGTTGATAGATTTCCAGGGAGGGAAAAAAGAAACTTTTGGGACATTATTTTCAAATAAGTAATTTACCAAGTAAGAATCATGTACCAACCAGCAATGAAATGTGAAGATAACCCTTAGGAGAGTTGAGAAAACACAGTGAGATCTGTAGCAGGTTCTGTAAACAGTTGTTCTTAGTCTCATCCAGTTACGGATGGAGCTTGATGTCACACTGAGGTCCCTAAGAACATTTAGAATTTCTGAGCATGAGCAGTGTGGTGCCTCAGAGGATGTATTCGGTGATAGTTTCAGCTCTGAAGCCAATGGAAGATGTCTGGTGGCTCCTAAGATTGCCCTATTGTGAACCAGTGTTTAACCTTGGGGTTTGTGTTTGTGTTCTTAGAGAGGCCGACTCTGCTAAGTGCTAATAATTGTGTTGCATCCCATCATGGGTGTGCCTCTGGAGATATTCTCATGAGGTTGCAGAATTTTCTTAAGGTATCTCTTTAAGAGATTTGGTTGCATGATAGCTTCCTACTCTATTCCTACAACCTATATTAGAATATGTTCTGGTCTATTTTTAGGACATTACGCACGTGCGTGCATGTGTGTGTGTGTGTGTGCGTGCGTGCGCGTGTGTGTACATTTTTATGGTAAAACTAGAGGCCAGGTGCACGAAATTCATGCACGGGTACAGTCCCTAGGCCTGGGCTGTGATCAGGGCCATCCTTCCCGGATGCCCATAGCCGGCCCCGCTCCCCGCTGCCACCCACCCCAGTTTCTCATTCGCCATCGGGCAATCAGAGCCCGATGGCCGGGGGAAGGGACCGAGAGGTTGGCCGTTCCTGCCAGGCCTGCCCCTGCCATGGGTTGCCCTCTGTGTGTGGGGTGACTGGTGGTGTGGGGGCCTTGGCCTGGCACCACCTGCATCCCTTACCACCCACCCCCAGTTCCCCATTTGCCATCTGGCCTGCCAGCCAGGAAAAGGGACTGAGGGGTGGTCAGTATGCCTCATAGTGACTGGTTGAGGTCATTCTGCTGTTAGGGTCAATTTGGATATTACCCTTTTATTATATAGGATAGAGGCCCAGTGCATGGGTAGGGGCCAGTTGGCCTGCCCTGATGGGGGCCGTAGGTTGAGATGGGGATACCACTGGGGGGGCGGTGCTGGCCTGGGCGAAGGGCCATGATCGTTGTGGTCTCTGGTCATTCTGGTCATTCTGCTGTCTTGGTCGCTGGGCTTTTATTATACAGGATAAGAATGCTTGTTTTTAATTTGGTAGAAAAGACCACCTAGATCTCCAAAAAAACGTAACTCTAAATTCACTAAATAAAAGCATATTCTTATTAAAGCTTAACTGTGGATGAAGGGTGAGGGATAAAAAAAATCGTCGGAGTCAGAAGGATTTCCCAGCAAGCTTAAATTTATTGCCTGTATTCACTACCCAGACCTCATAGGATTTCATGGAAGTGACTGGATAACCCTGGATCCTGGCAGTCTGTGCTCTCTGTTTATATCAGTTCCTGTTTACTGCAGCCCTGCTGACCTGAGGACCCTGTAGCATCCGTCCTGCAGGTGTGGTCATTGTGTACCAGTAATTGAACATGGCCTATGGGAGCCAACTTCACAATTCCATCAGAGTGAATGTCTCCCGGAGGTGATGCATGGATTTAATTTGCTGACTGAAGGGATAATCCTTTAGTTACTGAAAGGGTGCTGGGTGTCTAGGAAGCTGTAACCTGTTTTCCCTGGTTATCCTGTCTGTGTAGGAAACTTCTGTCCCAGTTTCAGGTATGTCTACCATAGTGATCTCAGCATATCTCATAGCCAAGCTAGCCCATGTTATACCACCCATGAAACACAACATTCCTACTCTTATAAGTGTTCTTGTATTGATGATAGATTTCATGGGTAAGGGTAGGTTACAGAATGGCTTTGATTTTAGGTGGAAAAAATATCTCTGATAACAGGTTATTAATAGCATAAAATCAGTTTATTGATCAGTTTACTGACCCATTGCATGAAACAGAATACACAGTGGGCCAGCAACAATTACAGATTTTCTCAAATGTGGCTTCCTCCTTACCCAATTTCCTTTGGAGGGAGGTATGCTGGGCTTTTGGGGCCAGCTACTCTCATGATATCACAATGGCAGGGTAGCTGGGCCTCTCTGGACTGGGTCTTACTTGTAGTCTTTTAAGCTTGTTATAGGCACTACATGCTAATTATCACCTTGTAAGGATTAACTAGGCACATCTATCCATCTCTACCTTCCCTCCTAACAAAGATCACCTGCCTCTTTCTCCACACCTCTGCTCACTCCTTTGCATCCATCCTTTCTCCTTCTTGGCTGACAAGTTCCATCCGTATGTAAATATTCTCTAAGATCTGCCATGTTGAGGAACTTTACCTTGACCCCACTTATCTGCTCCCCTGAACAGCTGAACATTTGGAATGCATTACCTACACTCACTGCCTCTGCTTCTTTACCTCTCATTTGCACTTTAATCCTGATCAAGTTTCTGCCCCAGCACTCCACTAAAGCTGGTTTCCTTTCACTAAAACTGTTCTCCTTAAGTGTATCAGTGTCTCCCATGTTGCCAATCCAAAGGGCTGCTCTCTGCCCACTTCCGATTTGACCTCTGAGCAGCATCAATGTAGTCATCAGCTGGCTGAACACCATCCTCTCCATTTACCAACACTTCACCACTCAGCTTCCAATCACTGACCTTGCCTGTTGTTTTTTTTGGCATCACTGGCCAGTCTGTCTCAGCCTCCTTTGCTGGTTTCTCCTCCTCTCCCTAATTTCCAAATGTTGGCACACCCTGGAGTTCCGCTCTGAGTTCTTTTCCTTTTCACTCATCCTCTTTCCCAAGGTTTTAATACATTCCCTGGTTAGGTCTAATTTAGACCTATTCCCTGCACTCCTTTCTCACTTACCCATTTACATATCATTTCTTCCCTTTTGAATATCTGATTTCTCAAACTCCATGTGTTTAAAATAGTTTGTGCCCTCTCACAAACCTAACCTTGCACCAGTACTAATTTTCTCAAAAAATGGCATTACCAAATTCTCCCTTTCTCAAGCCAAAAGTATAGGAGTTATACTTGAGTTTCCCCTTCCCTTCAAACCTCCCCACATGCCACCAATCAGCAAATTTTGTTGACTCCATATCCAAAGTAGATTTAAAATCTTGTACTTCTCGCCATCTGCATTACCATTACCACCTAGGTCCAAGTCATCATAATCTTTTATCTGAATTTCTACATCCTACTTATCACCTTAGATCTGTGGTCAGCAAACCGCAGGAGCCACATGCGGCTCTTTGGCCCCTTGAGTGTGGCTCTTCCACAAAATACCATGTGCAGGCGCGCATTTGAAACTTTGTGGCCCATGCGCAGAAGTAGGTATTTTGTAGAAGAGCCAGTATTTTGTGGAAGAGCCACACTCAAGGGGCCAAAGAGCCGCATGTGGCTCGCGAGCCGCGGTTTGCCGAGCTGCAGTTTGCCGACCACTGCCTTAGATGGATAACCAGTATCCTTGGGTCCACCCTTGGCCCTTTCAACCCATTCTCTAGGTACCAACTAGAGTGATTTAAAAACCAAACAAAACATCCCTCAAACCAAAAAGGGCATTTCCCTGCTGAAAATTCTTTAGTAGCTTCCTATTTCTTAGAATAAAATTTGAACTCTTAACCTTGACATATAAAGTCATGCCTGATTTGGCTACTGCGCTTTTCTGATATCGTTCCAAACCATGCCTCCCTCTCACTCACTGCTCCCAACCACAATGGCCTTTCTGTTACTCAAATACACTCAACTCTCTCCTGTCTTCAGTCATTTCATTCCCCATTTAGGAATCCCATCCCTTCATTTCCTCACAGCCACCTTACTGTCCTCCTTCAGGTCTCCACGAGGCTCAGATCTTACCTTGCTAATGCGCCTTTTCTGACCATCCCCCTGAAGATCTCCCCCCATTACTCTCTCATCATTTCTCCTGGCCTTGCCTTTCTAATGCCTTGTATAAGCTGTGAATATCTTATTTATTGGTATTGACTTGATTATATTTGTTCTCCCTTCTCCCCTCTGAATTGCAAGCGCTGTGAGCAGGAACCTTGTCTGTCTTATTCATCAGCATTCTGCCTAACACACAGTTAGTACTCTGTAACTATTTGTTGAGTAAATAAATGAATTAATAAATGCATGAGTGAATGTCTCTGGAAATGATACTATTCTAAAGTCTTTTCAATTTGCTTTTGCCCTGCTCGGAGATTTTTCTCCTACACCTGTCAGTGATTTTCAAGCAAGACGAGCAAAGTATTAAGTGCCCAAATATCATATTCTGTATAAAGCTTGAAAGCACTATATTTAGAAAAAGTTGGCAAATATAGCTCTCAAATGCAATTAAATTCTGGCATAGTAAAATTGCTAATGGGGACAGTGGGCTGTAGTTGATATCTGGACAGGGAGTTTCTGGCCATTTGTATTATAGATGTCTATTAATAAACAAGCAGTTCTTGGAGAAGAAGACATAGCAAATAAAATTTAGTAGATTAAGGAAGACTGACTCTTTTAGCCAACCTGGCTTCAGTCTCTTTATTATGAAAAGTATTGATCATAAAATCCAATTTGATTTGGCCCATCATATTATCAAGGAGTAGCCTCATAAATGCCTCTAGACAGCCAATCCTCCTTGTGATAAATTACACTCTGCTATAAAATGCTCTAAGGTAAACAAATACCAAGTGAAGATTGTGATCTGCTTCCTTATCCCAGGCCAGTAAATAAAACTCAGTCAAGTTCATGTCCACATTATCATGAACTTGTATCCAAAGCTGCATTTTGATTCTGGACACTCACAGCATTGTCACTGTAATACAGGTATCAAACCCCAAGGAATTTGGTCAAAATGATGCATGTTCTTACTTCTGAATGTTCTTATTTTTGTTTTAAAAAATTATTTTTTAAATTAATAAACAGTAAAATGTACTTTTTGTATGTATAGTTCTATGGATTTTAACACATATAAAAATTCATGTAACACTCCTGAAAACAGGGTACAGATGGTTGCACTGCTCCCCCAAATTAGATCCTGTACATATTTTGCTAGCTTTATGCTTAAATATTTTATTTTTGTAGCTGTTGCACATAGTACTGTATAGTTAAATTTTTGTTTTCAATGTTCATTGTAATGTATAGGAATATGATTGATCTTGGTGAGATGACCTTATCTCCTGAGGCCTTGCTAACTAATTTATTAATTCTTTATTTGTTTCCAGTTTGCCTAGGTTTTTCTACGTAGACAATCATGTCATCTATGAATAGGAGCAGTTTTATTTATTCCTTTCTATTTGGTATGTCTTTTATTCCTATTTCTTGCCCATTGTACTGGCTAAGACTTCCTGTTATTGAATAGGACCAGAGAGAGTGGCATCCTTGCCTTGTTCCCCAGGTTAGGGATGAAACAATCAGCTTACATCGTTAACTGTGATGTTAGCTGTAGGCCTTTTTGTCGATGCCTTTTATTAGGTTGAGGAATTTCCTTTGCGTTTCTAGTTTATCATAATAAATGTTTTTTTATATGCCTTTTCTTCACCAATTGATAAGATCATGTGGTATTTTTTTTCTTTAGGAAGTTAACATGGTGGATTATATAACTACGTTTTAGATATGAACCGTTCTTTCATTTTCTGAATAAACCCCACTTGGTTGTGGTGTATGATTCTTTTTATGTGCTGCTGGATTCAATTTACTGACATTTTGTTGAGGATCTTTATATCTACGGTCATGAGGGATATTGGTTTTTAATGTAATTTTCCTTTTATTTATTTTTCAACTCTCATTATCTGGTTTTTGGTATCAGGATAATGGCCTCTGGCCTCATGAAATGTGGTGGAAAGTGCTCTCTGATCTTCTATTTTCTAAGAGAGATCTATAGAATTTGAGTAATTTATTTTTCCTTTGTAATTAATACATTTATTTTTATTGAGGTGTAATTCACATGTAACATTATATTAGTTTTAGATGTACAACATAATGATTTGTATACACTGTGAAATGATCACCACATTATGTCTAGTTACAATTTGTCATAGCTACAAATCTTTTTCTTGTGATGAGAACTTTTAAGATTTACTCTCTTAGCAATTTTCAAGTATACAATGCAGTAGTACTAACTATAGCACCATGCTGTACATTATAACCCTATGACTTAGTTATTTAATAACTGCAAGTTTTGGCCCATTCACCCATTTCCTCCACTCCTTCACCCCTTCCTCCCCTCCGGCAGCCACCGATCTGTTCTCTGTATGTGTAAGCTTGGTTTTTGTTGTTGTTGCTTAGTTTTGTATTTTAGATTCCACATATAGATTACATCATATGGTCTTTTTGTTTTTTTTCTGTCTAATTTATTTCACTTAGCACAATGACCTAAAGGTCCATCTATGTTGTTGCAAATGGCAAGATTCCATTCCTTTTTATGGCTGAGTAGTATTCTGTTGTATATAGACCACATTTTTATCCATTCATCCGTTGATGACACTTAGATTGTTTCCATATCTTGGCTATTATAAATAATGCTGCAATGAACATGTGAGACATGTGGGCCTGAAGATAATTTTCTTTTTTTGAAATGTATTTTGCTATTAATCAATGTTTTAGTAGTTATAAAACTATTCAGGTTAACTATTTCATCATGGGTATTTTTTGTTATTTATATTTTTTGAGAAATTTGTCCATTTCATCTCAGTTGTCAAATTTATGTGTGTGGAGTTGTTAGTATTCTTTTTTCAAAATTTTATTTATTGATTAAGTTATTACATATGTGTCCTTATCCCCACATTACCCCTCATATCCCCCCACTCATGCCCTCATCCCCCTATTGTCTGTGTCTATTGGTTAGGCCTATATGCATGCATATAAGTCCTTTGGTTGATCTCTCCCCCTTACCCCCACCCTCCCCTACTTTCCCTCTGAGGTTTGATGGTCTGATCGATGTTTCTCTGTCTCTGGATCTGTTTTTGTTCGTCAGTTTATGTTGTTCATTATATTCCATAAATGAGTGAGATCATGTGATATTTATCTTTCTTTGACTGGCTTATTTCACTTAGCATAATGCTCTCCAGTTCCATCCATGCTGTTGCAAATGGTAAGAACTTCTTTTTTACTGCAGCATAGTATTCCATTGTGTAGATGTACCAAAGTTTTCTAATCCACTCATCTGCTGATAGGTACTTAGGCTGTTTCCAAATCTTAGCTATGGTGAATTGTGCTGCTATGAACATAGGGGTGCATATATCCTTTCAAATTGGTGTTTCTAGTTTCTTAGGGTATATTCCTAGAAGTGGGATCACTGGGTCAAATGGGAGTTCCATTTTTAGTTTTTTGAGGAAACTCCATACTGTTCTGCACAGTGGCTGCACCAGTCTGCATTCCCACCAGCAGTGCACGAGGGTTCCTTTTTCTCCACATCCTCGCCAGCACTTGTCATATGTTGATTTGATGATAGCCATTCTGACAGGTGTGAGGTGGTATTGCATTGTCATTTTGATTTGCATCTCTTGGATGATTAGTGACTTTGAACATGTTTTCATATGTCTCTTGGCTTTCCTTCTGTCTTCTTTTGAAAAGTATCTATTTAGGTTGTTGTTAGTATTCTGTTATTATCCTTTGATGTCTGTGTGGTCTGTAGTGATATCCCCTCTTTCATTTTTGGTATTGATAATTTGTATTTTCTTTCTTTTTTTTCATTGTGTTTTGCTAGAGGTTAATCAATTTTACTTATCTTTTCAAATAATTAGCTATTGTTTCACTAATTTTCTCTACTCTTTTTTCTGTTTAAATTTCTATGATTAACTACTTTTTACTGTTTCCTTCCTTTGGCTTGCTTTGGCTTTATTTTGCTATTCTTTTCTATTTACTTAAGGTGGAATCTCAGATTGTCTATTTAAAACCTCTTTTTCTTCTAATGTAAGCATTTAATGCTATAAATGTCCCTCTAGCACTGCTTTAGAGACATCCTACAAATTTTAATATTTTATTTTCATGTTAATTCAGCTTAAATTAAAAAAAATATTTCCCTTGAGACATTCTCTTTGAACCATAAATGATTTAAAAGTATGTTTAATATCCAAGTGTTTGGAGGATTTTTCTGTTATTATTTTTCTATTAACTTATTTCTAGTTTAATTCTATAATGGTCTGAGAACTTATTGCATGATTTCAAGTCTTTTAAATTTGTTTAGGTTTATTTCTAAATAATTGGTAAATGTTTCCATGTGTACTTGAAAAAAATGTTTATTTTGCTGTTACTGAGTGTTTTCTAAGTATAATTAGATTCAGTTGGTTGATGGTGTTGCTCAGTGCTCCTGTACCTTTGCTGATTTTCCACATACTGATTTTATCTATTATCTAGAGAGGATTGTTGAAGTCTCCAAACATAATTGTGGTTTTTCTTCTATTACTTTTTTCAGTTTGTCAGTTTCTGCTTCAAGCATTTTGAGACAGTGTTCTTTTTTTTGGTGAGGGTGGTGGTGGCGGGGAGTGGGGGGAGTGTGGGGGGGGGGGGAATCCTCACCCAAGGATATTTTTCCATTGATTTTTAGAGAGAGTGGAAGGGAAGGTTAGAAACAGAGATAAGCATCAATGTGAGAGAGACACATCAATTGGTTGCCTTCCGCATGCGCCCAGACCAGGGCCAGGGATCAAGCTTGCAACCAAGGCATGTGCCCTTGACAGGAATTGAACCTGGGACTCTTCAGTTCACAGGCCGATGCTCTATCCACTGAGCCAAACCAGGTAGGGTGAGATCGGTATTTTTAATTGCAAATACATTTAGGAATATATGTTTTCTTGGTGAATTGGCCCTTTTATCATTATACTAGTGACCCAGTGCATGGATTTATGCACATTGAAAGGAAATTAATTAAAAGGTGGCCAGTAGGGCAGGACTGGGTGAGATGGGCTGGACACGCCCTGGAGCTCTGCAAAGTTCCTGTCATACAGGATGTGGAACACAAACACAAGTGTGCAGTAAACCAGATTTAGAGCCGACAGTGCCCCAGCAACAACATAACCTACGGCCAAATGTGAATGTGTGCCCCATGAGGAGTTGGCTCCTTCCTCTCTGGTTCTGGGTTGTGTCACCCAAGAACCGCTGTTGCCAAGTCACTGCAGCTCGGCAGCTCCTGCATTGAGCGTCGTCCCCCTGGTGGTCAGTGTGCATCATAGCTAATGGTCGGACGGACACTTAGCCTTTTATATCTATAATAATAAAAGCATAATATGCTAATTAGACTGGACAGCCGAACGACCTTCCGGATGTCCTTCCTGACAAAGGCCAAGACAAAGGCGGTTAGGGGCAATCAGGCAGGCAGGTGAACATAGGGGCAATCAGGCAGGCAGGCAGAGGCAGTTAGGGGTGATCAGGCAGGGAGGCATAGTGGTTAGGGGTGATCAGGCTGGCAGGTGAGTGGTTAGGGGCCATCAGGCAGGCAGGCAGAGGCAGTTAGAGGCGATCAGGCAGGCAGGCAGGTGTGGTTAGGGGCAATCAGGCAGGCAGGCGAGCAGTTAGGGGCATCAGGCAGGCAGGCAGAGTGGTTAGGAGCCAGTGGTCCTGGATTGCGAGAGGGATGTCGGACTGCTGGTTTAGGCCCAATCCCTAAACCGGCAGTCGGACATCCCCCAAGGGGTCCCAGATTGCGAGAGGGTGCAGGCTGGGCTAAAGCACCCATCCCTCCTTCCCTGTGCATGAATTTCATGACCAGGCCTTTAGTATATAGATAATTTTCTCCTTATCTCTGGAAATTCTCTTTGCTCTAAAGTTACCTTGTATGATATTAATATAGCCACTTTGTTCATTTTTATTAGTGTTCACATGGTATATCTGGATAATTTTGTTTTTCCCTTCTAACAGTCTCCATTTTCTGATATGTTTTGATCATTTAAAATTAATATAATTATTGCTATGTTTGGATTTAGGCCCACCCTTTTATTCTTTGTGTTTTGATTGTTCTCCATATCTTTTGTTTCCTTGTTTTTCCTTTCTTGCTTGTTTTTGGCTATTTACTATCTTTAGCAATCCATTTTAATCCTGACTTTTTTTTGAAGATAGTTATCTTGGCAACATTTTCTGAAATCTTGGCATAGGGAATATTGTTTGTTGATGTTAAAGAGTTTCCACTCCTTTTAAGTGAAATAATAATAATAATAATAGCAATTATGAGTTAGTGGGCACTTGATATTTGTTTCTATACCTAATCTATAATCTTATAATAATACTGTAAGGTTAAGTAATTAAACAAATTATAGCTGAATAAAACTGAGAATTAAAGAGGTTTAAATGTTTTGCTCAAAGTCACTTAATAGTAAAGAGAGAATTCAAGAGGCGACCCCCATCTAGCACCAAAGCTTATGGCAACTTCCACAAATTTGGCACATATGACTGAAAAAGTCTAGATTTTACTAATTGTCATGGCTATTGCCATAAATCATGAAATTACCTGACTGATCAATGTAAGACACATTTTGTATCACGGCAGATAATTCACTTTCTCTCTGCCTCCTTCCTTGTATGGGAAAGGCTCCCCACCCCATGGCCAGGAAACTCACAGATCACAACCCGTTAGTTAAGGCTTTCTGACAATCTGTCTGCAGCTATTAGTAATATCACACTACTAGTTGGGATCTACTATAGATAGCTTAGTTATACTTGGTCATTCTCCCTTTCTTTTGCTCCAGATGGTGTATTCCAGTGTCTCTTGAGCCTCATTATATTGGGATAGTATATTCATGCAATGGTCTATTTCCCCCCATTTTTATTGGACCATAAAGCTCCATAAAGAGTGAAGGGTATATGTTTGCTTTTAAAATTGTGTTTATTTTATTATTTTTATTTATTGTTGAGAGTATTACAGATGTCCCCCATATTCCCCATTACCCCCCTCTATTTGCTTCTGATATTGTTAAGCCTTAGGACTCTATCAGTGGATACATTATAGTGTCTGCTGTATTTATCAAGTAAACAGTGTTACCAAGAATCACCCCTTGCTGTTTATGCTAGGTATCCAAGCTCCAAGAGATGCTACGACTACACACTCTGTGAATTTTGTATTTTCCAGGAATTTTGGGATATGTAGTATGTGCTCAGCTCTCAACTTGCAGGTCTCTAAACCCCGGGGGTTTCTCCAGGCAGGAGAGGAGCTGTTTCCTGCCACCAGATTCCACCACCTTGTTCTCTTTCAGCATCATCTGCAGGTCTTTCTCACTGCCCATTGGCACCTCCTTCAACTCAGGGACTTGATTTTCTCCACACGAGCAGGGAGTATTCTGCATGTGTGCATGTGTATGTATATGTGGGTGGTGGGGGGGACCTTCACTGGATCCTATCAGGTCCTCTTGTTCCCACCAGCCTGCAACGCCTTCAGACTGAAGCACACTCATCTTTGTGTCCTGCTGAGATCCAGCAGAGTGCCTCTATGTAGCATATCAAAACTTTATCAAATGAATGCTTAAATGAATGATGAAGTTCTTTCCTTTTTCTTTGTTAATCCTCACCTGAGGATATTTTCCCATTGATTTTTAGAGAGAGTGGAAGGGAGGGGGAAAGACAGATAGAAATATCCATGTGAGAGAGACACATCGATTGATTACCTCCCACATGCATCCCACCTGGGCCGGCCATCGAGCCTGCAACCAAGGTGCATGCCCTTGACTGGAATTGAACCTGGGACCCCTCAGTCTGAGGGCCAATGCTCTATCCACTGAGCCAAACCGGCCAGGGTGAATGATGAATTTCTTGAGAGCACCTGGGAAATGTCTCGCTAACATGGATCCCTGCTACCTCCCAGGGACCTGACCTTCTGCTGGAAAGTTGGCCCATCCTCCTTACAGCACTTCTTGTCTGCTGATTTTGCAACTGTGGCTTTACACCTGTTTCATCTTATAATATTTATTGGGAAAGCATTCTAGCCACTTATTATAGTCAGATATCATCCACGGACAAGCCATTTTTCCTTGAGTTAACCCACTGAGAAATATTCCCAAAGGTGTTAAGTGAAATCATCCAGCCCCTTGCTGTGACCAGCTGGCCCCAAAGCCATGCTCAGCCCCTGGGTTTGAACACAGAGTGTTTTTTTGGTCAACTCCAAGCAGCAAAGCTGCTGCTAATTCTCATACTCATAAATGGGGCTTTTACAAACTCTACTAAGCAAAAGTAACAGGAGAATTTACAACTGTGTTTTCAGTGCATTAATTGAGATACTATAGTGTCTGGCACATAGGGAGTAGCCAGTACATGCTAGCTGTTACGACTAGGCACCACTGCCAAGAATTGTTGCAGAAAAATAACACCAAAGGGATGGGGGTCAGAGAGAAATTTACATTCAAGGGTTAGTAGAAAATAAGGTCCTATAAATAATTACTTTGAAGTTAGAAATAAGGAAAATAATGCTGAAAAGGAGATCACTTTAATAAAAAATCAAAAGCATAAAAATAGAGGAGTAAGGAGAATTGATAGGAAGCTCAAGAGGCAATGTGCATTTCATAAAACGTGTTTAAAAACATGAATTACATGCTTATGTATTCACCCTGGAAAATTCCACACACTTAATCAAATCACATTGTCTCAAAATGCTGTTCCAAAAAATGTGACATACACCAAAACAAGATCTCCAACAATGTGGCCAGTGGAAAATTGTGATTACATCCCAACATAATTATTTTAAAGGTTTTGGGGGTAAATACAGAAATCCCCATTGAAATTTGAATCCTAAAACATACACTACCGCCACAGCTCTGATTCCACCTTTGCTTTGACATACCACTGTGATGTTTTCAAAATGCCTAAAGTTGTGGGACGTGTGTAGAGAAACTTTCATTAACTCCAAGATATGGACCCTTTTCCCAAAAAACCTTATTTTTTTTGGCTTCCTTATGTCACTATTTTGTTGTTTTTGTTATTAATAGGAAAATATTGCTCTTGACCAATTTAAAACTAAGTTATCAGCTTTGGTTTTAATAATGCCTTTTAAAGTTCTGCTTTATATTAATTTTGGATGTACCTGTCTTTCAGAACTTGACTTTATAAGCCTGGAAATAGAATTTGATAGCAATGATGCCTGCTGGGGGTTGTTTGTTATTCCTGGGTGAATAGAAGGCTGATTCTCACACAGCCAGTGAGCAGGAGCAGTGATCTTGGTGGGAGAAAACTGTAGTACGATCTTTGCAGCCAGCCCTGCTGGGTCCTAAGCTGAGAGAGCAACATGGCTAGGCATTTTTTCTTAATTAATTGTATTTTTACTGTTTTAAAACCACTTGATTAAGGTATGATTGACATGCAGAAAACGGTACATATTTTGTATATACAATTCAGTGAGTTTGGAGATACACCTGTGAAACCATCACCACCTTCAAGGCCATAGACATATTTATCACCTCCCAACGCTTCCTCTTGCCAGCATTACTAGCATTTTGTGTGCATATGTGTGTGGAGTAAGAGCATTTTAAGTATGCAGTGTAGCATCGGTATCTGTGGCACTATGTTGGATAGTAGCTCTCCTGGATGAGGTTTTATTAGAGCAGAACTGAAGGACAATCCAAATGCAAGAGGAGGTTAACTGCAGCACAGAATTTCCAATGGGGACCACTGTAATGGTGCTGGCCATGAGATGGTGCTGGCCATGAGATGGTGCTGGCTATGAGATGGTGCTGGCCATGAGATGGTGCTGGCCATTAGATGGTGCTGGCTATGAGATGGTGCTGGCCATGAGATGGTGCTGGCCATGAGATGGTGCCGGCCACCAGTGGGGAACAGACCAGGGATCACATCTGCTGAAGCAGCTCAGATGTGTGAGGGCCGCGAGGCACAGTGAATGTGGAGCTGAGTTTCCTGAGTTGGAGGTAAGAGTGTGGCAGGATGGCACCGCCCACCTCCATCCAGCAGAAAGGTGGCAGTACCTCATTCTAGCAACAAGCTAGAAAGAAATGATGGTTTTGCTTTAGGTGTATACCTCTGAGGTAGTCTAAGGGATTTTTCCATAAACACATCCAGAGCAAAGGCAGTTGTTACAGCAGGATAATTAGTAAACTTTCCATATAACTTATTCATAGTACAAGGAAAATCCTAATTTCCCCCCTGAATTTATTGGCTGGCCAGAGCCAGTTATATTTACACCAGAGGCCTGATGCACGAAATTCGTGCAAGGGGCTCGGCCCTCGCAGCCCTGGGTGCCTCGGCCCTTGCAGCCCCGGCTTCATCTGGAAGGTCGTCTGGATGGTCATTCTGTTGTTTGGTCTAATTAGCATATCAGCTCTTTATTATATAGGATGTTTATGTTTAACTCACATGAAAAATATCAGTAACTTTTTTTTTTTTTTTACAAATAAAGAAAACACACAAGCAATGACAACAAAAATCCAGAATCATTTTGTAAAAGTTGGCAAAAAAGCAGTATTTTTAAATGAAATTAAAAGATGTATAGTTTATCTCAGTGGATTAAAATAAATGTGAACTTACCTTTTGACACTTTCCCTATCACAGTAACATATTATTTAGCACAAACAACTTTCTTCCTTTGGATTTAGAAGCAGTGCTTTAACAGAACTGCTAATTGACACTTAGTGAAACACAATTTATGTTTCATTTTATTTTCTCATTGCTATAAAACTGGTTTAAAATAATGAGGCTCCTAAAAAGATATTACCAGGACCATAAAATGTACTTACAAGAGTTGTTTGATAAATCATGAAGGGAGATTTTCAACTCTTAATAAGCATATGCAAGCAGGACACAGATGGGGTGTGACAGGTCCCTGGCAGTGTGCAGTGCTCTGTCTGTCTCTTGGTCTCTTCAGAAATCAGAAAACACTGTATTTCTCAATGCTGAGCCTCCCTCACCTCTCCAGCTTTACATATATATATATATATACACACACACACTAGAGACTAGAGGCCCGGTGCACAAAAATTTGTGCACTGGGGGGGGGGGGGTCCCCCAGCCCGGCCTGTGCCCTCTCGCAATCTGGGACCCCTCGGGAGATAACAACCTGCTGGCTTAGGCCTGCTCCCAGGTGGCAGAGGGCAGGCCCAATCCCTAAGTGCAGCCCCTGGTCAGGCTCAGAGCAGGGCCGATTGGGGAGTTGGAGCACCACCCCGTCATGCTCAGAGCAGGGCGGATCGGGAGGTTGCAATACCACCCTCAGTCACGCTCAGGGTAGGGCCGATTGGGGGGTTGGGGCACCGCCCCCTGTCACACTCAAAGCAGGGTCGATGGGGTGGTTGTGGCGCCACCCCCTGTCACTCACAGAGCAGGGCCCATCAGGGGGTTGGGGCGCTGCCCCCTGTCACTCACAGAGCAGGGCCCATCAGGGGGGTTGGGGCTCCGTACCCTGTCACGCACAGAGTAGGGCCGATCAGAGGGTTGGGGAGCTCCCCCCTGTCACTCAAAGAGTAGGGCCGATAGGGGAGTTGGGGCACCGCCCCCTGTCACACACAGAGCAGGGTGGATCAAGGGGTTGGGGCGCTGCACCCTGTCACACTCAGGGCAGGGCCAATGGGGAGGTTATGGCTCTACCCTGTCACACTCAGGGCAGGGCCAATGGGAGGTTATGGCTCTACCCTGTCACACACAGAGCAAGGCCCATGGAGGGGGGTTGGGGCGCCACCCTCTATTACCCACAGAGCAGGGCCAATCAGGGGGTTGGGGCACCACCACTGTCACACTCAGGGCAGGACCGATGGAGAGGTTATGGCTCTACCCTGTCACACACAGAGCAGGGCCTGTGGGGGGGGGGGGGGGGAGTTGGTGCGCCGCACCCTGTCACACACAGAGCCGCAGGGCAATCAGGGGATTGGGGAGCTCCCCCCATCAGGCACAGAGCAGGGCTGATCAGGGGGTTGCAGCGCCTTACCCTGTCACGAACAGAGCAGGGCGGATAGGGAGGTTGTGGCCCCGCCCCCTGTCACACACAGAGCTGCAGGGTGATCAGGAGGTTGGGGCTCTGCCCCCTGTCACGCTGTTCCAGGGACCAGGAGGCCTTGTGGCTCCGCTGATCCCGGTGCCGGGAGGCATATTACCCTTTTACTATATAGAATAGAGGCCTGGTGCACGGGTAGGGGCCGGCTGATTTGCCCTGAAGGGTGTCCTGGATCAGGGTAGGGGTCCCCACTGGGGGGCCTGGCCAGGCTGGCTGAGGGGCTGAGGGCCATTTTCAGGCTGGCGGGTGACTGAAGCTCCCAACCGCTCCTTGTTTTCTTTTTTTTATTTTTTATTCTGGGCCAGCTTTAGCTCTGAGGCCTCGCCACTGAAAACATCGATACAATGTTGCAGTCTGGGGCTGACTGAAAGCTGGTTTCTGGGGTTTTGTTTAGCTTTTTATTTGCAACATAGTAATAGTTGCTTAGAGTTGCAGCTGAGAGGCCGGCAAGTGAGGCGGGGAACGTTGGAGTCTGCAGTCACTGGAGGAAGCAAGTCTCCCTGCTCACTTCAGTGCATGGCTGCCGGCCGCCATCTTGGCTGACAGTTAATTTGCATAAGGATACGCTGATTAGCCAATGGGAAGGGTAGCAGTCGTACGCTAATTACCATGTTTCTCTTTTATTAGTGTAGATATATATATATATATATATATATATATATATAGAGAGAGAGAGAGAGAGAGAGAGAGAGAGGAAGGGAGAGGGAGAGAGAGATATAAACATCAATGATGAGAAAGAATCATTGATCAGTTTCCTCCTGCATGACCCCCAATGGGGATTGAGCCTACAACCCAGGTATGTGCCATGACTGGGAATCAAACCATGACTCCCTGGCTCATAGGTTGACACCCAACCACTGAGCCACGCCAGCTGGGCTACAGCTCCTGCTTTTAAGTATCAAATCTGGTGTCCAGACATAGTGAGACTTATGTCCAAGGAGGAATGAGGATTATAGCCATCAAATCCCCCTCCCGGGGCCACACTGGTGCAGGAACCTCATCGATTCATGCTTTTGTTTGTCTGTTCCTCAAATGCGCCTTGAGCATTTATGTCTCAGGCACTGTGCAAGGCAGTGTGAACTCAACAGTGAGCGCAGCAGAGGTGGTATCCACTGTCATGGAGCTTGCAGGCGAGAAGGGAAAACAGGCTCCATGCCTTGATGCGGGAGTATAGAGCACAGTGGGAACCGGATACCATGGGAACACAGGGCAGAAGTAAGACTCCAGTGATGGGAAACCCTGGATTTCAAAAGGGCTGGGGAGGCAGGTGAGGGGATACCGGAATCCCCTCAGGGAGTTGTAAACCCACTGGGAGAGTGTTTTACTGCTCACAGGCTCTGCTATCAAGAGGGTTCTGGGCCCAGGAAGCACCAGTCACTGCCACCTCAAGGAACTATGGAGGTGCCAAGAGCTGCAGTGAATGAGCTGGGACTTAGGGGCAGGTGGAAGAGGCTGCCGGAGTTAGGATTTTTGAGGCCAGGATCAATGGCCTGAGAGCACAGCAGGCTTGTCCCTTGGATGGGATAACTGGGCAGTCACTGTAGGTTTGCAAATTTTCTTCTAAAAACAGTATCCCAAGGGTGCAATGGAAGATATCAACAGCATAGCCTCCTTTCAAGTGTGTTCACTGAAGCAGTCCTTACACTGGCTGAGTTGCCTGGGAGCCTGCACCTTTCTGGGTTGGCCGTGACCATTGTGATACATAGTGGGTGGGACTTGCCCATTGCCTGGACAAAAACAAGATGGCCAGGTGCACCTCAGCAGCCGAAGTTCAGGGAGCAGGTCAGAGCTGCCACGTCCCTGAAGCCCCAGCTAGGGTTCCGAGGACCAGACAAGGGAGAGGCTCCTGAGGGTACATTTCTCTTGTCACCATAATGTCACACAAGGTGCACCCTTTCCTGCCATACAGCTAGACACTTTCTTAGTGGGAGAGAAGCTGTGGGAGAGAAATGAATATGAGAGATGAAGCATTTTCCCTGGAAAAAAATATTATCCTTCAGGGACAGTTTACGTTATGGGATTGTACTGAGAGGACAGAATTGGACTAAACTATTTTTTTCTCCACTAACTGGTGAATGGGCTCATGCATGACTCATAAAGAAGCCATATTTCTTCATATGTATGAGTATAGTTAAGTGATTTTGTGACCAACTCTCACTATTTGTATAATGCAATGCATCTACTTAAAAGATGACTTAGGCCGATTGTTAGTAACTTAGAAAGCTGGTCATGATAAATGACAGTGAAAAAAACAGGTCTGGAATCTTTAAGTCTGCTTTGATTCCATTTATGTAAAATTGTGTGTGTGCTCTCACCCATACGCAGAAGTCTGAACAAGTGTTCACCAAAAAATTAATGTAGGTTATCTCTGGGTGATGACATACATTCCCCCCTTCCTTCTTCAAGCTTTTCTGGATTGCCTTAATATATTTCTACAATGAATATTTTGGTTTTTTATAGAAGCTATTTTCATTTTTAAAAAGCACCCTAAAACTTGTTCATGACTTTTTGGAGATGGGTCAATATTTACTAAATTCTCTCCAGATTATTCTTTTGCTTGGATAAGAAGCCAAAATCCTTTGGAGAGATGGATTGCCTAGTTGAGAAGTTTCTCTAAGAAGTTTTAATCTCTTGCTGAGATGCTGCCTGAGAACTTCCTACAACTACAAGACTATAAAACTTCCCCACATGAAGAAATGATCTCTCTTTGACATTATTGTACCAGATACTCCATGGAGTCCTAAGATACTGGCCCTTCTCATATACCAGTAACTGAATTCCTTGGAGATATGAAGGGGGAAAATAGCTCATGAAAGTTGTTGATATTGTTTTAATTTTTTAAAGTGTTGGATAAAGGCTAAGTCATCAAAAGCAGAGGCGAGAATTTGAGGAACACTGCTCTTTGGGCGAGGAATGACACCCGGTTGGGTTTAATTCACCTCCTAGGCCATTCACGTTTATTACAGGGAATTGGGAGGGCAGCGTTGGAGCATAACCTTTCCGATGAATATCACATACCAAGCTGTCAGCAGCTGGTGTACCGGAGAGCCTTCCGGGAGCTGGTGGTGCTGCACCGAGACCTAATCAAAAGCAGAGTGGAATTCAGGATGTGGGAGCACCCCCGTCCTCTCCTTTCTCTGCCCGGGGGGCCGACACACATTTATTCAGTGAGAAGGAATCACTGTGCACGGTGTCCAGCTTGCCATGGGTATCCTGGCGAAAAGTTACAGGATATTGGAAGGAAATGGATTTTTAATCTAAAATGTGTTTAGAGTTTCTAAACTTGGTTTAACATTTTATGATTGAATTTTCTGGAGGGGCCAGGGAGATTCTGAGTCCTGACTATGTGCTAGGCATATTGAGAGCTCTTCCAGAACAAATGCCTCCTTTTGTTCAGAGAAAAGTCCCAGCTTGCTCTCCAACCTTACCCCTCCCACCTTCCATGCTTTCCTTTGCTGGCTCAGCTCCAGCACCAGGCCCCAGCCTCCTGTGCTGCTCTTCAGACGCAGCGAGCCTGCTCTGACTTCAAGCCTTCGCCCCTTTCTTTCCTCTGCCTCGATCTTCTCAGCTCAAAGTCGCCCAGCAGAGTGGCCTTTCCTATAAAGATGGCACTCCATTCCCTACCTAATTACTCCAACACTCCCTTGACGCTGCTTGATTTTATACCTAGCACTTACTCCAACCTAACATATTGTATATTTGCTAGTGCTTTTTAAAATTTTGATCTCTGGAAGTGCTTTTATCACCGGCAGGGTCAGGGTTTTCCCCCAACAGCAGCATGTGAGGCCCAGTTCTTTCTTCTGATCACCACGAGAGAGTAAGAATAAGGCCTGGATGGGGCAGATCCAGGTGCTGTGAAGTCTGAACTGCTTACAGTTGAGTGGCCCTCTTTGAGAGAAGGAATACAGAGTTAGGCACAGGTCTGGGAAGCAGCCTGGAAGCATATGTCCCAGTAGTTTGACAGTCAATGTGCTTCCGGGGCTGGGTGCCCCAGACCCATGGGATCCAGGTTCATCAGGAGACCTCTGGGTGGGCTCACGGAGGCCTGTGTGTGGGGAGAATGGGCACTTCCTGGGGAAAGAGCTGTCCTAAGGAAGGGTCAGGCCCACTGATAACAACGCCCCAGTGATCGGAGGACCGATTCTAAGAAGATTGTGAGGACTTTTTCATTAAGACTGTTTCTCTCTGGCTCTGTAAGATATTGCAGCCCAGAGCAGCACCCGAGGCACCCAGGGATGAAATACAGAACATGACAGGAGAGGGGTCTTCCTGCCTCTATAGGAAGTGGGCTTCAGTGCCTAAAGAGTGCCAGTGTCACAAAAATGAGGACAGCCTGGCCCGTGTGGCTCAGTGGTTGAGCATCGACCCATGAACCAAGAGTTGATTCCCCATCAGGGCACATGCCTGGGTTGTGGGCTCAATCCCCGGTGAGGGCCATGCAGGAGGCAGCCTATAGATGTTTCTCTCTCATTGAAGTTTCTATCTCTCTCTTCCTCTCTAAAGTCTATTATTATGTATACTAATAATAGAGGAATATGCAAATTGTCTGGGACGCCATCACATAACGACCAATCAGGATGGGGGCAAGGCTGTGGCAGAGAGTTCTCAGCACACCTGTGCCGGGGGTTCGAAGGGCACCAAGAGGAAGGGAGAACAGATAGGCAGTTAGGGGGATCAGGTCAGGAGGAGAGGGCAGTTAGGGGGATCAGGCCAGCAGGGGGAAACAGTTAGGGCCATCAGGCCAGCAGGGGAGCAGTTAAAGGCATCAGGCAGGTGAGCGGTTAGGAGCCAGTGATTCCATATTGTGAGAGGGATCCTGGATTAGAGAGGGTGCAGGCTAGGGACCCCCCGCCCCGTGCATGAATTTCATGCACCGAGCCTCTACTAGTATCCTATCTAATAAAAGAGAAACATGGTAATTAGCCATACATCCGCTACCCTTCCCATTGGCTAATCAGGGCAATATGCAAATTAACTGCCAGCCAAGATGGTGGCCAGCAGCCATGCACTGAAGCAAACAGGGAGGCTTGCTTACTCCAGTGACTGAGGATTCCAACGTTCCCTACCTGACTTGCCGGCCTCTCAGCTGCAACTCTAAGCAACTATGTTGCAAATATAGAAGCTAAACAAAACCCCAGAAACCTGCTTTACTCAGCTGGGCTTCAGCCAGCCGGACTGCAACATTGTATCAAATACAGAA
This sequence comes from Myotis yumanensis, assembly GCF_028538775.1. Taxonomy (NCBI): domain Eukaryota; kingdom Metazoa; phylum Chordata; class Mammalia; order Chiroptera; family Vespertilionidae; genus Myotis; species Myotis yumanensis. The sequence goes on along the minus strand of NW_027223752.1, from coordinate 44,071,422 downwards.
AGTAAAGGCCAGAAACCTGCTTTCAGCAGCCGAGGCCTCAGAGCTAAAGCTGGCCCAGAATAAAAAAAGAAAAAAGAAAAAAAAGGAGTGGTTGGGAGCTTCAGTCACCCGCCAGCCTGAAAACGGCCCTCAGCCCCTCAGCCAGACTGGCCAGGCACCCCAGTGGGGACCCCCACCCTGATCCAGGACACCCTTCAGGGCAAACCAGCTGGCCCCCGCCTGTGCACCAGGCCTCTATTCTATATAGTAAAAGGGTAATATGCCTCCCGGCACCGGGATCAGTGTGACAGGGGGCAGCGCCCAAACCCCCTGATCGCCCTGCGGCTCTGTGTGTGACAGGGGGCGGGGCCACAACCTCCCTATCTGCCCTGCTCTGTTCCTGACGGGAAGGCGCCCTAACCCCCTGATCAGCCCTGCTCTGTGCCTGATAGGGGGGAGCTCCCCAACCCCCTGACCACCCTGCAGCTCTGTGTGTGACAGGGTGCAGCGCCCCAACCCCCTGATTGGCCCTGCTCTGTGGGTGATAGAGGGCGGTGCCCCCCCCCCCCCCCACCCCCATGGGCCCTGCTCTGTGTGTGACGGGGTAGAGCCATAATCTCCCCATTAGCCCTGCCCTGAGTGTGACAGTGGCGGCACTCCAACCCCCTGATCCACCCTGCTCTGTGTGTGACAGGGGGCGGTGCCCCAACTCCCCTATCGGCCCTACTCTGTGAGTGACAGGGGGGAGCTCCTCAATCCCCTGATGGGCCCTGCTCTGTGTGTGACACAGGGGAGCTCCCCAACCCCCTGATCAGCCCTGCTCTGTGCATGACAGGGGGCAGCGCCCCAACCCCCTGATCCGCCCTGCTCTGTGTGTGACAGGGGGCGGTGCCCCAACTCCCCTATTGGCCCTACTCTGTGAGTGACAGGGGGGAGCTCCTCAACCCCCTGATTGGCCCTGCTCTGTATGTGACAGGGTACGGAGCCCCAACCCCCCTGATGGGCCCTGCTCTGTCCATGATAGGGGGCAGAGCCCCAACCCCCTGATCGGCCCTGCTCTGTGCATGACAGGGGGTGGCGCTGCAACCTCCCCATCGACCCTGCCTTGAGTGTGACAGGGGGCAGTGCCCCAACCCCCCAATTGGCCGTACCCTGAGCGTGACTAGGGGTGGCATCACAACCTCCTGATCCGCCCTGCTCTGTGCATGACAGGGGGCAGCGCCCCAACTCCCCCATCGGCCCTGCTCTGAGCCCGACCAGGGGCTGCACCTAGGGATTGGGCCTGCCCTCTGCCACCCGGGAGCAGGCCTAAGCCAGCAGGTCATTATCTCCTGAGGGGTCCCAGACTGTGAGAGGGCACAGGACGGGCTGAGGGACCCCGTCTCCCCCCCCCCCCCCCCCGCCCCCGCCCCGAGTGCACAAATTTTTGTGCACCGGGCCTCTAGTGTATGTATATATATCTTGATGCCAGCCCCAGAGACCATAGTCCAGGCGTCTTCTCATCACCCCACAGGCAGCAGTAGAGGCTGGCAGACTTTGTAATAACAGTGATGGTTGCCCTTCGTGGGGCATATACATGCTGGATGACTTTATGTACATTGTCTCTAATTCTTACGGGAACCCTGCAGGCTAAACATCATTAACCCTGTTTTGCAGGTGTGATAGGATGGCATATCTGCTCACATGACACTCAGTGCATAAAGACAATGTAGACTCTGATCTCCAGCTGATTTGAACCTCCTTATGCATCCCTACCCTGCTGGGTAGCACAAAACCGAGGTTTGCCAATTAACACTGAGATCTCTTCTGGTTTATAGCATCTTTCCTGTATAAATAGTCAGGGTTTTCTAAGTTAAATTCCCTATCAGTGCTGTTTAGTCTCTTTTGGGTGACTCATTCTCCCTCGACAATCAGGTAGGTTCTCTTATGGTGTTCCTCACTTCCCCCTCTCCTCCTCTGGTCCTGGGTGTTGGAGGGACCCCCTTGGGTTCCCTGGTCAGGGGATGGGACTTCTAGACACTCAATGCTCTACTCTGTGCCCCTGTTGACCGGGGAGGGTAAATGGACTGTCTGGTCTCCTGGGGTCACATGTGTTGCGGCTCACACTACTGGGGTTGGATCACCTGTGCTGCCCTGAAGTCAGTAGGATTGATCACTCAGCACCTTCATGGCTGTGCTGGTGCTGGTGGAAACTTCTGGGTCTCTGAATGCCACACTTTGGCCATGGGAAGCCCAGACGGCAGCCTCAGTGCACCAACTTGCCATTCCCTCTGGCTCTTACCCTGACCCCCGGGGCTGCAAAAGGCTGTGGCTTCCCCAGCCCCCATGTCATGTTGTCTGCTCTCTCCACCTTGACATGTAGTACAGCCTATGGTCGCCCCGTGCACTTCAAACTCTTTTTCTGTGTGCCCCCTTAAAAACTTCTAAAAAGCTGTGACCTCCTTTTCAAGTTTATATCAGATGTTTTCCATTTAAATTAAATAGTTGCAAAGGATATAATTCCCAGTATATTGTAAATATTGACATTTTAGAATGAAACCGTTATAGCACTTATAAAAATTTTACCCAGTGGAATCTAAATACCATCGTGATTTAATACCCATGGTTCAAAGAACACACAAATAAGCTCTTTTTTTTTTTTTTTAACAGTTGGAAGTTTTTTTCTCCTTGAAATTGTGTTCCCATTTCACTTCTAGAGAATTTTATCTTAACATGATATATTTTTATGCTTAAAAGTCTTTTACCCTATCACTTTTCTTTTCAACAAAAATATGTATATACACTAAAAATTGTAAATTGTTAATTTTTTTTTTGCTCACACAGCACTCTATTAGAAAATGTATTCTGGATTAAATTCTCATTAGAGTTATTATTAGTACGCAATTGATCAGGGACATATACACATCTGTACACACATACACATTACATGTTTTTGTGGTTGATTATTAAACATAAAAATAGTTGTGCTGGAAGTGTATTTCTTTATGAAACGGATGGGAGGGTTGTTCTGGCTGTTGAAGTAGGCTTTTCAGAGGCAGATAATGCAAGGTGTTCTTTTGTTTGTTGCTCGGTGGTTTTGCACCTTAGAACAGAATGTATGTTAGTAAGATTTGAAGTGGCTTCCTTTCATTGAGTTGTCTGCCTTCCCCTGTGGAGAGAGGGAGGAGGGGGATAGGAAAGTGTAGCAGACATTAAATTGATTTCCTTGTAACTCTCCAGACTCCAGGTGCCTTGAAAGTGAGAAGTTTCTGGAAATTTAAACACCACTATACAGAGCCCTGGCTTACCATGTGGTAAAAGGGCCATGGCCCCACAGGCCCCGCTCTCTCCTCTGGGACACTACATCTCATTCAAAATGCTTAGGATGTGAAGGCAGCAAGAAAATACAAATAAAAAGCACTGTTTTAGAAACGTCAGCGGATTACCTGTACCATAGAGATGAGGAAGTGAAGGCCCGGAGACATTAGAAGAGCTTGTCTAAATGTGTAAGCAACTGCGCAGAGTGGGAATTTGTCTTCAGATCTGTAATCCTTCCTTTTTCAAAGCCAGCCTCTGGATGGATGACTGCATCAGAATAATCTGAGTCCCTTTAAAAAAAAATATACCTATATCTCTCTATGTATATCTTTATATATATCTATCTATATCTCTATATATCTATATCTATATCTATATCTATATCTATATCTATATCTATATATACTAGAGGCTCAGTGCATGAAATTCGTGCATGGGGGGGGGGTTCCCTCAGCCTGACCTGCACCCTCTCCAGCCCTCAGGGGATATCCTACTGACAGCTTAAGTCCACTTCCCATGGGGAGCGGGCCTAAGCCGCAGTCTGGCCTCCCTCTGCAGGAGGCAACCAGGCCAATCGGGGAAGGCACCACCCCCATTACCCTGCTGCTGCTGCCACTGCTGGCCGCCATAGCCGCCAGGGTGTTTTCATCAACACAGACTCCAGTCCCTTCACCACGAAAAAATGACAACTTTCTTTAGGCATTTTCAAGATGTGTCTTTCATAAGATATGACATTTATTTCATTCTTTCTTTTTCTTATCCTCACCTGAGGATATTTTTCCATTGATTTTTAGGGAGCGTGGAAGAGAAAGGGAAAGACAGAGAAAAACATCAATGTGAGAGGGATACTTCGATTGGTTGCCTCCTGCATGAGCCCTGACCTGGGCCCTGGCCAGGGAGAAGCCTGCAACCTAGGTACATGCTCTTGACCAGAATCAAACTCAGATCCTGTGGTCGGCAGGCTGAGGCTCTATCCACTGAGCCAAACTGGCTAGGGCAGAATATGACATTTCTTAGCTCCTCCAGCAGTGAACCTTTGTTATTTCCTCCAGGAGTGAGGTGGAAAAACCCTAGATCACCTTCTTAGATTCTTTTTTTTTTTTTAAATCTTTATTGTTCAGATTACATTTGTTCCTCTTTTTTTCCCCCCCATAACTCCCCTCCTCCCAGTTCCCGTCCCACCCTCCGCCCTCACTCCCCACCCACTGTCCTCATCCATAGGTGCACGATTTTTGTCCAGTCTCTTCCCGCATCTCCCACTCCCCTTACCCCCCCAAGAATAGTCAGTCCATTCCCTTTCTATGTCCCTAATTCATTATAATCACCAGTTCATTCTGTACATCAGGTTATTTATTCACTTGATTCTTAGATTCACTTGTTGATAGATGCATGTTTGTTGTTCACTATTTGTATCTTTTTTTTTTTTTTTTTTTTTTTTTTTTTTTTTTTTAAAATATATTTTATTGATTTTTTACAGAGAGGAAGGGAGAGAGATAGAGAGTTAGAAACATCGATGACAGAGAAACATCGATCAGCTGCCTCCTGCACACTCCCTACTGGGGATGTGCCCGCAACCCAGGTACATGCCCTTGACCGGAATCGAACCTGGGACCTTTCAGTCCGCAGGCCGACGCTCTATCCACTGAGCCAAACCGGTCCCGGCAACTATTTGTATCTTTACCTTTTTCTTCTTCCTCTTCTTAAAGGATACCTTTCAGCATTTCATATAATACTGGTTTAGTGGTGATGAACTCCTTTAGCTTTTCCTTATCTGTGAAGCTCTTTATCTGACCTTCAATTCTGAATGATAGCTTTGCTGGATAAAGTACTCTTGGTTGTAGGTTCTTGGTATTCATCACTTTGAATATTTCTTGCCACTCCCTTCTGGCCTGCAAAGTTTCTGTTGAGAAATCAGCTGACAGTCGTATGGGTATTCCCTTGTAGGTAACTGAGTTTCTTTCTCTTGCTGCTTTTAAGATTCTCCCTTTGTCTTTTGCTCTTGGCATTTTAATGATGATGTGTCTTGGTGTGGTCCTCTTTGGATTCCTTTTGTTTGGGGTTCTCTGCGCTTCCTGGACCTATAAGTCTATTTCTTTCACCAGGTGGGGGAAGTTTTCTGTCATTATTTCTTCAAATAGGTTTTCAATATCTTGCTCTCTCTTTTCCTCTGGCACCCCTATAATTCGGATGTTGGTACGTTTGAAGCTGTCCCAGAGGCTCCTTACACTATCTTCGTATTTTTGGGTTCTTTTTTCATTTTGCTTTTCAGGTTGGGTGTTTCTCGCTTCTTCACATTTCAAATCTTTGACTTGATTCTTGTGCTCCTCTGGTTTGCTGTTGGGAGTCTGTATAATATTCTTTATTTCAGTCAGTGTATGCTTACTTTCTAGATGGTCCTTTATCACACCATCGAGGGTCTCATTAGATTTCCTGTACATCTCATCAAGTTTATCGACAGACTCTAGAAGCCTCTTGAGAGACCTCAAAAGTGTGGTTCTGAACTCAATATCCTCCCTTGATAGTTTTGTCCTGTTTCTTTGTCTCCGCATTTTTTACGCTTTCTTGGTACACCCCCTAGTAGTCTTTGTGCGCAGTCTTGTTGTAGTTAAGCCCTGATTGTTGTAGTTAATACTAGAGGGATTTGACCACAAGGCTGACCGGCTGTGAGAATCAGCTGTGTGGAAAACTTCTGTCCTCTAGGGAGGTGCTAATCTAGCCTTTGCCTGAGGCGATCCAGCAAATGGCTCTGCGCAGGGCTTGGGTGGGGCGGGATCAACAGGGCGGGTGGAGGGAGCAGTTATGGCTGCTCTCAGTCCGGGTCCTAGAGGCTCTGCTTCTCAGAACCCCGGCCGCCACTGCAAACCTCGGAGAGAAGGCTGCCCTCAGCTTCCAACTGATGCCGGACAATCCCGCTTCGCCCGCCTGAGTCTGAGTCCCTAGAGACTCGCCCGGATCTGGAGCCCAGAGTCTGAGACTCCCTCCTGATTGAAAATGACAACCCGCCCTCAGCCACCAACCCGCTTTGCGCGCGCACCTCGGTACCTTTATATTTTTCACACTGCGCCTCTTCTGAGTTTCGGTATGCTGTTCTCTTTCCTTCTAGTTGAAGAGTCTCTCCTCAGCCAGCTTTCCTGTGGTTCTGGGTGATGTCTGTTCCGTCTTTTAGTTGTATTTTTGAAGTGGTTGTTTGCGGCAGCAGTCTCCGGTGTTTACCTATGCCGCCATCTTGGTTATTCCACCTTCTTAGATTCTTATTACACAAGTTACCAAGAACACTGTGAGTAGCGTACCGGGAGCTTAGCCAATGAGCGGTCAGGAAAGGTGTTTCCTCTGCAGCTCACTCGCAGAGGCGGGACTGCCTGCGCGCACGGCAGTCCCTACTCTCTTCGGGCCTGATCCATCGGTGGTTTGCCTCACCGCACAGCAGTCCCCTCCCACCCATCTGCATGTGCCGCCTCCTCCTGAGTGGTCATGACTGTTACCGTGTCCTGGCTAATTTGTGTATGTATATATATATATATATATATATACATATATATATATATATATATATGCAAGGAATCGAGAGATAGAAACATCAATGAGAGAGAATCATTGATCAGCTGCCTGAAACCTGGGCATGTGCCCTGACTGGGAATTGAACCAGTGACCTCTTGGTGCATGAGTCCACACTCAACCACTGAGCCACACCTGCAGGGCTAAGTCCCTTTTTTAAATGATTTATCACTGCATTGTATACCTGAACCTAATATTATATAGCAACTATACTTTCATTTTAAATTTAATTAAATTAAGTTAATTAAAAAGATGATTTTTAAATCCCTGGGCACCACATCCAGTGGGTCTGGAGGTGGGGCCTGAATGTTTGTTTCTTTAAGAGCTCCCCAAATGATTCTGCAGGGGGTCAGGGTTGAACCCTGGAGCACACCCAAGGGGGGCCTGCATTTGTGTAGGAGCAGAGACTACCCCCCTTCCTGGACCGATGTGCCAGACCTGAGAGGAAGGGACTGGGCAGGAGACAGGAATGAAGGTTTCCCAACAGTGAGTGGCTGCGAGTCAGCAAGACTCCTTCTCCATCTGTGGGTTGGTTTGCTGCTACCACTAAATGGCCCTTTTTTGAAGCCAAGACTCCCGAGGCCTGGGTATCTTGCATGGGAAGGGGTGGTGGTGGGGAGTGGGGCTGAGTGTGAGGCTCCTTCCCAGGACTCTGGGGCTCTCTTTTTCATCTGTTGTGAGGATCTGTGGCCTTGAAAATCAGTGTGGAACAGATGCAAGATTTTGGGAAGATCGGTTGCCATCTACCTCTAGTATGGAGAGCGAAAGACCTGCCGTGAACCCATTTCTCCATTAAATTCAGCTCAAGGACGTCCCGTTGGCAAGGCGGCACCTTCCCTCGCTCCTCTGTGGGCCCCTTTCCCTGTCGTGCTTCCTATGTAGCTGTTCTGGCTTTGCCAGTTGTGGAGACTACTGTCCTATCTCCCAGGGAAGCTGGGCGGGAGGGCTAGATGGCACACTGACAATCTTCTCTTCTCGGGTGAAGACCTGAAGGAAAATCTGGTATTGTCACCAGTCACTAGGCTCCGAATGCAGCTCTGTGTCCACACTCTGCTTCGAGCGTGGTTTGGGAGAAAGGGGAATACACACCTCTCTCTCAGCAAGGTGTTTCTGGAAACAGTTTTCATATCCCACTGAGCCAGAGGACAAGCCTTACCAGGAGGGAGAGATAGGAGGCCTATTTATCACTGCATTGTCACTTTAAGGGAAAACACACTTTATTCTACTTGCCACAGGGCCCAGGTGGATGGCAATTGAGTTACTAACTTTCTATCTGAAAAATGGTGCCCAGCGCTAGAGCCTTCAGGGGCATCCATGATGGGAAACAGTGTCAGAGCGATACATGCTGGCTGCAGGGCTTGCCTGGCAGGCTGACTCCAGCACCGATACCCAGGCTATTGTTCACCACCTTCTTCTGGAGACAGTCCTCAGACCTAGATCCCGGGATCCTCCCAACAAGACTTCAAGACTTCCGTTAGGTCTGTGCTGCCAAGCGCTAATGAGGCCGAGTCCCAGAGCAGAGCGCCATCTCCCTCCTTGTCAGCTCGCTTTCACTCACTGTCTGCCAACTCTGGCAACGGACTCATGAGAAATCCTGTTAAGGGATTTTCTTTTAAACACACTCACTCCACACCTCATAAAGGTTGCAGAAAGGTACAGTAATGGTCTGGCAGACATTTACCCAGTGAGACAAATTTTCCATGGTGAAAGCTACTTCTCAATTTAGTCTGAATGTAGAAGGTGCAAAATTCCTTACCTGACTTCCTGAAGGTCGCTAAGATGTGACATAGAAATTGAACATGAGGAGCCCAGGGGATTTGGTACCGGGTCCCATTAAAGGCATTGAAATTTATGGCATATCAACATTTGAGTCAGGGAGGAGGGAGTTGACGAAGAATCATAAGGAAAATCAAGGTTTGGACAGTTAAAACTATGATTTCCTTTAAAAAGCATGAGGCCCGAGGTATAATGGACATTTTTGTCCCTTCAGCAAAAATTTCCCATCATCAATGGGAAAGGGTAATGGGGGGATGAGGACACATTTGTAATACCTTAACCAATAAAGAAATTTAAAAAAAGGAAATAGTTTAATTTCAGCTCTTCTGCCTAAAGACAGGGAAGTGACCGACCCCTGGTTGCAGATACAGAGCTGAATTCGGAGCCCTCCACTCCTGCAGGAGAACAGCTGTCATAGCATCTTCCAGAATGCCTAGTGCAAAGAGCAGCACACAGATCTGTAATATATATCTCTATATCTCTCTATCTCTCTATCTCTATCTCCATCTC